>NC_057862.1:47487500-48125655 GCF_019393635.1 Dromiciops gliroides
GTGTTGGGGTTGGGGGTTGGTTTTTGTTGTTGTTGCTGCTGTTGTTGCTAAATGAGGGGAATGGGCTAGATAGATGACCTTCCAGCTTGGAATGGACCGTTGCTTGTTTGCTGTTGAAATCATTCGGTGGGGCCAAAAAGGGTGGGAAGCATGAGGGGAGAGTCAGGGCTTCTAGGACCCAGCTTAAATGGCAGAGAGCACCTCAGGATCTGATAGCAGAGGGTTATAGAATGGAGAACTGTAAGGAAGGCCGGGATCATCCTGTCGAATCCCTTCGTTTTACAAAGAAGGAAACCAAGATGAAGATAGGGATATGATTTTCCCAAGAAGCAAAACAGGGCTTCCAGTCCAGGTCCTCTTATTGAAACCCTTCGACCTTCTCAACAGACTGACTATTCGAGATCCCACAGCTCTTACGGACTAAGTAAGGACGGTCCTGGAATTGGAGTCAGAGGACCTGAGTCCAAATTTCAACTAAGCATAGTGCTTGGGCCATAATGAGTGCTTACTAAATGCTTTTTCCTTCGTTCAATCGTTCTGCCCTGCCACTTGCTCCTAGTGTGCAACCTTCAGCGAGTAGCACCCCCTTTCTGGGCCTCAGCTTCCTCCTGAGTGCAAAGAGGAAATTGGAGTCCATGGCCCCCGAAGGTCCCTCCCAACCCTAAATCTATGATCCCAGGAGCCTTTTAAAGCCAAGGGTCTCTTAACTACAGGGCACAGGGGAAGGTCCCCTCTAGAGAGAGAAGAGGGTGTGAAAAGGATGCCTTTCGGGCTTTGTGGGGCCAGTTGCTCTTGAGGATCCGCTTGGCTGCGACGGAATTGAACAAGAGATTTCCTCGCCTTCCCAGGTTTCCTCCCTTGTCCTCAGTCTTCACTAGGACTGCTTCCTTCTTTCTTCATCAAAGAGCAAGGCGGCCCCCCCAGCTTGGCTAGCGGAGCTGAGAGCAAGGGCCAGGCGCCTCGGGGGCGGGCCGCATAGCTGAAACCCGACGGGCAGTAGGGCCCAGCGGCGGAGCCCCGAAACGAAGCAGGCTGCTCTGAAACTTCCAAACTTTTCACAGCTTGTTGCTTATTCATTTCAGAGTGGGAAAGAGCCAGCCGGCTGGCCCCCAGACCCAAGCAGAGAGAGGAGGGAGGGAGGGCGGGAGAGAGGGAGCGAGGGAGGAGGGAGCCGGTCAGTCCCCCCCCCATCCCGCCCGGGAGCCATGTAAAGCCCCCTCCCGGTGGTGGTCCTGTCCTTGGGGCCAGACCTGCAGGGAGTGACTCCACCTCCAGCCCGCTCCGCTCTGTGCCCTGCCCTGCCTTGCTCCAGACGGAGCCCCCGGGCTCGGCCCAGGCTCGCTTCTGCTCGCCTCCAGCCGCCCGCCACTGCCTCTCCGCTCCTCGCCTAGCCTCGCCTAGCCTCGCCTCACCATGCTGCTGTCCGGGGAGGCCCTCCCGCTCGGGACTGGCCCGGGAATGGACAGCGCTAGAACCCTCTGGAGCAAAGAGCTGCCCACAACGCCTCGGGGAAGGGAGGACAGACACATCGGGAGGTGGGGGACTTGGGAGAAGCGGCCGTCCCTGCTGGTTTGTGGATCACGCTGCTGGTCCAGTCCCCGGGGAGGCAGGAGACGAGACGGCGCAGAGACCATGGCCCGCGTCTCCTGGGAACTCTGGGCGCTCCTGGGCTGCGGGGTCTTCCTCCTGACCCTCGGGCAGCAGCAGCCTCCGCAGCAGAGCTCCGATGCCAGCCCCTGGCGGCAGATGATTCAGTGGGAGAACAACGGACGGGTATATAGCCTCCTGAACTCGGGCTCCGAATACCTGCCCGCGGGCGCCGTGGTCAGTGACGGCAGCGCCCAGGTACTTCTGGCCGGGACAGAGCAGACGAACAGCCGGAGGAGCCCGGGACGCCCCATCCGCAGGCAGGCCCCCTCGCTGCCGGTGAGGGTTGGCTCGGACACCATCCGAGGGCAGGCCCGGCACCCGTTCGGCTTCGGCCAGGTGCCAGACAACTGGAGGGAAGTGGCTGTCGGGGACGGCACTGGGATGGCCAGAGCCCGCACCTCCGTCTCCCGGCAACGACAGGCGAGCTCCGCCTCCTCCTCCGTCTCATCAGTCTCAGGCTCAGCCTCAGCTTCAGCCTCCGCTTTCGCGCAGACCACCTACCGGCAGCCATCTTATCCCGCGCAGTTCCCCTACCCCCAGCCCCCTTTTGTCAGTCAGTACGAGACGTACGAGCAGGCTCCCAGGGCCTATGATGAGAGTTACGTGTATTACCGGAGCACCGGGGGCGGGCCTGGGACCGGGGCAGCTGCAGTGGCCTCGGCTGGGGTCATCTACCCCTTCCAGCCCCGGCTGAGATATGAGGAGTACGGAGAGGAACAGACGCCGTATCAGCCTCAGGGCTTCTATCCTGCCCAGGAGATGCCCCTCATGCCAATGCCCCAGCCCCAGCCCCAGCCTCAGCCCCAGCCCCAGCCTTCCGACGGGCTGGACAGGAGGTATTCCCACAGTCTGTACCATGAGGGGACCACGAACTTTGATCAAGCTTACCAGGACACTTACAACTCGGTCCCAGGTCAGGTGGTGCCAGGCCAAGTGGTGCCAGGCCAAGTGGCAGCTGCTCCTGAGACCCCGCAAGTGAACGGGGGCTCCTCCCCAGGATTGGGACCAGGCTATGTGACTGATCCCCGCCTGGGCTGGCAATCACCCTATGCCAACGTGCCCCCGAAAACTTACATTCCACCCCGAGTCGTGGAAGCCTCAGCCACCATTCCGGGTTCTGGAACCCTATGGGGGTGCCCCGAGGCCAGATCCTACCTGCCCATCAGAAGTTCGGAAGCTCCCCCGTTAGCCGGGGACAGACAGGGCAGCCAGCAAGGCCGGGTCAGCGTGGGCAGTGTGTATAGGCCCAACCAGAATGGACGAGGTGAGTACTGGGCACCTCCGGAAGGGACCACAGTCTAAAAGGAGCGGACTGGGAGATCAATTTAACGGTGTTGTGTGTGATACTGACAAGAACACCGGTCCGGAAGGCAGAAAAGTGGGGCGAATCATGACTGTGATCATTTAGTAGACAGAGATACTGGGCAAGTCCATAATACATCTTAGCTTCCTCGTCTGTAAAATGGGGATATCCCTTGGCATCAAACTGGATAGTCCTTATAAAGTGCTATCTCGGTGTGTTATTATTTGCCAACCCTAACCAATTGACAAGAGTTTATTAAGCACTTACTGGGTGCCAAACATTGTTAGGAGCTGGGGAGACAGACAGACCTAAAACAATTACTGCCTTCAAGGACCTTACATTCCACCTGGGGTAAGGATAGGTAGATAATTCTCATTCTCTCTCTCTCTCTCTCTCTCTCTCTCTCTCTCTCTCTCTCTCTCTCTCTCTCTCTCTCTCTCAGTATGTCTCTTTCTGTCTCTCTGTCTCTCCATATATACACATATATACATACATATGCAAGTATTCTGTAAATATGTGTATGTGGGGGGCGGCTAGGTGGCGCAGTGGATAAAGCACCGGCCCTGGATTCAGGAGTACCTGAGTTCAAATCCGACCTCAGACACTTACTAGCTGTGTGACCCTGGGCAAGTCACTTAACCCCCATTGCCCCGCAAAACAAACAAACAAACAAAAAACACACAAAAAATATGTGTATGTGTATATATGTATATGTGCACATATGTGTGTGTTTACAGATATACACGTACACTTACGTATACCTATATACACATATACATATATGCATACATATATGTGTGTATATGTATGTATACACACACACACACACACATATATATGTATATATATATATATATTTGAAGAAGGGAGAAGCTAGGGGGATAGGAAGAAGTTTAATATAATCACTAATCTCATTCTATTCTGCTTGATTCTTCTAGCAACCCCATCCCCCTTGGTACATCTCTCCCCTCCCAAATCCCCTCCCTTCTGATCATATTTAATCCATGGTGTCCCCTTGTCTCTTCTCTCCCTGAACTCCTCTGTCCTCTAATCCAAGCCCATGCAAGGGAAGAGGGGAGGCAGTGGAAACAACATTAATTCTGGAATCAGAGGACCTGGATTCAAATTCTGTCTCTGAAGCTTACTTACTTCTGTGACCTGAGACTTGTCATTTAATGTCCTTGACCTTTATCTGCAAAATGAGGGGGTTGGACCAGATGGCTTCTGGGGTCTCTTCTATCTCTAAAGCTATGAAACCCCTACCACCAGAATAAAGCTTGGTACTACAGGCAAGGAAGGATGCAAGGTCATCTTGACCCCCACCCATATAGGGAGATGGGAGAACCTTTTCAAAAAATGTGGCCTCTCCTTTCAGGAAATGTGCGTTCTTGCATTCATTCAGCAAGCACTTATTAGGCTCTCACGACATGTCTCTGAACCTCAGTTTCATCTGTAAGAAGATGGACTGATACGTCCCTTTTAGTGCTAATGACTCTTTGTACCACGTGTTACACCAGACACTGGGGGTACAAATATAAAAGAAGATATCACTTGCTCTCGGGGAGCTTACATTCTATGTTGGAGGCTGGAGACGAGGTTTAACACATACACAGATAAGAAAACACACAATATAAACAAAATTGTTTTGGGAGTGGCAGGTGCTGACAAAAGGGAGGCCAGAAAGAGTCTCATGTAGTGAGTAGTTCCTGAGTAGAGCCTTGAAAAGATCTGGGGTTTCTAAGAGGAGAAGGTTCTGTTTGCACCCATAGGGAGCTGGGGCACAAGATGAGCACACTAGTTGGTTCATAACATAAGTGCCTGAGAATTTAAAATCTATCAGTCTCGCACTGACCATCTTTTGCTTCACTCCCTTCAAGGGCTGCAGTTTTGCTCCTAGGGGTGTGGGAGCAGCCCATGCCTATTCAGCCAGAACCCTCTCATAGCCCCGTGTCTTTCAAGGTAATTGGTCAGTGCCTTTAACCAATGTGTACAAACCTCTTCTCTACCCACTTATCCAATCCAACTGGATATGGTTGCCATGGAAACAACTAGGCTGATGGGTCTCCTAGGTAACAGCAGACCTTGATAAGTTTCAAGGTCTCCCTTGGAAGGCAGATCCCTGAGGGATTTGTCCCATAATTCCCCATTTCTATGTAATTTTAACCCACCCAACCCATTTACCCTAATTCCTGTCGTAGTCTAATGGAGTGCTCTTCCATGATCCCCCTTCATGGGGCTCAAGCCTCTTCATGGCTCATTATGTAGTCTAGAGCTTCTGTCATCCTCACTGGTCACCTGCTCCCTGCTGCCAGTTGTACCTCAGTTTACCAGCACAAGGCAGCCTGCATCCCTTGAAAGCTGGCTACAATTCTTCGATCTGTAATCATTTCAGATGCATGGAGGGAGCTTAGCAGAAGAACCATGTGGTGACTCCTTCATTAAAGTGAAGAATAAGAATGGCTTTGTAAAGTACATATTCTTCATCCCTCTCCCCACGGATTCTTTTGATTGGTCAATTGGAGTCTTCTATATTTGATTTTCTTCCGATTTTAATAGAAGTTTCTATTGTTATTTTTTGTTTTTCATCACATATATTTCCCACTATAGGCCTCTCTCCTTCCAGAGAGTCAACCTTTATAACAAGCCTCCTCTCTACCTTCCAGGGAGCCATCCTTATAAACAAAGAATAAAAAAGAATGGGAAAAATTCAGTCTAACATTATATGAAGTGTCCCATACCACAGTGTCCCACTTTTGCAAAAAAAAGGTATCAGGAAAGAGATGCTTCCTCATATATCTTATTTGGGGCCAAGTTTGAGCATGATGGTTTCACAGCGTTCAGTTTCAATCACTTTGTTCTGAAGGAACTTGTGTTCTTACAATTATTGTACATGTCCTTTTCCTGGTTCTGCTTAGTTCATTTTGTATCAGTTCATATTAGTTTTCCATATTCATCCTTTCTTACCATGCAATAATATATCATATTTATGTTCAACAACCTGTTTAATCATGCTCTGATTGAGAGATTTACTTTGTTTCCAGATTTTCTTTCTTGTTTTGTTGGGTTTTGCTACTACAAAAGGTGCTATTATAAGTATTTTGGTGGACTTGGGGCCATTCTTTTTGTTAATGACCTCCTTGGTATACATGCCTAGCAGTGAGTTCTCTTTGGACATTTTATTTTATTTATTTATTTTTATAATCTTAATGGAGCTATCTTGGGGGGAGGCGGGGCAATGAAGGTTAAGTGACTTGCCCAAGGTCACACAGCTAGTGTTAGGTGTCTGAGGTTGGATTTGAACTCAGGTCCTCTTGAATTCAGGGCCAGTACTTTATTCACTTCGACACTTAGCTGCCCCCTCTTAGGACATTTTAGCCATATTTTTTTTTTTCACAATTCCAAACTGCTTTCCAGAATGGTTGGATGAATTTGTAATTCTACACCATTAGGCATTAATTAGTATGCCTATCTTCGTTTTTCTTAAAGCAAGTCTTCCCTATGTATCAGATTTTTCTAAAGTAAGGCTAACCTATAATCAATAACTAATCACAGCTGGCATTTATATATAATGCTTTAAAGTTTGCAGAATGCTTCACATTTTATCTCATTTGATCCTTCAACAACCCTATGAGGCAGTTGCTATTGTTATTATCCCCATTTTCCAGAGAAGGAAATAGAGGTTAAGCAAGATTAAGTGACTTTTCCAGGGTCACACAATGACTAAATACCTGAGACAGGATTTGAACTCAGGTTATTCTGACCCCAGGACCAGATCTCTATCCTCTATGCCACCTAAACTATATAGGTGTTCAATTTGTAATTTCTACCTCTTAAAAGCTGTGGGTAGGGGGCAGCTAGGTGGCCCAGGGAATAAAGCACTGGCCCTGGATTCAGGAGGACTCTGAGTTCAAATCCAGCCTCAGACACTTGACACTTACTAGCTGTGTGACCCTGGGCAAGTCACTTAACCCTCTTTGCTCACAAAAAAAAAAAGAAAGAAAGAAAGGAAAAAAAGCTGTGGGTACTTGAGTATATATCTCTTAGTTTTAGTTCCTTTATTTGTAAAGTGTGGGTTTTAATCACATTATCTACCTTGTAAGGTTGTCGAATCAAGCCAGAGGACCCATGTAAAGAGGACCCAGATAAATGCAAACTAAAATATGAAAAACCTAAGCAACCCAAGGTTGTCTTGCATGAGCTTTAGGTGTGAGGAGCAGACAGAATGGAGTCCAATTTCACAGACTCCCAGAATGTCCCTAGCTTCCCTTCCTTCCTCTCCCCATGGGCTTCCTTTCTATCTATGTTTATAGTTTTGTCCTCAGGCAGACAGAGGATGCCCCTGGGTCATAGGAACCCCACGAAGCCAGACAGTTTGTTTAGTGGAACTGAGCAGGGAGATATGAGAGGGAGAAACCCATGCTATTCTCCCTCTGCTACCTGCTCCTTCCTCACCCTAACCCCCTCCCAGAAATGCTGTGATGATGGAAAATTCCTGCCTTAGTAAGGGCATATCAGGTCTTGAGCTTATACCAAAGAGCAGACACCACCTCACTTCCCCCCCCCAACACACACACACACACACACACAGATAGAGTCTGAGTTTTATGCAGGCAGTTCTGGATAGAAATGTAGATTTTAAGAACCTCTTTTCTTTCTACCCCATTATCCAAAGTTCAGAGGTAAGCTGAGCAGTACACATACATGTGTGGATGTATATACATATATATATATATATGTATATATATATATATGTATGTATGTATGTATGACCAGCTCACAATAGTATTATTTATGAACATTGCCCCATACTTTACTTGACACAGACTCATCCGCGGGCGCATACACTCATTTTTCACTCTCCTCTCCATTCCATTTCTTTTTATCTTTATGTGGCTGTGAGTCATTCCTCACTCTCTCTAAATTCTTACCCATCTCCTTCCTCCATTTCTAGACTACTTGGCATCTAGGAAGTAGATTCAGTGTAAATAGTAAGTTTGATTACAGAAAATTTTGACCGATGAGAATCAGCCACTTAAACTCATGGAGCAAGAGGGATGTGAACAGCAACCAATTATAGACCTTTCACCCTGCATAATCTTTGCTGAGGCTTTGTCAACATTAACCCAAAGATGCTATTGTCATTCTTCTTGCATAGATGAAGAAACTGAGACCTAGAGAGGGAAGGTGATTGGACTATTGCCACATATAAGGAAAAGGGAGAAAGAAGGAAGAAAGGACCAATAAGTATTTATTAACACTTACCATGTGCCAAGCATTATGCTAAGAGCTTTACAAATACTATCTCATTTTATCCTTACAACAACTCTGTGAGGAAGGTACTTTTATTATCCTCATCTTACAGATGAAGAAACTGAGAGAGGCAAAAATTAGGTGACTTGCTCAGGGTTACACAACTAGTAAGTGCCTGAGGCTTCATTTGAACTTTAGTCATTCTGACTCCAGAACCAGGTCTCTATCCACTATGCTACCTAGCCTATAGCCCTAACTCATAAAATCCCATTTGGCCATCCATCAAATCTGTCACTTAGAGAGTAGTCTTCCTAACATGCAGCTCTGATTTTGTTACTCCCAAGTTTACAATTCTTCCATGATGGTGGGAAAATCATCTGTAGGAACATTATTATGCTGGGTCTCCACCCCCTTGGAGTGAGGGAGAGGTCAGTAATCCAGGCAAGCAGACGATAAGAATCTCATGGGAATATGTCGGCAGAGTACCAAGGCTCGACCAAATGACTGTGTCCATTCACTCCTGATTAGCTGGGGTATGACACATAATTAAACATACCAATCTTCTGTGGACCAGAAACAGGATAAAGGCAGGGCCAGTCAAGAATTTTGGAGACAGAGGGAAATGATTTTCCCTTCTCCAACATGGTGCTACACATTTTAGAAGGAAACAGTAGATTAGATAAGCAACATTAAAGCTAGACCATAGGTCTGCTGGTCAGAGTACTTTTATATACCCTAGATGCTTTGAACATTTTATATATTATATGTATTAACTCTTCCCTCATAAATAAATCCCAATAAAGCCTTCTTGTTCCCTAGAACTTGTCAGTGGATAAAAGGCAACAAGTTTTGGGGTGAAAGACATTACCAAAATACAGAGCCAACAGAGCCTTTCCCTTTTTCTCTTTCTCCTCCTCTTCCTCCACCTCTTCCTGTCCAAGAATCAAGGGATCAGTGACAGCTGACACGATGTGATGAATGAGGTACCATAATTTGAGGATAGGATTTCTCCTTTTAGATTCAGTCAAAAGGAAATATACTCTTTAAAAAAAAATTAGGCGAGGCAATTGGGGTTAAGTGACTTGCCCAGGATCACACAGCTAGTAAGTGTCAAGTGTCTGAGGTCGGATTTGAACTCAGGTCCTCCTGACTCCAGGGCCAGTGCTCTATCCACTGCACCACCTAGTTGCCCCCAAAATATACTCTTACATATACCCACACACCCTTCCCCAGAGTGAAGAGTTATAGCAGTTTCAGCCCATGTCTTCCTAGGCTTCTTGCTGCCTACTAGATAAAGTCTAAATTTCTTCCCTATCTCACCACTTTGTATTCATACCATTTTGGGTCCTAATATCATTGTAATGTGTTAGAGATCTTGCTCTTTGGGGAAGGATTGTGTGTGTCTTTGCTTTCTCTTGTATCTTCCACAGTCTCTTAGATATAGTAGGTACCCAGTAAATACCTGAATATGTGACTGGATAAATATATGAGTGAAATGAATGAATGAAAAAGCAGTGCTAAAGAAAAGCACCATACATCGGGTTCTCTAGACTAGCACATCTGGTATATTGACCTCACCTCTCCATTAGGAGCATGATGAGTTGGGGTATACTTTATTGTCTCTCTTTGGGGGAGGCGTCATTACCAATGTCCCCCACACCCAGAAAGGAGGAGCCCTTGGCTGGCCATCTTGATAATAGAGAGGATTTGTAGAGCCATCTCTATGGGTTCTCAGCCCATCCTCAGCATTTCATAGAACCACAGCTCCTTAGAGCTAGAAGGACCCTTAGCGATTAGTCCAATTTGATGGCAGGGGAAACTGAGACCTTAAGTGATTTGGCCGAGTTGATGGAAAGATAAGAAGAACTCAGCTCTTCCCTGGATCCACCATTATTTTCCTAGTGGTTTAATCTCTCTGTACCTCAGTTTCCTCATCTTAAAAATAATAGGAGGGGGCAGCTAGGTGGCACAGTGGATAAAGCACTGGCCTTGGATTCAGGAGTACCTGAGTTCAAATCCAGCCTCAGACACTTGACACTTAACTAGCTGTGTGGCCCTGGGCAAGTCACTTAACCCCCATTGCCCTGCAAAAATTAAAAACAAAAAACAAAAAATAATAGGACACAAACCAGTATAAAGAAAGATCTCTGGAACTTTGTCTTCCATTCCCACTCTTCCCCATTACAGCCCATTGCTTTTCTTTTGAGGAGGGACAGGGATAGATATCCTTCTCAACACCCACATCCATTTCACAGAAGAGGGAATCTCAGTGGCAGAAAGGGAAGACAGTTTACCCAAGGTCATACAAACATTGATAACAAAGACAGAGTCAGATTTCACCCACCTCTCTTGAACTGCAGGATTAAGGTATTTTATTTAAAAGACAAAAGAAACAAATTTAAAAAAATAACCTTATGCCTCCTTGCCTATTTTGCCTTGGAATATTAGAATTTTAAAAACCACATCCCTCCCACCACTTCCCCCTGTCCTGGAAACTGCACCTGGGAGTTCTCAAGCCCCAAACCTCAACATAGGTGGGCAGGGCTAATCCCCACCATAATGCACATCCCCTCCCCCTTGCACTCTCTCCACCCCACACTCAGATGCCCCTTCACCAGACTCCACAGCTTTGTTCTGGAGGGACCAAGCCATAGGGCTGGGTGTCCATTCCTGAGCCCGCCCGCTGGTGGGGCCACTTCCCTATGCCTCCTACCTCCACATGTCTCTGATTAGATTTATTTTCCCTTTATGTGCTTGAGTCACCTAGCAACTGCTCAGCCCAGCATTTTTGTCTTCAGTTTCCCAGAGGGATTGCTCAGCTCAGCGTGGGCGGTGTGGGGCTTAAGCTGTTTCTCCAGAACTGTTCTCTGCATACCAAAGGTTCACATTGAAATGAGGGGACTGAGAGGGGGACAAATGCTGGAATGTGGACTCTCCACATCATCCAAGAGTGGAGCTGCCTAGCATCCCAGACCTAGAGCCGGAGAGGACCTTGGGGACCATCCAGTCTCACCCCTCATTTTAAAGATGAGGGAACTGAGGCCCCTAGAGGTTTCAAGTTGCCCAAAGTCACCCAGATAATAAGCATCAGAGGTAGAATTTGAACCCACAACCTCTTATTCCAGAAACAAGTGACTTTGATCTATGTCTCCCTCTCTCTCAAGAAGGATCCAAGTAGCACCTCATTTCAAAGCAGCTTCCAGAATCAATGAGATCCAGATTTCAGAGACTTTTCTAACCTCTCCCCCATACTTTCTCAGCACCCCCTCCTGGTGGCATCTTTCCTCTGAGATTACTCCCCATTTGCCCTGTATATGTCTTATGTACATAGCTGTTTGTATCATATCTCCCCAATTAGAGTGGGGTCTCCACTTAAGGGTGGAAACCCGGTTCTTGCCTTTTTCTGAATCTTCAGCACTTCACACAGTGTCTCATATGTACTATGGGCATAATAAAATGCTTGTTGACCCACTGAATGTTAACTCAAAGTTAACTCTTAGAGCCTCAGTTTGCCCTTCTGTAAAATTGAGGTAATATTTTTTCTCTCTACGTCACAAGGGAAACGATTTGTAAAAACTTTAAAGTGAATCTCAGTTGTCATCATTAATTAGTCTGTTTCAGCAAGATGATATGAACAAGAATTAAGAGGCCCTGTGGATTAATGGGAAGAACTTGGCTGGGAAGGTTAGAACCCTGGGGTCTAGTGCCCCAGTTCAGCCACTAGGTAGCAGGACTTCAAATTCATTTAATCTTTGAATTCATTTAAACTTTGAGCCCTCAGTTGTTCCATGCAGAACACCAAGATAACAGTCACTTCTCTACCAACCTCACTGAGCCATTGGCTCAAGAGAGACAATGAATAAGAAAGCACTTTGAAAAGTTAAAAGTGCCATATAACTGTAAAGGATTATTATCATTCATTATCTACTTCTAAGTGTTATTATCCTTATTAATTGTTCATCCAGTGTAAGGGGAAAGTGCTTGATCAACCAACAATGCCAATTCTGCCCTTGAAGGCTCTCCACAATCTGCCTGTCCAGTCTTATCTCATAGGAACCCTTCCCATAGCCCGACTTCAAATTCAACTTTACCAAGCATGTATTAAGCACCTACTGTCTTTAAGGCACCTTGCTGGACATTGAGAAGACAAAGTAAGCAATATTTATCCTAGAGGAGTTTTAATACATTTGGTGAAAGATAAGTACCTTGAGTTCATTTGAGAAGGTAGAGAGCAATCAGGGGGCTCAGGGAAGGGTTTTCAGGGGAGGTAACCCTAGAGCATCACTCCTGGACAGATTGGACACTTCCTATTCCTTGTTCTGGTACTGATCTCACCTTTGTCCTCCTAGACCCCATTCCTACTGTAGCCTCCTTCCCTCAGCTCTGGCTTTTGAAGTCAGCATCTTCCTTAAGTTAATGCCTTCTCTGCTGTCACCTCCTTCAAGAAGTCTCCTGATTCTCCCTGAAGAAAGGCTCTCCTTCCTTTGATTTATTGGAGTACTTCAAATGGTCTTCTCCTTTCCAATGAGCTCACCTTTACTTAGATCATAGTTATTGTGCATCTATCCTTTCTGCCTCCTCCTCTTCCTAGTTTGTAATATTCTTGAGGGTAAGGTTGTACCTGTCTTTGTATCTTCCCGTGACAATCATAGAGAATTGGATGATGCAAATACAAGTAATTTTGGTCAGTGTTGAAAACCTTCCTTACACTAACACTTTCGACTGTATATGTCTTTCTTAATAGAGAAGTGACTTGCTCAGAGTCACACAGCAAATAAATGTCTAAGACCAGGTTTCTCCAAACCAGGGTCATTCTGGGCAATTCCTTTACTCATTTCCTACCAAACTCCCCATAAAAATGTGTCCAGAACTGCCTCTTGTATGCTCGAACCACCTATGCCACCCCTCCCCCTCCCTATTAGCAACGGACCTCACTTTCTACTTTATGGAGAAAATTGAAGCCATCTGTTAGCAAGCTCAGTTTTCTCCTCACTTCTGTAGCTGGAAGCTCTTCAGCTCTTGTCCCACTCTCTTTTCATTGGCTGCAGTCTCAGAGTACACTTGTATATATGTGCACACACATATATGTACACAGTTGGGGCATGGGAAGGGGTGATCATTCTCCTTGCCAAAGCCAAACCCTCCACCTCAGCCCTTGATTCCAACCCCATATATTTCCTCCAGGAGCACTTCCCTTTGATTATTCCCCTTCCTCTTTATGTTGTAATCTCTATTTTTTATAATAATTTTTATTTAAAGTTTTGAGTTCCAAATTTTATTCCTCCTTCCCTCCTTTCCCTCCCCCTCCCTGAGGCAGTAAGCAATCATATATAGGTTATACATGTGCAATTATGTAAAACATAACCATATTAGAAATTTTGCATGGGAAAACTTGAATAAAAGAAAAAATGAAAGAAAGTGAAAAATAGCATGCTTCAGTCTGTGTTCAATCAACATCAGTTCTTTCTTTGAAGGTGGATAGTATGCTTCATCATTAATCCTTTGGGATTGTCTTGGATCAATTATATTGCTGAGAATAGTTAAGTCATTTACCAATTCTTCATCTAACAATATTGCTGTCTCTGTGCACAGCATTCTCCTGGTTTTGCTCACTTCATTATATATCAGTTCATGTAAGTCTTTCCAGGCCTTTCTAAAATCATCCTGCTTGTCATTTCTTATAGCACAATATTACATTATAATCATATACCACAGCTTGTTTAGCCATTCCCCAATTGATGGGCATTCCTTTGATTTCCAATTCTTTGCTACTACAAAAAGATCTGCTTTAAATATTTTTGTACAAATAGGTCTTTTTCTCTTTTTGGGGATGTCTTTGGGAGGTAAACATAGCAGTGGTATTGCTGGATCAAAGGGCATGCTTTTGTAAAAGCTTTTTAATTTTATATAATCAAAATTATTTATTTTATATTTTGTAATGCTCTCTATATCTTCTTTGGCAGATAAACAATTCTGTGTTCTTGTAATTTGCTTATGGTATCAACCTTTATTTGTAAATCATGTACCTATTTTGACCTTATTTTATTATATGGCGTGAGATGTTGGTCTGTACCTAGTTTCTGCCATACCATTTTCTAGGTTTTTTTTTTTTAGCAGTTTTTGTCAAAAGATGAGTTTTTGCTCCAAAAGCTGATCTTTGGGTTTTTCATATGTTAGATTACTTTAGTCATTTACTATAGTGTAATTCACACCTATTCTATTCCACTGATCCAACACTCTATTTCTTGGTCAATCCCAAATTGTTTTGATAATTACCGCTTGATAATAAAGTTTGAGATCTGGTACCACCTTCTTTCACATTTCCTTTCATTGATTCCCTTGATGTCCTTGAGCTTTTGTTCTTCCAGAAGAATTTTATTATTTTTTTTCTAGCTCTTTAAAATATTTTTTTATAGTTTGATTGGTATGGCACTAAATAACAAAATTAACTTAGGTAGGATTGTCATTTTTGTTATGTTGGCTCAGCCTACCCATGAACAAGTACTATTTTTTTCCAATTGTTTACATCTGATTTGATTTGTGTGAAAAGTGATTTAGATCTCACCATTCTCAAAAACCTTCATTTGGCCCTGCCTCCTCTCAGAAGGATCAGAGGTCAAAACCTACTTCAGACACTAAGTTAGCTGTGCAACCCTGGGCAAGCCATTAACCTCAGTTTCCTCATCAGTAAAATGAGGATAATAATAGCACCCTACCCCATGGGATTGTTGTGAGGATCAAATGAAGTAATGTATGCTAAGAGCTTTACAAAACTTAAAGCACCATATACATTCTAACTATTATTATTGTTTCTAAGGATTAGTGAGTAATCATACTATGTAATTGTTGTTGCTGTTGTTGGGTTTTTTGTTTTTGTTTTTGTTTCTTTTGGTGAGGCAATTGGGGTTAAGTGACTTGCCCTGGGTCATACAGCCAGTAAGTGTTAAGTGTCTGAGGCTGGATTTGAACTCAGGTCCTCCTGACTCCAGGTCCAGTGCTCTATCCAATGTGCCATCTAGCTGCCCCTATTCCTTAGTATCTTAATGTGTAAAATGAGAGCATCAGATATGATACTTCTGGGGTTCCTTCCAACTCTAACTCAATGATCTTTACTACATCCAGGTTCCTTCCCAGAAGGATGTGCTTCCTGATGTTTCTTATGTCAAAGCTGAAAGCAGTGAGAATCCTTTGCTGTCTGGGACAGCTTCAAACATCCAATTCCCCTCCTCCCCCAGGCTTCGAGAGCCAGACTCTTTGAAGCTCCAGCCTTCCTCAATCTGCTTTTGAATTTGCCTCTTCAGCCTGACCACTAGCTGGCTCAGCATTTCCTCCCCCAGTCCCACAAAGTGTGTGCCAGAGACCAAAGAGGCCTGGAACATCATCCAGGAGGAGGCTGCTTACTGGCGATCATTTGGAGTTGGGCTAAGTCACTCCAGGTTCCAAGTTTCCTCCAGCTAATGAACATCTGGGGCAGTTGGTCCCCCTCCCCCAGCCCTTCTCTCTATTCCTCCTCCTCTTGGTGATCACTCACCATATGGCCCTTGGTGACATGGGCTCTGGTCCCTGGCTGTCTTTTTTTCCCTAGTACTCTCCCTTCTGACCAAATCTCAGTGTCCCCAATACTTGGTGGACATTCTGCATAGCTCCACCTGAGCCAAGAATGAGTCAGAAAATCCTTTGGGAATGGCAGGCAAGGAGAAGAGGGAAAGAAGGAGGGACAGACATCTAGATTCCAAAGCCTCATCCTGACAGGGTGGACGCCAGCTACCCACACCTGCTTCCAGTTAGAGAGCCTGCCAGGGCTGAATGTGCCCTCGGCTGTCTGGAAAGGCCTTTGGAGGGGAAAGGACAAAGGGAGGCAGGAAGGAAGCAAGAAACCCGACCACTTCTCATCCCAGCAGAGGACAGGGAAGCTGGCCAAGACCGCTGGCTAAAGTTCTTCCCTTCTCCCCATTGGACCCTGCCTCCACCCTTATCCCTTCCAGTCTTTCCTTCCTTTCTTGGCCTGTCTCCACCAGCAGACCATGAAGGAGGTCAGCCAATCAGCAAGCATTTATTAAGGGCCTACTATGTGCCAGGCACTCTGTTAGCCCCTAGGGACATACACACTCAAAAATGAAATAGTCCCTTCCATAAGGGAGCTAACTCTACAGGAAGATACAAAATCTTCACAAAATCAACCATCAATAAGTATTTATTAAATTGTTGGCAAATCATTCAGTAGTATCCAATCCTTCATGACTCCATGTAACATACTGTCCATGGGGTTTTCCCGGCAAAGATACTGGAGTGGTTTGCCATTTCCTTCTCCAGTGGATTAAGGCAAACAGAAGTGAGGTGATTTGCTCAGGGTCACAAAGCTACTAAGAGTCTGAGACTGGATTTGAACTCAGGTCTTCCTGATTCCAGGCTCAGCAATCTGAGCCACCTAGCTACCTATTTGTCAGGCATTGTGTTAAGCACTGGGGAGACAAAGACAGAAATTAAATTATCGCTACCCTTAGATGGCTTATATTCTATCAGAGGAAACAAGAGGCACACAAATGAGTAAATTGTAAATTAAAGATTAGCTAACTTTTCTGTGGTGGGGGAGATAAGGGGAGACACTGGAAGTGGGTACATCATGGAGGGCCTCATGTAAGAGGCAGCACTTCAGCTAATTTTTTTTAAGAAACCTAGGAATTCTAAGGCAGGAGGGGGGAGGAAAAAATATATCCCAGGGAGAGGGGACAGCCTTTGCCAAGGTACAAAGATGGGGGTGGAATGCCATGTTTGAGGAATAGCAGAAAAGCCACTTTTGCAAGATGGTAGAGTGTGTAAAAGGATATCTAGGTAGTACAATGCATAGAGCACTGGGCTTAGAATTAGGAAGACTCTTCCTGAGTTCAAATCTGCCCTCAGATATTTACTAGCTAGGTGACCCTGGGCAAATCACTTAATCCTGTTTGCCTCAGTTTCCTCATCTGTAAAATGAGCTGGAGAAGGAAATGACAAACCCCTCCAGTATCTCTGCCAAGAAAACACCAAATGGGGTCATGAAGAGTTGGACATAACTGAAAAATGACTGAACAACAACAATAACAGAGCTCATTGAAAAGGGAGTGAAAGAGATCCTTTTCACCCAGATCCATGTTCATATAAATAGATAGGAAACATCCTCACTTAGGACTGATTTTTTTCTTTTCCTGATTGGGGCTGCAAAGATGGAAATTTGTGAACCATCAGGCAGGTCTTTGTCACTAAAGTTACACGAGATGATCTGGGCACAAATACAGTTTATTTTTAGAATCATGGAAAGAAATGAATACAGCATATCTATGTACAATAGGTAGGTTCTTTGGGATCAATTCCACCATTCTCTCTGTCCCTTTGGAAGAAGAAGAAGAAGAGGAAGAAGGAGGAAGATGAGGAGGAGGAGAAGGAGGAGAAGGAGAAGGAGGAAAAGAAGAAGAAGGAGAAGAAGAAGAATAAAAAGGAAAAGAAGAAGCAGAAGAAGAAGCAGCAGCAGAAGCAGCAGCAGCAGCAGCAGCAGCAGCAGCAGCAGAAGAAGAAGAAGAAGAAGAAGAAGAAGAAGAAGAAGAAGAAGAAGAAGAAGAAGAAGAAGAAAATGAAGCTTGAGCTATTATTTGGGATAATGTAGACACACCCTCAAGTCAATCTGTTAAGTATTAGGTTTTGCCATGGGAGATATAAAGATGAATAACTCTGCTCTCTAGGAACTCATAGCCTAATAGGGGAGGCCAGACTCACACATAGGGAAAGATATTAACTGACAGGATTTTCATCACATTTAAAGGTTTGTAAAACCACCTCCTTGCTTTTGCTCAAACAGTCCATTCTCCTTCTAACTTGCTATACCCTTCCCATATCTTTCCATTTATTGGAATCTGGTTTGCCCTTCATGTATGTACCACCGTGAATCCTGCCTTCTCCAGGAAGCTTTCCCCAGTTGTCCCAAGAAGAAGTAAGCTTTTCTTTTGTCCTGAACTTCCTAGCATTTAGCCTACACCGGTCCTGTGCTAGACAATGTGCTAAATAAATGCTTGCTGATTCAGTCTGGTGACTTGAGATTGATTTTCATAGACATGGTTCCAGATAGCTCTTATCTCTGAGGCACCATCCACCAGTGACCAATAGCCCTCATATAATAATAATTGCCAGGGTGGGCAGCTAGGTGGCACAGTGGATAGAGCACCGGCCCTGGATTCAGGAGGACCTGAGTTCAAATCCGGCCTCAGACACTTAACACTTATTAGCTGTGTAACCCTGGGCAAGTCACTTAACCCCAATTTCCTCACTAAAAAAAAATGCCAGCATTTATATAATGTTTTTTAAGGTTTACAATGCACTTTTACATATGTGATCTCATGTGATCCTCATAACAACCCTGGGTGATAGGCGCTATTATCATCCCCATTTCACAGATAAAGAAACTGAGGTTAAGAGAGGTTAAATGTTTTGTCTGGGGTCACACAGTCAGCAAGTATCTGAGGCTAGATTTCTTTCTAACTCCAAGTCCCATACCTTTTCTACTGTTCCCCCCAAATGTTGCCATCACTCATCTTAGGGATAACAGGCCTGGCCAGTGATGACAAAAGGGGAAGGAATGGTGGAACCTATGTCCAAAAGACAGAGCAAAGCTGTGATTGGAACTTCATTCACTTTGACCTCCAACCAGTTGAGATCCCCAGCCCGGCAGCTGATATTAAGCAGGCCTCACAGTACCTTTCATTAAAGTAAGGTCGCCACTTTCTTCTCTGTGTACCTACTGATCATGTACTGACCACAGTCCTCCTACACATTTACTGGCCACCATCTTCCCAGTACCCTGGCTTGAAACCTTGGAGTTGTCTTTGATCATTCCTTCTCCACCACCCCTCACATCCAACTGGCTTCCAAGCCCAGTCAGATCTACCTTAGTGACATCTCTTGTATCTGCTACCTCCTTTAAACAGCCCCCCCAAACACCCTCATCCAGGGCCTCTCCATCTTTAGTCTGGCCTGTTACAGGGGCCTTTAGTTTGTTGTTGTCATTGTTGTTTTAAGATTAGGTCTCTCTATGTCACCCAGACTAGAAGTGCAGGAACTTATAGTCCTGGCCCCAATCTGAGAAGCCCAAGAACTTTGACTTTCTTTGTTTTCAAGCATGGGTCTCATCCCTCCTTTTTTTTTTTTTTTTGGCGGGGCAGTGGGGGTTAAGTGACTTGCCCAGGGTCACACAGCTAATAAGTGTCATGTGTCTGAGGCTAGATTTGAACTCAGGTCCTCCTGAATCAAGGGCCGGTGCTTTATCCACTATGCCAACTAGCTGCCCCATTGTTGTCTTCAAGTACCTGAAGAGCTAACGTATGCCAGAGGGATTAGGATTTTTTTCTACTTGGTCTCCAAGGGCAGAACCAGAAATAAATGCAAAAAGAGCCTCTATTATGGGGAAGGGCCAGAATGTGCAGCCCTCATTCTCCAGACTTAGCTGCCATGTCCAACTCTGCTCCTGACAGCCCCTCTTCCCATTGGTGAGCTCATCCTAGATCTTCCATTTTGGGAAAAGGTCCCCAGACCAGTCATCCCTGGTTCTCTGGACTTGGCTACCATCCTCTTACCCTCTTCTTCCACACCCCATTATTTCTCTCACCTCATCGCTTTCTAGCTCCCCTTTTATGGGCAGTAGTCTTCTCCAATTAGAATGTAAGCTTTTCGAGGGCGGGGGCTGTCTTTCTTTTCGCTTGAATTTGTATCCCCAGCATTTAGCAGAATGACTGTCACATAGTAAGTGCTCAATCAAAAAAAAAATGCTGACTAAAAATGGTAGCATTCCCAAAATGGAATTGATTGCCTCAAGGTTATGGTAGGGTCCCCCTCACAATGGTATCTCAGAAGTATCTGGATGACCACTTGTTGGAAAAAGTGTAAGGAAGATTCTCAGTTAGGTCCAGGTTGGTCTGATAGCTTCAGAGGTGCTTTCCAGCCCTGAGAATCTGTGACTTTGTGATTCAGACTGAGAATGGAACATAAGAAAAAGAGAAGACATTCTTGGCATCCGGAACAGCTTGAGCAAAGCCACAAAGGTGGGAAAGTAGGGATGGGGCATGTATGGGGAATGATGAATAGTCCAGTTTGGCCAGAGCATAAAGTACGTGGAAAGGAAGAAGAACTCTGGAGTCTTCGAGAACCAGCCAAAATGATTCCTAAGTCCGAGAATTTTCGGACTTAAGTAAATATTTCTGGAATGATTGATGGACTGCCTTTTGCCTCTGCCGTAGTCTTCAGTCCTGGGCTCCATTCGAACAACTGGAATAGTTCAGCCTCCCACTTTGCTTTTCATGAATGATTCAGCCTTCCAAGAGGATGGGCCTTAAGGAGACTGGATTAAGCAAGTCCTTAAAAGAAGAGTCCAAGAAAAAACCCAGTAATAATCTGCAAGCCACTTCCAAAAGAACATAGTGTGTGTTTATTTGTGCATGAAGCTGGGAGTCAGGAGACCTGGAATCTAGAGCTGATTTCCACACACGGAATAAGAAGGAATCAATTGCAACAGGAACAATTTAGGTCAGACAGTAAGGAGAAAAACATTTTCTATTTGTTAAAGCAACATCCATGGATGTTATTGTTTCTGTCTCTAGAGACATTTAGGAAGAGGGCAGTAGCTATCTCTGTAAGGTGATTTCATCACTGCCCTGCCTGAAGACAGAGGAACAGGGATGTATTAAGTGGCTGCCAAGGGTCTTTTTTGTTTTGTTTTGTTTGTTTCTGGCAGGGCAATGAGGGTTTAGTGACTTGCCCAGGGTCACACAGCTAATAAGTGTCAAGTGTCTGAGACCGGATTTGAACTCAGGTCCTCCTGAATCCAGGGCTGGTGCTTTATCCACTGCACCACCTAGCTGCCCCCTGCCAAGGGTCTTTAAATCAAATATTTATTGAGCACATTCTGTATAACCCAGGCCAGTGCTAGGTACTATAGGGGAGGCAAGAATCAAATAATTTTCAATCGGTCCTATCCTAGAGATAAGACCCAGAGAAATGGGTAGAATTACAGGTTAACGATTAGCTATAGAGATATAAGAACTGAATGGAAGGGCAGAGATTGAAACTCAATCTGCTGATCTGAGGAGACTAAGATGCTGCCCTCCAAGAGATTTTCATCAAAATCAAAGAAGTTTCTGTAACAAACTGAAGGCAAGGGTGAATGCTCTTCTGGAAACTCTGAGACAATGCTGGAAAGATAGAGAAACAAAATGCACTTTTTCATCAATAAACCTGTGACCTCATGTTCATAGATGTAAAGTTAGATTATAAATTTAAAGATGACCTTAGGAGATTGGTAACTCAGAGCCACGTGCTTTGTGCCTATCTCCCCATGAGAAGTCCAAGGATTTCTTTCATGGTTTCCCTTCCCTTCCCTTGCTCCTAAATAAGCTACCATCTTATTCTAACTACGTTTGTGTGCAAGAGGGTGTAATTCTTTAAAGAGGAATTCCTAAGAGCCCCTACCCCTAACCCAACCCATACCCCATTTCCCCCATAACACTATAATGTGTACTGTCCTGAATTCTTATTTATGGTAAAGGATGGGATGGCTTTTTTGATTCTGACCATAAAGCTTTATGTTTCCTTTCTAGACTAGACCTATTGTTTGACCTGATCTTCTTCTTTGGGGATTGTCTGCTTAAACTTCTGTGTGAAGATTTTGTTAACTGTGAACCCGATTACATCCCTTATAAAAATGTATTTAATTATTGTCATAAGCATGTCATCTCTCCCACCCTCTGCCCATCAGTTGAAAAATTAAAAAAAAAAAGATGACCTTAAAAGGAAGCTGAAGCACAGAAGAATTAAGTGACTTGAGTAGAGTAACATAGCTATGTGACAGAATTTGAACCCAGGTGCTCCCCACTCTACTCTTCCATGCTGCTTCTCATTGGGGTGTGGATTCTCCTTTCATCAAAATATAAAGCATGGCCCATCTCTGCTTTCTCATCCTAGGCAATTTTTCTCTGTCTTTACATAAATCCTCTGTATTTGTCCTGGATACTCAGGAAAGTCAGTACCTCTGATTCTTTTAATATTTTTTGAGTATATTGGTGTTTTCAGAGTATCAGAATTAATTTAGAGTACTGGAAGAAATTGATGGTCTTGAAGGAAAGATAAGAAAAACTAATTTTTCCCCCTGAATCCACCACTACTTCACTAGTGGCTTAATCTCTCAGTGCCTCAGTTTCCTCATCTGTAAAATGATAGGATGGAACACACAATGGAAAGAATGCTTAAATGTATGTGTGAAAAGACCTGGGTTCTGGGTTGTTTTTTGTGGGGCAATTGGGGTTAAGTGACTTGCCCAGGGTCACACAGCTAGTAAATGTTAAGTGTCTGAGTGCATTTGAACTCAGGTCCTCCTGAATCCAGGACTGGTGCTTTATCCACTGTGCCACCTAGCTGCCCCAAGACCTGGGTTCTAATACCAACTGTGCTACTCATTAGCTGTGTGACCATGGGTGAGTCATTCAACCTCTTTGGGGCTCAGGTTTCCTCCTGAGTTGAACCCAATGTTTTTGAAGTTTCTTTCTTCCCCTACCTCTTGTAGCAATGTTACTAGATTTCCTTCTGGCTTTAACATTCTGTGCCTTAGAGGAAGAGCCCAGGGGTGCAGGGGCTTGTCCTCTGCTCTCGAGTTCTCAAATGGCCAGGACTTGCCCTTTCCAAAGGAAGGATCACAGTGAGTCCCAGGTGGGGGAGCAGAAAAGTACACGGGGCCTGTGTGTGCACACACACCCCTCGCCTATTGGCTTCACTTCTTTACTATTCTTATTGGAGTCCAGATGTCTTCTAAGGTCAGAGCCGTGAGTCAGTGCTAAGGAGCCAGGGCCAAAAGCTGAGAGCTAGCTTCTAGGGCTCAGCGTGGATCTTTCTTCAGGTCTTCAGGGAGTTCAGGCAATATCTCAGCAGTGGCCAATTGCAAATGGTCTAATTCCTGAAAGGGGACACCAGGCCATGCTAGATTCTGTTCCTGTACCGACCACCTATTCCCAAAGGATGCCCTGATCACCAGGGATCCTGGAAATAAGCTGAGATGCAACAAGTTGTGTATTCCAGGCTGTATCAGCTGTTTTCATTACCCACCCAGCTAGCAGAGTTGGAATCCCTATACAACCTCTGTCCCAGGTTCCTGGCAACTTTGTATCCCTGTTGAAAACTATCTTACATCACTTCTCTGAAAAAAAAATGTTGCCTTTTTAGAAAGACAAGATCCTGGAAATGAAGTCAACAAACATTTGTTAAGTAGCAGGTGGTGCAATGGATAGAATGCCAGGCCTGGAGTCAGGAAGCCTCATCCTCCTGAATTCAAATCTGCCCTCAGACACTTACTAGCTGTATGACCCTGCGAAAATCATTTAACCTTGTTTACCTCAGTTTCCTTATCTGTAAGAAGAGTTGGTGAAGGAAATGGCAAAATACTCCAGAATCTTTGCCAAGAAAACCCCAAAATGGGGTCACGAAGACTCAGATATGACTGAAACGACTGAATAACACACCAAATGTGCCAAGCACTAGGCTAAGTGCTGGGGATACAACAAAACAACAGCAGTTCCTACCCTCAAGGAGCTTACTCTAATGGGAGAGACAACAAACCAGAGAGTTGATGGAATGATAAAGTTGGAAGGAACCTTGGAGATAATCTGTGCCAATGGTTTTTATTTCTGTTTGAAGACAATTGGTTCAGAGGGTGGCATGCAATGTCACTCAGCAAATTAGGAGCACAGTCCAGACTAGACCCCAGGCTTTCATTCTTCCAGTCCAAGGCTTTCATCACTCCTTCATGCAGCCTTCCCAGAACTAAATTTTAGATTGAAGAATGGCAACCCTTTGCCTGGATAAGCAAGGGGCAATGCCTTGGTTTCCTCCATCTGTCATCTACCAGCAAAGTCCCCTGCCTACAGATCTTCCCCCTCCCCATTTGCTCCCTTTAGAGTTTTCAAGCACTGCCTGATTCAGGATCCTCTAAGAATACCCTCCGGGGGGAGGGTACTCACTCAGTCCCTCCCACCCAAATGTGAAAGAGTTTGTCAGACACCTTCCTCCCTGATGGAGCTAGTGAAGACAGCAGGAGGAACCTGGAAGCCTCACTGGAGAAGAATTGCTGAAAACGGGGAGAAGGCAGGCATTCTGAGACAAACCCAGTCGTCTTCACGATTTTGTCCTAAGCCAGGATCAAGGCCCATAGACCCAGAGCTCAGTATCATCCCATCCAACTATCTCATTTTACAGGTGAGGAAACTGAGGCACAGAGATGGTCAAGCCCAGTTTGAGCCCAGGTCCTCTGAGGAGTCTGGCTGTTGTGCCTTCTGCAGGGTTCTAAGGTTGCCTGCCTTGGGAAAGTTCTCTCTTTTTATAAAAGACTCCCCCACCACACCCTGCAGACACACAGTTCCACCCTATGGGCTCCTCGATGGGCCTTCGGGCCCCTGAGTATTACATCACCACAGATGACCAAGTGGGGCTGCAGGAAATGAGAGTCATACCGCTGACAAGCAGAAATTCCTCCTGGGAAAACAGTCCAAGAGAAAAGAGAAAGCATTGTTCTTGCTAGACACACATACTGACTCTCTCTCTCTCTCTCTCTCTCTCTCTCTCTCTCACACACACACACACACACACACACACACACACACACGTGCCCCGACCCAGGGATAAGGAAAACTGAGCCCATCCCCAGGGGGAGCAGGGCTGGGGCAGGGGAGAGCAGCTCTTAAACCTTTGCTCCCAGAGACCCTCTCTTCCAGCCAGGAAACTGAGGCTGCTCTGCAGATGGGAAACACAGGACCCTGTGTTTAACCATTTCCCATATCTTTGTATATATTGACCATATATATGCTCTTTATGTTTTATGCTTATTTGTCACCCTGATTGGAATGTAAGCTCATTGTGAACAGGGGTCATTCCATCCTTTATCCTTGTATCTCCAGCACCTCGTGCTGTGTTGTTTGATTGGTAGGCTAAGGACAGCCAAGTCCTTAATCTACCCCACAAGGGAGGTGGTAGGATGTCACCTTAAAGCACTCCATAATTTTATTATTAGTTATCTTTATTATTGCTATTATTCTTACTAATTATCATGGAGGATTCAGTGGACACACTGTCCTGTCCTAGGTGTGGTGGGAAAAAGAGGGAAGCAGATAGAAACACATTCAGGGTGGCCCAGCCCCTGCTCTGCCACTCATTTACTTTGCTATTTTGACAGGTCACTTCCTCTTTGCAGGCCTCACTTGTAGAATAGGGCAGCAGAGTCTGGCTAGATGTTCTCTAAAGCATCTTCCAACTCCCAGGTTTTATGACCTGGGGTCTAAGTGCTCTGGGTCTTGCCTTTGAGGGTCTGCAAGATAATACGAAAAATAAGGGGCAGCTAGATGGCGCAGTGGATAGAGCACCAGCCCTGGATTCAGGAGGACCTGAGTTCAAATCTGGCCTCAGACACTTAACACTTACTAGCTGTGTGACCCTGGGCAAGTCACTTAACCCCAATCGCCTCACCAAAAAAACAAAAACAAAAACAAACCAAAAAAATAAACAAACCAAAAAACAAAGATAATAGGAAAAAGACTCACCAACACTTCTCACATATCATCCAAATGAGGCTTTTAGTAAATGGAGGGAGGGGCATATTGCTATACTATCCATTGGCCATCTTACACTGGCAAGCACCACACCTGGGCATCTGCTGGTATGGTCTGCACTCTGAAGAGTATCTCCAGCTGGGGCTATGCAGAGTCATCCATGCTCTCTTACCCAGAGACCTTTGTTATGACGGCATTTGTAGAATGAACAAGGGGATTAAGGAGGATGCTGTTGCTAATTACCACCGCCACTACTAATAAGTATCATAGTAACTTTGGGGCAATTGGATATATGATATTGTCATTGTAGAGAGCTTCAGTGAAGGAAACCCGCACTATCAAGACAAAGCAACCTCTGCTCTCATATTTAGTCTGAGAGAGTTGCCTGGGGCAAAACTTGGATTCAGGTCTTCCTATCTCTGAACTTAGCTCTATCCAATAGGCAACACATGCTACTTCGACTTTTACTAACGCCAGCAGCACCCCACCCCTCCTCCTCCTCCTCGTCTTCTTCCTCTTCCTCCTCCCCCTCCTCTTCCTTGTCCCCCTCTTCCTCCTCCTAGCTAATGTAGATACAGCAATTTCAGGTTTCTAAGGTACTCTTATACATTACCTCATTTAACCCTCACAAGGCAGCAAAGCAAGAAAGACAGAAGACCGACCTACAAAGTCAGGACAACCTGGTTTCAGACCCTAACTCTGGTGCATACTAGCTTAGTGACTGCCCTCAGGTTCCTCTCTAAGAAAAGGAATTACTGAGGAATGGCCAGGCTGCCTGGATGGAGTGATTTTCTATACTGGGAGCCCAAACATGGATGAAAGCACAGGTCTGCCCCACTCCTCCCACCTCTCCACACAACATTGTTAAGGTAGTGACTTTAGCCATCGTTATTCTCATTCTACAGATGAGGAAACTGAGTCCCAGAGAAGTTGGGGGACTTACCCATAGTGGAAGAGCCCGTGGGAGCTTAGTCTGTCTGTGGGGAAGACTGGAGTCAGGTTTGGGGATTAGTGTCTGGCTGAGGCTTAGCCTGAAGCCAGGGGACCGACAAGGGAATTGTGTCTGAGATGGTGGCTGCAAATATCTTCTCATTTTACCTTCACAACAACCCCAGGGAGATAAGAGCAATTATCTCATATCCCCATTTACATATGTGAACATATTCCTATCTAGGAGTGTGTGTATGTGTGTATATATGTATGTGTTCATTTACATACACACATATGTGTGTATGGATACACATATTTTCCTATACATGAATTATATACATAGATCCATTCCCTTTTGTGTATATATTTTAGATATGAACATATGTGTTCACACACATAAACACAGGTATCTACTTGCATTGCATATATATCTGCATGTGTGAACATATATTCATGTACCTAGATCTGTTCCCATATGTGTATGTGCATTATGTAGAACATGCACGTGTCCATACACATGGGTATAGGAGTACACATAGGTAATGCATATACACACATGTTCCTATACATGAACACATGTATAATACCTGTGCTGGAACACACATGTGGGGATATAGATCCATGTGATTTTACAAGTTGCTGTATTTCGACTTAATCGACTTCTTTTAGCAATTTTGTACATTTCATTTTATGAAATTAAAACCATGCTTCTTCGAGGGGGTCCACAGGCCTCTTTCGGACTGCCAAGGGGGTCCATGAAACAGAACAGGCCTGAGAATGTCTGTTCCCAGTTGATCCTTGGAAAGGTCCAAGCCCTGGATAGGGAAAAGGCAGACCGGCTTGCTTGGGGGAAGGGTTCTCAGAGAACGAGGGTAATTCAGGATCCCACTGGCCCATGGATGGGGCCATGTGAGGCCTAAGCTCTGCCTGGGCCCTTCGGGAGGAGAGAATTCAGCAGGCCCCCAGAAGGTCACTGATGATCTGTGAGTGGAGGCCCCAAGGAGGGAAATGATCGGTCCCAGGTCCCTGCTTGGAAATGCTGCTTCCCTCCTGCCAAGAAGGCCACTGGAGTCTGGGGCCCCTTAGGAAATGAGGCAATCGTTCCAGAGGCCTTGGGTAATGTGGATGCTGTTCGCCAAGGCTCCCTGTAGCCCTCCTCCCTTACTGCCCCCCACCAGGATTAACCTCATCCTCCCTCTGCAGTCTTTCCCTTCATTCCTAGAGGGTGAAGTCGTTTTGGCTGCCTTGGGAGAGGCCCCTGAGTGAGCTATTGAGTAGGTCTGGGCCCAGGGGGAGAGGAGGGGCAGTGAAGGTGCTACGGGAGGCAACTGGGTTGGGGGGAGATGACATTCTCTAGCAAGGGTCTGAAAACCAAAGTTTTACTTACTTTCCCTATCAACCTGAACCAAGCTGCTGATAGGAGGGTTCCCTGGGAGCCAGAGGGGAGGGCTGGCAAGGAGGAAGAAATCATGACTCATGAAGGTCTGCTCCCTTACAGATTTACGGAATGTCAGAGCCTAGCTAGCCCTAACCCCCTTACTTTACAGCTGGGGGACACTGAGGCCCAGAGAGGGAGCATGACTGGCCTGAGGTCACACAGCAAATTGATAGCAGCACCAGAAATAATATTTGTGTTTCCTGACCCTCAATCCAATGTACTTTCCCTATATTCCATTGCCTCTCTGAGTAGTAGTACAGTAAGAAACCTGACTCTGGGTCAGAGGTTTTTTTGTTGTCCAGTCATTTTCAGTTGTGTCTGATTCTTCATGACCCCATTTGGGGTATCCTTGGCAGAGATACTAGAGGGGTTTGCCATTTCCTCCTCCAGATCATTTTATAGAGGAAACTGAGGCAAACAGGGTTGAAGTGACTTGTCCAGGGTCACACAGCTACTAAGTGTCTGAGGCTGGATTTGAACTCAGGGCTGCCTGACTCCAAATGCAGTAAGTGGTGTGTTTTTTCCCCACTGTACCTCCTAAAAACTGGTCTTTACATTGCATTTTAAGGCTTGCAAAGCACTTTCCATATCATATTTCATCTGATCCTCACAACAATCCTAGGAGGAGGATATGATTTTTTCCCCATTTTAAAGCTGAGGAAACTGAGGCTGGAAGAGCTCTCAGTCTGGCTGGGGAAAGGGCACACACAGGAAAGGGTTCAGTATAGGACAAGGTTGAGATGAGGATAGAGAGTAAGGGACTGCAGCAGCTAGAGGGGAAGGGACTTTGTGAGGGCTGGTGCAGTTGATGAAATGAGGAGATGGGCCTTGAAGGTTGAATAAGCACAGGTAAGAAAGGAGAAGGAGTGACGGGCATCAGCTGGCCAGTGGGGAGAGAGGCAGAACTGATCAGGGACAGAGAGAGGCCAGAGAGGGCAAAAGGAGGGAGCAGGATCAATGCAGGGCTTGGCCGGAGCCACACACAAAAAAGAGGCCTTTCTGTTCCAAGCTAGGATGAAGGAAACACTGTCCTCGCCAAAGCAAACTCCATAAGGGTCAGGCCAGTGCCTGACCTAAGAATCCTGCCGGGTCAGCAGCCCGGGGACAAAAGATTTTCCACTGCTCCCTCCCCTGTTCACCCCCTCCTGGGAATATCCTGGTTCTGCCGCTGAGTTCGCTTCCTGCCCAGGGGTGACTCTCTGGGGGCACATGGAGACCTCCCCTGTCCTTAGCCCCAGAATCCCCGGGAACCCAAACCCTGGCGGACTCTCCCATGCTCCTTTTCCTCTACTCCTTCCCCTCCCTCCCAACTGAAATGACTGAACCTCATATCTGGAACTTGGAGGAGAACAGAAGCCCAGGGAGGCTATGACATAGGATTACAGGATTACAGGATCACAGATTGGCAACTAGGTGGCAAATGGGAAAGAGCCTTGAGCCTGGAGTCAGGAAGCTATGAGTTCAAATGCGGCCTCAGACACTCTTTGAGTAAGTCGATTAACCTCTGCGTGCCTCAATGTCCTCATCTATTAAATGGGGATAACCCTGCCTCACAGACTCTCAATGGGCAATGATCCCTCCCTGAGTAAGGACCATGGGAAGGCAGGACCAAGGGCAGAGGCAGAAGCCAAGGAGAGATCTGCTACTATTCCTCAGGACCTCAAGGTCTAGCCTTGCAGTCCCTGCTCCATCAAAGGAAAATGTTCTTCCTGGAAGGAGAGGAACTGAGAAATCTTAGACATAGGGTTTGGCTCTTTCTGACCTTCATATCATAATAGAAGTTAAATTGTTGTTTT
Source organism: Dromiciops gliroides (assembly GCF_019393635.1). Lineage (NCBI taxonomy): Eukaryota > Metazoa > Chordata > Mammalia > Microbiotheria > Microbiotheriidae > Dromiciops > Dromiciops gliroides. The sequence goes on from NC_057862.1 coordinate 47,517,474, forward strand.
CTGTGTACATGTTGTGACACACCATAGACTGTAAGCTTCTTGAAGGCAAGCACTAGTGTCCACCCCCACAATGACATTATAGATCTAAAGCTGGAAGGGACCATTCAGGAAATGTAATCCAATGTATTCATTATACAGGTGAGGCAAGTTAGGAGTAAAGAGGGTAAGTTTTGTCCAAAGTCAATCAGTAATAAGTACCTACTATGTGCCAGGCAGCTAGGTGGTACAGTTCATAGAGTGTTGGGCTTAGAATCAGGAAGACCTGAGTTAAAATCTAGCCTCAGATGCTTATTAGCTATGTGACCCTGGGCGGGTCACTTAACCCTTTTTGCTTCAGTTTCCTCATCTGTAAAATAAGCTGAAGGAAATGGCAAACCACTCCTGTGTCTTTGCCAAGAAAACCATAAATGGAAGTCAGAGACAACTGAACAACAAAGGTGTGCTAAGTGCTAGGATACAAAAAAGAAAAAGGAAAAGGAAAAGAAAAGAAAAAAAGGAAAGGAAAAGAAAAAAAAGGCAAAAGAAGTCCCTGCCCTCAGGGATTCCACAGTCTAATGAGGCAGACAAAATGCAAACTGCCTACAATCTAATCAATAGAGAGAAAATTTTCGATTAAGGGGGTTCAGAAAATGCTTCTCCCGAGTGTGGGATTTAAGCTGGGATTTGATGGGAAACCAGGAGTTAGAGTCAAGGAGGGAGGCCATTCATTCCAGGCATGGAGTCGAGCCAATAAAAATGCCCAGAGTCTGGAAGAGGAATATTTTGTGTTTGGTGCAAGGAACCACGGAGGGCCAGAGTCATTGAATGGCAGAGAATGCAGAAAGGAAGTGGTCCACAAAGACCTTTAAAAAAGGTACGAAGGGCAGCTAGGTGGCACAGTGGACAGAGCACGGCCCTGAAGTCAGGAGGACCTTAGTTCAAATCCAGCCTCATACACCTGAACACTTACTAGCTGTGTGACCTGGGCAAAACACAACCCTCATTGCCCTGCAAAAAAACCCCAAACAAACAAAGAAACAAAAAACCATGCTGGAGAATTGCCTGGGCCACCAGAAGTCACACAGCTAATGAACATCAGAGGCAGGATCAGTTTGGCCCACAACAGGCATTTAAAATGGGTATGCTAAATAAAATGAAAAGAACTGAGCTAAACCACTTCAAAGTGCTCTGAGTCTGCCTGGGGATGACAGTGACAAGAGGCTTCTTGGGTACTGCAGGATGTTGTTAACCCAGCACCTTGCTGACTTTGGTTCTTTGTCTCTCTCTTCCAGGTCTCCCTGACTTGGTACCTGATCCCAACTATGTACAAGCCTCTACCTATGTCCAGAGGGCCCATCTCTATTCCCTGCGTTGTGCCGCAGAGGAGAAGTGTCTGGCCAGGTAAGGAGCACATGCCACAGCATGGCAAGACTGAGTGATGGGCACTCATTTCTAACTCCAACTCCGCCATTGATTTACTGTGTAGTCTTGGACCCAATTTATCTAATGTGTGAAACTCTCATCCCTGATTGCTCTCTCCCTGAAAAGTGTGGAAATTTTGCTTTCAAAGTGCTCACTCCCTGTCCCAAAATTGGTGTTTTCCACAATCAGATCTGAATTACTACAGAATCACAGAAAATCTCCCCTACAAGGGGAGGGGCTGGAGAACCATTGTTTTCAGAGTCATCATTCCTCCACTAGACTTTCCAAGGCACTGTCAGTTATCCGTGTCATATCTGTCTCTTCTAAAGAAAGAGGCAAGAACTCAGAAAATTTCCATGGCCTACAGGCTCCTTAAAGATATGATTGTGTCTGGGATGGTTTTGCTGACATTGGTTCTGGCAGGCCCCAAGGAGTGGAGGGAGTTGGTAGTGAAAGGGGTTCAATTCTACTCTTATCAGTGGGAGAAGGGAGAAACATCTTAGCCATATTTTAAGTTGTGTTCAGTTGAGTCATTCACTGTGGGTAAACAGTCTTATGTTTTGACCAAAGTCATTATAAAAACCCTGTTTGGACTCATTGCCTCCTCTTTCTCAACACTCACTTTTCAATCCTATGCTATCTGGCTTCTGCCCTCATCACTAAAACTGAAACTGCCTTCTCCAAGGTTACCCATAACCTCTTAATTGCCAAAACCAATGACCTGTTGGCCAACCTTTTATCCTAAACACTCCTCCCCAAGCTCTTGAGTCATTAATGTCTCCTAATTCTGCTCCTACCTCTCTGTCCACCCCTTCTCAATCCCCTTTGCTGGATCTTTATGTTTCATCCCTGCTGCATGGGGGTATATCAGGGCACATTATTGTTGGTATTCAGTTGTATCTGACTCTTTATGACTCTATTTGGGGTATTCTTGGCAGAGATACTGGAGTGGTTTGCCATTTCCTTCTCTAGCTCATTTTACAGATGAGGAAACTGAGGCAAACAGGATTAATTGATTTCTCAGGTCACAGAGTTAGTAAGTATCCAGGTCTTATTTGAAACCACCAAGATAAATCTTCCTTGACTCCACATCTGGCACTCTAACCACTGTGTCTCCTACTATAGAGATGAGAAATTAGGCTTATTAGTTAGTAATTACTACTATCCTCTTGACCACCTTTTTTTAAATAATGCTCTTCAACACATTTTTTATCCAAACTTTTTGATAGCTTATCCTTTTTTGGGTATCTCAAAAATTGACCCCTCAATGCTTTCAAAATCAGTCAATATCAGCACATTTTTCTTTCCTGTGATTTTGATCAGATCCAACTATTCTTCCCAACTGCATCTACTTCCTTGATTCACATCTCCCTCTTTGGAGAGGCTGCTCCTGTTCTGTCTAAGCTCTCTGTTACTGTGCTGGTCACCCTAGAGTATCATATTAGTTCTGGGCACTGTGTTCTAAGTGGGATGTTGATAAATTAGAGGGAGTCCAGAGGAAGGGGACCAAAATGATGAAAGTTCTGGGAACCGTGTCACCACATAAATAGACTTAAAGAAACCAAGGATAAATGTTAAAAGGCATATACTCTATTTCCATACTCTTTATTTCTATTTTTATTGTATCAGACCATAATGTAGTAAAACTGGAAAAAAGTAACTATCGCATTAAAAAAAGTTTTCAAGCTACATGAAGACAATAAAAATAATCTTTTAATATAATTAAGTTAAAAAAAGATGCTATAAGAAAGGGACATCATATTTCAAAGATAATGATAACACTGATATCCCTTATCCGAATCTATGGTATGCAACCAGAGTGATTCTTAGAAAAAAAAATTTGGCTTTAATTAATAAAAAATAAAAATAAAGATTAATTGTCTTCACTTAAGACATTATAAAGAGAATGCAGTAATATTCCAAAGGAAATTTTTTTAATGATGTAAGAGCAATAATGAATAGGCTGGGGGGAAATAACTTTAATCAATGGAATTAAGAACTTTAAAAAACAACAACAATGTTGACCTTTTAGGAAACAATTCCAGCAAAAGGAAAGAGAAAACACCATCCATCAAGTTAAAAATAAAAAAAGAGCTCATAAGAAATGCAAGGGAAATTAACAATATAACTAGAGAATTTTGTACACAAATTAGAGATCTTAAGTGAAATGAGTAACTTTGCAAAAATATTAACGGTTAAAACCAATACAACAGGAAATAAATAAATAAGCAACAAATAGATAGATAAAGAAACAAATGAATAAGTGAATAAATAAATTAAAGACTGAATGAATAAATGAACAAACAAATGAATGTATGAATGAACAAATAAATAAATGAGTGAATTTCAAAGGAAGAAATCATAGAAATCATCAGTGAATTAGCTAGGAAAAATTTACAAAGTCAAGAAGTATTTACAGGGGACTTTTTCCAAACCTCCAAAGAACAAATAATTCTATGTAATAGAATGTTGCTAAATTTAGAGAAAGATGGACTGCTACCCAGTTCATTTTATAAGGCAAATATAGTCTTGAGTCTAAACCTAATGAAGCCAAAACTTAAAAGGAAAAGCATAGGCCAGGCTCATTAATGAATATGGATGTGAAAATTCCATATAAAATTATTAGCAAATAGAAAATACCACCATATTAAAAAAATTTCCTCATTCTAGCCAAGTAAAATTTATGCCAGCAATGTAAGAACAGCTCAATATTAGGAAAATCAGAAGCTATTAAAAAGAAAAATATTTGTAAATCATAAAAATAGATTCATAACATTCCTTCAGTGAAATACATATCTGTTCATGATTATTAAAAAGAAAAAATATCTTTTTATAAAGGGAATAAAATTATCGTCCCTCAGCATAAGAAGAAATATTTATCTAAGTTCAGAGGTAGCATTATATGCAATGAAGAAACATCAGAAATGTTTTTTACTAAAACAGGCATTAAACAAGGGTGCCCATTGTAGCCATTTCTATTTAACAATATCAGAAACACTAAAAATTATAATTATAAATTAGAGATTAACATAGAAAATGAGATAAAAAAATCATTATTTTCAGATAACATGAATGCTTTACAGAAAAAATCCAGCACTAATCGCAACAACAAAATTTAAGACAATAAATAAAGTTTGCAGTGTATAATATGAGTCCATAAAAATGTCTGTATCATCATAAACTATAATTTAAGAATGGGAGCTGCAAGATGGCAAAGAACACTGGCTGGGAACAGAAAGAATTATCTTCCTGAGTTCAAATCTGGTCTCAGACACTTATTAGCTTTGTGACCCTGGGCAAGTCACTTAACCCTTTTTGCCTCAATTCTTCATCTATTAAATGGACTAGAGAAGGAAATGGCAAATCGCTCTAGTATCTTTGCCAAGAAAACTCCCAATATGAAGAGTGAGACACAACTGAACAATGACATCAACATTCAAGAATATGAATATATTATTTTAAGCAAAAACTTAATTGACAGTAATAATGAGTACATCTACATTTACATGTATATGTCTGGAAATAAAATTAACTAGACACACATTACCTTAATAAAAATAATTTTTAAATTTATTGGCAAATAAAAGTAGAGCTGAATAATAGGAGTGAAATTCAGTGTTCACAGATGGGTGTGATCAATATAATAAAAAGACAACCTCAAATTAGTTTGTAGATTATATGTAATACCAACAAAACACCAATGTGTTTCTCTGTGGAACTTTTAGAGTGATGTGTTATAGTGCAAAGTGAAATGAATTTAGAGTTTGAGAATCTTGATTTAAATTCCAGTTCTGGTGCTTACTGCTTTTATGATGGTAGGCAAGTTCTTTCTGTTCCTTAGTTTCCCGAGGGAATTAGACTATAGATAATCTCTATAGACCCTTCTAACTCTAAATGCTGTGATCTTATGGTGTTTATTTGGGAAAACTAACAAGCCAGAACATCAAGGGTTAACTTGAGAAAGGGAAAAACATATTATAGAACAATTTTTATCAAAACTCTCTAGTATTGGGAAAAATACTGACAGGTGGAACAGAAGAGAAAAACTAGAACTAAAATTAAAATATTGAAATGATTGATGTTTGATGAACCTATATACAAAAAAGCTAAGAAAAGGATTGAGTATTTAATAAATATTGGGAAAACTGGCTGGTAATAAAAATATTGAGATCCTTACCTCACACAATATCTCATAACAGATTTCATCTGGGTCATAGAATGAAGCATAAGAAAACAAATTTTAAACAGGTGGAAGAAAAGGGAATGATTATTTTAGTTATAGAGGGAGAGCAGATAAGATTTTTTAAATGTTAAACAAATAGAAAAAGTTTGGGGAACTAAGGGGATGAATTCAGAGTCTGTATGAAAAATAGTATGATCAAAAGAAAAATGAGTGATTAGGCCAGATATTTTCTTTTTTAATTATAAAAGTGTTTTATTATTTTCCAGTTACATGTAGAGATAGTTTTCAACATTTGTTTTTATAAGACTTCTAGTTTCAAATTTTTCTCCCTCCCTCCCCTTCCTTCCTCCTCCCCAAGACAGCAAGTAATCTGATATAGGTTATATATGTACAGTCACATTAAACATATTTCTGCATTAGTCTTGCTGTGAAAGAAGAATAAGAGCAAAAAGGAAATACAACAGCACCAAAAACAAAAGAAATAGTATGGTTCAATCTGCGTCCATATTCCACAGTTCTTTTTTTCTGTATTTGGAGAGTATTTTCCATCATGAGTCCTTTGGAACTATTTTGTACCATTGTATTGCTGAGAAGAATCAAATCTATCACAGTTGATCAACACATAATGTTGATGATATTGCGTACAATGTTCTCCTGGTTCTGCTCATCTCACTCATCATCAGTTCATGCAAGTCGTTCCAGGTTTCTCTGAACTCCTCCTGCTCATCATTTCTTACAGCACAATAGTATTCCATTACATTTATATACCACAACTTGTTTAGCCATTCCCCAATTGATGGGCAACCCCTCAATTTCCAATTCCAGACCAAATATTTTCAATAAATGTGATACCAATTTTTACATATAAAATTTATTTGAAACTGATTCAAGTATTCATTAGCCATATCTATTCACCATTTGATAGAGCGGCAAAGGGTTTGAACAGATTATTGACAAAAGAAGCCAAATATATTGTAAGTGATCATTTTAAAAAGGTTCAACCTCCATAATTATCAGAGAAAATGCCAACTGAAACAACTTTGAAGTACCACTTCATACCTATAGAATTGGAGGGAGGGGTGGAATAAATTACAACTTGCTGATGTGGTTGTGGAGTAAAAGGTAAATTCATACATTACTAATTGAAATTGCAGATTGACAGAATCTTTTTAGAGGGATTTATATGACATGAATGTCATGAACTGACATGAATTGATGTATATGACATGAATCATCAAAGCAATTATATCCTTTAACCAGAATTCCATTTTTGCGACTGTACTCTGTGCCATCATAAAGATCTATCTGTTCATGTATACCTATGTATTTAATTGTAATTTCTTTAATTTATAAAAGCCTCAGCTGTTCTCACTTCTACTTAATCTTAAAGCCTTCCCTCTGTTGACTATACCTAATTCATCCTTACTGTACCTTGTTTCTATATAGTTACTTGCATGCTGTCTCTGCTATTAGCTCCCTGAGGGCAGGGACTTTGTTTTTGCCTTTCTTTGAATTCTCACTGCTTGATACAGAGTCTGGCTTAATAAATGCTTGCTGAGGGGAAGCTAGGTGGTACAGTGGATAGAGCACCGGCCCTGAAGTCAGGAGTACCTGCGTTCAAATCTGGCCTCAGACACTTAACACTTACTAGTTGTGTGACCCTGGGCAAGTCACTTAACCCCAATTGTCTCACTAAAAAAAATAAAATAAAATAAAATAAAAATAAATGCTTGCTGACTTGACCTGAGCAAACTAAATTTCAGTGGTCAATGAATGGCTAAGGAAGATATGCTATATCAGCTGTAAAGAAATATTACATTACATGTATCAAAAATCTGAAGAATATAAAGGAATTTAGAAAGGTTTTCGAGGTAATACAAATCGAAGGAATCAGAACTGTTCTACAACTATATAAAAGCATACACAAATAGGAATTAGATGTGTACACAAATCTACTGAGATGAATGGCCAGAGAACAAAAGTGGATGTGGTGGGGGGGGGGCCTGAAATCATCAATAAGCTTTATGAACTTATAGGAAATATGAAGTTAGTGTGTTTATGTAAATAGTTACATAGGTATATTGAGTTCAATATTACAAACATTTATAAGTACTTGTTATGTGTCAGGCACTGTATTAGGACAATTGAAATAGCATTGAATCTCTTATTTATTGCTATAAGAAACTTCCAATGAGGAAAACTCCTTCTACTAATAGAGGTCAGGAACTTCTCTGCAGCATATAATCTTATGAGAGTAGAGCATTGAGAAGTTCAGTGACATGTCTAGGTTCATATAGCCACTATGTGTCCAATTTCAGAACTTGGTTTTCCTGATGCTGTGGCCACCTCCCTATTCACTAAGCCAGACTGGCTTGTCTGGCACCAGGAGTATGAGACAAAAACAAGATCAGAACTTCCCCTCAAGAACGTACATGCTAATGTTCACAAGGTTTTGTTGATATTTAATTGGGGGGGGGCAATGAGGGTTAAGTGACTTGCATAGGGTCACACAGTTAGTAGGTGTCATGTCTAGACCGAATTTGAACTCAGGTCCTCCTGAATCCAGGGCCAGTGCTTTATCCACTGTGCCACCAGCGTCCCCAATATTTAAATTAAATCAAATGCATAATAAAATTATTTTTAAATGAAGAGTAAGGAAGCTCAAAATTATTTTGGCACTGACATCATGACTCGATTTTCACCACTTCTTTTCCCAATTATATTGGTGGAAATCTGTATCATATTTATAACGATTGTTAGTTCCTTAGTAAAATTAAATATTTCCTTTCAAACACTATGAAGAGCAACTCATGATGGCTGATGTTGCTTATAAATTAGATAGGGTTTGCTAGATTTTCAGATCAGTGGAAAGCCATAGACATGATGCCTCGTTCTGAATGTTTTTGACAGATTCTCTCATGGCATTCTTGTGTATAGAATGGACTCTTGCAGGCTAAGGATGTATTAATTACACTATTGGAGCTAAATAGTGATGGTTAATAGATAATTAGATTAACAAAGATTATTGCTACCTGATAGGGGGAAAGTGCCTAGGGGGAGGAGAAAAGTTGTTTAGTTGAAGTGATGTGATCCCAAAGGCTAAAAAAAAAAATATGGACTGATATAATAAAATGAAATATAATAAGGATGATTTGAAATCCTAGGCCTCATTTCAGAAAGGCAACTACACAAGGACAGAACTGGAGAACATGACTAGACAACACAAAAAGAACCAAACCCTTTTAATAGGCTGCAAAGCTACATCAACTGTATACGTGGTAGCTGAAAGAACTCATTCCATTTTAGGGTGCATTAATAAAAGGATAGGGTCCAGACCAAGGGAATTCAAAGCCCTACCAAGCTGTCCCAAGTTAAGACTACATTTGGATAATCATTTCCAGTCAGGTGCACCACATTTTACAAAGGCTCTGTCCAACTGAAGCAGTTCTCATGAAGATTAGTCATGATGATGGGGAACTGGGAACCATGCTTCATACAGCATGTATGGAGGGGGCAGCTAGGTGGTGCAGTGGATAAAGCACCAGTCCTGGATTCAGGAGGACCTAAGTTCAAATCTGAACCTCAGACACTATTAGCTGTGTGATCCTGGGCAAGTCACTTAACCCTCATTGCCCTGGCCCCCCCCCAAAAAGAAAGGTATGGATACTTCTGACTTGTATCCTCAGGGCTGCTGACTCTGGAATGTTTGCTGTGTTTATGTCTCTGTTGTGCTTAGTATTCTTGTGATTCTCTTTTCAATCTATGGACCTTTGTTAATGTCAGCCTCTATGCCTGGAATGGATTCCCTGCCATTAAAATTTCTGCCTTTCTTTAAGGAATGACTCAAGAGTGATTTCCTCCATGAAGTGTTCCCTGATCCCTGCAACACCTCCTATGGGAGGAACATAGTATAGTGGAAAGAGCACTCTCTCTGTCTTCAGAGGACTTGGGTTTAATTTCAATCCCTCTAGCTCACTAGCCATGTGACCTTAGGCAAGTCAACCTCCCAGAGTATTGGATTAGCTGGCTTCTTACATCCCCTTGGGCTGTAGATTTGTGATCCCATGGTCTTTCTCCTTTAGCTTCTCACTGAGCTTTGGATATCACTCTCCTTTGCGGCTATCATATTCTGCCTTGTTTTATGTTTATCTATGTATGCTTTTTATCATTCATTGAATTATAAGCTCCATAAAGGTAAGGACTATGATTTATATCATCCGTCTCCTCAGCCCATATCTTAGTGTCATGTGCACAGGCATTCAATGAATATTTAAGCTGAGGATGGGACTATTTCTTCCAACAGCCAGTCCCCTAATTTTCCCATCAATACTGGTGACTCTTTGTCCACACCTTAGCTTGGTCAAGGTGACAGTAGTGACAGTAATAATTCCTCTGATATTCTTCCCTGCTCTTTCCCCTCCAGCACTGCCTATAGCCCAGAGGCTACTGACTATGATGTGCGTGTCTTGCTGAGATTTCCCCAACGGGTGAAGAACCAGGGTACAGCTGATTTTCTGCCCAACCGGCCCCGCCACACCTGGGAATGGCACAGTTGTCACCAGTAAGTTCTGGGTACTAGAAGCAGCAGGAAGGAATTGGGGAAAGGAAAGCTTATGGCATAAGGGCAGTGACCTCTAGACATCCTGGCAGATGGATGTCCAACATCCTTCCTGTTGGAGGGGTCTTTTCCTTCATTTATCATCCTATGTACCTGTTTGTGATTTGGATTCAGAAAAGGGACATCTGTAATTTATAAGGGGTCACTGGTATGGCTACTGCAACTATAATATACAGTGACTGCCTTTGTCGCAAGATATAAAGAGTACCGACGAAGGTCTTTCCCACTGCCAAAATATTTCTTCCAGGGGACCTGAAATTTCTCCTTAGAATTCATATCTTTTGGGTAAGTTGACTTCCAATGTTTTATCCTGGCTTGAAGGTATGGAGTAAAAATTCTGACAGGGTTCTACCAAGTTAGAAAGGCTTTCAGTGTGGGTCAAGATCACATGACTGTTGTCTGAGCACCAGTCTGGCTAAGTGTAGAGAAGGCTCACCATCTGAAGGTTGACCACCAGGTGATGATGTTTTTGGCCATAACCAATGCTTGAAATTCAGCTGTTAAGGTGAGGAGGGGTTTGACATCCCATGGGGAAGGTATTTCCACACCAACAAAGTGATAGATTTTTTGAAAAGAGAAGGCATTCAGACCTCTGTGAAAATTTAAACTGTGAATCAAATGAATGGGGAAAATATGTATACATTTATAGGGTATCCCCTATTAAAAGAAGAGGAACGACCTTAGGACAGGGTGGGGCAGACTCAGATGTGGGTCCCAGGGAGGTTGAGGGCATGGGGAGAAGTAAGGAGGTCACTAGGTTGGCTGAAAAGTATATGAAAAGACCTAATGGGAAAGACTCATTCCCAGACTCACCCGAAGGAGGCAGATAACCTCTGTGCCATCAGCCCATCATCCTGGGAAAGGCAGGTAAGAGAATGAACAGATGCTGGGCATTCCCCCACAATACTTGACCTCTGTTCAGGCACCTTGGTCAGGCACTGTGACCTTCAGGAGAAGACACTGCTAAGCAAACCACAGCTGAGCATCTCTGTTCCTTGCAGGCATTACCATAGCATGGATAGTTCAGCCACTAGTTACCTGCTGGAGTGCTACGACAGGCAGAAAGGGTGGCCGAGGGTCACAAAAGCCAGCTTCTGTTTAGAGGATACCACATGTGATTTTGGCAACCTGAAACGCTATGCCTGCACTTCCAACACACAGGTCAGTAAGGGGAAGAGTGGGAAGGCAACAGAAATGTAGAGGAGCCTAATGGAAAAGCCAAAGGAAGGTGTGTGGTCCTTTCTGGGGAGACATATTTAGTGGATAGACTATGAGCTTGGGTCTACCTCTGATATGTGCTAGCTACTGTGTGATCACAACACAGCAACAACCAAAAATCAAGAACACCCACTCAATGCATCAGTGTCTTTATTGAGCACCCACTGTATATTTGGCAATGTAGAATTAACTGACAGATTGACTAATGTAGGACCATTAGGGGTAATGAGAATGACAAAAAAGGACTGGTCTGAGATTAGGATTTTAATGAGGTCCATGAGACTAGTAAGATTAATATGGGAAGAGGTTAAAATCCTAAACAATTGCCTGGAATAACTAATGATGAAAGTTCAAAAAATCCTATTCTTTTCACTGTTACTGACCTTTTATCTGGGGAAATAATGTTGAGTATAAGGACCTGACTTTTTCTTTACTGATTTTTCAGATTCCTGTAGGGGCCTCTCAAATATCCACCTCTGTCCACCTCATTTGTGTCATCCCCCCCTCACCACACCTTCTCTCCCAGCCCTCTGAGAGTTGACTTGAAATCTGAAAGCCCATTGAAAGAAGAATCATAAATCCCAAGTTGTAGTCCCAGTTCTGCCAGTAACTTAGGCAAATTACTCAACCACTCTAGGTTTTGGTTTCTTTCTCTTTAAAATGAAGGGAGTAGAACTAGATTATCTCTAAGTCCCTCCAACTCTGCTATATTCCATGGTACTCCACTTCTGTATTTCATGGAGTAGGCACAAAGTATCAGGAAGGAAGATTTGAAATAAAACAGAATGACTCAATCTTCCACCAACTACTAGGCCTGAAGAGCAGTCAGCCAGTCCTGGGGACCAATAGAAAATGGGTTTGGGAAAAGAGCAATGTGGGAGGCGAGTAGCCTTAAGGAGGGGCCGAGTTTTCAATTCTGTTCTCCTTCCTCTCTTCTCTTCTCAGGGTCTGAGTCCAGGGTGCTATGATACATACAATGCTGACATCGACTGCCAGTGGATTGACATCACTGATGTGCAGCCTGGCAACTACATCCTCAAGGTAGGTTTCCATGGCAACCAAAGGAGGTGCCAACCCTAGGGGATGAAAACAAGGAATATTTTCCTCAGTTACAAGAGTCTTGCCTCTGCATCTTCACACATCTGGGCATAAAGTAAAGAGAGGTAGTTCCTTAGTCCAGGTTTTTCAACATTTCATCTTCAAATGCTTGGTTCTAACTAACTAAAGCATTTTGTTGGAGTGGGGGGGGGGTGGGAAGACAGAATTTTGTACTTTCCAAAGGGATTCTTTATCATCATGCACACAGGTTCCCCAAAAGATCACAAGAAAGCCTTTGTCAAGGACATCCCAGGTTGGGCAGTGTTATCAACATTAAAAATACAGTAGGGGATCTGAGGGCCAGAAAGGGATGAAGGAGGTCTCTGATCATGCCCCTTTCTCAGGCAAGGTAGCTTTTGAACCATCCCCAGACATCTCTGTCCGCTTCAGAGAGGAGGTAAAAGACAGTTTGTGACAGCACATCCCAGGTCCTTAGACTTTGTGTCAAAGCATCCTTCTGAGCTAACTAAGCCCCTTCTTTCTCAGTGGGAGCAGAAAAAGATGGTTCCCTGGTATTCTGAGCACCTTCTTAGAGAACAAGACCTTACACTACACAGCTCAGAGCCCAGACTGAGTTTTCTGTATAATATGAAGGAAGTCAGCTCCCTGTATTCAGATCCATTCAAATCCTATTCATGGAATTTGCAGTCATTCCTCTTTGAAACTTTGTCGCTATTCATAAATATTGGGTTTATTGAGCTAATGACCCATGCAAATGAAATTACAAGGAATATGTTTAAATAAATGAGAATAATAGAGTAATAGAAGAGGCAGAATATGTGATGGGAAGTGTACTCCCCCATTAGCCTTGGAGTTCGTTGTCTATACTGACCCACTGCTTACTAACTTTGCATTCTTGGATAAGTTCCTTCATCCCTGTGAGCTTATTTTCCTCATCTATAAAATGGACATAATACTAATCTTACTCACAGGATTGGTATAAAGATCAGATGAAGTAATGGAGGGAATGTGCTTTATAAATTCAAGCTATTGTTACTATAACAAGCCATTCTTCTTTCTTTCTTTCTTTCTTTCTTCCTTTCTTTCTTTCTTTCTTTCTTTCTTTCTTTCTTTCTTTCTTTCTTTCTTTCTTTCTTTCTTTCTTTCTTTCTTTCTTACTTTCTTTCTTTCTTTTTTTAGTGAGGCGATTGGGGTTAAGTGACTTGTCCAGGGTCACACAGCTAGTAAGTGTTAAGTGTCTGAGGCCGGATTTGAACTCAGGTACTCCTGACTCCAGGGCCGGTGCTCTATCCACTGTGCCATCTAGCTGCCCCACAAACCATTCTTCTTAATGATAATAACAGAGGTGTAAATAGTACTTTAAAGTTGACAAAGTACCTGGCCTACCTTGTCTTATTTGAGCCTTACAACAAGAGCATGATTTTAAACTGGAGAAATGTGAAGCTCATAAGTATGAAGTGACTTGCCTGTGGTCCCCCAGCCAGGTACAAGGTTGAGGCAGGATTTAACCAGCTTCTTCTCCCGACTTAATCTAGCACTCTTTCCATCATCCCACACTGCCCTGTTTACATACAAACCACTAATGTACTAATGACAACCTATCCTTAGCTATTCCTGAAAGCAGACTCAGGGGAATCTCTGCTTGGCCACATTTTGTAAATGGTGTCTTTTGTAATGTGGTCTTTTTAAAAATTCATTCATCCAGCACATTTTGTCAGTCTTTCAACAAGCATTTATAAAGTTCTACTATGTGCCAGGCACTAGGCTAAGCACTAGGAATTCAAATAAAGGCAGAAAGACAGATGTGAGCTGTCTCTCTCAAGAAGTCCACAGTCTAATAGGGAGACAACATATAATAACTCCATACAAACAACATCTATACAGGATAAATTGAAGGTAACAACAGAGGAAGGCACTAACATTAAGGGGTATTTAGAAAAAAACAGTTTTCTATGGCCCGTACACCACAGGGATGCAAGATGAATTAAGCTAGGGATTTTTGCCCGTAAAAAAACTTATAAATTAGAACCTGAAAGTTCTAGAATCACTTTCATTTTTAAATATCCCACAAATATCTTATAATTTAGATTGCCTGCCATCTCTCTCTCTCTCTCTCTTCGTCTCCTCTCGACTCTCCTCTCATCTTCTCTCTCTCTCTCTCCCTCTTTCTGATTGGCTGTATAACAATATCTCTGTCACAGGTGAACGGTGGCAGTGCTTTGAACTAATTGTCTATTAATGAATTATGTCTATTTTACATTCATATTGGGGTAGTGACATGTTTTATTTGTCAGGAATTGCCTTTTTTAGAATCATAGATGTGGAAGGGGACTAGATGGGTTATTAGTTAACCCCTTTTGTCTTGGGAAAGGGCTCAGATTTTTCTAAGAAAGGGAGGGAAAGGAGTAATTTTGTGACTGTTCCAGGTAAAATCATTGCTTCTGACTAAGTTCCTCTCTCCTTCCATCTCCCTTTTTAGGTGCAGGTGAATCCAAAGTACATCGTGTTGGAGTCTGACTTCACCAACAATGTTGTGAGATGCAACATCCACTACACCGGACGCTATGTTGCCACCACAAACTGCAAAATTGCGCAGTAAGAAGCCCCACAAGTCCTCAGAAGGGACCCTTTCCTTCCTTTCCCTCATCCTACCTTCATCTATACTTTAGGCTGGGGAAGGATGGAGGAGCTTGAGGATGGTAGACTAGTGAGCCAAATAAAGGAGTGGAAAGCATGGAGGTGAGGGGGGTGAGGGGAAGAGAAGAGATATTTCTGATTTGAGGGTTTTGAAAACAAACCAAATGAGCTTCCAGGCTCATCTGACCAGCCCTACAGAAATAGGTTATGAAGATGAATGGGGGGCAGCTAGATGGCGCAGTGGTTAAAGCGCTGGCCCTGGATTCGGGAGTACCTGAGTTCAAATCCAGCCTCAGACACTTAACACTTACTAGCTGTGTGACCCTGGGCAAGTAACTTAACCCCCATTGCCCCGGAAAAAAAAAAAGATGAATGAGCCAAAACACAGTCAGTGTGATAGTGCTACAGAACCATGCACTTTGGCTCTGTAGAAATCCACTTGGGACCCAACCCTGACTTTTCCTAAGGGGTGCCCAACTAGTAAGGGAAATCAGAATGAATTGAATACACACTTGGATGTGATTGTGGAAGTCATTTGCCTTGAGCACACATATGGCATAATCTAGCTGCTTTAGATAACACTGTGGTCCTTTATAAGCTCACAGGGATGAAGGAACTTATCCAAGAATGCAAAGTTAGTAAGCAGTGGGTCAGTATAGACAACGAACTCCAAGGCTAATGGGGGAGTACACTTCCCATCACATATTCTGCCTCTTCTATTACTCTATTATTCTCATTTATTTAAGATATACAAAGATATTCCAAGCTCAGCACTTATAGAATGGGGATCCTGAGCACTCTTTCTTGCATTGAAGAAGCACTCAACTCAGCCATTCACAATCCCCACACTTGGGTTCCCCTTATGACCACCTACATACATTTTGGAGACAGCTAAACAATATAGTCAGGGTTGGAGGTCAGCATTTGGCTGGGGTTAGAGACTTGGGAGTTGGTCTTTGGCTGTAATTAGAGAGCTAGTCTGTGAGTGAGGTAGGGGTTGCCTATGGCCAGGATTAGAGATCTTCCTGTAACTGGTCAGTCTGCGGCCACCTCAAACAGCTGGTTGGTCACCAAAAGTTTAAGGGACCCATTTGGTGACTAGGGTTAGGGAGCATTCTGTGGCAAGTTAGGGGTTTTGTGGTCAAAATTGGGCATTGTTCTCTGGTCTGTAGCCAAGATCAGTGCATGGCTATTAGAGTTAGGGGGTCAGTGATGTATTAGGGGTAGGGGTTTAGACTGTGTCTAAGGAGTCAATCTCTTAACAGAGACCAAGCACAGACAACTGACCTATCCAGGGTTCTAAATCACTATTATGTTGGCCTTCCTTGCACTGTTTCTTAACCACCAAGATAACTGGTCATAGACCAGCCCAGAAACTCTGCCCCCTTATACTTATATTCAGATAAAGTCCTCCAAAAGTTGGCATTAAATTGGAGTTTAAGTCGGCCTGAATCGTGTTAAACATACCCTTCCTCATTTAAATATAGCTTACCTAGATTGGGGGAAGTAAAGTAGGAATTTTCCCAGATTTTCAATCATAGTCTCACTTTGCCCAATCAGACCATGAACCAACCAAGCAAGTTAGGGATAGTTCGGGGGAAAAAGGCATCAGCACAACTGAGATGTAGTTTAGTGAGGCCTGCATTGATCCTGCCTTCTTCTGCCGAAAGAAGAAAAAGGAACTTGTCTTTTCTACATAAGATGCACTGAACTCTATAAAGGCCACTCAACAAAAGAGTGGAAGAATTGTGGGGACAGAGTAGCCCATTCTGTTCTTCTTGGGGCCTTTGGGACAGGTTTCCTCCTTGTAGACTCCATCACTTTGTGGAAATCTGCATCATACTCTCTTCCAAATATTTTACATAAGTGTTTGGAAAGTGCATAGTTCAATGAAACAAGTCTATTAATATTTCTCTGTGACTCCAACCACACTCTAGAGGAGCCAGGACAAACAGGAATCTAGGAACGAAGTTTTCCCAGAAAGGCCATGAGACGCCTGTTGGTTTTGACAACATTTTTTGAAAAAGAAAAAGAGACACTTTTAAAAAATGGACTTTAAAGAAAAAAGGCATAAAAAAGAATTTCCAGACAGTCTTAGTTATGGGAATGAAAAATGATCCAGGGTGGAGATGAATGTTGTTTGGTTGGTTTTGTGGGAATCTTTCAATGAAACCTCTAATGGATAGAGAGCTTGTTCTAAGAGTCTCTCTGATCTCCTCCTGTGAGTCTCAAGCTGGTCCAGGGAACTTGTCTGAGCTGGTCTGGAGTTATTCTCTGAGCTGGTGTTGAGGCATCCTCTGAGCTTAAAAAAAAGTAAGCAGAGCAAATATCATGATGTCCACTTGACAAGTGAGGGGGTGGCCCCATCACCACAACCACCACTTCCCTCTGCCCTTCTGTGTCTTTTATGTCACCAAGAGATCCTCAGACAACTGGGAATGATGGAAAGTTAGGGATGTGCCATGGCCCCAGGATCAACCTGTGGGTCCAGCAGAGACTAAGTCATTTGGCCAAAGGTACGTATTGAGTTAGTAGTTAATCTAGGACCAGGACCCAGTTCTTCAGACACCATATTCCAGTGTTCTGCTCATGATACCATGAAGTCATATCAATAGTGAGAAAAGAATGGTTCTCAACATCTCCTTTCAATGATTTGACATTTTGAAGGATTTTTCGGTAGAATTTAAACCAAAGAATATCACAAGCCTCTCCATGACTTCATACAGAAGGAGTAGCCCCATCCCCACCCAGAACAGCCTCCATGAGTTGTCACAGCACTGGACCTTCTCCCCCTCCCAAAAAAAAAATCCCATCACCCTTGGTGGCTAGCATGGTTATGATGAATCTTTCTACACCAACCATTGGTCCTTGGATGATAGACTCACGGTCCATCACCACACTGGTAGTCTCCAAATCATGGGGTCAGAGGCAGAGTACTGGACTTGGAGTCAGAGGGGCCTGGGTTCAAATTCCACTTCAGACATTCACTAGCTTGGGCAACTCACTTAACTTCTCTATTCCTGTTTCCTCATCAGCAAAACTAATGGACTTATTGAGTCCCTTTCAGTGCTAAATCTATGAACTAATCATAGGAACCATGAGAACTTGTCCTACACTGGCAGAGCCTTCAAGAAACCAGGGTTAGCTCCATGCCAAAGTGCGGCATGGCAAGAGGACCTTAATGAAAACAGGAGCTTCCCTCTTTAGCTAAATCTTTGCTTTGTCTCTAAGCCCCAAATATTAGGCAGTTAGGTGGTATAGTACAGGATCTGGAGTCAGAAAGACCTGAGTTCAAATACTGCCTCTGGCATTTATTAGCTGTGTGACCCTGAGCAAAGCACTCAGTATCTACCTGCCTCAGTTTCCTCCCCTGTATTTTTTTTTTTGTAGGCATTTGGGTTAGTTGAATTGCCCAGGGTCACACAGCTGGCAAGTGTCTGAAGCTGAATTTGAACTCAGGTCCTCCTGACTCCAGGGCTGGTGCTCTATCTACTGTACCACCTAGCTGCCCCTCCCCCTCTGTAATTATGGGAATAATAATAGCACCTACCTATGTGGTTGTGAGAATTAAATGAGATATTTGTAAAGCACTTTTCAAAACTTAAAGCTCTATATAAATGTTTATTATTATTATTATTATTATTATTGTTGTTGTTGTTGTTATTCCCCACTAAGGTCACACTGATATGAAGAGCAGGGTGGACAGGGGAGAATTCTTGAAGGAAGTAGGGCTTGAGCTACAGACTGTGAGGGGAGGAGGAGAGAGCTTTCTAATAGCCAAGAAAATTCTGTGAACAACTATTCTGGAAGGAAGGAAGCATGGTCAAGATTCAGGAGGGGGGAAGTATGGTGTGTAGGGGAACAATAAGCTGAGGACTTCTTGGGGAGGTGTTTGAATGCCAGACTAAGAAGTTTATGTTATCCATGGTGGAAATCTACTGAACCTTTTTTTTTGAAGCCTAAATTCCAAGGTAGAATTATGTACAATATTGAGTGAATGCATCCAGACATTCCTGGCTCTGGAACTGGGAAGAGGGATGGGAAGGGGAGAAGAACATTTCCTCACCCTTGAGGGAGGGCTGTTTTGCAGCTGGGGGCTGGAGGAAGCCAAACAAAATGAGGGAAGTGGTGGAAATCTATCCCATGACTGTTGATTGATATGTTTACCTTTCTTCTCTTAGATCTTGACCTGCTCAGGATTCACTGATATCACTCCACCCAAGCCACCCTCCTCCAAACATGGTCTGTCTCTCTCTGGGCCCCATGAGCCCAGCCAAATCCCCACAGGCCCTGTGGACCCTGAACAGGAAGGAAGGGGAACCTGGCATCATGGAACAAACTGGATGACTTAAGTGACTCTAGGTCTTATTTTTATACTTAACTTCCCCCCAAAAAAACTGTTGTGTTGGTTGTTGGTTTTTAAAAAAAATGTTTTTATTATTTTGGCCACAATGCTGAGTGAAGATTACTGATGATTTAAATTGAATAAAACAAGATTTTCTACTCGGTTGATCTCCATGTGATCTGGCTAGGACAGGACTCTGGGCAAATATCCCAAAAGCTAGACTTCTACAGCAAGCTTCTGGGGCTTAAATCACTGTTACTCACAGGATTTAGTCAAAAGAAAGAACCCTTCCTTACAAAGAAGGAAACTGAGTCTAAGAGAGAATAAGTGATTGGCCTAAGACTGCATAAGTAGATCAGAGATTTGTACTCAGGTCCTCTGGTCTCTAAATCAGGGTTCTTTTCACCTCTGTGCTGCCTTTTTGTCAACTAGAAAGACTCAGGAAGGGTAGCCCTCCTCCCCTCTCCCTACATATCAGGATCATTAATGACAGCTATCTAGGACAATCCCAGCTTGGACCCCAGAGTAGATTCTAAACACTGGCATTGTCTGGATATCCATACCAAGGAGCAAGGAATACTTCATACTGAGATGTCCAGATTCTTCTTGAAACATAACCCTCATTGTGGGAACAAAGTCCCGCCTCCACTGCTTATTAGCTGGGTGACTCTGGCTAAGTTGCCTAAACTCTGTGAGTCTCAGTTTCCCCATCTATAAAACAAGGAAACTAACACTTGTATTACCCGCCTGGCAGGGTTATTGTGAGGAAAGGATTTTGTGAACCTTAAAATGTTATAGAAAACTAAAGGAGTATCAGTATCTGAAGTAGCCATTTATCTATGATTTGACCCAACCCCCTCGTTTTACAAGTGAGGAAACTGAGATATTCATCCACCTCAGAAGCTTCACAGAGCACAGCAAGAAACTGAAGAGGTAGCTGGGAGTAGGGAGAGATCATAAGTTACTTAGCCAGATTCACACAGCAAATAGTAGAATCAGGATTTAAATTCAGGCCTCTGACTCCAAACCAAGTACTCTTTCTACTACACAATGTTGGGAATAAGTTCTCACAGGATCAATCTATGTGCTTGGGAGGGAAGAGTAATGATTCCAGTTCAGGGGCAAAACCGAAATATGCCACTGCTTCAATCCAGTTCTCTTCTTCAAGCAAAGGGTCTCTGGTTAGGGTTGTAAACCAGGCAGCAACATTTGTATTAGAGACAAGGGAAAGAAATAATTCAACTCAATAAATTGTATTTTCCCAATATGGGGCACTGTTAACCAGTTGCCTGATCCTGTTCAGTAATAAGGTTGCTCTCAAAGCAACCCTCACCCCCAGGAATTATGTGTTCTGGGTTAACATAGGTCTTTCTGTCTCTTAGAGAACTGGCTACTTCTCTCCCTCTACACTCATATCATTAGGCTACAAGTAAATGTCTCCCATCAGACTCCTAGCTTTTGGTGTCCCCACCCATTAGGAAAACTGCCCCTTGTCCAGTCCCTGCTGCATTTCAATGGAAAATTCCCACGAAAGCATAAGTTAGTGAGTAGAGTTCTTTAATCATACTAGCAGAAAAGAATTCCATGAGTATATTAAGTACTCACTGTAGACCCAGTCCCTAAGCCCCCCTAGACCCTGCAACCCTAAACCCATTTTGTCCAAAGCAAAGTCAGAGCTCAAGATTTTAAAGAAATATAGTTCAGGAGCTGAGAGTTGAACCACGTCCACATTTCACCTCTACAGAGAGGAACAGATAGTAGCAGCTTATTGAGTCTTGTGAGCAGTCTAGGTGCTGACAGTTCTGGCTCGATGTAGAATGAGTCTTCCTCATTCATCACTATTGCTTCCTCACCGTGTTAGCTGCTCTGGTCCCTGATCACTTGTCTCTCATGATGCCTTCCTCTCCTTCCTCAGGTCCCTATACATTTCTCGTTTTTCCACTTGGACTATCTTATTCCCTCATGTAATTCACTATTCAAGTCTCATTTCAGAAGTGTCTGAAAGGCAAAAAGTTGACTGGCCACACACCAATTGTCATTTTTATCTTTCCATCCTTTTTCTTTTTTCAAAGGTTCAATCCATTTTCCAGGGTACCAATTTTCCCAGGTGAGAAGGATAGGACACATGGGCACCTTGTGTCTTAGCCCCCAAGTTGACTAAGGACCTACAATGTTCTAGTCGAGGCAGAAGATATGAAAATACAACAGGCTTAGCTATGATGGCTAGGAAAGGGCTTGAAGGGTCTGGAGCAAAATGCAGACCTGACACACTAATAAAGGCCCCCGAGTCTTGGCCCAGGGCCCTTAGGCTGGCTGGCTTGCTGTCATTGTGGTGTAGCTCATCACCACACCTTGGTGCTGAACTCTCCAGGCATGTCAATTCTTAAAGAACATTTCCTAAGTTATAGATGAATTTTGGTCAATATCAGAGTCCATGTGGATCAAATAATCCAACTTTGGTGGATTGAAGTGTCCAGTAAAGATTATCATATTCCCCAATCCTGCGAAGGCTCAGGAATCAACAGCAATGAAAATTTCTGAGATGGGGCACAAAACCATCCATGACATCCTCGATAGGAGCCCACCGTACTTCATGCCTTTGTTAGCTACCTGCTATATCTCCATTTAGTGAAACTTCTCTGATAAGAAGCTGGGAATGGTGTCTGGAGCCAGGGCCCAGGGAGCAGCTCCTGCTGAGAGTGAACTTAATCCTCCTTACAAAGAATCCCAGTCTTAAGCAGCAGAGCCTGAGAAACACAGGTCACGGCAGGCAAGCCCAGGGTGGGCCTGGGTGACAGTATGCTTGGAATGTGGTCCCCAAGCCAGCCTGTCAGTCAGCACATTCCACCTGGACTTAACTCTTTCAGGGGACACGGGGTAACAGCAAGCAGCTGCAGCCCCAGCACTTCCTGGGCAGAACAGACTCTGCTGAGAGATCCTGGTACAAGGCATTGGAATTTATCATACATGCATCCACTTCTGAGACTGCTTTACAAAGCAGAATAAGAGATTGAAGAGGTGTCTGGGAGCAGGGGGACTCCTCATTCTTAGCTCCCCAAACTCACCTTAAAGTCATTTTATGCACCAATCATGATCCCCGTGTGGGTTTTTGAACCAACCATCTTTGACTCTTTTGCTGCCTCAGGAGCTCCTAGGACCAGGAAGAGAAGCAAGAGAGTTAAAGATGAGGAATGACAGGGGAGAGGGAAAAGGGAGAGCCAGAAAGGATAATGTTAGGGCTGGAAGGAACCTGAGAAAATAGTATCAAAGAATTTTGAGTTTGAAGAAACCAGCAATCATCTTATTCAACACTCTCATTTTTTTTTCAAATAAGTTTTATGGATGCCTTTTGTTTTTATATAACTAGCATCCCCAGAGAATATCTGAGACCACCACCAAATGAGTCCTCCCTTGTAACAAATAAAAACAATTAAGCAAAAATCATTAGTAAAAGGTGTGGTGACTGACACTGTATGTACCATTCTACACCCATATTCCCCCAAAGTCTCTCATTTTACAGAGAAAGAAGCAGAGGTCCATAGAGGGAAGAAAATTGTCCAAGAGCCAGAATTAATCTCCTGCCTCCTAGTGCAAGGCTCTTATCATTATACTATGTTGCATACAAATTGGATGAAACAAGGAGAAGACTGGGGGCAGCTAGGTGGCATAGTGGATAGAGCACCAGCCCTGGAGTCAGGAATACCTGAGTTCAAATCCGGCCTCAGACACTTGCCACTTACTACCTGTGTGACTCTGGGCAAGTCACCTCATTGCCCCACCAAAACAAACAAAAAAGAAACAAGGAGAAGCTGACCTTTCAAGTGGGAGATGTGAGACAATTTGTATGAGAGGAGGCATACAGGTGTGCACTCAAGGGTTTGAGCTGCCAGAAGAGTAGAAGCAAGTTTCCATCAGGCTGCATGAGTGAGAGAAAGCTTGGAAAACTTTTTCTAGCCCTGTGGATTCAGGGACACCTCAATCAGGTATTCTCCAGTTGTTAAGGACACAGTTGGGACATTCAGGTCCCTAAAGGGAAAGGGGTCATTCCTAGCAACTGAGTAACAAAAACTGACATCTAGGTTGCATTTCAAAGTTTGAAAGGCCCTTTCTCGTTTCAGTTTAGCTTCACAACAACCCTATGAAGTTGGTACTACAGGAAGCATTATTTCCATGGTCCAGTAGGAAAGTGAGGCCCAGGGAGCCCCACTAAGTGTCTTGTCCAGTTACAGTTAGGAAGTGCCGTGGACAGGGCTTGAACCCAGATCTTCTTGCCTCCACTGAGTTTATCATCATCATCAATCTTCTTCTTTCTCCTCCCCGTCATCATCGCTATTACCATTATCATCACCACCACTTATCATCATTACTATTACTATTACTATTACTATTACTATTACTATTACTATTACTATTACTATTACTATTACTATTACTATTACTATTACTATTACTATTACTATTACTATTACTATTACTATTACTATCTCTAAGCCAGGCAAAGTAAGCTCTTACATGAGGCAATATAAGGTTTTGGGGGATAGGTCACCTTGCTCCAAAGTATTATATATACTCCTTTAGCTTTGTACAATGCCTAACATTCTGAAATATCTTCCCTTTGGGGTCCACAACATCTTTTCCAGTCACCTATACAACGTCACAATTACCCTTGGGAGGGGGAATTTACTCTTCTCCTTCTTCTCTGGATAAGAGTTCATCAAATAAAGGTTTTCCAGAATAAGACTTGGCATGGAGGTCTGGGATGGAGGAGAAGGTGAGAAAGGAATAAACACACCTGTGCAAGGCCAAGAATGGATTTCTCCCAGTGAACTATGAAATCAGAGGATTTCCCAATTTCTCATCTTCTGCCATTTGGCTAACCTTGTGCTGTCTGGAACTCCACCCCTTCTCCATTACTACCTAGGTGGGTACCAGCAAACTTCCTTCCTATAATTCAACCAATATAAGAACTGGGTTTTAAAGCCTTACTGAGTAACTAAGGGGAAATGCTGGGCTTTCTACCCCTTATTACCTTGTGTGTGACCTTGGGCAAAATGTTTGACCTCTCTAAGCCTCAGTTTCCCCATATATAGAATGAGAAAATTGGATTAGATGACATCTAATATATTTTCTCAAAATCTATGAACTGGTCACCTGCCCACCCAGAATTGTTGTAAGCGAAACAAAGAGTGAGGAGATCTAATACCCAAGGGGAGAAAGGGTGGGGGGAATCAGATACATCAAAATAAGGCAAAAAGCTTTTAAATGGTAAAGTCACACAAGAGCCATGCAGGATCTAGCCTAGGCTCTACGCTTTAGGCCTTGCTGAACTATATTGGCTTCCTAGGGAGGTCAAGTCCCCCTAATATCATGGTGATGGATCTGGACTCACGAAGACCCATCTTTAAATCTTTTCTTTGGACACTTACTAATTGGGGGACTCTAGGCAAGTCACTTAATCTCTTCCTGCCTCGGTTTCCTAATCTGTAAAAGTGGAATAATAAGTAGCACCTACCTTGAAGGGTCATCATGAGGATCATTGAGATCCTATTTGTAAAGTCTTAGTGGGAAAGGTTATTGAAGGTCATCTAATCCAACCCCCTCATTTGATAAACAAGGAAACCAAGGTTCAGCAAGGTGATACAACTTTCATGGGGTCACATAGAAGTGGCAATGAAAATACTAAAACCCTGTGACTCCAAACTTAGTGTTCTTCCCAATGTATCCATCACTGCCTTATCTGTATTTTCCTAGGTTTAGTTTGACTCACTTTCTCTAGACATGGAGCACTAGGCTTTCCTACATCATCCATTCCCTCTTCTAAGAACACACCTTCTTCTCATAAATGATTTGAATTTCACCTGCACAGGCATTTTAAAATGAGCTCATTGGACCTCTCTGCTAGCTATGCTTCTTTTTCAGCTAATCACAAAGCTTGCCAATGGCTGCTAGGATTTGAGTTCATCTGTGATGGTGAGAACCAGCAGAGGAGAAATGGGCCAAGGCAAGGACCCAAGAGATGAGAAGTGGTAATTTTATGGAAAGGAAGATAATGGCTCAGACCTGGACATGTGTCCTCAACTTCAGCTTCCCATCTGGCCCTTGCTGATCATGGCAGGAGTAGCGCAACAAGAGGGTCAGGCACTGAAGAGTTAGTGCCCTCACTAGCTTGTACACTGAGATTGAAGGGGATGTGAGCAGGCAGTCTTCAGTTTCTAAGTCTCAACACTGTGCCATGAGTGAATACTGATTATATCCTTCTGCTGTGTTGAGGACATAAAGAAATTAAATGGGAAATGGATGACTACTTTCCTAAAGGCATAGGGGATAACAGCTATTTGTTAATAGGTCCAGAAAACTTGTATTTCCTGACTCAATTCCATATCATTTACTTTGCTCTCTTGTTTTAATTAAATGTGTTTTGCTTTTAATTGATTTGTTATTTGGTATTGTCTGGCAGAGAGATATATTGCTAGGGGCTTGAGCCAAGCTTTTAAATTAAGTAATGACCAAAATATTAGTCTGAACCTAGGCATAGCTCAGAGTTGTGATGAATTTTTACAGAGTTGTAGTGTTTAGATCTTGAAAAGACCTTAGAGTTCTTTTGAAAATTACTTGTTCCTCTTTTTGTGGTAGCAAAGAAATGGAAATCAAGGTGATGCCCATCAAATGGGGAATGGCTGAACAAGTTGTGGTATATGATTGTGATGGAAATACTATTGTGCTATGAGAAAGGATGAGCAATAAGCTCTCAGAAAAACCTGAAAAGACTTGTATGAACTGATGCAAAGTAAAATAGAACATTGTCTATAGTAACAGCAATATTGTATGATAATCAGCTGTGAGTTACTTAGCTATTCTCAGCAATACAATGACTCAAGACAATTCCAAAGGACTCATGATGAAAAATGCTCTCCACATCCAGAGAAAAATCTGATAGAGATGGAATGCAGATAGAAGCATAATTTTTTAAACTTATTTTTCTTGGGGTTTTTTTTTGGTCTGTGTTTTCTTTTCCAACATGACTAAAATGGAAATATGTTTGCATGATTTCACATGTATAATCGATATCAAATTGCTTCTCCTCTCAAGGAGGGAGAAAGCGAGGGAGAGAATTTGGAACTCAATTTTTTTTTAAACTGTTTAAAAAATTAACATGTAATTGAGGAAAAAATAGAGAAAGAAAATAAAATCACTTGCTCTTATCTCTTAGCCACTTACCTATTGGGGAACCACACTTTTGTCTTACATATTTGTGTTAATTCCCCATATATCTGGGGTATCAGATTTTTCAGATATATTTAAGATGTTATCCCTTTCTACAAAGAAAACTCATCAGTATGGGCAAATGACTGAGAACTCAATTTAAGACAATTCGGCAAAATGTTTCAACATTGAAAAATAGCACAGTTCTTGTCTCCAAGGAATTTACATATTAATGGAGGGTGGATACAATATGAACACAAATAAGTATAATGAAAGATAGACTGTGATAGAGGCAAGGGATAGTTACAACAAAGTAGGATCCGTGCTCCCTTTCAATGTGGAGGAGTCCGTTCCAGTGACTCCTTCCTCTTGCTCACAAGGTGCCCTATCTCCAGCCTCTGGGCATTTTCACTGGTCATCCCCCACACCTGGAATGCTCCCCTCATCACCTCTGCCTCTTGGCTTCCTTCAAATCCCATATGAAATTCCACCTTCTACAAGAAGTCTTTCCCAATCCTTCTTAATGCTGGTGCCTTCATTCTGCTTATGACTTCCAGTTTATCCTGCGAAATCTTGTTTGTTTGTATCAATTTGTTTGCATGTTGTCTCTTCCAATAGACTGTGAGCTCTTTGAAAGGAAGGACTGTCTTTTGTCTTTCTTTGTATCCTTGGTGCTTAGCGCAGTGTGAGGCACTTGGTAGGCACTTGATAAATGCTTGTTAAGTGACTAAGAGTGTCTATTCTGAGGGCCCTCTTCACTGGATTCCGGACTATTTAGGAACTTCCACATCCCTCCCTTCCCCACCTCTCACTCCACCTTCCTATATCTTACTTCTCTACATTCAGGTAAATGTTTCAAGGGGGGGGGGTGAGTACCAGCAGGGTAGCCAGCTTGGATTGGAGAGCTGATTGTTAAATTCTTCAGTGTGAGCATTTACACCTCAGAAATCAGCAAATGCTACAGATTCGGGGTTGATTTGTTGAGTTGTTCAGACTTGAGAAAGTGATGGGGAAAATGTTAATAATGGAGATTAAACTTAATAGTAGGTTGTGTGAGTTGTTGTTCAGTTATTTTTCAGTCACGTCTGACTCTTTGTGATCCCATTTGGGGTTTTCTTAGCAAAGATACTGGAGCAGTTTGTCATTTTCTCCTCCAGATCATTTTACAGATGAGCAAACTGAGACAAGGAGGGTTAAATTACTTGCTCAGGGTCACAAAGTTAGTAAGTGTCTGAGGTCTGATTTGAAACTAGGTTCTCCTGACTCCAGGGCTAGCACTCTATCTACTAGCTGGTTATTAAATATTTACAGTACACCCCAGAGAATCAGCACTCAATGTCAAAATTCTCTTTATCCAACCCCAAATCCATATGTAATCCATACAATACATTTCAACAGCCCTGGTCTCTGGGTGTACCCAGAGCTATTACCCTTACCAGGCCTTCTTCCCAGATCTAGAATGAACGGGAAATCCTGATCAGTTCAGGGCACAACATTTTAGGAAAAACATTGAGAATCTGGAACACTTTCAGAACAGGGCAAACTAAAGACCCTCCCTATGAGAATCTGTTGAAAGATGGATGTTTCTTCTAGAGAGATCTTAGGGGAGAAATGGGAGTATTGTAAAGAGCCATCACGTCTAAGAGGAAGGAACCTGGTTCTTCTTGGCCCTGGAAGGTAAAACGAGATACAGGGGGTGGAAGCTGCAAGAATATATAGAATTGATAGAGGACAGAATGTACTAACAAGAGCTGACCCATGAGTAAATCCCTTCAAGCATGAGCTAAATCCTTACTTTTCAGGATAGGGTAGAGGGACTCCCCATCTGGGGATGGGGTGCACTGGACGGCCTCTGAAAAGACATTTCTGTTCTGAGATGCTGTGATTCTGTGGTCTTTGGAGTTCAACTGGGAGGGAGGGTGAGATGGATGGCAGGGAGTGGGAAAGGAGGAGGAGATATTGGAGGGGGGTCACTGGTGTTTGGATTGGCTTGGGGAGGAGGTGGAGCACAGTGAGAGTGGGAGAGGGAAGGGGGTGTGTAATGAGAAACAAAAGTGAACCTCAACTCAGCCCAGAAAGAAACCAGGTCTAACCCAGGTCTCTAGGTCCTACTCCTCAGACCCTCCCAACTCCAGATGCATTCCTGCCAGAATTCCCATTTAGAAAGATCACTGCACTTCTGTAAGACCTCATTAACCCAGCAGAGGCCAGCTAAGACCCTCGGGAGCCCCAGGGAACACAGTCTGGGCTGCAGCCTTCCCAATGCCCATTCTATGAAAGCAGAGCCCTCTCAAGCTGAGGTGTTTGCCAGGAAAATGGCCTTCCAGAGAAATAATAATGTAAACACAACCACCAGAGGAATGTCAGGCCAAAGCAAGAGAACAAATTGTTTTTTGAATACTTGTTCATATGAAGTATTCCTATACAGAGAAATCACAAATGCTTCTTATGTATTCATTAGGGCTGCCTCTGGGTGGGGTGGGGGCTTCACTCCCAACTTGGCAATACTTTGTTCCAGTTAGTCAGAATAACTCTATGTACTTGAAGGTTATTTTTCAAATGCATGAGATGTATTTTTTTTTCAGGCTTGTCACTAATTCAAATTCCAAATTAGTGAGATTGGCCTGGAAGTCACCTCCCCTCCCTGCTTGGGTTCTTCTGTGTGATGAAACACTTTCCCCCATTGTCCTCCGGGTTCCACTCCCCAGATAAATGAGTCTGGTCAGTTTTACAAATGCAAGTTTGCAGTGGGTAGGGTCCAGCATAATACTGGTTCAGACAATTTGGGCTTAGTATGTTGGGAGAACAGGAAGTATAAAGCTAAGAAGCCATTAGATTAGATTAACAACCCCAAATCCTTTCCTAAAGGTTAGGTAGATCTTGGGAAAGATTAAGATTTTGTGTCTAGAACCCAGCAAAGTTCGATATTCAAGCAGTCATGGAAAGCAGGGTGAAGGAGGAGGGGGAGGGCTGGAATAGTTCTTCCAAAGGATTCACAGAGGCTAAGAGACCAATACAGCCCACTCCATCTCTGCCTCTGTCCTATCTTGGCTTTAGCTATGACAGAAACTACAGACAGCAAAGGGTCAATAATGGCTGCCTGTCCTATCACACCACCGTTGTTCTCGTTCGTTCTCTCTCTCTCTCTCTCTCTCTCTCTCTCTCTCTCTCTCTCTCTCTCTCTCTCTCTCTCTCTCTCCCTCCCTCCCTCCTCCTTCCCCCTTCCCCTTCTCCTCTCCTCCCCTACCCCCCTCTCCTCCCAGGTATATGTAAAGGTTAGGCTAGCATTTCTTCCCAAAGGTGAAATGCATGAGAAGAAGGGGGAGGGTCCTCATTATGGACCACATACAATCTCACCCTGGCTCTTTACCTCTCATGTGACTTAATCTATGTTCTAAGACCATACTTAGGCAGTCCTGCTTTTCAATGTCTTGGACTCGATTTCCCCTGTGACAGCCCTCAGGACCCCTCTGGTTCCCATAGATATAGAATGCATTCCTCCACTCTCCACTGAAAATTTTACAGACCCTACAAAATCCATGAGGCACAACTGAATATCTGTAAATAGATATCATAAGCATCATTATGACTATCAACAGTCAATCCATCCAAGGTGGTTATCACAATGTCACAGACAATCACGCTATTTGTAATCCATTTTAATAGAACATGCAATAATGTTACAATGCAAAATGTCGCTTAACAGGCTACTACTCCACTGACTAAGCAGATGTCCAAATTACACAAAGGACATATCATAGGTATACATAAGCATGGGACATATATGTGCATAAAAAACAAAATTGCCTTGCTAATAGGAAATAATGCATAGCTAATAGGAAACAGTAACAGTTCATAAAACACAGCTAATAGGGCTATATAGTAACAATAAAGGCATAACATCAGCACGTGTGCAAATAAACATAAACAATGACATGGAAAAAGCAGAAATTTTTTTTTAAATGACATGCACTGACATGGAGGAAAATATGGTCCAAGATTACCAAGAATATGAAAAATGATGAGCTCCATCAGGATGAAGACTCAATATCTAAAACCTGGTATCTCCCTGAATCCCCAGCATATGGGTAATGTTTTTTGAATTGAGTTGAATTGAAATTGAAACAATCTATATCAACAGACTTAAGCCTATATAAAACTGTTGTATGACACTGAGAAGGCAGGATGACTGGTAGCAGGTTGTGAAAGACAGAAAGACAGGGGCAACAAAATCAAAGATGGAGGGTGGTAAATAGTTGAGCTGGATGATTATTGTCAATGCTGCAAAGAGAGAGAAGTCCTAAGATTCTGTGTTTAAGGAAGCCCTGAGGACTGAGGAAGAACATCTTTTCTGGGTAGGGAGGGGTAAGATACAAATCAAAATTCAAGTGAACTTAAACCAGAAGTTGGATTGGGCTAAGAGCAAAGGTTTCTTGGGAAATAGCACAATCAAAAGGGCCCTAGCTTTCCCCTAAAATGCTTCTCCGTTCCTCTAGACCTTTTTGGGAACACCTAGAACTTAGGAAGGCCTCTTAACACCAGGGCATGCCCATTGTGTGCTGGTTCTCATGTCCTCCCCTTGGGTAGGGAACCCTGCTAATCCATCAACTCTGAATCAAGTATATTTCAAGTGCTGTATTCTTTTTTTGTTTGTTTGTTTGTTTTGTTTTGTTGTTTTGTTTTGCAGGGCAATGAAAGTTGCATGCAAAATGTCATGTTCTGTGTGATAAGTAATTTGAACTATTATTTTAAAATT
Organism: Dromiciops gliroides; assembly: GCF_019393635.1. NCBI lineage: Eukaryota > Metazoa > Chordata > Mammalia > Microbiotheria > Microbiotheriidae > Dromiciops > Dromiciops gliroides. The sequence continues at coordinate 47,548,894 of NC_057862.1, forward strand.
CTCCAGTGGGGTAGCAGTGTGGCTGAGTCAATGAAAAGTCACCAAACATTTATGCCAATCATTGTGCTAACCGCTGGAGATGCAAAGAAGAGCAAAAGAAAGTCTTTGCCTTCAAAGACCTCGCAATTTATAGGGGAGGGGGGACAACACATTAAGAGAGGTGTGGTGAGGGTGGGGGAGGTTAGCCAGAATGGGACTTGATGAAGTCCCATAGTAACTAATCTGAGGTGAGAGTTTTATTTATTTTTTGGGGGGGGTGAGGTAATTGAGGTTAAGTGACTTGCCCAGGGTCACACAGCCAGTAAGTGTTAAGTGTCTGAGTGTAATGATTGGAATGACGCCACCTGCTGGAGACTTACTGCAGAAAAGCTCCGCCATGAAGGAAGGTCTTTGAGGGCAGGACCATGCATCTTTTCTTTGGTGTCAGGAAGTGACGTTTGCTGATGGGAGGAGGAAGGGGGAGCCGGGCACTCTGCCTCTCTCTCTTTTCCTGGGAACACTGGTGGAGAAGGGAGCTAGAAATGCGCTCTCCCTTTAAAAGATAGGAATCTAGGCCTTTTCTTCTCTCTTTACCAAATTCTTATTCTCCTTAATAAATGCTAAAAAGCCTAATTCTTGCTAAAGCTTATAATTTATTGGCGACTACTCATTAGATATTTTAGACAGAATAGCTAGAATTTTAGCCCTTAACATGAGGCTGCATTTGAACTCAGGTCCTCCTGAATCCAGGGCTGGTGCTTTATCCACTGCGCCACCTAGCTGCCCGCTGAGGTGAGAGTTTTAGGACTGGTTTCATCTTGCAGAATGATGAGATTCTGGAAATCATGAAGCCCAGGAAAGTAGCTGAGTGGTAGATGAAGAGGAAGAGTCCCCTGGTGTCATATGAAGGTGGTAGAAGATGGCATACCAGAGATACCAGTCAAGGATTTAGGTGATAGATTGCCTAACCACTGGGCTGGAGGTGATCGACAAAGAAAAATCAAATCTTTGCCAGAAAGAATGATATGGGGGTAGCTAGGTAGCACAGTGGATAGAGCACCAGCCTTGGAGTCAGGAGGACCTGAGTTCAAATCCAGCCTCAGACACTTGACACTTACAAGCTGTGTGACCCTGGGCAAGTCACTTAACCCCAATTGCCTCACAAAAAAAAAAAGAAAAAAAAAGGAAAGAAAGAATGATATGGATTGTGGAAACAGAGCAGCTCCACAAATGAGATCTCCTAAGGACCCAGATTAGAAAGAGTGTGAATGGAGAGAATATGAATCTGGAAAATTCCCTTAAGAACAAATGAAAAGGCTTGACCATAGTAGAACATCTAGAACAGGAGAGGAAATGAGTCATCTTGAGTAAAGTGTACAAAAAACATGATGGCATCCCATTGAGAGGCTGTGTGGCATAGTCCAGAAAGTACTAGATTTGAAGTGAGGAAGATGAGCTCAAGGTCCAACTCTGATACTTGGATGTGTGACCATGGGCTAGGTCTTGAGCCTATCTGAGCCTCAAACTACAAAATGAGGCAACGGACACCCACAGAACTCATCTCACATGACTTGGCAACAAAGGACAATATACATTTCAGCGACCATTACCTGGGATGAAAACCAGTATTGGCACCACTCAGGGACGGAGGAGAGGTGGGCAAGAATAGCCAGAATACTGCAGGGAAGCTCATGAAGTCCATAGCTGCAGCATACACTCCACACAACCAGACCTGGTGGCCAATGCCATGCCACCATCACAGTCAACCAAAAGTCTTCTTACACATCTGTGTTTGAGATTTTGAATGGTTTACAGATGGACTCTCTATCATAGCAGACATCAGAACAATACCTTTTGGGCCTTCTTGCCAAGAGGTAGGCAGCATCTTGATCTGAATTGCAGGAGTTAAGGAAAGGCTGAGACTCCTTTGGGTGTGGACATTGTTCTTGTCTGGAAGGCAGAGAACTGAACCTAGGTATGGGTGTTCCACTGGTGTGTGAACTCTGATAAGTCTGGTTGAGGTTTAGTTTCTGCAAGAGGCATATTAGGCTAATGGACCCATCAGGGAGGCCTTCAACTTTGAAAGTATGTGATGTTTTTTGTTCTGTTTTTTGGTGAGGCAGTTGGGGTTAAGTGACTTGTCCAGGGTCACACAGCCAGTGTCAAGTGTCTGAGGCTGGACCTGAACTCAGGTCCTCCTGAATCCAGGGCCGGTGCCTTATCCACTGCACCACCTAGTTGCCCCAAAAAGTATGTGATGTTAAGATTGAATCTAGTTCGGGGCAGCTAGGTGGCACAGTGGATAGAGCACCGGCCCTGGATTCAGGAGGACCTGAGTTCAAATCCAGCCTCAGACACTTAACACTTACTAGCTGTATGACCCTGGGCAAGTCACTTAACCCCAATCGCCTCACAAAAAAAAAAAAAAAAGATTGAACCTAGTTCAAAATAAAACCCTGCAGAGCTGACATGAATTGAACAGTTAGGCATCTGAGTGGGATTTAGGTTCTTAAGGTTGATGCACAGTGCTGGAGTACAGTGCTTTACCAAGATGGCTCCCCCATGCCTCACATGTGGATTGCATATGAAGAACTCCTCTTCTTCAGGCTTAACATTACCAGTTATTTTAACTGATACCCATACAGCATGCTATCAAGACCTTTATTATCCTGGCTGTCCTCCTCTGGATACCTTATAACATCAATATCCTTCCTAAAATGTGGCATTTAAAACCAAATAACACTTGATTTTATAGATGAGAAAACTGAGACTCTGAGAGGTTGAACGATTTGTCTAGGGTCACACAACTAGTAAATGTCTGACGCAGAATTCAAACTCACTTCATTTTGCCTCTCAAGGCCAGATCACAGTACTTTCTAATTGCCTAATTTTTATTCAAGTTCTCAATTTAAAAAATAATTTAAAGACCCACCTGTCTAATCTAAGTTTAGCATTTTAATTTTTTCTTAATAGTGGGAGAGGAGAGGGAGTTCAGATCTATTTCATCCATGTAGGGAACTCCCAGTGTGTAAACTCGTTCTAGTGATGCAAACCGTAAACCCATCTATAAGACAGAGAACGTCCTGGGGCACCACCAAGTTAGTGACCTGCTTCAGGTCACCCAGTTAGTACTTACAGGCAAGACTTGGAACCAAGTCTCCTTGACTACTCCAGCTTTTCATCTACCATGTGAACACTTTCATCTGCCCAAATGAACACTTTTGAAAAAGTTTATCTAGCCATAAAAGTTAAGCATATAAAAATAAGTATGTATAGCCATAACATGACAGGCAAATCAGCAGAAGGCCCCCTTTTCCGGCTTTCATGATAAAATCCTGGACAATCTGGTCAAATACCTACGACTGTCAATGCTACTTAGTTCTCCTTCCTGCTCTCCTTGTCCCAGCCCCAAAGATCAAGTCCCCACCCCAAACTTTAACCGGGTGCTCCCTGATTCCCCCATGATTGGAAGATCCAAAGGCCCACATGACCAGTTTGAGTGTGCTAAGACTGCTCAGGCACACTCTAACATCACCCCCCAAAAGTGGTATTATGTGGTTTTATTTTTTAAATAAAATAAAAATAAAACAAAAAATGTATTAAAATTTCTTTTGTTTGATGAACAAAAATTATGTCCTTTATGACTGAGCACTGAGGGAGTATTCACCTTAAAAGATAAAAACCAAAGTTTCTTGGGGGAACACACCTTAATGAAGTTACTGTGCCACTTCTGGTAGGTAATCAGAGGAGAGGGAGCTTGATTTTTCCTTATAAGGCTGGGCAGGCTAACCTTCAAAATAGCCCTAGATTTCCTTCCAAACCCTACAACTAACAAAAGTGGTTTTGGTTTCTTATCATCATCTCTGCTTCTCCAGCCACCCTTTCCTATATCTCAGCAGCTGAGACTCTTCTGCGATGTCATCACCCATCTCATTGTTCTCTTTTCCTCTAAACCAAGGTCCTCCTGGTCCCACACCCTGCCCCCTATTCACCCTTTTGCCAGATTTGGGGCATGGAGTTGAATTTATACTTTCCTGGAAGTCACTGGGTTAGGAGTATTTAGCATTGGCTATGCCTCTAACTAGTGAGGCCACTTTGGGCAAGTCACTCCTCTTCTCTGAGTCTCAGTTTCCCCATCTGTAATAAGGGGAGGTGGCCCAAGCAGATCCCTAAGAACCTTTGAGATCTAGGCTAGAGAGGTTTCTGTATCAGAAGATAGTTGGTAAGTTTCTTAATAATGCTGGGATTCCAGGGATACTGGTCCTGGCCTCTACTTTACTATTTCTCCTTTGGGACTTGGACCTTGAGGAAGACAGGAGCAGAGCAGGCCCAGGGGAAAGAGAGCCTAGAGTCGGGACCTCATCCACTCCACCTACCCCAGTCACTTCCAGAGTAAAAACAATGGCAGGAGAACCCAAAGCTCAGCCCATGGACTCACACCCTATTTACAAACAGCTGATTTCTAACTGGCAGGCCAGTTTCCTCCCAAGGACCTGTCCCCCTCCTTCTATCTTAAACACACAAATCAGGTTTTTTAGTTTTTTAATTTAAAACACAAACAAAAACAATTCAGTCAAAAGTCAGACCAGTAAACATGCCCCACCTCCCCACCTCCCGTCATCCTCGATATCACATGCAGGACAGGGAAGAGAGACACAGCATCCACAAGCCCAAGAGGCCTGCCAGGGGAAGGGGCCAGCCCCTTCTCCTCCCCATTCTGAGGCGATGCCCAGGGCCAGAGAGTCCCTGCCTCCATCCCTAGTCTTCTGGTCTCTATTCTGGATTCCATCGGCTTGTAGGAGGCCTGTCTTTCTGGGCTGGGATGGCAGTGCTCCCTTCTCCTCCTCCTCCTCCTCCCTCTCTAAAGGCCAGCCGAAGCTTTCCCCGACTAGCCCAGTCCTTGGTAATCATTGCCTTTCTCCTGGCCTCCTACTACAGCAAGAGCACACTCGGTGTACTCCAACACCGGGTTTTAGATTGCTTGGTGATGCTCTCCAGTGGTTGCATAGGTGTGGGTCTTGTCTCCACAGACAGAGCAGGGGTCCCTCGAGAGCATAGGTCTTCTCCTGTCTCTTCCCTGGTGTCCCCTGGTACAGGGTTGGGTCTCAGGAAAGACTTGTCAAAAGAACAAACTGGGTGAGGAAGACCAGGCAGGGAAAGGGAGTCGTCAACTTTTCCCAGCACTACTTTATGGGCCAAAGAAGCCGCTTCGCCGTTGGTTGCCAATAAGCACCTTGAGGGGCTGGGGACTCAAGGCCAGGACCGAGACAGGCTTTGCTGCTCTTCTGCTATTTCATGGCCCTCAAGAGCAACTCCATCTTCATGGCCATGTTCAAATCGCCCTTCACTTTCAGCCGCCCGCTCATGTAAGCTTCAAAGGGCCTCAGTTGCCCAGAGAATAGGGCTAGCAGGTCAGCCTCAGTCATTTCCAAAACCACGTCTGGATTGCACTCCGACACACCATGCCCAATCTTCCCACTCCCTGGAGGACAAGAGAGAAACAGCTGGTGTGGGTAGGAAGACTTCCAAAGGCCAGGCTACCAATGTGTCTCCTGGCTAGGAAGGTTTCAAATGGTCAGGTTAGTCTAGCCATGCTGGAGGACAATTCAGAACTCTGCCCAAAGGGAGATCAAACTGGGCAGATCCTTTGACCCAGCAATATCCAAAGAGATCAAAGGAAAGGGAAAAGGACCTATGTGTACAAAAGTATTTATAGCAATTCTTTTTATAGTGGCAAAGAATTGGAAATTGAGGGGATGCCCTTCAATTGGGGAATGGCTGAACAATTCGTGGTATATGACTGTAATAGAATATTATTGTGCTGTAAGAAATGATAAGCAGGATGGCTTCAGAAAAAACTTGGGAAGACTGATATGAACTGATGCAGAGTGAAGTAAGCAGAACCAGGGGATCATTGTACACAGTAACAGCAACACTGCATGATAATAAGCTGTGGAAAAACTTGGCTACTCTGATTAAGACAATGATCCAAGACAATTAGAAAAGAACCAAGAAAAATGATACTATTCATCTCCAGAGAGAGAATTGATGAATTCTGAGTACAGACTGAAATACATAATTTTTTACTTTCTTTAGGTATCTTGTTATATATATATATATTTATAACACAGTTAACATGAAAATGTTTTGCATGACATCACATGTATAATTAATATCAGATTGCTTGCCTTCTCAATGGGTGGGAATGGAGCAGGAGGGAGGGAGAGAATTTGAAATTAAAAAGAAAATGTAAATGAATGTTAAAAATAAATGTTTTTAATGGCCAGGCTACCAATGTATCTCTTGGCTCTGCAGCTAATCCACTCACTGTATGGTCCAGATTTTACCCTGAAATCTCTTTCCATTTTTCTACCTCACATAGTTGTGGTAAGAAAATGGAGGAGGGAGTGGGGATGGAAGGGAATAAGCATTGATTAATTGCCTGCCACGTGCTAAACACTTTTTTTGTTTGTTTATTTGTTTTAATTTGTTGGGGTTTTTTTTTGTGCTAAACACTTTTACAAATATTATCTCATCTGAAAGGGCTTTGTAAATGGTAAAGTACTAGTTGCTGTTGTTGTTTTGCTCTTCTTGAAATGGGTACTGTGGTTCAATGGAAACTCAAGAACATTTATTAAGCACCTAATATGTGCCAGGCACTGTGTGCTAAGCACTCAAAGGAGGGTTTGGAGTGAGAGGACCTGAGTTCAAATTCAAGCTATGCCCCCTGCTGGGTGACTTTCGGCAAGTCCCTTAAATTCTATCAGAAATGGGGGTGTCTGTGTCTAAGAGCTCCTGGGGATCATGGCAACCGATAGATTGGGAGCTGGAAGGACGTGGAACTGCCAAGACCACCTAGCCCAACCCCCTCATTTTACCAAGGAGGAAACTTTGTAGATGTGACGCCTCCAGACCAAGGTTACACACAGATGTTGGATAAGAGGCCAGATTTGTACCCAGGTCTTTCTAGCCCTAAAGCCTGTGCTTTCCCCAAGGTACCATTTCAGCCTATAGCAACAACATATATCCATGGGGCGGACAGAGAACTGGAGCCAGAGGTTCTGAGTTCAAATTCTAACTCTCTCATTACCTGTCAATTGCCATGTTTAGACCTATTATTCTTCATCTATAATAAGGAGGTTGGAGCAGGCGCCCTCTGGATTCTCTATCATCGATAAATCTATGAACCCAGGACTGTCCGATCATTAATACTGAGACGCCCCTTCCCTTTATAAAAGATCTCATCTTCCTTATGCTTCTCCCCATCTCATCCTTTCTCCAAAGATAAGTGAGACTTTGTACCTCAAGAGTTTGCAGGGAGATCAGGTGAGGCAATGTACGGCATAAAGTGTTTGGTGAACCTACGTGTGGAAAGAGGGAGGAGGAGGATAGGCCTCTATCAAGCTCATTCCAGGCATCCTGCTAAGCACTGTACAGATATTATCTCATTTGAGGAGGAAACTGAGGCAGGCAGCAGTGAAGTGATTTACCCAGGGTCACATAGCTAATAAGTGTCTGAAATAAGATCAACTCCAGTATTCCTATTTTCAGACTTGGTGCACCACCAGCTGTGTGCTATAGAAATTAGACATTATTCACTAGAGTTTAGATAGAAATAGCCTTGGGACAAGCTGTCATTCTGCTATTTTCTCTTTATATTTAACGTTCTTTGGGTTATTATTACTATTACTATTATTATTATTATTATTATTATTGGCATTGCTTTGCCGAAGTTTCTGAGGCCTTAGGTTGAATCCAAAAGCGTTCTGACCCATCACCATACAACTCTGGAGACTTCCTTTGGGGACATACTTACCCACTGAATTTTATAAATATTTTGGTAGCAAATTAATAAATAACAATAGCTAATATTTAATGTGCAGTAGCTAAGTGGTGCAGCATATAGAGCACCAGGCCTGGGGTCGGGAAGAACTGAGTTCAAATCCAGTCTCAGACTCTTACTAGCTGTGTGACCGACCCTGGGCAAGTTACTTAACCCTGTTTGCCTCAGTTTCCTCCTCTGTAAAATGAGCTAGGAAAGAAAACAGCAAATCTCTCCAGTATCTTTGCCAAGAAAACCCTAAATGGAGTAATGGAGAGCGAGAAACTGCTAAAACAACTAACAACAACAATATTTGGTATATAGTGCTTGAAGATTTGTCAAGCACTTTACATATATTCTCTCATTTAATTTTAAATGCAGCCAACTTTCATTATCCAGGGAGATGCAGATAATCCCAAACAGTGGATAATCCTTGATTCCTTCCTATTTGACCTTGCAACCACAGAGTCAGAGACTCCCACATAGCTATCTCCCTAACACCCAGTAAGTACAGTGTCTGTTACAGAGGAGGCTCTCAATAGATGCTTATTCCATCAAACTGAATTTCCCTTCCCACCTATCCTGGCAGGGCCCAGCACCTCCTGGGGTAGTGGAAGGGAAAAAGTGGCAAAGAACCAGTCTCCAAAACCATCTCTGAAATAGACAAATTGTAGAGCAGATAATCCCAAAACTGGAACATCAAGATTCCCACAAACAAAGGGAGCCTTGGCCCCGTGGGCCAAGAGAGCAATCCAGAAGGACGTCTCTACCTGTGGTGAGATCAATGAAGTAGGTGCTGTGGGTGCCGTTGGGCAGGAGGATGTTAAACTGGTAGCAGGCCTGGACTTGACTGACCAAGGCCTCGGACAGAAACAGCTCCACAGCCCCCAGCAGCTCCTCCACCGTTAGCCTCTTCTTGGTGTTGCCATTGCTGGTGCTGCTTGGGTTGTTGGCAGATGGGGGGGACCCTTCTACTTCATTCACCATCTCCATGGTGTCTGATGAGCAGAGAAGCCGGATAATGGGAGAGAAGAGTGAACAGACGATTGTGTCGACCGAATGATGACCCAACCCAGAACTGCAAAGCCTCCCCACTAGAAGGGACCTTAGAAACCAGGTAAGCCCAAGTTGTACCGAGGGTCCAGTGAGATAACACAGCTCAAGTACTTTGCAAAACTTAAGGCGCTATATAAATGCTAGCTATGGTTATATTGTTTTAGACTTTATATTCCTCCCCAAACAACCTGGTGTAATAATAGAGGAGGGAACCTCTGAGTAATGAAGAAGAGGGTTCAATTCTAGACTCTACCATTTACTGATTGTGTGACCTTGGCCCAGTCTCCTTCCCTCTCAGAGCCCTAAGCCATGACAAGGCTAGAAGTGGCAGAGAAGGGGCCAACCTTCATCAGTAGAGTTCCCTAGATCAGTGAAATCCCCCATTGAGTCCTTATTCCTTATTAATCTCCCCAATCTGATAAGACATTCCCAAGATGGATCCCATCACATCTCCCCCATCAGAATGATGACTCTAAAATAAAGGCCACCTATCCTCTTCCCTCTGATTTGTCCTTTGAACTGATTTTTCCATTCTGGGAGATCTGCTGGCCCTCTCTCAGACTGTCTTCCCCAGCCCCTTTATTTCCTGGCAGATCAGCCCAGCATTCTGCCTTAGTTCCCTCTAATGACATTTTCTGCCAGCCCCTCTTTGGGGAGAGATCTTTCAGGGATCAAGAGCCACTGGAAATTGCCCAAGGTATGAGATAAGTAGGAGAAAGTTATTGACAAATGAGACAGTTTAAGAAATCAAACTCTCTGCAAAGAGCCCCAAGGACCACAGATGAAAATTTGGGGGAAGGGAGGAGGAAGAGGAAGGAGATAGAGCATGCCTTCAGTGACAAGATCCTTGAAAGTTTGAAAATTCATAGAATCTTAGAGTCTGAAGAGCCCAAGCTTCCTCCCAGTGCAGCAAACCCTGCCAGACCCTCCCTGATTGAGGGACAACCAGACCCTTGCAGAGATGGGGAGCAGACCACCTCCCAAGGCATGTTCCATTATCTAGTTGTTGAAAAGCTCTCCTCCACTGAGCTGAAATCTCCCTCCCTTGCCCACTGGTCCTATTTCTCTCCTCTGGGATTTCACAGGATGAAGCCAACCTTTCCTGTATCTGAGGTCACCAGTGGAGCTCCAGCCACACACAAAAAAAAAAAACCCCAAAACGTGACTGGTCAGAATGTAACTGCTCCAGGACACAACTGCTTTGCTTAAGGGTCCTCCAGTTCTTCCCCATCCTGTCTCATTCCCTCAAATGCCCCATCCTCACTTTCTTCACATTAATGTTGTTCTTTTCACTCTCCATCCTAGTAAGCCAGACCATCAGCTGCTCCTCACACTCTTCCCATCCTCTCCCACCTGTGCGCATGTCCTGTGCCTAGGACATATTCCCTCTACCTGCTGAAACCCTTCTCTCCCTTGAAGTTTTTCCTGGCCTTAACCCAAGTCCCCCCAAGCTTCATCCCGACCTCACTAAGTACCTACAGGTCATTTCAAACTGGATGACCCGGAGACATCTAAAACTCAAGATGCCTAAAACAGAAATCATCCTCTTTCCCCCTCTGGCCCAAACTCTCATCTTCCAAACTTTCTTATTTCTATTGAAGAAACTTGACATCCCTCCCGGCTCCGAGGTTCACAAGTCTGGCATTGCCCTTAAGCGTCTCCCTCTCCCTCTCCCTCTCCCCCATAGCCAATTAGTGGCTGAATCTCGCCCTTTCTAACTCACCCTATCTCTCCCATCTATCTAGCCTTTCTCCACTCAGTTACCACCTCACTTCAGACCCTCATCACCTCTCACTACATTATTGCAACTGCCTCCTCCTACATCTCTTTGCTTAAAGATTTTCACCTCTCCAGCCCATCCCCCCACAGCTACTAAAGTAATTTCCCTTAAGTGCTGATCTGACCACGTGACTCCCCACTCAATAGACTCCAGTGGCTTCCAATTGCCTCTCAAATAAAACAGAAATCCCTCTCATTGCTGTGACAGCCCTCCCTGCACGCGCTGGCCCCGGCTTTCCTTCCTCATTGGCTATCCCTCCCCCTCCCACCTTCCCCGATCTAGCCCCGCGGGGCCTCTCCCTGCCCCATCACTGGGTCTTTGTGTTGGCCAAAGCCTGTGTCTAAAATGCTGACTCAGTATCTCTCTTTTCCTCCAAGGTACAGGCTTCTGCCAGAAGTCTTTTTTCCCTTCCTGATACCAAACAATGTCGTATTTAATTAGCTCCCTGGCATACCTTTATTCTCTTTAGATTCATGTCTATATTATTTCCATGTGTACCTGTCATTGGAAGGGAAGCTCCTTGAGAGTAAGTGTTGTTTTACTCTTGGTTCTTTTATTCCCAGAGCCTAGCCCAAATAGACACTTACTGGTCAATGATTGATCCGTTGATCTCTCCTGGACCGCTGGCTGAAAATGACCGCTCCTCTGGCGGCTGACCTATGAACGCTCTGCCCGGAGTTCTTTGCCCTGCCACATTTTTACCTTACCCTTTTCTTATTTAGTGATACCCCTCCCCACAGCCCATACGTTCATTTTTCATATTCACGTCCCCAGAACTTTGTACATCACAGGCCCTGAAATGTTTATGGATGGAGTAAATTGTAACACCTCTTCGCCTTTGCCCAGCTACCTGTCTCAGCCGCTACAGGTGCATTTCCACCACTGCCGGCGCCAAAGAAATGGAGCGCCAGCTGTTGGATGGCGCTGTCCAGGCCGGGCAGGGCGGGGGCATCCTGGGGAGCCTGCAGCACAGCCTCCACGGTCAGCTCCACTCGGTCCACTTCCAGACCCCACAGCTTGGTCATGTCATTGATCTCCAGCTGGGGGGGGGGGCAGGTTATGAGGGGTAGAGAGGACAGGAGGGAGGGAAGAAGAAAGGAGGACAGAGGTTGGTATCACCTGGGCTAGGGGAGGTCCAAGGATAATCATGCACCGAGTATTGTCCCCAGGCATGAAGTCTGCCCTACCCATCACCCGGAGGACAGCTGTGGGTTTGCTCAGTTTTCTAGGAGGGAATAATTCACACAGCGATCTCCAGCCTCAGAAGGACTCGGACACCCAGGTCTCATTCCATCCCTTGAGAAGGGTCCCTCGAACCCATTCGGCTCCTTCAAAAGTGCTGTTGGGTACAGATTCATTTTATTTTACTTTTTTTTTTTTTTTTTTTTTGGTGAGGCAATTGGGGTTAAGTGACTTGCCCAGGGTCACACAGCTAGTAAGTGTTAAGTGTCTGAGGCTGGATTTGAACTCAGGTACTCCTGAATTCAGGGCGGGTGCTTTATCCACTGCGCCACCTAGCTGCCCAGATTCATTTTATTTTGACCAGAATAACTCAGGTTAGTTGTATTAGGAAAACGTGATTCTTCCCAAAATCTGGGAATCAGTATGATGGGAAAAAAGCCTCAGGCTGGGAATCAAGAGATCTGGTTCTTTCCCTGACCTTGTTACTGACAAGCCCCTCCCCTCACTCCTACTCATTTGTAAAATAGGAACAATAATCCCACACCCCCCTCCCCATTTACCTCATAGGAATATGTGTGAGGTTTAAGTGAGATAACGGGATAAAAAATTATCATACAGATGTGACAGATGATGTTAAACCTAGTGCCAGAATCCTGGCTCCTCCTGCCAGAAATCCGGGGTGTCGCTGTCCCACCTTTCATCCACCCTGTCCCCTTTCTTAAAGGGATAGTCATCCAAAGGAGTGGTACAACCTGAGATTCTCAGGGCCAGGAAATGATTTCCTCTGGAAATCTGGGGCACAGCCTCCTTTCCTGAGTCAGTATTTCCCCTTATGGTAACAAGAAATGTGGCCTGACTGCTATGGACCACATGCTAGGTAGCAGAGGCCAGTGGCCCAGTTAGATTATAGGCCCTTTCCTTTTGTGACCTGAGAAGACTGGAGTCACGCTCTGGGTCCCCGCATGGACGGACAGACAAGAACAGGCCCTGTTCAGAGGTCCCGACTGCCCCTGATGCTGACTCCTTGGAATGGCCCCTAGGTTTCCAAATACCATGGAAGGAATTCCTGGGGTAATGCACTAACTCCCACCTAAGGGCAGATGAGGATGGGACCCAATGGCATCCCTGGCTCCCTGACCCTGCCTTGATCCACGGAGACCTAGACCCACAACTGTGGCAGGGGATGCTCACTCTGACCTCCCCGGGACTGCACTGTCCAATCTAAGGATCACTAATGTCTGTTGCACGCTACTCCCAAAGGGGAGGGACCAGACGCAGCTCGGTCTGAGGGCTTGGCCAGCCACAGTCTCCCTGCTCCCCCAGGAGCCTGCTTCAGGACTTAATTCATGGTGCAGAGGCAACGCCTCAAACCTCCCTCCTGTGCAGTTCCAAGTCAGGGAAATTTCCCTTTACATCATCCTCAATGGAAGAAAATGGCTCCTGTTTTGTGACCACCAAAAGCATGACTTTGGTCCCTCCTTCCCTTCCCATTGTGCCTGGGGTGCCCTTGTTCAGTCTTTTCTCATAACATAGACTTATCTGTGTAGAAGCTGTATTCCCCTCAGCGAATATAAGTCCTTTGAGGGCAGGGACTATTCTTTTTGTCTTTAGACATTCCCCGCCGCCCCCAAAAAAGTGCCAGCACAATGTATTGTGCACAAATCAGCCAAACAATAAGGTACTGCTATGTGCCAGGCATTGTGTTAGGTGCTGGGAATACAAATATAGAGAAAACACCTGCTTAAGAAACGCTTCTTTTATTGAACTGTAGCCCGCTCAACTAAATGGGATGGGTGGGGCGAGCACAGTACCTACTTGCTATTGTCTGTCTGTTTGTCTTGCTATTGTCTCCCTCTCACTATTTATCTGTCTCCCCCTCTTCTCCTCTCTTTGTCTATCTGTCTCTGATCATTTCAATAGTCTACATTTAGGGACTCGCTTTCAGAGGGCACAGGAATATCCTGAAATCATGAGCTTAGGATCCTCCCAAAACATACCCAAAAGCACCCCTTACATCATCATTTCCATGGGACTGAGGCTTGAGGGGGAAAGTCAGCAAGTCAAGTCAACCAGCATTCATGTAGCGGGTACAATCTTGCTTGAAGCCAAGAGGCTGGGAGAACAGGGATTATCAGAGACGAAATGCCCCACTGTTTGTCACTTCTAAGCCTGGGATTCTGATCCCTTCCCACCTGAAGTAGAGCCTGGACTTAGTCCGATTACTCGTCTATCTCATCATGTCTTCCCAAGTGTCTTGGTGAACTGGCTAGAGTTTATTATACCCATTTGACACATGAAGAAACCAAGGCTATTGAGCACGCATGTACATTAGTTTGCTGAAGATCCCACAGTGACAGAGCCAGGCCTCCCGACTCTTGTTTTCCTTCTATTTGCCTTGTGAGAAGACATCCTCTCTCTGCCACCCTCTCCCACCCAACGAGCCCAGGTAATGGCAGGAGGACAGAACAAGGGATGCTTACTAGGAGCTGATCCCCGATCTTCAGCTTTTCCATCTGGATCTCACGCAGCTGCTTCTTCAACAGGGTCTTCGTCATAGCGTTATGGGTCGTCATGCGGGTGGCCGAGTTCAAATCCTTCACCATCATCACTGATAACACAGGGTCCCAGATGCGGAACTGGACATCAGCCCCCACAGAGACCAGCGCACCATCCTTGGAGGTCAGCTGGAAGGGAGGAGGTGGGTCAGAGATGGCTCAGAGGTCCGGGGCCTGGACCAGTTTGAGGGGAAATGGGCAGTGACCTTCCATAGGTTCTGGCAACAGTCGGATTCATTCTGGTCACCTCCTTTCCTTGATATTCCCAGACACTCCCTAGGATGACAGACCAACACCCTACCAGGCCCACTTTGGAAGACCCAAGGTGAAATGCGGATCACTGGTACATAAGACACAGCGACATTCACACACTCAATCATAGACACACTTGGTTCATTCATCAGTCAGTGCACATTTATCATTTGGTACAATGGAAAAGCATTGACCCTAGAGATGGAGGACCTAGGTGCAAATCCACTCTGAGGAATACAACCTGTGTGACCTTGGACAAGTCACTTACATTCCATGGGCATCATTTCCTACTCTATAAAATAAGGGATTTGGATGAGCTGGACTCTGGACTCTCTTCTGTGGGGTTTATGATCCTACTAAGAGCCTAGGGATATACAAAGACTCACTGACACGGAGACAGTTAAATTCTCTCTCTCTCTCTCTCTCTCTCTCTCTCTCTCTCACACACACACACACACACACACACACACACACACACACACACACACACACACACGAGATCTCCCCTACATTTCACTGACCAGAAGGACCTTTCTCAGGGGACTCTGAAGCCCACCCATCACAGAAGTTATGCTGGGGACCCCACAACTGGTTGTTCCAGGAAAAGAATTTGAGGAAAAGACAGAAGCAGGTAGACCAGCTGTTGTCTATGAGATTTAAAGAAGTCCCACTTCCAGTCATTCCTCACCTATTTTTCTCTCCTCACCCCCAGAGTAAACTCTCCTGCCATGTTGTTGCTTCGTGGCCTCAACACCCTCTGTCCTTGCTGGCCCAGGAGCTGGCTTTACTTGTGATGGGCATCTTTTTTTGAGTTATGATGCTAAAACCAAATCCAATACCAAGGTCAACAGCAAACGGGGTAGATGGGAGAAGGGTTCGTTAACCCCGAAGCTGGGCCAGCTTCTAGGACTCAAAGAGCCTCATAGGCTACAGCTCCTGGAGTACGTAACTCACCAATTCTGTCCCCTGAATATTGCTTTGACTCTACTTTCTTATCCTTAAATATTAATAAATTCCTTTTGGAGGGGGAGCAAAAAAACACTCTCCATTTCCAGGTAAGCTAAGAAACAGAAAGGGAGCTGCTTAGGCCCAGTGATGGCAGAAGAGACATCTTGAGGGGGCAGTTCCCCAGTATCTCTAGGAAGCCAGGGCAAAAGCAAAAAACTGAGACAAGACAGAACGGTGGAAAATCAGAACGGTGGAAAATCAGGCTGGTGTCGGAAGCTGCCTTTTCTCACCACTTCCCTAAGTTCCCCTAATTATCTACTTAATAGAAGCATCCTAAATCACCAGCTGGATCCTTCCGCTTGCCCCCCCCACCCCGACTCCATCCCTCTCCTGTGGGTCTGCTTTGTCTCTGGGTTCCAACCCAACCTATCCTACTAGGCCCCAGCCAGAGGACTGACAATTCCTGTTATGTTATTGGCCTAAACCATGCCCCTCTTCCCCATACTTTGTCATTATCCTCTCATTTCTCTAAGTGTGTCAAGCCTTTTCTATCATCACCCACTCCCCCACCAAGCCTATGATCTCCCCAAGGGCAGAGACCACTCCTTTTCTTTCTGCGTCTTCCATAATGCACGGCTGGGCCTGTAGGATATGCTTATTGCAACAGGAAAGGATGTCTGGGAGCCAGGACGAACTTCCAACAAAAGAAACGCCATGAGTAGGTGAACCCTTCTGCCCATCCCCACGCCACAAGGCCAGGCGTAGGGGACAGAGGTGATGCTCCTTACCTTACAGGGAGGGACATTGAATGCTCTTGTCCTCAGATCCACCCTCTGCCAAGAGTCGATAAAAGGAAGCAGCAGGACCATGCCCGGCCCCTGGGGGGCCCGGATCCGCCCCAAACGAAACACAACCATCCGCTCATAGGTAGGGACAATCTGCAGATTGGAGCAAAAAGGAGGGTTAGACCCTGTGAGCAGAGGGCCCAAGATGCCCCTCTGCCATGCAGGCCTGCCACCAACTTCTGCCAACTTCCCTGGGTTACTAGGCATCTCTTATTCCTGACCCCCTCACTCCCATCTGAGTCCTGATTTGAATCTAGCCCTTCATGGCTGAGAAGCTAGACCACCACCTGTTGTTTAGAGACCAGATTTGTTTTGTGCTTAACTCATGTTGAAAACGAGAGGGAAAGATTAGCTAGTTTAAAATTTCCCTTCCTCCTTCTGTTATGTCTACATAGGAGGAAGGCAAAGTATTTTACCCCCTTCCTACTCCGGAAGCCAGGAAAGAAACATCTGTGTCTCTGAGAAGGAAGTGAGGCCCACAGAGGTCATGACTCGCCCCGCGCCACAGAGCATCTGAGGGGTGACAGGGTCCAGACTAGAGCCCAGCTTCCCCTAAGCACAGTCCACTGCACAGAATCCCCTTCCTTGGTCCATTCAGTCCAGGATTCTCTAGGGTTGTTTTGTGGGAAAGGCTGGTCATTCTCCAAGCATCTCTCCATCTTCATCAAAGGTTCTGCCACGAATCATTCTATCCAAATCCTTCAAAAACCCATTTCCATTTCCCACTGTTTCCTCTTGGTGGGCATGGATTCTACACACCTCATCTGCTGGACGGAGCAGATGATCGAATTATTTTTCCTAAATTGGCCTGGCAGGAATTTCAAAGGGCTTTATGCAATCCAAGTATTTTTGGATTTGGTGATAAAGTCCAAGCTCCCCATAGCTCTATCCAGCCAGACTTTTCAGCTCTCCACTGTTTAAGTATTCAAGTATAATAATAAAAACCCCTCCTTTATATGACACTTGAAGGGGTAAAAAGCGGTTTCCACGTATTTGTGAGGTATTGCCCCTATTTTGGAACCAAATCAAAGGCTCAGTGAAGTTATTATTTAGAAAGGTAAAATGAAGAGATCACAAATGAAGAGCTGAGTGGGACCCTCAAAGACTATCTAGTCCAATCCCTTCATTTTACAGATGAAGAACCTGGGAGCCTTCAGGGTTAAAAGAGTCATTCAGGGAGCAGCTAGGTGGCGCAGTGGATAAAGCACTGGCGTTGGATTCAGGAGGACCTGAGTTCAAATCCAGCCTCAGACACTTGACAGTTACTAGCTGTGTGACCCTGGGCAAGTCACTTAACCCTCATTGCCCCTCCAAAAAACCCCCCAAAAAACAAAAAAACAAAAAGATTCATTCAAGGTCATCCAGATGTTCAGCAGCAGAGGTGGAATTCAGGTCTCCTGATGCCAATTACAATTATCTTATTATTATAGCCCATGGGTCTGGGTTAGAGGTGTTGGGCAGAAAAGGCAGGGGATGATCCTTGGACCTTGTCAGTCTTACCTTCAAGGCAAACCATCCAGAAATGGGGAATGTGATAATGAGCAGCAGGAACACCAGGAAACTGATGATGCCATGGCAGATGTATGAGGGCCAGCTCTGGGGAGAGTCTGTTTGAAGAGAAGACAGAGACAGAGGCTGAGCAGGCATCAGCTCACAGAGCGGACTAACAAGGGGTTGCTATGGAAGCCTCATCAGGAAAAGGACCCTGGCCTGGGAGCTGCCCACTCTCTTCCTTATTTCTTCAAGTTCCTTAAGGGCAGGGATGGTTCACACAGGAGGTGCTTAATAAATGCTAGTTGAACGATCCAATATTAATAACACTATCACACACAGGCTTGAGACCTTCAGAGTGAACCTTGACTCCTCTCATTCTACCCTAATTCAAGCCTTCATCAATTCTCGTTTGAACTATTGCAATGGCCTCCCAGTTTCTAGTTTCCACTCCAGCCTTTCCCTACACAGCTGCCAAAACAATTGTCACTCCCCTGCTCAAGAAGGTTCGGTGGCTCCCTATTTCCTCAAGATAAAAAAAAACAAACAAAACAAATGTGGCTTCCCATTGCAAACCCCTTCGGACTGACTCCAGCCCTCCTTTCCAGACTTATTTCACATGAGTCTTTTCATGCCCGGGCCCATTCTCATCCAGCCAACTGGCCTGTTTGCTAACTCAGCATTCTATTTCTCCCTAGGGACACTTTCTGTACAAGTTGTCTCCCGTGACTAAAATGCGCCCCCTCCTCACCTCTGCCCCTTAGAATGCTGACTGCATGGAATTGTATCAGCTGTTAGATGAGGCACCTCCCTCTGTGCCTCAGTTCCCTCATCTGTAAAGTGAGGGGGTTGAACTAGAAGATCTCTAAGGCTTTTCTCAGCTCTGGCATTCAGGCTTCCAACTGAACTTGGCACTGGCCCTTGGGAATTTTATGAGATTTGGTGGAATGTCTCCCATCCAATCTCAGTATCTTCCTTTCCCTGTTCATGGCTGGTTCTCCCTTTATTTTTCACCCAGGCCTGGCTTACTTTGAGAATAAGCGAGGCGGCTATGTGGCATTAGTGGACAGTCCTAGACTAGGAGCCAGGAAGACATGTGTTCAAATCCTACCTCAGACACTTATTAGCTGTGTGCCTCTTTACAAATTATTTAATAGCCTCAGTTTCTTCCTCTGTTAAATGGGGATAATAATTGGCTACTACTTCACAGGATTGTTGGAGATATACATCCAAGGTGCTTCAAAGACCTTAAAGTACTATATAAATATTAGTTGCTATTACTTGTTATTTTTGTTACAGACTATTGTTCCTGACTATATAAAAAGTGACTCACACTCCAGCTTATCACCTTATTTTTTTGTGACAGAGAGCTCATATGATAGAAAGTTTTAATCCTTTAAAATATATATATATTACTATAAAGAATGTTACTCATTTTTTTTAGCCAATACACTGTCAGACATGACTGAGGCAGCTGAAGGATTGCTCAAATTCTCAGGGCAAGAGAGTGAATAAGCATCCACCCCATTCACTACACTGACCACATAACTAGAACATGAAGCAGGACAGCCTTATGATTTGGTTCAATATTCTATGAGCTGCGACAAGATCCCTAACCAAAAATGCTTCCAAGTTGTAGTATATGAGGGTGATGGAATATTATTGTGCTTTAGGAAATGACAAGGGGGGGGGCAGCTAGGTGGTGAAGTAGATAAAGCACTGGCCCTGGATTCAGGAGGACCTGAGTTCAAATCCGACCTCAGACATTTGACACTTACTAGCTATGTGACCTTGGGCAAGTCACTTAACCCTCATTGCCCCGCCAAAAAACAAAACAAAACAATGGAAATGACAAGCAGGATGACTTCAGAAAGACCTGGAAAGGCTTGTATGAACTGATGTATAGTGAAGCGAGCAGAACCAAGAGAATGTTGTGCACAGTGACAACAATTTTGTTCAACGAAGAACTGTGAATGACTTAACTATTCTCAACAATACAATGATCCAAGATAATCCCAAAGGACTATCAATGAAACATACCATCCACCTCCAAAGAAAGAACTGATGTTGATTGAACACAGACTGAACTTTCTTTCATTTTTTTCTTTTATTCAAGTTTTCTTGTGCAAATTGACTAATGTGGTAAAGATTTACATAATTGCCCCTTGTGTAACCTATATCTGATTATTTACCACCTCAGGGAATGGTGAGGGGAAGGAGGGAAGGAAGGATAAAATTTGTAACTCAAAACTTTAAATAAAAATGTTTATTATAAAAAATGGTTCTTAGATCAGTAGAGATTCTAAAGCCTTCTACAAAAACTATTCTTTTTTTTTAGTGAGGCAATGGGGGTTAAGTGACTTGCCCAGGGTCACACAGCTAGTAAGTGTTAAGTGTCTGAGGCCGGATTTGAACTCAGGTCCTCCTGACTCCAGGGCTGGTACTCTATCCACTGCACCATCTAGGTGCCCCAAAAACTATTCTTTTTAAAAAAAAGAGAGAGACTACTGTACCTGAAATCGTTGGATTTAGTAATCTTGAAACCTAAATCTAGCGAAATTTCAAATGACTGACTGAGTTTTATTTTCAGATTTACGTCTGATTAACCAGAAAACAAAACTGACCATTTCCGCAGGAAGAGAGCTGGCCAGGTTTAGGAAAATTAAGAATTAAGAATAAAGAAACAGCTCCATGACTTCATTTAGACCCTAAAGCTGAGCACCTCACAGGATCCTAATTAATTGAAAAGCCTGCTTCACCCTCCAAGAAAAGAAATAAAGGCATCTACTTATCAAACTTTCACATCCACAGCCGGTGCATAAGTCCAGAGATGGAGACCCATGGGTGAAGAACCCCACAAAGACCAATTTGGTTGGACTGCAGAGTGTGTGGTTTGGGAGTCATGGGTAATTAGGCTTGGAAGGCAGGATGGGGCCAGGTTGTAAAAGGCTTTAAACACCACCAAAGAGAGGATTTTATATTTTATATTGAATAGAGGAGCAACATGGTCCAGTGTCAGCTCTAGGGAAATCCCTGGAAGGAATGAATTAGTAAAAGTCGAATTTCAGGGAACACGATGATGTGGGCCCATATCCTCACATCTGGCCTAAGAGTGTGTCCCCTGCCTACTACCAGAGAGGAGATCTTTCCCTAGAGCCCAGTTACAATATTCTTCCAGGTCCTTGGGAAATTCCTTGTATCAATCTTCAGATCTGACTGGGTTTCTGGCCAGCATAGCCTCGGTCCTGAGTTAAGCACAAAACAAATCTGGTCTCTAAACAACAGGTGATGGTCTAGCTTCTCAGCCATGAAGGGCTAGATTCAAACAATGCAATAAAGTTCTCTCACAATTATACATGCCAAGCAACCCGTATGTATGTCTTATCTGAAAACTGATCTCATACTGGTCAATTGCTTCCTGTTTCCTTGTTCTTTTTTTTTTTTAAACCACATTTAAAAGTTAAAAAAGAAAAGAAAAATGCATATCTTTGGAACAAAAGAACTTCAGGTAGAAACTTCAAGGAAAAGTATATATTCAAAGAACATAGCAAGGCATTAAAAATATTTTCTCTTTTTGTGATTTTGGTGGTGTTTTCCCCTTCTTCATCTTGCTATACTGTTCCAGAGTAAATACTGCAATAGCCCATCGTTCCTTTGATTGAATATGATTGGAACATCTATTTTTTCTTATTTCAGGAAACTGAGCCTATTTGCTCTCCCCCTCTCAACTTGGAAAGTTCCTAATTATTTCCTCCAATTAGAAATCAGATTACCTAATCTTGGTGTCTTGGTTTATATCCTGTTAAATGTTTTCATTTCATGAAAAAAATAAATCTGTCTCCCCCCATATTCAGGATCCAGTGCCTAGCTGAAGGGCCCTAGTCCCTATCTGTTGTACAATTGGCATCCTATCAATAAATCGATATGCTCAAGAACTCAAAACTTTGTTTCCTCAGTCATTCCAGCCAACCCAGCCACCACAGTTCCACTCAGTGGATGGACCACTGTATTTCTTACCACATCCCATGACTCCTGTCCCCTCTCCCCTTTCCCTTCTCTCCCCCCACCCCACCTCACAACCCTTACCCCATGAACCATCAACATTTTTCCTCTGCCTACAGGACAGAGTCAAATTCCTCTGCTTCCCAAGGACATGATATTAATGAAAGTCTTAGGCTAGAATGCCAAGTACCATCACATGCAGGTTGAGGAGCTGATTTATGCAGAAGAACCTTCCTAGTGTCCTTTAAATCACTTGCCTGCTCAGCTCATATAGAGGGCTAACCCTGTATCCAGTGGGGTGGGGAAGGCAAGAGGCTACTATGAGCCAGAAGCCCAGGAAGACAGTTTAATGCCTGTTGGCTAAACAGCTCCCCTCCCACCTCTCCCTGCCCCCCTTTGCCTCGTTATCCTTTTTCTCTTACTGGATTATGTGTTTATTAAGGCGTGTTTACTTAATGAAGCTTAAATATATATTTACTCATTCCTCTGGGAATTTCAGGCAGTTCACAATTCAATTCCACCTGGAACTGAGAGAGGAGACAGGCATCCTACCTATGAAAAGATAAATAACACAAGGCCAGATATGCTAAGAAGCATGTGAAAGTATACTGGTATTAAGGGCTACCAGAATTCTTAAAGAGAAATTGTTTCTGGCTGGGGAGACCAATGCAGGTTTCCTGGGGGAGCCGGGACTTAAGTGGGGCCTTAAGAGTATGGGGAGGATGTGGTTTGGCAGAGAGGAGAGGGAAAGACATTCAGGGAAGGAATCTGGATACAGGAATGATTCTGAAATGCTTAGGGGACAGACAGTAAGAAAAGGGAGGTGGGGGGGCAGCTGGGTGGTGCAGTGGATAAAGCAGTGGCCCTGGATTCAAGCAGGCCTGAGTTGAAATCCAGCTTCAGACACTTGACACTTAGTAGCTGTGTGACCCTGGCAAGTCACTTAACCCTTATTGCAATGCAAAAGAAAACAACAAAAGAAAACACCAGAAAGAAAGAAAGAAAGAAAGAAAGAAAGAAAGAAAGAAAGAAAGAAAGAAAGAAAGAAAGAAAGAAAGGAAGGAAGGAAGGAAGGAAGGAAGGAAGGAAGGAAGGAAGGAAGGAAGGAAGGAAGGAAGAGAGAGAGAGAGAGAGAGAGAGAGAGAGAGAGAGAGAGAGAGAGAGAGAGAAAGAGAGAAAGAGAGAAAGAGAGAAAGAAAGAGAGAAAGAGAGAAAGAGAGAAAGAAAGAAAGAAAGAAAGAAAGAAAGAAAGAAAGAAAGAAAGAAAGAAAGAAAGAAAGAAAGAAAGAAAGAAAGAAAGAAAGAAAGAAAGAAAGAAAGAAAGGAAGGAAGGAAGGAAGAGGAGGTGGTTGGAACATAGACTGCATAGGAGGGTCATGGAAGGTGGCCTATGCCTCTCCAATAGTAAGCGAGAATGACTCCTTTCTTAAGGAAATGGAAATAAAGCTTTCAATGAGGGGAGAGAAAGAGCAAAGGAATTTGAAGATGGAAGTGAGAAGAACAGGCTCTTGTCAGGATGATTGAAGAGAAAGGAGGGGGAAGCTATACAATTAAGGCTTAAAAATCAGGTTTGAGGGTCTTCTTGAAGAAGAGAGAGTTCAATGTGCCAAGGAGGAAAAAACAGCTGACACTCCAGAAAAGGATGGAGGAAAGCCACAGAGGAGGAATGAGGGGGAGGAGAGGAGGAGGAGGAGATGGTCATTCTTAGCTCAGGGGTACTAAGGCCGATATTTGGTCAAAGCAATAACAATAATAGAGAGATCCCTTGTCTTCCTGGGGCATGTAACAGAGGACCTCCTGAAACTTATAAAAAAGAGATGACAACTGCTCACTTCTGGTGATTTCTGTGGGCACAAAGGACACATTCAGAAGGAACCTCAAAGTCGATCCCCAAAACTGTGAAGTCTTGGGCAAGAAACTGAACACCATGGGGCATAGATTGTTTTTTCTTCACTTTGTCCATTTACAAAAAGGGATGCAGAAAAGAAAAAAAAATAATTTGAAAGATAAACAGATGACTAAGAAATTGGTATCTGAGAAAGGAGTTCGAATATCTAGGCAATGGTTTAAAATATAAGGATGACAGATTCCTCACCAGAGATAGGAGTATACCTAACAAAGGCAGGTGAAAATGAATTTTTCAGGCAGCTTGCAAAATTAATCAAAAGCATTTTAAACTAAAAAGGATGGAGGGGCGTGTTGAAGAAGGGTGGAAAAGACTGCTTAGGTCAATCCCCTACTTTAGAGAGTAGCCACAGAGAAGAAAGAAAAATCACATATACGACACCCAGAAATTCATGGGAGACAAAAATATTAAAAAAAAGTTGTCAAACACAAGACTTCAAATGTCTATATGCAAATGCGCACAGTTTAGGCAATAACAAAAAGAAGTAGAGGTCTTAATGAAAGGAGGCAAATTTTACCCCATCAGAATGACTAAGAATTGGAAGGATGAAAAACCCATGACTGGTCCATGGCCCAGAGGAAATAGTGTAGATTTGTAAAAGTGGAAAAAGAGGGAGCACTGGTTATTAACAAAGCTTATTCATGGGAGGAGATTCAATAACCAGAGAAGGGAAGAATAATGGAGAATATTTGGATATGGGTGAAAGGAGAGAGAGAGAGAAAAAGTCATTTTGTCATTGGAGAATCCTACAAACCACCTGAAGAGAAAAAAGTAGCTAGATGAATTCTGAAAACAGATCAGTGCAGTACAGGAGAATTTGTTCTTGCAGACTTGGCTGGAGCTCTCTCTGACCAAAGCAGAGAAACTGATAATGAGGTCTTGACTCGACTCTGCTGACAATTTCGTCTTTTGACAGGTGAAGGAGTCAACAAGAATTCTCACTAGGAGGAAAGAACTGGTTGCTGGGGTGGAAATGATGGCAAGCCTAGAAGAAAATGATTATTTCATTCTAGAGTGATAAAAGAGAAGAAATCAGCATGTAGGTTGACCTATCACCTAGATTTGGGGAAAACAGATTTCAAATGGTTAAAAGGAAAGATTCCATAGGGTAAAATGCTTTGGGGGGAGCCTGCTTAGGGGGGATAGTCTGGAGAATTAAATTCTGAAGATGGAAAAAGAAACAATTTCACCAAAGAGAAAAAATAGGATTTGTCTATAGGGACCATTGTGGTTGTAAAGAGGCAAGTCAACAACCAACTTAGATTTTTAAAAGAAATGCACAGAAGATGAGAACAAAGTAATGGTAGTTCATTCTCAGCTAAAAGAGAGTGAATATGATCATGGCAGTCTTGTAAAATGGTGCCAGTAATGTGAAAGCTCAGAATGAGCTGATGCTGTCCACAGAAGCTAAGGACCACAAAAAAGGACATGTCTTAGCTATATTGAGAGAAAGGGAAGGATCAAAGAAGAGACAGAGTCTTTGGCTGGGCTGAATTATATGAGAACTTACAACAGAAAAAAGACAGAGCTGTTCAAATCTTATTTTATTTGTTTTCTTGACAAAGGAAAATGGAAGAACCAAAATGATTATGGGGGCATTGATACCCAAAATGATTAAGGAGATGGTCAGAAAGTGCTTAAGTACCCTTGATGCATTTAAATCACCTGGCCCAGGTGAACTGCATCCTCAAGTGCTGAAAGACCAGGCAGAAGTGAGTGCTGAGTCACTGCCAGGGAAAGATGAAAGAGATCAAGAAACTGGAGAAGTGTTATGTCATTGGAGAAGGGCAAATGTTCCAGTTTTCAAAGAAGGAAAGAGAAGAGTCTGAAATTATATGCCAAGGAGCTTCATTTCGATTCCTGGAAAAATGTCTAGAAAGAAAAATTAACATGAGGGCTGAAGAAGCAGTGATTACAAATATCCAGCATGGCTTCAAGAACAAGTCATGGCAGACTCCCTTGAATGATTAAACTAGAAGATGAGAGAAACACTATTAAATTATTTCATTTAAATGACTAAACTAGTAGATGACAGAGTTTGCCTAAACCTTAGAATACTTTTTGATAAAGTACCTCATTATTTCTGTGGAAAAGACAGAGATAGAGATTAGATGATAATACAATCAGATGTATTCAGAACTGAAAAAATGAAATTTATATTATCTTCATTTCTGTAATTGATTCTATTCTGTACCATAGCATACATTTTGTATAACTGCGTAAGTCACATGGCTTTGTTTCTGAGTTAAGTTTAAAAGTTCAGTTTCCCTATAAATCACTTTAATTAAAAGAAACCAGTTATCTCTGTACCACTAGCTGTCCTTGACCAATTAAAGGAAATCTGTTATCTATATGCCATTAATTATTCTAGCAGGTAGACTATATTGATCAGGATTTCCTAGGGATAGTTGCTAGCCCAATATTGCTGATTTCCAGCCAATCATATCATCCTCCATGTCTGTGATACGTCAGACTTTGTAACCAATCATATTGTCTCCTCCATCTATGAGGTCACAGGCTTTGTAACCAATCGTATTGTGTTCCCCATCTATGATGCTGCCTTCCAGTTTGGGGATGTTCTTCATTTTGTCTAAAAAATGATCTGTCTGCCCCATTTGGGGTCTTTTTGTCTTACTGAGGAACTAAAGACTCCCTTTTACTGGTAACTGCTAGCCTTACCAATAAACTGAACGTGCTCAGAACTTTGTGCCTCAGTTTACCTCAATTTCAATCGCTACAGAACTCATTGGATAGTCTTATTCAAAGATCACAGCCAACACAGCTGGAAAACTCTAGTTGAGTGGCATAGAGATCTGTGCTCGGCCCTATGTGGCTTAACCTTTGTCAATAATGCCTTTCATGAAGTTATACTCATCATATTTGCAGATGACATAAGGATAAGAAAGAGATCATGCAATGAATATCAGAGTCAGAACCCAAAAGCATCTTGACAGGCTAGAACATTAGGATGGATCTAACAAGATGAAATTCAGTAAAGAAAAATATAAAGTCTTGCACTCAGGGGGCCAGAACTCAAGCTCACAAGTAGAAGATGGTGGCAGGCATGGCTAGACAGAGGTGGTTCTGAATGAATCAGTAGCAGCCACAAAGGAGAATGAAATCTTGGATTGCATCAAGAGAGCCATGATTTTAGTCCAACAGTACTCTTGCTGGACCTCATCTGCAGTTCTGTGTTCAGTTCTGGGTGACTTGGTTTAAGAAGGACACTGATAAGTTAGAAAATGCCCAGGAGGGCATCTATGTTGGTGAAAGGGCCCTGATGCCCTATCATATATGAGGGGCTGGATGCGTATACTTTGGAAAAGAGAAGACCCACCCTATGAAGGAAGGGTTAGATTTGCTCCGCTTGGCCCCAAAGAGGCAGATGCTCCATGAATACCTGTCGGATAGTGAGGACCCCTTTTATAGATTTGTTGCCATGGAGTTCCCCCGATCCTCTAATTCTATAATACTAAATAGGGAAGATCTAGACCAAATGCCAATATAAGGAATTTAGATTTTATCCTGAAGGGAACAGGGAGCCATTGAAAGTTGGGGAGCTATTTTAAGATGAGCCACATTTTAGGAAATGAGTCCAGTAACATTGGACTTATTAAGTCTGCTCCGGCAAAGGGCAGGGAAGCCCAGCAAATATAGCATTGCTGAACAGGTTTAGGTTTTTATTGCTGACTCATAAGCTCAGTGTCTTCATCTGGGAAATGGGAATCATGCTCTCATGCCATTTCTAAGTTTTAACTTTTCTCCTTTTACAAATCCCCTGAGCTTGTCTGTAACTCTGTTTAGTTTACTTTAAGAGACTGAGTCTTCTAATTTGTAAAACAACAATGATAATTCCTGCCCTGCAGATATGGTAAGCATGAAATCAGATAATATATAATAAAGTCCTTGGGAGAGCACAAAATGAGCTGGACCGATGTGGGGAGGGATTGATATTATTAGAGGTAGCGACACTGTT
Source organism: Dromiciops gliroides (assembly GCF_019393635.1). Lineage (NCBI taxonomy): Eukaryota > Metazoa > Chordata > Mammalia > Microbiotheria > Microbiotheriidae > Dromiciops > Dromiciops gliroides. The sequence continues at coordinate 47,576,688 of NC_057862.1, forward strand.
CCCACCAGTTATAAGAGGAGCTAAAAATAAATATAGTCTTCCCAAGGCTTTCTAGGACCCATCACTAGCTCTGCAGAGCCCCACATTTCACAGAAAAATGGGCTGCCCTAGACAGGACCTTCAAGGTTATCTGTGGGAACCTCCCCTCATTTTTCAGTTGAGGAAACTGAGATAGGGTGAAGTTAAGCAATTTGAGGTCATGGGGTGGGGGTGGGGGGAATTTCCATATAGATAAGAGCAACAACAACAATGGCAATAATAACAGCTAGCATTTATATGTAGCACCTACTAGGTACAATCTCCTTTGATCCCCACAACAACCTTGGGAGGTAGGTGCCATTATTATCCCCATTTTGCAGTTGAGGAAACTAAGGCAAACAGATTTTTTTTTAAAGTGACTTGCCCAAGGTCACACAGCTAGTAAGTGCCTGAGACCAGACATGAGCTCACGCCTTCCCAATTGGAGATCTTCTGACTTCATTCTTTCCACTGTACAACACACCCTGCCAGATCTAACTTTAATTCAAATTAACTTAACAAGCATTTGTAGATCATCTGTTGGGTGCCAAGCACTATGTTAAATGCTGAGGATACAACAACAAAAAAAACAAAAAACAAAACAAAAACAAAGCAAAAAACATTCCCTGCTCTCAAGGAGATTACTGGGGAGAAAGACTGTACAAACAGATAAGTAAATAGGAAATAATCTTAGGATGTGAGGAGAACCCTTTCCTGAATGAGTTGGTGCTTTAGCTAAGCTGTGAGGGGAAGTAAAGATTCCAGAGAGGGAGGCAAGGACTGAGAGGAGAACCTTCAGAAATGGGGAAGAGCCTACTGAGTGTTGCGAATAGCAAGTTTCACCAGTACACAGTCTAGTTTTGGAGCCAGAAGAACCGGGTTCAAATCCCACCTTGGGTGACTACCTACACACCCTTCTCAGCCCTCAGTCTCCTCAGGTATAATAAAATGGGAGCACTGGGCTGGACAACCTCAAGTTCTTTCCAGTTTTGCATCAGTGATTCCTCATAGGGCCTCCTCCTCTTGAGACATGCTGGTTCTAAGCCCTCTCTGGAGAATACCCAGGAAAGGGTCCCCAGGGTTCATCTGTGAGGCTGGGGAAGACTAGGTGACTCTCCCAGAAGCCAGTAAACTCCAAAGCTGGGTTGGAAACTCGGTTTTCCCCACTCAAAGTTTCCCCATCCCTGTGCTTAGTGGTCAGGCTGGCCCCAGCGTCCCAGGTCTCCTTTAGGGGCAGGGGTTGACCCCCTGACCCGAAAGCCCCGTCTGACTCGCCGTGGGTTGAAGAGAGGACAGTAACCACCCCTGCCCCCTCATCCCTTCGAGGAGAGCTGACATGGGTGCAAATGAGGACACGCTCCCCTGCCCTCCCCCATCACTCACCCACGTCCTGCCCCAGGCTTAGCCGCTCTCGCCCCAGAATGGTGGGGAAGAAGCCCTGCTTGGAGCCGTAGATGCCCAGGCTGGATTGCTGGAAGCGGTCAAAGTCGCCCAGGGGCAGGGCCCGGTAGCCGGACCTGCTAAACATGATGCCTGGCGTGGGGAGGCTGCTCCCGGTCCTCTCCGATGGCACGACCCACCTGCCTCAGGCAGCCTCTGCACCGCTCACTGTTGCTAGGCAATGGGCAGGGAGCAAGCGGGAGATGCCAACAGTCACGCGCCCGACATCAGCCCGGCGATGGTCCAGAGGGGTCTCAGCTCCCTGGACAGGGGCCAGGGGCCCCTACCTAGAGAAAGAAGCAGAAAAAGGAAGCTGGGGTCCCTCCCGCGCCCGCCGCCCGGGGGACCACCCACGCCCTGGGTGCCTCCCCCTTCTCCTGTTTTCCAACCTTTGCACCTGGGTGAAGCCCTACCCATGGGCACCGGCCTCCCTCCCCACCCCGGGCCGGCGGCTTCCTGGTAGGTGACGTCATCCAGGAGCCTCAGCTGGGGACAGGGGAAGAGGAGGAGCCACAAGAAGCTGTTTCCACAGCCCAGCCTTGCCTTGGCTGCAGGCGTGCTCCCTCTAGCCCGGGAGGACCTGGCTGGGTGAGCCGGCTGCAATCTGGGGGCGTGCCTGCTCCCTCCCCCACGGCGGAGGTGCTTAGGGTGATGCCCCAGCTCGGCAGAGATCCCAGGCTCCCAGCCGTGGGGCAAGGGGAGATGCGGGGTGGGGGCCGAGGAAAGGGAGACACTACTCCCAGGGTTGGTCATGTCTTAAAGAGAAAATATGAGATCATAATGGAAACCTTTAAAAATGCACAGCTCCAATACCCCCATATGGAGGCTATAATGCACCCATGTAGTATCTATTATGTTATGTCATATCATGTCATGTCCTGTTATGTCATGAGAAAATCAAATAAAGTGCATGAATTATTAATTGGACAAAGTGCAACTTTTAAAATCCATGTAGGATGAATTTTATCCATGTAATAATATATATATTTAAAAATATGTATAAAATCAAATAACATGTAGGAGTTGTTAATTGGACCAAAAAGTTAAAAATTCTTATAATAGTATGCTTATTACATATGTACAAAATCAAATAGTGTTATTTATTGTACCAAAATGCAATTTTAAAAAGTCATATGTATAATGTATTTCATACATAATTGGCATATTATTATATATTATATACCTATAAAATCAAATAAAACATAGTTGTTATTCATTAGACCCAAAAAATGCATTTTAAAAATCCATGTATATAATGAATTTTAACCATAACCACATGTATTAAACATAACCATGTGAATAATATCAAATAACGTGCAGGAGTTATTCATTGTAGCAAAATTCAATTTTAAAATTCATATATACAGAATCTTATACAATAGTATATATATTAATTACATATTAGATATGTAATCAAATTAAGTGTAGGAGCTATTCATTGGACAAAAAATGAAACTTTAAAAATTCACCAAGTGTAAGGAATAAGGCAGGGAACTGTGTGAGATTGATATGATATGATATGATATGATATGATATGATATGATATGATATGATATCACACAACATGATATGATTTGATAATATATGCTGTGGTATGATGTAATGTGATATGTGGTGTATGGCATGGTCTGATAACATAACAATATAACATAACATAATATAATATATATTACAAGGACAAGGTAGTATGGCATAATAAAAAACTGGTTTCCAAGCCAAAAACACTCAGGTTCAAGCCCTGCTTCTGACACACAATTGGCTGTGTGATCCTCGGTGAATTACTTAACCTCTCTGTGCTCCCAAGCAACCTAAAAACCAGGAATCTGATTTTTTTTTGGGGGGGGGGGGTCATAGACCCATATGTTGAAGCTCATGGCCCCTTTTTAGGAATTATGTTTTGTAAGTGCATCAAATAAAATACAGAGGATGACAAAGGAAACTAGTTATATAAATATTTGATAAATACAATTTTTAAAAAGTAAATAAATTCATCAACCCCCAGGTGAACACTTTGCAAAGAAGGTGCTGACCTGCAATTAAAGAAGGAGCTTCCACATCTGGGAGTTCCCTAAGTCAGTATTCCCTACGAGTCCCTATATCCAGTCCCTATTCCAATATTCCAATTCAAAGGAATCTAGGAAGACTTACCTGAACTGAGCAGAGCAAAGAAAATAGAACTGGAACATCTACACTAATAATAATAACAATGTAAAGGAAAACAATACCCGAAAGCCACCCAACTTAATTTAAATGAAAGAACCAATCGGTTCATGGGGATGATGAAACAAACTGGCCTCCTCTCACTGGACAGGTCGGGCTGGACAAGGGCAGAACATTGCATCCAGAGGATGTTACTTTATTGGTTAGTTTTCCTTAACTGTTTTTCTTTACAAAGAGGGATCAGTGATGGGTGTGGAGAAGGAGTGAGGGAGGGAAGACCAGATTAGAAAATGACTATGACTTAAAAAACAAAAGGAACCAATATACCTTTTTTTTTTTTTTGGAGGGGTGTGGGGGTGGGTTTAGACCTATGATTTCATCATTAAAGGTTTACCTTCTCTACTGATTTGGATGTCAACTCCCTTACATTCTTGGGATGATCTGGGTGCTGATAGGTTCTTCCCAGGGACAAACATCTAGTGTTTGTTAAAACTTGTATTCAGCAATTTGGAACCATGCCCAAAAGGCTATAAAACTGTACATACCCTTTGACCCAGAAATACCACTACTAGGTCTGTATCCCAAAGAGATCATAAAAAAGGGAAAAGGACCCACATGTACAAAAATATTTATAGCTGCTCTTTTTTTTTTTTTTTTGGTGGCAAAGAATTGGACACTGAGGGGATGCCTATCAATTGGGGGATGGCTAAACAAATTGTGGTATATGAATGTAATGAAATATTATTGTGCTTAAGAAATGATGCGCAGGCAGATTTCAGAAAAACCTGGAAAGACTTACATGAATTGATGCTGAGTGAAATGAACAGAACAAGAGACCATTGGACACAGTAATAACAACATTGTATGATGATCAACTGTGATAGACTTACCTCTTCTCAGCAATACAATGATCCAAGACAATGCCAAAAGACTCATGATGGAAAATGTTCTCCACATCCAGAAAAAGAACTGAGTCTGAATGCAGGTTGAGGCATGCTATTTTCATTTTTGGTATTGTTGTTATTGTTTTTCTTCTTTCTTGTGGTTTTCCCTTTTTGTTCTGATTCTTCACTCACAACATGATTAATGTGGAAATACTTTTAACATGATTGTAATATATAACCTATATCAGATTGCTTGCTGGTTCGGGAGGGGAGAGGAAGGGAGGGAAGGAGAAAAATTTGGAACTCAAAATCTTACAAAAATTAATGTCGAAAACTATCTTTACATGTAATTGAGAAAAAATAGTATAAAAAAGACTTGAACTCAGGGCTTTCCATCTCCAGGCCAGCTCATTTTCATTCACTTTCCTTTCTCCCTTACCAGGGTTCCTTACAGTTCCGAGATCTGAATCCTCTGTGCATGTTGATAAGAATTCACTCTCCTTGGCCATGGTGCTGGTTGTGAGTGGGGAGCACATTGGGGTACTCTTCTCTTTCCCATCCCCTCTTTATTTGCCCTTCTCCACATGACATATTTCATTTTCATTCCCAAAACATTTAAAAGGGATGCTGACAAGAAAATGAAGTGTCTTATTCTCCCTAAAGAAAATTAGGTCTTCCAAATCTACCCAGCCATCTGCATGTCCTACCCTCCATCTTTTGTTCTTTCCTGCCTGTGAGACCTCTCCAGACCTCAGCATCCTCCAGTCCCTGGACTCCTATGAACTTTCAGGAAGGGATTCTAGACCACCAACCTGCCTCACACTAGTACTCTTTCTTTTTATCTGCTTATTGGAAGTCCAATATGAACCCTTGGCATTTAAAAGCAGCTAGCCAACAAAAATTTAATTGAAAGAATAAGAAATATGAAGCCTTTTGTAAGTGATAAAGAGCTCATTCTTCCTCTTTTATATTCCTTAAGGGCAGGGATTATTTTTATATCCCATAAATGCCCTAGCATAGCATCTAGCCCATGGTAGGAGTTCAGTAAATGAAAGCATAGACCAGTCCTTGACCTCTGGGATCTCACAGTCTGGTTGGGGAATCAAGAAATAACATGATTGGAAAACTACAGATGGACTACTATGCCATAGATTCCATCCATACGCAGCAGGAGGTAGCAAATCCTCCATAGACATTTGGAGCCAGAAGTGACCTAAGGGACCAACCTCCCTTTCTGGGAACTGAGAAAACTGAAGTAACTCAGAGAAATTAAATGACTTTTCCAAGGTCACCCAGAGAGTAAGCAACAGAAATGGGATGTGAACCCTCTGCCTCCAAATTCAGTGTCCTTTCCATTGTACCATATTGCTTTGGGCTTGGATACTGGAATCAGCAGACCAGTGTCTGCCTCCAAATTCAGTGTCCTTTCCATTGTACCATATTACTTTGGGCTTGGATACTGGAATCAGCAGACCAGTGTCTGACTCCAAAGTCTATCATTAACTTGCTGTGTGACCTTCCTCAAGGCACAGAACCTTGCTTAAACATCCAGTTCCTCTTTTGTAAATCAAGGGGTCTGGACTATCCTTCCAGCTCTTGTGATTCTCTCTGTGTGAGTTGGGGGGGGGAGTGGGGGCGGGGCGGGAGTCCCTTCCGTCTCCCACATACTGTGATTCAGAGATCAGCGTTGGCTCTGGTGGTCAGAGGAGGCTCCATCTTGAAGGTTGAGGAGGGGGAGAAGGCCTCGTTCAATGAGCACAAGTACAGAGGTGGTAAAATTGAGTATGTGCAGAAGGGGAGGGGGAAAGAGGGAAAGGGAGGAAGGGAGGAGGGATAGAGGAGGGAGGTGGATAGATGAAAAGACCGCAATTTAAGCAGGACCATAAATCCTGCTCTCTAGCCCCTCTCCCTGTCTGTCTCAGCTCCCCAGCTAGACTGGGAGCTCCAGGCGGGCAGGGATCTGTCACCACCAGAAGCTTTTTTTTTTTTTCCTTCCCTCCCCGGAACAGTACTCTAGGTGCAGAGGAAGGGCTCGGGAGGTCGCTGTCATCGGGAACTGCATCCTGCACTGCCTTCCTCCCAGGTCGGTCCAGCCCGAGGAGGCCAGATGTCCCAGAACGAGGAGTCGGGGTGAGGCTGCCCTTTGCTTCCCATCCCCCCATCCCATCCCCTGCCTCCCCCAATTGCCAAGCCCCCCCACCCCACCCCTCGGCTTAGCCCCGCGGCTTAGACAGAGAAGGCAGGCGCATCTCGCAGACGCCGCGTCTCTGCCTGTTCTGCAGGTCTGACACCCTGGGGGGGCTCCGCTGCTTGACAACAGCATCTGTCGCCTGCTCTCGGTACCCATTTTGGCCACGTATCTCCGCGCCTTCCTTCCCTCTCTCCCTCCGGCAGCCCCGACCCACGGGGCTTCTCCATCAGCCTCAGCATCAGCATCGGCGTCAGCACCTGTCTCTTCCCTTGGTCATTTTTGGCTGGCTGGAGTGCGAGCTGAATCCATCCCTAGGAGCCGAGATTGGCCAGGCCCCCTCCCTGGAGCCTACCTAGTGCAGGGGCCCCTGCAGTATCTCCTGGGCCAAGCCCATTCCTCCCCTCTACTCCTCCTTTTCGCCTTCCTCTTCATCTTCCTCCTCCTTCTCCTCCCTCCTTCTCTTCCTATTCCTCTTCCCCTTATCTCCTTCCTTCCGTTTCCCTCTTTCTCTTTCTCTCCCTTTCCTCTTTTTCCTCCTCCTCTTTATCTCCTTTCTTCTTTTCCCTCTTTCTCTTCCTCCCCGTCCTTTTTATTCTCATCATCTTCTCTCTCCTTCCTCTTCCTCTCCTCTTTCCCCTTCTCTTTTATATTCCTCCTCTTCTCCCCTTATCTCCATCCTCCTCTTTTATCTTCTCTTCCTCCTTTTGCATTTCCTTTCTTTCCCCTTCCTCTTTTTTATCTCCCTCCTCCTTTCCTTCCCTTTCCCTCTTCTCCCATCTCCCCTTCCTTCTCTTTATCTCACTCCTGCTCCTTTTCCTTTCCTTTTCCTCTTCCCCATCTTCCCCCTTTCCTCTTCATCTTCCTCCTTTTCCTTTCCTTTCCCTTTCCCCCCATATCCCTTTCCTCCTCTTTATCTCCCTCTCCCCCTCCCTCCTCCCGCTTCCCTTTCCTCCTCTTCACTCCTTCCCCCTCCCATCTCTCTTTCCTCCTCTTCTCTCCCTCCCTAACCCCTCCGTTCCCTCCTCTTTCTCTGCTCCCCTCCTCCCTCCCTTCTCTCTCCCTGCCCCCCTTCTTCTTCCCTGCGATGCTCTAAGGGACCAGCCTCCTGAGTAGGCGGTCTCGCGAGGTGCTCCTCCCAGATGCCGGGCTCCCCCAATGCGCATCCCGTCCTGCCTCCCTCTGACCGTCTCCGCCCCCCTCCTTCCAGGTCACCCGCAGAGAATCGAAACCCTGGGGCACTTTCCGTGACAACGGAGTCCGCCCCCTCCGTGCACAACCTGGCAGAGGACCCTCTTCCGCCTTCGTCCCCTTCTCCTCCTGTCCTAGTGCCGGAGGCTACGACTTCCACGTGGTCCTTCCCCACTGACCCGGTGCCTCCCAGCCAGCCCGAAGCTAGCACCAGCGGCGGTACCGAAGCCAGCTCAAGCGCCAGCTCCAGCGCCATGGAGGTGAGGCCAGGGACAGGAACCTGGGGCCAGGGAACTCACCTGGAGGGCTGGGACCGGGGAGGAAAGAAGGGAAGATATGTGCATTGATGAAGCAAGAACCTACCGTGTGCTAGGCGGTGTGTCAAGCACTTTACAAATACCGTTGCATTTCATAGCAATAATAATAATAATAATAGCTAGCATTCATTGAGCAATTGCTATGTGCCGGCCCTGTGCGAAGGACTTTACAAATATTATTTCATTTAATAAGAATGAAAATAATCCGCATCATTATAGTATCTACTATGTGCCAAGCACTGTGCTAAGTGCTTTACAGATATCTCAGCTGAGCCTCACAACCACCCTAGGAGATAGAGGCTATTATCAGCATTCCCATTTTGCAGGTAAGGCAACTAAGGCAGACAGAATTAAGTGTCTTGCCCTAGGTCATTCAGCTAGTAATTGTCCCGGGATTTGAACTGACTACAAGGACAATAAGCTAAACAGAGACATATTTTATCCTGGAGATAATAGGAACCTACCAGAGGGTTGTTTTGGGGTTTTGTTTGTTTTCTTGAGTTGGGGGTGGGGAGGAATATGGGTTTGAGAAGGGAGACCCTAGAAGCATGCAGATCAAGTAGAATGCTACGGCAGTGTCCCTGGTTAGAGGTGATGAGGCCTGAGCCAGTATGGTGGTGGTTGTGTGAATGGAGAGAGCTTCTGGGAAGTAGAAAGGGCAGGAGCTGGTGAATTATCTGTTCATGGTGGGTGAGTGAGCGAGGGTGTAGATGACACCAAAGTTGCAAGCCTGGAAGGATGAAATGTACTCCAGGCACAAAATCTCTCCCCAGAGAGGGAGGGATTTGGGGAAGAGAGAGAATGTGTTCTGTTTTAGACACATTGCCTTGGAGATGCCTACAAGACTTGGAAATGTCTGGATGTGACTTTACCTCAGGAGAGAGACTGGAGCTGGCTGTATAAATGAAACATCTGAATAAATGTGATAATTGGATATGTAGGAAGAAGAGAGAGTGTAAAGAAAGAAAAAGGGCCAGGACAGAGCCTGGGGGAGGGGGGGGAAGCATCCATAGTTAGGTTCAGGATTCATGAATCTAATGATCTAGCAAAGGAGGCTGAGAAGAAATGGTCAGAGAAGTAGGGGAGGAGAAAAGAGGAGACAGAACCATGGGGAGAGAGAGAGAGACAGAGAGAGAGAGAGAAAGAGGAGACAGAGAGAGCTAGAGAGAGAGAGAGAGAGAGAGAGAGAGAGAGAGAGAGAGAGAGAGAGAGCTAGAGAGAGAGAGAGAGAGCTAGAGAGAGAGAGAGAGAGAGAGAGAGAGAGAGAGAGAGGAGACAGAGAGAGCTAGAGAGAGAGAGAGAGAGAGAGAGAGAGAGAGAGAGAGAGAGAGAGAGAAAGAGGAGACAGAGAGAGAGAGAGAGAGAGAGAGAGAGAAGGGGAGGGAGGAGGAGAGGAGGGGGAAAGGGAAAGGGAGAAGAAAAACAAACAAACAGGAGAGAGAAAGGGCAGGAGGAGACACAGAGAAAGGAAAGTTTAGGGAAGGGATGAGAGAGGGAGTATAGGGAATTAAGGGAGAAAACATGATCAACTGAATCAAATGATCTCCTGAGGTCAAGAAGAATGAAGATAAAAAAAGGCTATTAGATTTGGCGATTAAACTAACCTCTGAACATCCCCCCACCCCTACACTCACTGTAGCATTAACAATGTGGACACGTTTCAAGAGAAACTTGAGCTACTCAAAAGAGAATCTCAGATACTGATAGACCTGAAAGGGACTTAAGGCAAATCATCTGAATCAACCCACTGATTTTTCTACTTGAGAAACTTGAGTTTGAGGGAAGTTAAATGACTTGTTCTAGGTCACAGAATTAGTAAGTGTCAGAGGGACAGCAATGTATTGGTAAATGTTTAACTAGAGGCTACACACACACACACACACACACACACACACACACACACACAAATACAAATGTACACACATGACACTTTTAAGATTAATCTGCATTATTAACATTTTCTCCATCATTTTCTTAAGTCTAAACAATCAACCAGACAATAAATCAAGCCTAGATTTGTAGCATTTCCTGATTTTCTTAATCTAAAAAAATTAAATAACAAATCAATATTTCCTGCTTTCTACAGCATAATGTTTACACTGAAAATTTACCAATTGGCTCACTAAGCTGGTTTGAGCTGTCTGCAAGGAAGACAAGAACCCAGACTAGACTCCTAGTTCTTTACAATTTTTCTTGCTAGAACATGAGAAGGCAACCCATGAATTCTCTTCAAGACTGTATAGAGTTAAGAAAAAGAAAGAAGATGATATAGAGTTAATATCTAGAACATTCTGCCTAGTTGTTCTCCATCTCTAAAATAAAAGGAAACAAGCATAAATTGTAGAGTAGGAAAAATTTAGATGAGTGATAATCATTGATCCCAGCATCATAGAGTTAGGGGTAAAGGGGGGAAGGGAAAGGAATAAGCATCTATGAATTGCCTCCTGTGGACCAGGTACTGTGTACCAAACAGTACCTCATTATAGCTCTGGCAGGGACTTTAGAGATCATCTCATGCAATCTCCTGCTTTCATGAAGGAGGAAACAGGCCGAGGTGGGTCAGGCTACACAAGGAGTGAGAGAATTGCAATGTGAACCTGGGTGCTCTGGCTCCAAATTCAGCTCTTTCCTCCGGGAGTCCCTCTGTTGCTCTCTCACGGGCACTGAAAATGGAAACTGAGAAGTGGTAAAGAGCTATGGCTCTGAGTGAGATGGCCTGGGTTCAGGTCCTACCTCTGACCTTGGACAAATTATTTTTCCTCTTGGTCCTCCATTTCCTTTTCTCTGCAGTGGTGGGGGTGGGGGTGGGGGTGGTGTCAGACTATATGGCCTTGACAGTTCTTCCTAGTATTCGTCCCTATGATCCTTGTGAGCTCCCTGTCTAGGTTGAGCATGTGACCCTGGGACTTGAGGAACGGATGACCTCTGCTGCCTCTTGTGACTCCTCGATGTTCTCCCTTTCCAGGCCATAGAGGAGGAGTTTTGTTTCCTGCTGTGTCACAACTGTAAATCAGAATCTAAATGTCCTAAGCTCCTATCCTGCTTACACACCATCTGCTCTAAGTGTTTGGAGACCCAAGAGTCAGCCGGGAAATGCCCTGTCTGCCTGGACTCCCATAGCCGAGAGACCGACCAACGTTCCATGGACAACCTCTTCTTCGAGAGCCTGCAGCGTCGAATTTCTGTCTACCAAAACATCGTCCAGGGTGGGGAAGAAGCCTCTTGTAACCGATGCAGGGAGCCTGCCGATTTCTGGTGTTTCGAGTGTGAGCAGCTCATTTGTACCAGGTGTTTTGAGGCTCACCAGTGGTTTGTGAAGCACGAGGCAAGGGCCGTAGAAGATCTGAGAAAAGAATCTGCCAAGGAGTTCCTGGATGGCACCCGCAAATCCAACAACCTCTTCTGCCCCAACCCTACTCATCGGACTCCATCCCTTACCAGGTAAGCTCCCGAGAATGCTAGGGCATAGGAGAGGTCAAGCCACAACCACACAGACAGAGCTGGATTTTAGAGATGAGCTCAGAAGTCATCTACTCCAAGCCCCTCATTTTACATGTGAGGAAACTCAGGCCCAGGGAGATTAAGAAACTTGTTGGAGGGCACACTTGGATTAAAAGAAGTAAAACAGGGACCTCAGTGTTTGCCTGGTATCACTTATTAATTTTACACATGAGAAAACTGAGCCCCAAGAGATTAAGACAGATTGAAATGAAACATACTATTCACCTCCAGAAAAAGAACTGATGGACTCAGAGGGCCTGTTGAAACATATTGTCTTCTATGTCTTTCTTTTGCTTGCTTTCTTTTTCTTGGAACGTGGCTAATGAGAAAATTTGCTTTGCATGTCTATACATATTTGTAATGGTTTTTTTTTTTAATTTTTCTTACCTTTTCAACGGGAGAAGGGGAAGAAGAGAGAAATTGAAAGTGAAAATGAGTATTGGATTAAAGTTAGAAGAGAAACAGAGAGAGAGAGAGAGACAGATAGATTTATTAGAGGTCTGGATGACCTTGGAAGGCCATCTGAGACCCCAACAGAAGAGTACCCTCAAAATGGGGGACAAATAATTTCTCTCTGCCTACCCAATCACAGTGATTATTATTTGAATCTGTGAGACAAGACTAAATTAACTTATACCTTGAGGGCAAGAATCCCAACTTGTAGACTCAGCGATGTAGAGCCTCAAATGAGGAGACTGGACTAGGTGTACTCTGAAGTCCTTACTGTCAATCATTGTTCTTATGGTTCCTCCCCCATGTCATCTTGTTTGTTTAGTCTCCCAGCTCTAGTGCGAGACAACTGGTATTATAGAAAGCCTGGACATGGGGATAGAAGGATCTAGGTCTGAAGCCCAGCTCTGCCATTTGGGTAGATCTCATAGCTCCTCTGATCCTCAGTTTCCCCATCTGTAAAAAGAGGGGATGGCAAAGGGGGTTCTCTAAGGTTTCTGCTCCACTTTGTGGGACTCTTGTGTGACCTCCAATAGGTCACTTGACCTCTCTGGGCCTCCCATTTCCCCAGGCATACGTAAAATGAGCCAGTTATACTAGGCCAATCCTGAAGTCCCTCCTCTGCTCCTTGCCCCTAGGTCCTTTCCAGCTTCTGAGCTAAGATCAAACCTCCTACTTCTCCCACAATTACAATTAGACTCCATAGTATAAGACACCCCAGAACAAACTGGGTAGACTTCACCTGGTCCAACCCCTTCGTTTAATAGGAGGCAGTGGAGGGTCAAGAGAGATTACTTTGTTTTGTTTTTTTGTTTTTTGATTTTTTTAGTGAGGCAATTGGGGTTAAGTGACTTGCCCAGGGTCACACAGCTAGTAAGTGTTAAGTGTCTGAGGCCGGATTTGAATTCAGGTACTCCTGAATCCAGGGCCAGTGCTTTATCCACTGCGCCACCTAGCTGCCCCAAGAGAGATTACTTTGTGAATTTCTAAAAATCCCTTCCATTTGAATAGTGTCATGTGCTTTTATAATGCTTGGGCAGGGGTGAAGGTGGGTAGAAGGGTGTGGTCATTGTTATTTTAAAAATAAAAACCATAGTTTTCATTATTTGACTAAAACATTCTATGATACTGTAAAAATAAAAGTCTGTTACTTCTCTTTTTTGGACACACACCAAAGTCACACATGCCCCCTGACAGTAAAAATTCAGGACTTGTTGATTGTAACTGAATCTGTGGTTTGTGCAGCAAGGATGGACCATACACCTGGTCATATGCTGCTTGCTTTGGGTGTCTCTTGAGAGCTGATCTCGTCTGTACTTTCCAGGAGAGGGTATGTGCTTCTAATTTGCGTATTTTCCTTTCTTGGTAATTTCTCTTAGACCCCAGGCAGAGTAAGGAGACAGCATGCTTGATTTCGGTTTAAATGCCAGCTTTGAGAACTTTCTACCTGGGTGACCTTGGATTAATTACTTAAATTCTCTGGGTCTCAGTTTCCAAAGTGAATGAGGTTAGACTAGGGGGCCCCTAGGTTCTCATCTCTCTCAAGATATGTGACTTTATTTATGAGACCGAGCTGGGTTTTGCCTTTCTCTGTATCCCCAAAACTTAGCACTGTACTAGGAACACAGGAGGGATTTAATAAATGCTTGTCCACTTGAGAGACTTATCTAAGGTCACACCTGGGAAACATGGAGTAGAGCAAGGACCTCAGAGTTTGTGCAGTAGCCCACTACATGTATCTTCATCCCAGGCAAAAGATGTTGGTGTATGAGCTCCAACACTCATTTTGGTTGTTTTTTTGTTCTTACCATGATAGGAATTGTGGGTTTTTTTCCTGAAACCCTTGGTCATACAAAACCAACTCCTTCATCTGCCTCTCCAGAGAGACCCTGAGAACCATGCATCTGTTGTCTCATCCATTAGAACATGAGCTTTTTGAGGTTAGGGGCATGTTAGGATGTGAAGGGTATAGAGTTAGCTTCCCATAATTGGTCATCTTTGTGCCATAAATTCTCCCACTATGGGTATCATCCTCTGAGTCCCCAGGAGTACTCCTATTTATTTATTTATTTATTTTTAATTTTTTTAGTGAGGCAATTGGGGTTAAGTGACTTGCCCAGGGTCACACAGCTAGTAAGTGTTAAGTGTCTGAGGCTGGATTTGAACTCAGGTACTCCTGAATCCAGGGCCGGTGCTTTACCACTGCGCCATCTAGCTGCCCCTGGAGTACTCCTATTTAAATAGATTTGCCCCATGGTGCGGGTGGGAAGAGGGAAATAATCATAGTAACTTCTGATTTTTGTTGCATAGTAAAGTTTACCCTATACCAAAGTCATCCTCCTGATGTCTCTCTGTGGTCTGGGGTAGACCGTGGGATTCTGGGTGGTTATTCCCAACAGAGCTCCAGCCTGGGCAGATTCCACCCCACTGGGAGCATTCCATTGACACACTGGATATATTTTCCAGGAACAAGACCAACTAGAGGTTCATCACAAGTTGGCCATTGCAACTCCTAAAATAGAGAAAACGACCAAATAACCCTCAGTCTTTATACTTCTTGAGTTATAATGGCAAAGGAGTGGAGAAGAGGACAAAGGGTGCCAAAATTATATACTATTTAGGCCAACTTGAAACACTAACTGGTATCCCATCAATGTGAGGTCCTTGTCCAATAGACCTACTCCTGGATGACCTGGTTCATATCAATCTTGACATTTTCACCAAAAATGAAACCAGGAATGTAAGGAAACTCCAACTAAATGGGAACCAGTTAATTAGTATTTATTAAGCACCTACTATGTGCCAGGCACTATGCTAAGCACTGGGGATACAAAGCAAGGCAAAAGACAGCCCCTACTCTCAAGGACCTCCCAATGGGAGACAACAGGAGCATGGTTCTCAGATTCTCCCTGGAGAGGCAGATGAAGGAGCTGATTTTATAATATCTCCAAAGGTTTCAGGAAGAATAAAAAAAGGTGAGAATAAAAAAGAAGACCAGAAAGATAGTTAGAGCTCATGTGCCAACCTCTCTTGCCCAGGATGAAGATGTAGAGAAATCCCAGAGAGACCTAGATAAGTCCCTTTGAGCTAAATCAACTTATCCTTTAGTGGTTGGTGACTGCAGTGCCAAAGTAGGGATGAGGGAGGATGGTGAAAACAATGTTAGCATATATAGCCTTGAGAAATAAAAAAGGCCAAAAGCTTGTTGGTGACACAGAAGTTTATCTGTATTTATATTTATTATTGTATATTTTATTATATTTATTGTATTATATATTTATCATATGTGTGTATATGTATATATGTGTGTACACATGTACACAGACACATATAACTCATATATCTTGTATATGTGTGCACATTTGTATCTATATGTGTGTTTATATACACATATACATATGTTACACATAAATGCCTATATACCATAACTACTTTCATCTTTTTAATTGTTCTGTTGATGTTTTTTGGTCTTTATGTCACCTCCCAGGAACATCCCCTCCATGAATGAATGAATGAACAAATGAATGAATGAAAAAACAGTTATTAAAACTTGCTGTATGCCATCTACTACACAAAACACTAGGCAAACAAATATGAGAGTATGATACTCTCTGCCCTCAAGGATCTTTCATAGAACCCTCTCATGTAACAAACAACAGTTAAGTGATACAAATAGCCACGTCTAATGGTATGTGTAACACTCAGCACCTGTAGTTCAGCCATCACCTCTCTACCCCTTCATCATCAGTCCTCTTCTACAAGATTGGTCATTGCATTTGATCTGAATTCAGAAGCCTTTTGCTGTTTTTTCATCAATATCATTGATGAAAATCATCCTTGGTACATGTTCCTCTTGTCTTCTGTTTTCTTTTTGCCTCCTGTAACACGTCTACCTGTGTTTCTGAGTTATGGATGTTTGTTATTTCATGCAGCACAATGATATTCTATTACATTCCTATACCACAATTTGTGAAGCCATCCTCCAGTTGATGGCACTCATTTTGTTCCCAGTTCTTTACTGTTACCAAAAAAAGTACTGCTCTAAATAGTTTGATGTGCCTGGAGCTTTCCTTTCTCTCAGTCTCTATATTGTATATATGGTAATAGACTCAATAGGTCAAAGGATATATCAAAGGGTATACAGAGTTTAGTAATTTTACCCACATAATTCCAAATAATTTTCTAGAACAGTTGGAACCAACTCACAGCTTATTCATCAATGTGTTAGGGTGCCTGACTTCCCACAGCCCCCCCAGCATTGAATTTTTCCATATAATGTTTACTATGTTAATGAGATGAAACCTCAGAGGGGCTTTACATTTCCCTGACAAAAGTGTTTGGGGGCATTTTTTCCCATTGGTGGCTAAAAGCTCGTCTTTCTTCATCTGAAAACTGTTCATATATGTCATAAATTCATATACAATTTATCTTTTGTGAAATACCTCTTGTTCATATAGGTATACATTTGCACCAATTCTTTATATGGTTTTAATAGCATACTTTTATGAAAACAACTCAATGAAGAGATTTTCCCCTACTAGGTGGTTTCTTTTGTTTTAATTGCATTTATTTTGTTCATGTGCAAGCTACTTCATTTTATATAATGGAAATTATTTATTCAGTCTTTGGTAGTCTTTATTATTCATTGGCTATGAATTCCCCTCATAACCACAAATTCCAAAAGCACCTCCTTCTGATCTCTAATTCTTTAATGGTATGACTTTTTACACTTAGGTCACTCTACTTGGAATTGATGTTGATACGTATTTTAAGATTCTGTCTTAACCTACTTTATGGCAGAGTTCAAGTATTTATAGCAGTTCTTTTAAATAGAGGGGCTTTCCCCCACTAATTTGTGTTTGCACCTCACAGAATCATAGGATTTAAGAGTTGAAAGGGACCCCAGGGACCACCCCTTAACAAAAGTAATCCCTACTGTGACATCAGTGACAAGTGGTCAAAAGCTCCATGAATTGCTTGATAGAATGGAGACCTACTTCAAGGAGGCCCATTCTATTTTGAGACAGTTATAATTATTAGGAAGTTTGTTTTCCCCTTAAAATAAAACCTAAATTTACCTCTTAGAACTTGTACTCATTCTGTGTTCAGGCGCCACATGGAACAAGTTTACTTTGTTAAATATTAGGCTAGTATATTAATTTTCTTCTATGTCATAATATTGGGGGGGTTGTTTTTGTTTTTTGGGAGTTTTTTGCAGGGAAATGAGGATTAAGTGACTTGCCCAGGGTCACACAGCTAGTAAGTGTCAAGTGTCTGAGGCTAGATTTAAACTCAGGTCCTCCTGAATCCAGGGCCGGTGCTTTATCCACTGCGCCACCTAGCTGCCCCTAGGTTATACTTTTCTAATCCTTTTTTACACAGTGTGCTTTTGTCAACTGTTAAATTTAAATATGCTTTTCTGTTTTGTAACCAGCACCAAAACATTTTGATGATATTTTTTATTGTAATATAGTTTGAGATCTGGTTATGCTTAGCCTCCTTCAGCAGAGAATTTTAACCTAGAATGGGTAGACTTGGTTTTTTTAAATTTTCATAGCTTTATTTTTATATCATTAGTTTCTTTTGTAATCCAATGTATTTTATTTTATGTATCTAAAAGTATTATTTTGAGAAGAGGTCTTCACCAGATTGCCAAAGGGGTCCAGAACACACAAAAAAGGTGAGAAAACCCGATGTTAGTGGATATGACTTGGAGTCAGGAAAACCTCAGTAGACTGTGAGCTTCTTGAGGGCAGGCATTATCTTTTACCTTTCTTTGTATCCGAAGCACTTAGCATAGTGCCTGGTATGGAGTAGGTACTTATTAAATACTTGTTGTCTGACTTAATGGTGATATGTAACTTTTCTCTTAGTCAGTTTCTTCATCTCTAATACCCATTCTTAAAAACCCCAGAATTAAAAGCATAACAAAAGAGAGTAATGAACCCCATCGTGTGTATTCATAAAATCCAGCTTTCCCCTGATAGAGAACTAACTAAAGGCAGGGAAACAACTCATTCTGGTCTCATCTGACTCAGCTATTTAGTCATTCCAGAGTCTGTAGAAGCCTACACCCCTGACCATCTTTATCACAAATGAAACCATATCCAAAAAAATTGCTAGTCCCAAGTAATTTGCATGGCACTGTTCCTTTAATCAGGAACCCCTCCCCTCTATAGTATCCCAGCCAAATGGTGACCTGGGCCCTCATTAACATCATCCAGTAAAAGGAAACTCTGCCTCTGTTGTCCTGTTGGGTAGCTCCATTCTTAGGAGATTCTTATCCTCATCCTTCTTGACCTCTTTGCAACATTTGGCACTATTGGTCACCTCCTCCTCCTAGACAATCTCTCCTCTCCAGAATCCCATGTTATGAATCTCCCCTGGTCCTTCTCCTGCCTATCTGACCCCTTCTTAGAGTCCTTTGCTGGTCCTCCATCACTGTAATGCCCACTAAAGGTGAGTGTCCTCCAAGGCTCCATGCTAGGCCTTCTCTTTTTGATGGATACTATCTCACCTAATGATCTCTTGAAATTCCATTGGTTAAGTTTTCATTATTTCCAGCCCTAATCCTTTTGCTGAGCTGCAGTCATGCATTTCTGTTGTTGGGTGTGTTGGGTTGTGGGCTGTTTTTTTTGTTTTTTTTTTTTTTGTGGGGCAATGAAGGTTAAACAACTTGCCCAGGGTCACACAGATAATAAGTGTCAAGTATCTGAGGCTGGATTTGAACTCAGCTTCTCCTGAATCTAGGGCTGGTGCTTTATCCACTGCTCCACCTAGCTGCCCCTAGTCATGCATTTCTATCTGGCTCTTGGACTAGATGTCCCATAGGCATCTCAAACTCAATGTATACAAAACATAACTCATTACCTTCCCCCCAAACCCTCACTTCTGAACTTCCCTGTTATTATCAAGTCCACAACCCTCATTTCAGTTGCTTAGGTTTTGTTGACCTCAGGGTCATCTTGATTACTTACTCTCAATGTCCCACATATCTAATCCATTGCCAAATCTTATCATTCCTACCTTCATAATATCTCATTTTCTGTGAGACAGTGAGGGTTAAGTGACTTGCCCAGGGTCACACAGCTAGTAAGCATAATATCTCTTGTATATCTCCTCTTTGCACACTCAGTCATAACCCTAGTCTAGACCCTCATCACCTCTTACCTGGATGATTAGTCTTCCAACTGGTCTCCCAGCCTTAAGTCTCCCCCCCACTCTAATCCATCTCCCACTCAACTGCTAACATTACTTTTGTTCTAAATCACAAGATTTGACAATGCCAGTTCCTTGCTCAGTGACCTGCAGTGGCTCCCTCTTGCTTTCAGGATCAGATATAAAATCCTCATTTGCCATTTACAGGTATAATCTGGTCTCTTCCTACCTTTCCAATCTTCTTCTACCCTGGTCTCCTTCCACAAACTGATCCAGATACCCATGGCTCCCCAAATTCTCTCTTCCCTTTCTGTGCTTCCACATTGGGTGTCCCCCATCAGGCATCAATACTTTGCCTCTTAGTATTGCTGACTTCCTTCAAGACACAGTTCAAAGCCCACCTTCTACTTCTACAGGAGCCCCTTCTGCCCACCCCACCTCCCTTTCAACTGGAGTGGCTAATACCTTCTTTTTCATTTTGTCTGTATATATCATATACACACACATACATCTTTGTTATTTGCCCTTTCTCTTCCCCACTAGAATATATGTTCCTTGAGGGCAGGGATCCTTTTAATCTTTCATTATATCTTCAATGCTTAGCATAATGCTTGGCATACAGTAAGCGTTTAATAGGTGCTTCTTGAATGACTGACTTTCTATTGAGCCAAAATCCTATCCACCTATTGTGTTTCTTTCCATCTTCTGGAGTAAAACAGGTTCAACATTTTCTCAGAATGCCAGCCTTCAGATATCCACATCCATAAAATGGGATAGGTATATGGGATAGAATAGCTATTCTAGGCTTAAAAGATGTATGGTTGGAATGGACCCTAAAGATCCATTCTCTAAGGTAGACATAGGACAGACAAGCCTATTACTTTATAAAAAAAAAAAAAACGTGGGCCCCAAGAAGTGCAATGATTTGCCCAAGGTCACAACCCAAGGAAGAAAGGAGGAGGGTCTGTGTTCAAATCCACATTTTTTTACTTCAAGTCCAGTATTCACAGCTTCCACATGCTGTCCTCCCTCAAGCCTTCACTTTCCCAGACTAAGTATCCCTAATTCTCTCAGCAGATTTTTGGATAGGGTCTCCAGTCCCTTAGTCGTCTTGCTCAGCCTTCTCTTCTTGGTGTTGTTCTGAAGAGATGGTTTTCAGAGTAGCCCACCTGTGGTTTGAATAGAACAGAGTTTAGTGGGCCATGTTGGATGTACAGGTATAGCCTCTTGTGTCCCTTCTGATGTTGAGATTCTGGGATTACCTTTTTTTTTGGTGCTGTGTTTTTATAAATGTAACTTGTGGAATTCGTTTCCCTGGATGCCCTAATGATAATGATAATAAATATTTACATAGTGCTGACTTTGTGCCAGATACTCTGCTAAGAATTTTACAAACATCATCTCATTTGATCTTCACAATTTATTACTGTTGAGGAATACATTCTTCCTCAGTTGAGGAAACTAAGGCAAATGGTTGTGACTTGTCCAGGGTCGCACAGTAGTAAGTGTCTGAGGCCAGATTTGAATTTAGATTTTCCTTAATTGAGGCCAGCACTCTATTCACTGAACCTCGTAGCTGCCCTATGACATAGTTTGCGGTCCACTAAGGTGCCCAGGTCCCTTTTGCCTGAATTCTTGGTCTGTCTCCACAACCTTGTATTTTTACCATTGATTATTTGAACCCAAGTGTAGATTCTTACATTTACTCCTATTAAATCTCTTCATCTAACCTACCATCCTGTGTTGTACCCTCTCAAGGTTGTTTTTAGATACCATTTCTGTTCTCTGACATCTTAGCTGTTCCTTATGTCATTCCCAGATCTGATAATCACACCTCCATGATAACTACAGAAAGTACTCTGACTCTGGAGAGTCTCTGGAGGAACCTAGGCTGAAATGCCACCTTTTCACCATAACTACCTGTGTGCCTTTGTGCAAATCACTTGATTTCTCATTCTCAGAGGTAAAATGGGAGAATTGAAATGAATGGCCATGAAGATTCCTTCTATCTATAGAACAATATTCTTGTGATCTTTCAGAAAGAAGGAAATAAGCATTTATTAAAAACCTGCTATATGCCAGGCATTGTGTTGAGTGCTTTACAAATATATCATTTGCTCTCATGACAACTCTAGGAGGTAGGAGCTATGATTTTCTTCATCTCACAGATGAGGAAAATGAGACAGGCGGAGGTTAACTAACTTGCCTGGGATCACAGTTAGCAAAGGTCTGGGGTGAGATCTGTCCACCACTCTGCCTAGTTGCCTGACAAAAAAATGTTCGATGGAATAAAGACAAAGACAAACCTCTAGGCCCTTCGCTACAGAACTCCCTTAACAACACATTAATTGCCAGTCATTAGGGCTGATCATGCAAATAGCTCTGGATCTGTTTTAGCTATATTATTATCCCATGCACAGCTTCCTCCATCACATCCCCAAGATGGAATATCATGGAAGAGTTTGTCAAGTGTCTTGCTGGCATCTCAATGTCTTATTTCCATTGTGTTTCTCTGATCTGCCATTCAAATGATCTTGGCCAAAATATATGTGTATGTGTATATTATCTGTATCTGTATCTGTATCTGTACACACATATTTATATGTATGTATACATACACACATGTGCATGTATATGCACACATATGTGTGTATATGTGCATATACACATATACATATAAATGAACTGAGTTTCATAAATATAGGACTAAAAACAGCCTTAGAGATTATCTAATCCAATACCCCTCAGGAAACTGAGGCACAGAGAGGTGGAATAAATAATAATAATAATATTAATAATACAAGAATGCTAAACAATATTATTATCATTTATATGCCACTTTACAGTTTATAAAGCACTTCACAAACATCATCTCATTTGTACCTTACAACTTCAGGAGATAGATGCTCATTTTTCTCATTTTATAGATGAGGAAACTGAAGTAGGCAAAGGTTAAGTGACTTGCCTGGGGTTACACAGCTAATAAATGTCTGAGCCTGGATTTAATCTCAGGTTTTCCTGGTTCTAAGTCAAAGACTCTATCCACTGTACTACCAAGTCACCCCAAATCACTTGTCCAAAGTCACACAGGTTAATTAGAGAGGGGGAATTTGAACCCTTTTCCTCTAGTTGTAAATGCAGAACTTCTGCTCCTATGCCAAATAAACCCATGTTAGTTCTTGGGACTTTCTTTCACAGTGTCCACAAACCATCATCTTGTTAATAACATTTTAGAATCCTTCTATGAGTTAATATCAGACTCATCAGGCTATAGTTTGAAAGCTCCATCTTCTTCCCCTTCCAGATAATAAGGATGGCAACTGCCCATCTCCAGTTTTGTTTTCTCTGTCTCTGTCTCTCCCCCACAATATGTATGCGTGTGAATGTATACACACATTCATTAGTTTATTTGTTCATTTAAATATCAGAAACAGTAGCCTGGAAAATTTTACCTTTGAGATGACTTGCGTCTGTTGACTTAAATTCACTGATAGCACTAAATGGTCTTTTACCACAGAATCATAGAATTTAGAGATGGAAGGGACCGTGGAGAGCATCTAGTTCGATTATCCCCTTGCCCAAGAGATTTGATAGTTTAGGAAACAACTGGTGGAGTCCAAGCTGAGAAACCTTTGAGTCCAATCTCCCACTGAGCCACCTCCGCCTATGGACCGATAAGTCAAGCAGCAGAGGAGCCTCTCTGAGGTCTCCATTGCTGGAGGGTGGAACAAAGCAGTGACAAGTTTGGGTTTTTTTTCCTGCCACAACTGGAGAAGGTGTGGAGGGCTCCTTAGCTATATTAGACTGAGAAGTAGTAACACAGATGATACCCTGACACTTTGGAAGTATCAAAAGACAATTAAGAGGTAGTGTGACTCGGGGCAGCTAGGTGGTGCAGTGGATAGAACACCGGCCCTAGATTCAGGAGGACCTGAGTTCAAATCCGACCTCAGACCCTTGATACTTACTAGCTGTGTGACCCTGGGCAAGTCACTTAACCCCAATTGCCTCACCAAAAA
Source organism: Dromiciops gliroides (assembly GCF_019393635.1). Lineage (NCBI taxonomy): Eukaryota > Metazoa > Chordata > Mammalia > Microbiotheria > Microbiotheriidae > Dromiciops > Dromiciops gliroides. The sequence goes on from NC_057862.1 coordinate 47,600,014, forward strand.
AAAAAAAAAAAAAAAGAGGCAGTGTGGAGTAGTGGTAGAGTACTGGACATGGAGTCAAGAAGGAGCTGGGTTCTAGGTCTGCCTCTAATCCTTCTTATCCTTGTGACAGTGGACAAGTTACTTTATTTCCCTGAACCTCAGCTGCTTCATCTGTAAAATGGGGATGTTTGCTTCTATGTAGTTAAATGATCTGATCCTAGGAAGGAAGGCATGGTGTGTTATTGGGACCATACATACACATATGTGTATATGTATGTGTATATGTATACACACACCCCAGTCCTTGGAAGGAAGACATATTCTGCTACTAATATACATATTGGTATATATTAGATGGTTATTATATATTATAATATGGTATATATTAGCACTTGGGTATATTATCCATTACTAATGATATAATAATATAATGTTATATGCATGTGTATATACATGTCTGTATCTATATTTGTGTATATAAGTATGTATGCTTTTTGTCCAATTTCTCTTTCAATCCTCACAATAAACCCATCAAGTGTTTTTATCTTGATTTTTAGAGATGAGGAAATGGAGACTGGGATGGGAGTAAATGACTTGCCTCAATGTCTGAGAGTCAGGATGCAAAACAAGATTTTTTTTTCTTGGTACTATTTTATTTCCCAACTACATGTAAGGATTGTTTTCAACATTCATTTTTGTAAGATTTTGAGTTCCAAGTTTTTCTCCCTTCCTTCTTTCCCTCCCCAAGATGGCAAGCAATCAGATATGCAATAATGCTATACATATTTCCACATCAGTTATGTTGTAAAAGAAGAATCAGAACAAAAGGGGAAAAAACACAAGAAAGAAAAAATAACAACAAAAAAGAGAAAATAATATACTTTGCTCTGCATTCAGACTCCATAGTTCTTTTTTCTGAAATCTGCCTGTTCATCATTTCTTATAGGATATAAGTATTCCATCTCATTCATGTACCACAACTTGTTCATCCATTCCCCAATTGATGAGCATCCCCTCAATTCCTAATTCTTTGACACCACAAAAAGAGCAGCTACAAATACTTTTGTACGTGTGGCTTCTTTTCCCTTTTTTCTGATCTCTTTGGGATATAGACCTAGTAATGGTATTGTTGGGTCAAAGGTTATGCACAATTTTCTAGCCCTTTGGGCACAGTTCCGAATTGCTCTCAGGAATGGTTGGACCAGTTCACAACTCCACCAACAATATATTAGTGTTACAATTTTCCCACATTTTCTCCAAAATTTATCATTTTCCTTTTTTTGTCATATTAGCCACTCTGATAGGTGTGAAGTGGTACCTTGGAGTTAAAACAAGATCTTAAAGCAAAACTGGTGTTCTTTCTACTACACAACATGAAGGCAAAACTGTTTGGTTCATTCAATTAAATTCAACAAACATTTATTAAGGGCCTACTGTGTATAAGGCACTAGAGGGTATATGCACCACCTTCAAATGATTTTCCAAAGTCACGTAGGTCATAAATAGCAGAGTCAGAATTTGAACTCAGGTTCTTTGACTCCAAATCCATTATGTTTTTCACTATTCCAAAGAACGTGACCCATAGAAATCAGGAAAATCTTTGATCTGAGAAATCAGAGACTATCTAACTCAAGCTCTCATTTTACACTTGAGGAAAATTAGGCAGAGAGAGATGAAGTGACCTGAGCAGCCATAGAGAGTCAGGAAGGATCAGAACATGGTTATTATCTTGTTTTGGTCTCATTTCCCTGCCAACCCTGTTTTATTGTATCTTCCTCAATTTGAAGATATGATAGAGAAAACAAGCAAAGCAGGATCTGGGTGGTCTGACCTTGCTTTGCCTCATTCCCTGCATCCTGCACAAGATTCTGATCTCTTCCTTCTTCCTCCTCTTTCCCCCCATAGTCATCCTTTAAGAGCTCTCTTTGTTTTCTGGGCATTTAGCACCAACTCTGGCTCATTTTGAATTCTGGCCTTCCTGATGCTGTCCTTATAGAACGATGGCTTCATCTCAGTTACCTGCCCTTGCTTCTCTATTACTAGTGTGCCATGCTATAATAGAATCTGAGTCAGATCCATCTTCCCATTGTTGTGATCTGTCTAAATGTTCCCCCACTTCCTCCCCCTTTCTTCTCTAACTGTTCATGCAAGGGCTTAAGCACTTTACATCTGGTGTCTCTTTTGATCCTCACAGCAAAACCTGCTAGTGATTTTGTCTTGATTTTTAGAGATAAGGAAATGGGCACTGGGAGGGGGTAACAACTTGCCCCCATGTCTAAGAGCTGGGATGCAAAACAACATCTTCTCAAAGGAAATATGTTGTTCTTTCTACTACACAACGTGAGGATGTAGCTGTTTAGTTCATTCAGTTAAATTCGACAAACATTTGTTGAGTGCTTATGACACTAGGCACTAGGGAGGACATTTTTAATACTAGGAAACTACAAGGTATAGGGAGATATCCATATTTGTTGATCTATGATCTCATCAATGTGGGTTCCCCTTCCACAGAGGCAGATTGCAGCCCACCCATATTACATACAACTCTCTTGTCCTTGTCCTTCCATAAATTCTTTCAAGGGCATCCATCCACTCACCATGCTTGTGGTCTTCCTTTAGTTCTTTTGACCTTTCATGGCTACCCATGGAGTATGCCTGTTGTACATTGATTATTCCTTGTGTATGCCATGTGACCAGCCAGTAAGACATATCTCCAGTGATATATACCATGTGGCTGGAAGATTATTGTCGTTGAAAAGTTGGGCCTTTGTTTCTGGGAGAAACTTTGGGTCATTAAAAGCAGTTCCCCAAAGTCAGCCCAGTCCACCTTCATCACCCTGCTCATCGTTTGTGTTGCTCAGTTCCTTTTCTATGAATTATATGCATCTTAAATATGTGCAACATATATGTACCGAGGGACCAATTCTTCAGGTTGTCCATCCAACTAGATGCCATAGTATGGACAATAGGCATTCTTCATTCACCTGATTTTTCCAGTGTCCTTGGTTAGGATGAACTCTTTTGAGTGACTACGGATCTCATTTAAAAGGTTTCACAGAGTTCTGGGACTGAACTTAATCTGCTCAATGCCATCTGTGAAAAGGAGCATTTGGAAGATATCACCATTCCTTCTTCCTTTTGCATTCCGATTAGGTTATCCTCTGGACCTTTGGATGAGCATACCTCCATATCTCATGCCTTACTTTATGCTAATGTCATCAAATAAAATTATCCCTGTGGTTACATCTATCAAGGAATAATATAAATTTATTTATATTTAAACAATCAATGAATAATATTGTTAATAGAATCAATTATGCTTGCATTACATTTATATCAGATATTATAATCAATCATATTGATAAATAAATAACATAATATACGTTTATAAATAATATAAACATAAATTTTGACCTATGTATTCCTTAATCTCATTGGAGGAAAGAAGGATTTTAAGGTAGCATTTTGCTCTTTCAAAGCAAGTTTTTTTTGATAGTCAATAAGTAATATTCTCTTGAATTCTCTAACTTGTATTTATGACATCTCTCCATAAATTTTGTAATTGTCAAAATGTGATCTTCTGTAGAATATTCTTTTCAAACTCTACCTATTCCCTTCTTATACCTTCATCAAGGATGTCCTCAATATGTGTGTATATTATTCTCATATGAATTATGTAGACATGAAAAATCAGGCATATTTATGTTCTTTTTGGTCACCTTCTTCTGTGTAACATCAGGGTTTGTGATATTGTTCAAGCCTTTGATATCCTCCCCTCTTCCAAATATTTTGCAGATTTGTCATTATGTGCCCCCACATTGTGTTGCCTACAGCATGGATGTCTGTTGTCTTTCCTGCTTTATTGCAACTGTTCTTTCCATCTTTGTTTTCTTTAGTTGCATTTTCTAATTTTTCAAAGGAAACCAATTATATTGAAATATAGTTATACAAATATTTATTAGAAAGTTCAAGGACCCCTTGTTAAGAACCTCTGATGGTGAAAGTGGCTCTTTTTAGCCACGTCCCAACTTATCAGACTTAACAAACTTGCTTAACAAGCAAGCTCAAGTTGGAAGCACCTCTATTGAATGCCAAATCTGCTCATTTTTATTCTTTTGTTTAATGTGATATTGATTTTTATCTTTGTTTTAACATGTCATTGATCTAGCTGTCCATAGGTAGCTGACACAGAAACAACTCATCAGTAATTAATCATTTTTGGCAGCTAAAATATAATTATTTTCATTTTTATGATGTTATTTGATGCTTGGCACATCTAACACCATGCAGTTTCCCAACTCTCTTCTAGAAGAAAATATTCATAGGGAGCTAGGTGGTGCAGTGGATAGAGCACCAGCTCTGGAGTGGACCTGAATTCAAATCCAGCCTCAGACACTTAACACTTACTAGCTGTGTGACCCTTGGCAAGTCATTTAACCCCAATTGCCTCACCACAAAAAAAAATAATAAATAAAATAAAAATAGAAGAAAATATTCATGATAAACCAATTCTGGAAACCCTTCTGAAGTGACCAAAGTATCCCTTTCCTTTGACTTAGAAATTCCATTGTTAGAAAATATGGCCCAGGGAGATCAGTGATAAAAGAAAGGTTTCCAAAGACCCAATTTTTGTCATGACAAAGAGCAGGAAACATAGTACATGCCCACAGGTTAGGGAATGGCTAAAAAAATTGTGATAAGTGAATGCAGTAGAGTATTTCTGTGCTTTTAAGAAGTGGTGAATATGATACATACAGAGAAACATGGAAAGACATACAAACAAATGCAAAGTGAAATAATTTGAACTAGGAAAACAGTAGATACAATGACTCCAACAATATAAATGAAAAGAACAACAATAATTCAATAGGAACTGAATGATTTGACACCATAATGACCCAGCTGGGTCCCAAAGAAGTGGTATGAGAAGGGACTTTTCCTCTCCGATGAAGTAAAGGACTGCAGGTGTGGAACATGGCATACAATGTCAGACTTTTTATAGATGTTGATTGGTTTGAACTAATCAGGGTTTTGCCCCATATAAAAAATAATCTTTGTTATAAGGGATAGCTCTCTGAAGGAGACTGGCAGGAAGAATGAATGGGGAAATGTAAGTGAGATAAATGCAAAAGATATCAATAAATTATTTTTATTTTAAATAATTTTTATTGTTTTTTTTAATTTTCCAGAGTTTACATTTCCCCCTGCATTTTATTCTTTTCCCCTCCAGGGAGTTATCTCTTGTAACAAATAATCTTAAAAAACAAATAGGAAGAGGAGGTAAATATGTACAGCCTACTGGATACATTGAAAAAATATGGCATATGCAATGTTCCACATGCATAGATTTCCCCCACCTCTGCAAAGAAGTGGCCTGTGGTTCCTCATATCTCATCTTTGGGACCAAGCTTGTTTATTATTATTATTATTATTTTTTAAAGGGACCAAGCTTGTTTATAAAAAAATTACAAAAAGTGTTGTCAGTCTGGTCTCTAATTTTTTGACCACTCTTGATTCTTACTCTGAAAGCTTCTTCTCTTGTATATTTTTTCCACTGTCCTCCCTTTTGACTTTCTTTGCATTCAAGTGGCCGAGTTGTCTGCTATATATTGATTTAATTTATACAGTCTTAATGAATTCTCTATAGAACTTCTCCATCTCTCCATAGTCTGGAGTAGATGTTGGTTTATAATCTTCATTGAGGTCTTCTTGCAAATGCATAACAGACACTCTCCAGTAGGAGATGACCAGATATCCTGTGAAATGCTATTTCTTATTGTCTTTGGATACACGATAGAACCGATTTCACCAATTCCTTGATTGGCCTCTCCAAGCAGAACCTTCATGAGCTTCCTTGCATTTAATAGTATCTTCCTTTGATCTTCTTTTTTTCATTTATAACAAGATTGCTAAGGTGAATATGATTGAGCTCTTCTAGAGGTAGTGTGTTCCCTCTTTGGTCACTAGGCAAGTATTTCTAGACAGTCTGAAGACTTCTTGACCCTTAGCATCCTCTATTCCTTTTTCTACCACTGCCACTCACCATGGCAGCCACACAAGGCTGAGGATCCTTTGTTCCTTTCTTGGTTCATGGCTCACCATAGCTAGAGAATTTGTTACTAAGCACCCACCCTGTACTGGTCTCTACAAAGCAGATTGGTCTGTCTCTGGTACCATACTCAAAACTTTTCCCACATAGTAGAACCTGACAGAGTTTGCATTTCACTTCTAAGAAATCAGGGTCCTCTCTACACCTAACAAAGCATATAAAAAGGATTTGGTAAATGATAGATAGACAGATAGATACTTAGATACACAGGGAGAAAGAGATAAGTAGAGTAATAGATGGGTTAATTGATCAATAGATAGATTAGATAAATACATGAGTAATAAGTAGGTTCATATATAGGTAGATGGATGATAGAGTAGATAAAGAGATTATAGATGAATAGATGATAGGTAAATAGATAAATAGGGTGATAGATGATAGAAAGATAGCTAGATAATAGGTGATAGCTGATAGGTAGATGATAGATAAATACATGGATCATATATATATATATATATATATATATATATATATATGGTTTGGTCAATCAGTAGATAATAGATAGGAAGACAGGTAGATAGAGATAGATATGAGTAAATCAATCAACAGGTACATAAGTAGGTAGGTGATAGATTTATGGATAGATAGATCAGTAGATGTATATAGGTCAATAAATAGATTATAGATAGCTAAATAGAATCATGATAGATAATATATGCTAGCTGATAGGTAAGTGATAGATAAGTAGGTAGGTGGATGGATAATTGGTAGGTGATAGGTAAATGATAGAGAAGTAGGTAGATAGATGATGATAGATGAGTAGATTATAGATAGATAAATAGATGGTAAGTACCTAATAAATTATAGAGAAGTGAATAGATAAGGTAGGTAGATAATAGATAGCTAATAGGTAGATGATAAATAAGTAAGTAGATAGGTGAATAATAGATAAATTGGTAAATTAATAGGTGGACAATTAGATAATAGATGGAGCAGCTAAGTGATGCAGTGTATAGAGCTCCTGAGTTCAAATCTGGCCTCAGACACTTACTTATTAGCTGTGTGACCCTGGGCAAGTCACCTAACACTGTTTGCCTCAATTTCCTCATCTGTAAAATGAGCTGGAGAAGGAAATGGCAAACCACTCCAGTATCTTTGTCAAGAAAACTCCATATGGGGTCACAAAGAACCGGACATGACTGAAAAAAACTAAACAATAATAAGAAACAAAGAATATAGATGTTAGCTGATAGGTAAAAGATGGAGAAGTAGATAGGAAGATAGATAAGTAGACAGATAAGTATGAAGATATCTAGATAGATGATAGGTAATTAGATAGGTAGGTAGATAGATAGATCTATGGGAATATATATAAGTAGGTAGATCAATCCATAGATAGCTAGATAGATTGATGGGTAGGGGGATAGAAAAATCAATAGGTAGGTAGACAGACAGATAGATCACAGATATTTGAAAAATAAGTAGGTTGATGGATGATAGATGGATAGATAAAGGAAGAGAGAGGGAGATTCATCAGTAAAAAGGTAGAGTGAAAGATGAGTAGATCAATCAATATATGGATAGACTGGCAGACTAAAACAGACTATATTTTCTCATCAAGCAAAAATAGACAAAACAAATGACATAGCACAGAAGACCCCAAAACTTTCTGAATATGAAAATTCACACAACCTATCTGTTCCTAACTCTAATAATTTCACTTTGGCTGTCTCCACCTTAGCCTATTCTCTCACTGGTTCTTTTCCTTTATACCCTCAAGTCTGTCTCCTTGTTTGCGGAGTTTTCTCCCATGATGCAGATAGCAACCCATTCTGACCTGTCCATTCTGTGCCTACCCTTAAGGCATAACAGTTTTAAGCAGTCAAAATTCCAATATTTCAATACCATTCTTAACATTACTTTGCTCCTAACTAAATTATTGAAAATTATATTTTGAATTCAGCTATCTTGATTCTCTGTTCTCAAGCCAGCCTGCTCTCTCAATCAGACTCCCTCTCAGAGCTGGGGAACACCTCAGGTGATCTGTAGGCTGGCATCAGAGCTGGAATCCCCTCAGTTGCCCCCATGTGCCCCTGGTTATCCAGGGACAGGGAATCCACTTCTTCCCATAGCACTTGTGTACAGTTCCAATTACAAGAAAATTTCTTTCTATGGAGCGCCACCCTCCTTCATTCTTTCCCCACCCCGAAATGAGAGCAGGCTCCATTCACAGGCATACTGAAGCCTCTCTCCTCTCCTTGTGTTTCCCCTTTGCTTTTTTAAAATGGAGATATATGACATGAACTAGGTCAATATCCCCTTTCCCCAGAGTGAATGACTAAGCATATCTCAGCAACCTGACTTTTTGAGGGAGCTATATTTTGAAGGGGAGGTTTCACATACTATTGTAAAACACAACTGGCCTGATTGACATAATTGCTGTTACATAGTTTTATATTTCTTCACATGGGTTACCAATTTTCAGAGAACTTGTATACAGTTTCATGACTACTAAACAACAAGTCAGACCTGGGTTCTGATCCCATTTCTAAGTAGTTCACTGTATGACTGTGGGCCAGTCATTTCCCCCTCTTTTGAGGGAAGCACATGATCTGTGGCAACCTTTAATCCACTTCTCAGACCAGGGATCTGTCTCTTTCTCTCCCATGCTCACTACCTCGCTTTTTTACTTCCTCCAGCCATTTAAAAAAATTTTTTTAAAGTGTCGTTTATTTTTTATATTTTTTTCTCCAGCCATTTTTACCCACGCCTCTATCCAAGTAATTGATTAAAAAAAAAAAGTCAAACAGCACAGGACCAAGCACAGATCCTGACAACTCCCATGTTCATGTTGAACCACTGGGCCTCAAAAGCAACCAGTTTACATTTCTGGAGGGCTTGGACATTGTAAAGCACTTTAGGTCCATTATCTTTTTTTTTTTTTTTTAATGAGGCAGTTGGAGTTAAGTGACTTGCCCAGGGTCACACAGCTAGTAAGTGTTAAGTGTCTGAGGTCAGATTTGAACTCAGGTACTCCTGACTCCAGGGCTGGTGCTCTATCCACTGCGCCACCTAGCTGCCCCTAGGTCCATTATCTTAATGAGATTCTGCCCAAAACAAACAAAGGAAAACCAGCTTCAGATACCAGATGGGGCAGATATTCTACCTCTATTTAGGCAAGAAGAAATCCCTAAGAGTGGAATGAGCTGCTTTAGTTAGTAACAAGTTCCCTACCTACTACAGTAGGTCTTCCAACAGAAACAGAATAACCACTTTCTGGAGATGCCATGGATAAGATTTATGCGTCCATTTAGAGGTTGGACCAGGTGACCTGTGATACGATGACTTATTAAAGGTCATACAACTAGTGGAAGAAGAGGGACCCAAACCCTTGTCCTTCCAGTTGCAAGTCTAAGGCTCTCAGACTTGAGTACGTCACCCTGATGTGTGTGTGGTTTATTTTTTGTTTATTTCCATAGCATCTACTGCCGAGGGTGTGCCAAACCCATCTGCTGCACCTGTGCTCTCTTGGACAGCAACCACAAGGACCAGTACTGTGCCATCAGCACCGAGATCCAAGAGCGGCAAGAAGAGTTGGCCAAGGTCACTGGAGACCTGAAGACACAAGAGCAGATCTTCAACGAAGCCCACGGTAAGATCCAGGCAGCCGTCAGCCACCTGGAACAGGTGAAGAAGGAGACGGAGGATCTGATCCGTTCCCAGGTCCAAGTCATGGTGGAGCAGATCCAGGCCAAGGAGAAGGAACTCCTGGAGAGCGTGGAGGTTCAGTACCAGCAGAACTACGAGCAGATGGGCGGGGAGCTTCAGCACCTGAACAGCACCCTTCAGCGCATCCAGAATGGAGAGCTCTTGGTGGAAAAGCTGCAGCTCTACGCCTCGGATCAGGAGGTTTTGGAGATGCACACCTTCATCCGGGAAGCTCTGGAGCACCTCAGCAAGGAGAAGCCTCTCAACATGCAGGCTGTGGTCAAGATTGAGGAGTTCGAAGAATGCAAGGCCAAACTCCAGGCTCTGTTTGCACGAGTCACCAAGGAGAAAGGTAAAGATGATGTGGAGCATCCCAGATAAATAGTAAGGAGGCAGTCTGGGAGCAAAGAGCCAGAGGTGTTTAGATTGGAAAAAAAAAGAAGATGGGAAGGAGAGGGAGGCATTTGTGGTGGAGGGGTTAGCTCTGTTCTGCTTGGCCCTAGAAGGCAGAACAAGGAGCAGTGAATGGAACTTCCAGGGAGGCAGATTTTGGATTCTTACAAGAAAAACAAATGACAGTGAGATCTGCCCCATTCATCAATGTCAGAATCTGAATTGAAACCCGGCTCTTCATCTGCAAGACCTCTAGCACTTTCTGCCAGATGACACTGTCCCTCCTAGAGGGACTGTTAAAATTCTCAATTAAGCCCCTCCCCCCCCCAGCCTTCTCAGTAAGAACACCTTCTTCTGGGAGCCCTAGGCAATTTGGTAGCAGGACAGGGTTCCAGGCTGACCTGGCTTGTGGGATGTTTAAGGGCCCCCTCGGGAGCTCTTGATCTCTGTATAAGCTTGAGCAGGGGTCCCTTATTCCACAGCTTCTGAAGCAGCTAACCTTGAGAAAGAGGAGAAGAAGGAAGAACCCATGGAGCCCACCACCATCACCGCAGACAGTGATTCGGTGAGATGGTCTTTAAGATCCGGGGGGAGCGGGAGTCGTTGGGAGGCGTGCAAAGAATGGCAACCACCAGTCTTAAAAATGAGAATGTTCTCTTGTTTAAAATGAAACCCAGGGGACAGCTAGGTGGCACAGTGGATAAAGCACTGGCCCTGGATTCAGGAGGACCTGAGTTCAAATGCGGACTCAGACATTTGACACTTACTAGCTATGTGACCCTGGGCAAGTCACTTAACCCTCATTGCCTCACAAAATAAACAAACAATAAAATGAAACCCAAACACATTTTTTCCAAAATATTTGCCTCCTAGGGAGGGAAAACTGAACACAAGATCAGCCACATTCTGTAGCAGAAGGGAGACGGAAATGAAAATAAAGCTTACATATCTCAGTTTCCTTCTCGTTTCTTCTGTAAGCCATTATTCATTCATTCATTCATTCATTCATTCATTCATTCATTCATTCATTCATTCATTCATTTATTCTTTCATTTATCTTTCTATCTATTTATTCATTTATTCATTCATTCAGTTAGTTAGTTAGTTAGTTTATTTATTTATTTATTTATTTGCAGGGCAATGAGGGTTAAGTAACTTGCCCAGGGTTACACAGTAAGTGTCAAGTGCCTGAAGCTGAATTTGAACTTAGGTCCTCCCGAATCCAGGGCCGGTGCTCTATCTACTGTGCCACCTAGCTTCCCCAAGCCATTTATTTTTTTGTTTTTTGTTTTTTTTGTGAGGCAATAGGGGTTAAGTGACTTGCCCAGGGTCACACAGCTAGTAAATGTCAAGTGTCTGAGGCCACATTTGAACTCAGGTCCTTCTGAATCCAGGGCTGGTGTTCTATCCACTGTGCCATCTAGCTGCCCCCCCCAAAGCCGTTTATTTTTTAATAGAACATTTTTTAATTTGAGAGGTACTATGGCTAGTCAGTGGCAGAGCCTGGATTTGAACCACCCCCCTGGACTCCAAATCCAAAATGGCACCATGCACCAGAGATTAGACGACAAGGGAGGGAGGTCCTCTGTAACATTGCCCAAAGAGAACTGGACCAGTAGGTAGAAGCAAGGTACTGCCCCATAGTGGAGAGAGGAGTTAAATTGGATAAGAAAAGACCTGAGTACAAATTCCACTGCAGCCCCTCAACCAGCTGTGGGATTAGAGGCAAGCCATTCATTTCCTTTCCCAGAGACTCGGTTTTCTCCTCTGTAAGATGGGGATAATATTTAGTACTCTGCTTCTACCACAGGGTTTGAGGAAAGCACCATCTCTGGAAATGTTCTTTTCTGGTTCCCAAGGCTATCCACTCCTTATTAGATCGTCTCCTCCCTACAGGAATCCAGGGCCCAGGCTATGATCCAGGAATACTCTAGACCCTTTCATACCTATTGTCATCTCTTTTTTCCCTCCTATCTTGCAGCAAAATGAGAAGTTGCAGAAAGAGGGACATGCCGCAGACAATAAGACCGAAGCAGTAAATCCTCCTGCACATCCTGCTGTAAGGATCTCCCCCACTGCAAAAGCCTGCTCCCCATATTCAATCTTTGCCCCTCAGGTCCCTGAACTGTGTGGTTCATGGAAGGGAGCAGTAGCCTGGTTGTGGGACTAGGGCTGAAGGAATATAGGAAGGTCCAGTTGGGGCCCTGAATCAATGGGAAGGGAAGGAGGAAGGCCTGGGTCCTTCTGGACAGGGAGATCAGAATGTGACTTTAACCCAGCCAATCATCTATCCCCCTTTTAAGAGCCCCCAGTTATACCCGGAACCCACCCAGCCCAATGGGAGCTTGGCCAAGCTGACAATGTCTTCAGCATGTCTGTTGGCGATTTCCGTCCTGAGACCAGAAGCTGCTTGGTGTAATGTAAGCTTAGTCATGGAAGGTGGGGATAAACCCATGGCTTTGGACTGGGCTGGAGGAACAGCCAGTCCCTCCAGTTCTTGCAACCCTCCCTAATGAGGATAGAAGGAGCTGGCACAGGGAGGCAGGGAGTGTGCCCAGCACATGAGCAGATGGGAAGAGAGGACGAGACAGGAGAGGACAGTCCCAGGAGCCACCTCAGGGGGCAACTCGGAGCCCAATCTCAAGGGATAAGGCTGACACAGATATAAAACAGAGAACAGGGTGACAAGGCGGGAGGATTCAGTGCCTACTAGTGCTATAGGACTTCAGAGGAGGGAGAGACCACCGAAGGGTGGGATGGTCAGGAAAGACTTTCTGGAGGAAACCGGGAATAGAAGAATGGGCAGATTTAGATTGAAGAAAGGAAAGAAAATAGTAGAAAGCCATTCCAGGAAGAGTGAAGACAAAGTGAGGAAGGTCTCCCAGTCCAGGCTTCCCATCACCTCCTCCTTCCCTTCCCCTTCACCCTTCACTGCATCCCACTCTTCTCTGGGCCCATGCATTTGACTAGAATATGTTTTTCTGTGCCCCTTCTTGCCCCATCCAGCAGGAGCAACGTCCTAATATCCAACCAAGGAAGAGAAAGTCTGCCCAGGCCAACAAAATAGCCTCAAGGAAGATGATAAAGAAAGAATATGGGGAAAATGGAAGACAGAAGATGAATAAAGTCTTCAAGCAACCCAGGGCCGGCACCTCAGGAGCGAACCAACCTGCCAAGATGGATGCCTCTCCCAACCCAGTGAACCCAGCCCTGGGGCCCGAGACGCGCCCCATCCCAGAGCCCAGTGGTGATATCCACATGGACGAACCAGGTAGGCAAGATGAGACAGGAGGGAGGGAAGAGGAGGAAGGCATCATGTGGCTCTCTTGCAATGTCCAAGGGCCCCTTCTGAATCCTGGGACCTCAATCTTCAAGTAATAATAATAATACATTAATGAGGTTTACCGAATGCTTCTCTCACACCTACACTATGAGTTAGGCATCTTGGTGGGCACAGGGGTGGACTTGGGAGTCAGGAAGACCTGAGTTCAAGTCTTGCCTGGCTCACTTTCTTAGTAGTTGTGTGACCCTAAGTAAGTCCCTTAATTTCCCTAACCCTAACCCTCCTCATCTATAAAATGGCAGTGGTAATAGCACATATACCTCACAGAGTTGTTGTGAGCATAGAATGAGATAATATTGAAAGTGTTTCACTCACCTCAACCTGCTACCTAACTCTTAGCTATTGTCATCACCATCACTAATTCTTACATCTTCACACTTACATTTAATTGCATTTTTACAGCTGAGAAAACTTGGGTCAAAGAAAGGTTATGTAGTTAGCCCAAGGTGTCACAGCTGACAAGTGTCAGAATCCAAACTGAAACCCAGGTTTCCTGACCCCCAAGTTTGGTGCTTCTTTCCCCACTCCCAGTTGTCTGCTCAGGTGCTAGGCTACCTCACTGTCTTCCATCAGGAGCTCCCCAGCTCCTTGGGTGATAAAGTTCATGGACGTAAAATGAAGACCATCAGCTGTTCCATGCGCATGGGCTGACTTGTGGTTCTGAGAGGGAAAATGTGGAAAAGCTCAGGGAAGCTCTCTGAGCCAGGTCTGGAGTTCCACATGAGCAGGTCCTGATGCTTGGAAGGCTGGTGGATCACTTGTCTGATCCACAGGAGGTCCGCAGGTTCAGCAACACACTAAGTACCACAGTCCCCAGGAGCTGCCTAAGAAGAGTGAACTGACCCACATTGGAAAGATGAGCCAGGAAAACTTTGATTCTCATCAGTACAGGTTGGGCCCATGAGTGGCCACTTCATCCCTAGGCGGGGAGAGATAGGGAGACCCAATCTCAAAAGAGAAAAATGGGGGGGCAGGGCAGCTAGGTGGCACAGTGGATAAAGCACTGGCCCTGGATTCAGGAGGACCTGAGTTCAAATCCGGCCTCAGACACTTGACACTCACTAGCTGTGTGACCGTGGGCAAGTCACTTAACCCTCATTGCCCCGCAAAAAAAAAAATCAAAAGAGAAAAATGAAAAATGAAAGGACCCCTGGTCCCACTCCTCAAGGCAATAGACATTATCTCTGGCGGATCTTCTAAGGGAGTTCTCCTCAATGGAGTAGAATGGAAGTCTTTGATAAGCACCAGATGTTCAGCCTTTGCTACTGTGCCTCAGGGGTTCATGGTCTTTCTAGTCCCCCTCCCTTCTCTCTAGTCCCCCTCCTCGGATTGAAGCACGGACAGATCTGTCCCCTTAGGCCAAGAATCTGTAGGACAACAGACACCGACACCCTGTGGATGGTAGGTCTCCTACCTAAGCTCTCTACCAGGTGGTCTTCTAGGGCCAGAGGGAGACACATCCGGATATTGGTCTTCCTCAGAGAGCCCTGCCATGTGTGGGGACCTCTGTTCTACCCCTTCTGAGTCAGGGTGCTTCTCCACCCTGTTTTCCTTGCCTCCAAGAAGAGCGTGGCTCTTCAGTTCACAGTGAGGTGATCCACCTCTCCAGACTTCGAGAAAGAAATCATTTGTCTCCACTTCTTCTCCTATCCCCCCATCCTTTCACTCAGCTTGGGCAGCCATGCCTTTCAGGCCAAAACATGGAAAGACTCTTCGCAATAAGCCTAATGAGGTAAGAACCTTAACTAAAAGCAAGAATGAAATTGGGCAAAAGGCACTGAAAAGACCCGTGGAAGTAAAAAAGCTACAACTCCATGGTCCATTATTCAGGGGACATGAGGAATAGGAAGGAATCAAATAACCCAAAGGCTTCAAACTCGGTTGGCTGGGATCATGGCAGCCCCACTAACAGAAATCCCAGACTGCCAAGCAGCACATCTCTCACCACTCTCCACCTCCCTCATCCCATGTTTCTGGTGATCTTTGCTTTCTAGCCTACCCAGAGGATGCTCGGATACTCTGGCTCCCCATACTGCGCAGCTTGAATGGGAGCCAGCCAGCAGAACCATTGTACTCTTAGTGTGTAGTTCAGCTATTTGCACCTACAAGCCTTCTTTGAACATGGCGACATTCTCAGATGTCACATGAGACCAAGCCAGGGGAGCAGGGACGGAAGAAAGAGGGAGCCAGAGGTGGCTTTTCTTTACAATAATAATTGGTCTCCACCCCTGCTGCTGCTGCCTACCAGGCCCCTAGGCTGGATCTGACATAGGCACCTGTGAATAACCCACTTCCTTCCATGAGGAGATGAAGAAAAAAAGACCCAAGACCAAATCTCAGAAATACCACTGCCACGCTGCTCCTCCCATCCTCAATCGGGCTCTAGTGAGGGGCATCTCACGAGAGGTAACCCAGTCCATGTTTGGACAGCTCTGATTGTTAGGAAGTCTTTTTTTATGTCTGGCTTGACCCAAGATATTCCAGGCACCTTAAGGAGTGCAGTAGCTGGAGGACTTCATGTGGAGTCAGGAAGACCTTAACTTAAATCTTACTGCAGATGCTTACTGTCTGTGTGAAACTGTATGATGCATTTAAACCTCTTTCCTCCCTGGTTTTCTCATCTGTAAAATGGGGATAATAATAGCACTTAACTCACAGGGTTGCTGTGAGGATCAAATGAGATATCACATGTCAAATGCTTTGCTAACATGAAGACTGTATATAAAATCTAACCATTGGTAATTCATTCTTTGGCAAACCTCATGCATCAGGAACTAATCCCTTTGGCTATTTGGGGAAATCTGGGAGCATCCCAAAGAAATGTCCTTTGCAAGGTACCAGACACTACCTGTAGCCTCTTTCTCTTTCTTCCCCATGATGGTACACCATAATTCCTGCCACAGTGACAAATAGTTTAACAGCAGTCAGTCACTAAATGTTAACCGAAGGCCTTTTATTGGTTAGATGCTGGGAGGGACTTTGAAGTTTAACACCTGGGCGTGACTTTCAAAGAAAAGTATAATTCTCAATCAAGATTCAAAATCAGAAGATACCGGGGGCAGCTAGATGGCGCAGTGGTTAAAGCACCGGCCCTGGATTCAGGAGTACCTGAGTTCAAATCCGGCCTCAGACACTTGACACTTACTAGCTGTGTGACTCTAGGCAAGTCATTTAACCCCCATTGCCTAAAAAAAAAAAAAAAAATCAGAAGATACCTACGGAACACCCAACCTCTTAGGTATTCTTAATGGTGTGGGGTGCCAAGATGAAGACCAGGTGATTCACCCCCAGGGAGCTTCCCATCTGGTAGAGGAGAGAGATGTCTCCAAAATGACCCTAATTTAAAGGAGGATGTGATAAATGGAAGGAAAAAGATCAATAGTCCGTGCTTCCAGTGCTTTGCTCTATATTGCCTTTTATCAGCTATAATCATGAGGATAAGAAATAACTGATTTAAAGTAAGAACATAGTCCTGGGTTAAAAAAAAAAACTGGGTAAAAAAAAAAACAAAACTGTGATGTCAACCCAGGTTAATTCCTGTGTTAGTTAACCTTAGAAGTGTAAATGAGTCATGATCAAGTGTAGACCTTATGTGAGCATAATAACCATACTTATATATTAATCTTTCTATTAAAATGAAGTTTTTTACCCTGAACTTCTGATGAAGTGCCCTATTGTTCTCAAGAGCCTATTTGAGTATAAGAGAACTGATTTGTACAACAAGCTTTCTTATATTCCCCATCTATGAATCAAGAAAACTACAAATAACTCTGAATTTTGTATCTCTTAATAAAGGTTGATTCCATTGCCCAGTTTCTTTCTTTTTTTAAAAGCAGATTGGTACCCAAAGAAGGGATCGATGAAGCCAGGGATTGGACTCTAGCCCCTTGGACCCTCTGGTGAATGCTCAGGGGACTGCAGACCTGGTTCCTTCTCCAAGGGTCCCTGGACCTGGACTCTTCTCCCTAGCTAATCCCTTTTTCTCTGGGCTCAGGCAAGCCTCTTGCTAAATTTTTCATCTCGATCTCCCTCTGGTTTCCACTTGAGGAAAAAGTTAAAAGTGTGTGGACAAAGATTTTGCAATGCCAGAAACTGGGCAAATGTTATTCCCTTTTTATCAGAAATTAAGAATAGGACATGTCTATCGTTCCTTAAAGGGCCTGCTTCTATAAGCGTTTGTTTTGTGCTATTCGAGTTTTGTGCTAACCCATAGCCAACAGGTGTTTCACTTATGTCTTTCCTTTTGGCTTGATCAACCAAAAAGAATAAGGCTGTAAAAAATAAAATTTCCCAAAAATTCCTCATAGAAGATGAGTGCCTCTTTTGTCTCTCTATTTCCAATTCTGGTCACATTGGAGGCTGTAGAGATAAAAGATAGATGATAAATAAATAATTTGAGACTAAGTTTGTAATTGGAGATTTGACTATAATGCACCTATGCCTTTTCTTTTGGCTTTCAAAAGGGAAAAGAAAATCTTCAAGATAGGAAACTAAGATATCAAATTGATTAGAAATGAAATTTCCCCAAAAGAAAAATAATCAAATGTTTCACTTTTTGTTCCATGTTTTTCTATCTGCTTTATTTGACTGGTACCAGATTTTTAGACTTTAGATGAACCTTTAGATTAGGATTCCTGAGTAAGTCCTGTTGAGGAGATCTGACTTGTTTGTGTAAAGAGATAGAGAGAAGTTGGCTTTAGTCCATGTGGGGAAAACCGCTGAGGTCATCTACAAGCAGCCCAAGAAACAAGCTGCTAGGACCCATACTTACAAGGTACTCTAAGCTGCCTGGTCATACCTCTGGCTATACCAACTGCTTAGGAATAGGGGTTTAGTTAGGACTGTCTTTGTTATAGGTGAGAGGCATAGCAAGATTAGCTTTAGAAGCCAGACTCTAAACCACAGCAGTAGTTGGTAAGGTCGTGGTTTAAAAAACACTTGCGGGGCGGCTAGGTGGCACAATGGATAAAGCACCGGCCCTGGATTCAGGAGTACCTGAGTTCAAATGCGACCTCAGACACTTGACAGGTACTAGCTGTGTGACCCTGGGCAAGTCACTTAACCCTCATTGCCCTGCAAAAAACAAAAACAAAACACTTGCAATTCTATGTAGTGAAAGGGACATAAACATGGAGATCCCACAGAGTACGAAACATTGTAATGTTGCTCAGAGGCACTGCAGTTATTGTAGATAGCAACAAACTCAGTTTAGATAGACAGCAGCTTAGTTAAATGGGGTATTATTTAGATAGGGTTTTAAAACTGGAATTTACCCTCATTGATTACTCTGTGTGTGTCAAGTTTAGCCAGTGCTCAAAACAGTTTTGCTGTCTGTAGGGAGTCGGTAAATGGCAAGGAAGATTTCATAATAGGATTTGACAAGACATGGGTCCTTGTTTATCATCTGTAGCATGTCTGTATGTTTTGGTCTCATTAAAGTTCTTGTTTCTATGTTGTTTCATTCTTTAACCAGCTATTCAAACTGTAAACTGGTGCAAAAGAATAGGTGGTGAACCTATTTTCTCTTTCTTCTCAGTTCTTCGTGATCACACTTTGTACATTAAGAAACTTTTTAGGGGTAGCTAGGTGGTGCAGTGGATAGAGAACCGGCCTTGGAGGACCTGAGTTCAAATCCAACCTCAGACACATGACACTAGCTTTGTGACTCTGGGCAAAGTCACTTAACCCTCATTGCCCTGCCAAAAAAAAAAAAAAAGAAAGAAAAAGAAAAGAAGCTTTTTAGATTAGTTGTTTAAGCCATGAATACATTAGAAATAGTTAATTTTTTCTACTTAGAAACATTTAGGTTAGTTATTTAAGCTATACACCTTTTCAAATAATTGTTTACTCCCTTCTCTTTTTTTAACCTTCTCTGGTGCTTTGTGATCACAATAGTTAACTCTTTGGTCTGTTGTGGTTGCAGAATGTCCAAGGAAACTGAACCTATCTTTCATTTAAATGTTAGAAAACTGCTTGGATTAGCTACCCAAGCCATAGATTTATTAAAATCAGTTTGTAATTTTTCTTCTCAAGTAGTAGGTGAACTTTCTCCTCAAGACATTGAAAATAAGCAAGCCACATTTAGTTCTCCACAGCCCCAAACCATAGAACTAAGACAGGAAACAGTGAGTGAGACAGTCAAGCTGAGGGGATTGCCCACCATCTCGCCCTGAATACAATCTGGCCCAGACCCCTAAACTTAAAGGAAATCTATACCCTAACCTCCCTGCAGAAAAGGATAGACTGGTTCAATCAAAAGAGGCTCTCACGGGGAATTTTAGCAAGTTTCAAGAAATTAGGGAAGAAAAAAAAGAGCTGGGGCAGCTAGGTGGTGCAGTGGATAGAGCACCGGCCCTGGATTCAGGAGGACCCCAGTTCAAATCTGGCCTCAGACCCTTGACACTTACTAGCTGTGTGACTCTGGGCAAGTCACTTAACCCCAACTGCCTCACCAAAAAAAAAAAAGAAAGAAAGAAAAAAAGAAAAAGAAAGAGCCCCCCTAACCAATTCTGCAAAGATCATCTCTGTAAAGGAGCTAAATGTCATTTAGGACTTGACCCTATTAACCCTAAGGATACCAGAATCATTAATGCAGCTTTTGTAAATCAGGTGTCCTCAGAAATCAGAGAGTTTATCATGAATAATTGCCCTGTGTAGAAATAGTGAGTTCAAAGTCAAAGCTCTGCACATTTTTGAAAGGGATAAGAACAAGAAAGAAAAGAAATTGAGTAACCAGGACCCCGAGACTCTTGCAATAACAACTGTACTTGAATCCAAAGCAGACAAAGACAAAAACTTAGATTATTTTTACTGTGTGAAAAAAAGGTCACAATGCTAGAAATTGCAGAAACAAGTGGATCAGAACCAGCCCAAGACAGATTGGGTTTTCTTCACAGAATAGTACCCCTCAGAATGAAGTATGTAGGTATTAGTGAGGGGAGGATGGTTTGGACTTCCTGTTTCTAAATAACTAACTTTTATTTTTTGGTGAGGCAATTGGAGTTAAGTGACTTGCCCAGGGTCACACAACTAGTAAGTGTTAAGTTTCTGAGTCCAGATTTGAACTCAGGTCCTCCTTAATCCAGAGCCAGTGCTCTATCCACTGAGCCACCTAACTGCCCCTAAATGACTAACTTTTTATCTTTTAACAATAACACATCACTCGTTGCTGTTCATAATAAATACTTAACATCACTGAAAGAGATTTGTAGTGTGTAATTAGAGATACTATTAGCTGTTCACCTTATTCTCTCTGTATTTGTAACAACTACTGTTACTTGTACCACTACTGAACAGCTCCCATCTGAATTGATCTGGGCTAATTTTTCTAATAATATAAGGCTTTTAAGATCAGCCATGCCTGTTGCTTGAGATGAAAGGTGATCCTCCTCCATCTAAACCACGGTAGCTTTAAAATTATAATTTGGGCATTTAAAAAAATTCATTGTTGTTAAATTGGCAGAATTAATTATCTTTGTGTGAAACAGTTACCATCTGTTACTGCTGAAATTATAATTTGGATATTCTCAAAAGTGGTATTGTTTTATCTTTTAATGAACCTTGTATAAAATCATCACCATTAGTTATTATTACCATTTTCCATATAAAAGAACCCCAAAGTTAAATTAGTAAAGAACTGTTCATTTGACCCATCTATGATTGATAAAGGGACTCTAAAACATCTAAGTCAGCCTTTGACTACAACCTCTCTATTGCTCTCTATGTAAACTGTCAGTGCTATTAATTCCTATGCTATTCCTAGGTATCTAATCTGGATACCATTGTCTCCACCATTCCTTATGCAGCTAAATTGCTTTACTACTATTAAATTCTGCCCAACCTTTTTCAGTTTTCCAATCAGTGAATCTGCCTAGTACCTATTCACATTCACCTGGAAGGGGACTCACTACAGCCTGAAGGAAGACAAAGAAAAAACCCCACGCCAACCAGCTCCATACTTGGAGCTACAAGTTATTGTGGACAGTTTATTCCATCCTCTGGTGAAATTTTGAAACCATTAATTCTCTAACTAAAGACTGTTCTTAAGCTCTGCCTCTGCTATCTGAACATCTGGAGACAGCTTAAAAGATCTCTCCTCTTGGCACCGACTCTGAGCCTTTTTCCTCTTTGCCTGGGAGCAGAAGGGTTCAGTGCCCAAAGAACTCATTCAGTAGCTCAGACCATCCCTTTGTCCCACTGTCCTTGACACCTGCTACCTGCCATCTAACTGCTGTCGACTGGGAGTACCACCATGCCCTTGAGTAGTAGCAACTGTTGTTCTCTCTTAGAGGATGAGGTTTGTGGTTCTTGTTAGACATTAGAAAATGCTGTCATCTGGAAATAAAGACAACTGTGAGGAAGCTGAGTCCCCTGAGAAAAAGTACAATGCAAAATAGGTATCTGGGCTACAGATGGGACAGGCATGGACCACTGAAACTGGTAAGCCACTAAGAGATTTTACCATTAAACTTGCCTTTCAGCAAACAAAGTAGGGGCATTTTGGTAACGGTGGATGCAATCAACCAAATATGGGTGGCCCCAGGTATCTCCTCTGTAGTCAATTGTTGATGTGCTTCCTGTCACACATGTCATTCTTATAACCAGCCTGTTTTTAGGAAAGTTGCTTTTGGAGAGCATCCCTTGACCTACACCCCATTTGAACATCTCCAAACTGACTATGTTGACATGTGCAAATCAGGCATTTAAACACTGCCTTTTTCTTGTAGACTAGCTAATTAAATGGATTGAGGCCTTTTCCTCATATAGAGAATGTATATATTTGTTGCCCAGATAATCTTCAAGGAATTGTCCCCAGATTTGCCCCCCACTACTGCCTTCACTGATTTAGATGAGGGATTCATTTCACAGACTCAATCTTAACTCAGGTTTATCCCTATCTTGGTGTTAAAGCCCTGCTACCACACACCATTATCAACCCCCAAGGCTCTTAAACTATGATTGGGACCCTTTATAAAGAGACTTACCTAAGCCAAGGGGGAAATTGGGGGAAATTACATCCATCTAAGTTTTTCATATTCTAAATTGATCTAAAATTTTTCACTACTAAGTTTATTGATTGGAATGGTATTGTGAAATTTATAAACTTAAAATCTGAAATTCAAATGAAATATGAACTTGAGATGACATGTATACCACCTTTTAAAAATTTACCTTTTGAGATTTGAAACCCTTTTGAAATAATGAAATTTGAATTAAAAATCACTTGATGTGTTGGGGCAGCTAGGTGGCACAGTAGATAGAGCACCGGCCCTGGAGTCAGGAGGACTTGAGTTCAAATCTGGCCTCAGACACTTCACGTTTACTAGCTGTGTGACCCTGGGCAAGTCACTTAACCCCAATTGCCTCACCAAAAAAATCACTTGATGTGGAGCTGTACCACCTGTTGAGAAATTTAAATGAAATTTGAAATTATATGTATTGAATAAATTTGAAAATAAAATTAACTGAATTATATTTAAACTTGGACATTACAGTTTTAAATCATTACCTTTTGAAATTTGAAAATAATTTGAAAGCACAATTTGAAATACATTTTGAAATGCTTTCCCCTTTAGGAAGCTAGGTTAGAGGAGAATATAACCCAATGGATATCTGTTAGTTTTTCTTGAACAATCTCCCTATCTTTTACTAGCCTATTTCATAAGCCACTAAACTTACTTTAGCCAAATGACATCAATTTAGTCACTTTAATAACTCAATAGAGAAATTACCTCTCTAACATCATTTTCCAATATATCAGAGAGATTCCACATGGCAGTATATTTTAAAAGTATATTTTAAATTATCTGTATTATTATCTTTGATATATATTTTAGCCCCAAACCCAATACAGTTACACTGTAGCTTCAAAATTCTCGACACACTGGTGGCAATAACTCAGCCTCATGTTTCTTACACTAGGAAAGGTTAAGCAACTTACCAGTAACACAACAAAGATTTGTCCGAACTGTTTTTTTTATTGGTGCATTTTCCTCTTGTTTTCAACTTTTTTTCTTTTCATGATTTAAGCTTCATACTTTTACACTTCTTTTGAGATTATTGTGTTTATTTTTTTTTATTATTTTTTTTTTTTTAGTGAGGCAATTGGGGTTAAGTGACTTGCCCAGGGTCACATAGCTAGTAAGTGTTAAGTGTCTGAGGCCGGATTTGAACTCAGGTACTTCTGACTCCAGGGCCGGTGCTCTATCCACTGCGCCACCTAGCTGCCCCGTATTGTGTTTATTTTTAGGGGCATGCTCACTTCATTTGTCTTCTTTTCCTCTACATTTTATATAGGCTCCGAGAAATACATTTTCTTTTGCCGGCTTAGTTCCATACTGCAACTGTTCATGAATTGTCTTGCTATTATAAGTTTATTTAATACTTTGGTCATTCGTTACTAAATTTTATGTTTATGTTTCTCCTAGATTTTTTTCTGAAAGAAACAAATTGAGTCACTTACAGTTACCATTAAAACATCTAGGTGGTTTTTCCGTGGTTTTTTTTTTTTTTTTCAGTTAGCCTTTCCTACATGACTATCATAATGTACCATTTGGAACACCTACATTTAATCTGGATATTATTCTATTATCTGCTATACCTTTGAGCATAACAATAAGTTTCCCTATTTTTCTCTCTTGACCAATTTAATTTTACTACTGTCTCACCTGAGGTTATTCTTTAACTGGATTTAACTTGGGTGATTATCCAAGGAGCCAAATCATTATTTTTCTAATGACCCTGACAACATGTATCCTGGTAATGACCCTTTTTCTGACAACCCAAGTCCTCTCCTATTTTCCTCCTAACCCTCATGTTACTGCATATCCTGCCTTTTTGTCCCTGAGATCATCCAGAGCCATCTGAGCTGCAAGTCACCCATCCATTGCTCCAGAAGAAAACTTTCTGTAATTTTGGTAATTCTGGAATTTTGTGCCCTTTCTGGTTTTGCCTCGCCGATAGAGGTCTGCTCTCTATAGAACTATATGCTATGCTTAGCCTGTAATGAATCCAATTCTCAATAAGCTGAGAAACTGATTGAAGAGGGGAATTGAAAGGAAAAAGATCAACAATCTATGCCTCAAGTGTTTTGCTCTATATTGCCCTGCTAATCTTATATAAACTATAATCATTAGGATGAGAAATAACTGTGTGACTTAGAGTAAGAACATAGTCCCAGGTCAAAAACCTGTATGTAACCAAACTATGATGTTGTTCCAGGGAAATTCATGTGTCAGTTAATCTTAGACGTGTAACTGAATCATTATCAAATATGAATCTTATATGAGCATAATAACCATAACTCTATGGTCATCTTTATATTAAAATGGAGTTGTTTGCCCTGAGCTTCTGATAAAGAAGCACCCTTTTTCACACACCTGTTTTGCAAGAGCCTTCTTGAGTAAAAGAGAACTGATTTGTAAAATAGCAAGCTTTTTTTTTTCACTATCCATGAATCAAGAAATCTATCACTAAGTGAATTTTATATCTTGGGTCCTCAGATTTGAACTCAGATCTCAACTGACTCCAGGACCAGTGTTTTATTCACTACACTACTTCCCTGCCCAAACTACATTGGCTTTGTTTTATATGTGTATATACTTATATAAGTTCATTTTTGTCTACTTCATATATAAGCTTCTTGAGGGCAGGGAGTATTTTGTTCATGTTGTTGTATCCCTAGGTGCTTAATAAATGCTTGATGATTGGTCAGGCTGAAGCTAGAGAGAGAGAGAGAGACAGAGACAGAGAGAGACAGAGGTAGAAAGAATTTGGAACTGGGTATATAGATCTGGGAGACATCTGTAGAGAGATGGTAGTTAAAACCATAGTTGCTGAGGAGGTTACCCAGAGAAAGAAAACCCAAGATAGTGTCTTGAGGAACATCCATAGTTAGGGGGCTCAATGTAGATGATGATTCAACAAAGTCAGACTCAAAAGGAATGGTCCAAGAAGTAGGAGGAAAAGGGTAGTCAACAGCATAAAATGCTGCAGAGAGGTCAAGAAGAACAGTAGCTGAGAATAGACCATAAAAGGTAGAATAGACGTTGAGCTAGAAGAAACCTTAGAGGCTATTGATTCCAATACCCATTCCCCCATTTTATCATTGAGGAAACTCAGGAATGGAAAGGGTAAGTGACTTGGCCAGTGAACAAGGGAATATTTGAACTCAGTCCCTCCTGACTCTGGTAAACTATCCACTATCCACTATGTGATGTTGCCTTTCCACCATCTACCATCTGGTGTTAAGAGATTACTGATAACTTTAGAGAGAAGTTTCAGTTGAATGATAAGAGCAGAAACCAGATTGCAAAGAGTTGAGAAGATAATAAGAGAAGAGGGAATGGAAGCAATGAGAGTTGTAACTTTTTTTCAGTGAGTTTGGCTGAGAAAGAAAGGGAAGTGAAATATATCATGATAGATTGAGGGGTTGGTAGGGTCTTATTTGGTCCCTACCAATTCAATTATTCTTCTTCAAGTACGGGGAAACCTGGTGTGTTTGTGGACAGAAGTGATGGGGAGGGAAAGGCCTTGATTATAAGGGCAGTCTACCAGAGAAGGTTAGGGATTTGATCCATTGTCCATGTAGGGAGAGGGGAGTTGTCCTTGGCAATGAGATTGAAGTACAGACTGGAGGATGTTTTCAAGGGCATTTGAGAAGGGATCAAGAAGAACCCATCTAATGGCCTTTATTTTCCATGTTAAACAATGAGGCTATGAGGGGAGGGAAAGATGTGGTTAGGAGAATAGAAGAGAGAAGAGAAAGTTTGCACTAACAGCCATGATGAGTGTAATAGAGAATCAATCAGAGAGGAGTAAAAGGATTATTACCTTTCTGTAGTGAGAGCCCAGTTGAGATCAGGTTACATACATTTGTGGTGGACCTGTTCTGTACAGTTCTGTGACTTCCTCCAGCTCTGTATTAATACCACATGAGTAGAAACAAAAGAGGCTAATGGTAGGAGTAATTGAGGGCTAGAATTTGATATGGCATAAATACTGATAGGATGAGGGGGTAAGGGATCCAAGAGGAGAGAATGGTATAATGACAAACTGGTCAACTATATTGTCAAAATTCCAAAGGGAAGGAAGTGAAGCCAGAGTAGAAGTGATAGTGTGGGACAATCCTAAGGGATGGAAAAAACTAGAGTTGATGGTGAGAACAAAGAATAAGTTTTAGAGGAGAGATGAAATAATAAGGAATTATGGTCAAATAAAGGAATTTCAGAATTCTTGGTCATGGAAATGGAACACTTGTGGATGATTAAGTAAGAGCAAAATTGTGATATCCCCAGTGTATTTCTGGGATGGAGGAGTGTAAGAGTAGGTCATGGGAGTAGAGGAGGTTTTTGGTGGAACATCAACACATAACTTAGAATTATCTTATATTAGGTCGGGGTTGGGGTGGAGAATTGCTTGAAAACAGAGAAAAATCTGGTTTGGGGGATGTATTTGGGCAGAGTGAACCTCAAAGAAAGAGAAATAACTGAATGATAGCAACAGAAGAAAAATCTGCAAATGGCAATCAGGAGAAAGATGTATTTCGACTCTTCCTTGAGGTCTAGTGTCCTGGAGCATACAAAAGATGCAACCAGCACTGAAAAGGATGGGGAGGAGGAAGGCAATATCTTCTGAGACAAGCCAGGTTTCTGCGAGTTCTAGAAGATGAAAGAGGAAGTAGACAAAGATATTCCCAAATAAAAGGAAATGTATTAATTATGTAACAAGAATTCCATAGGGCACCATGGAAGGACAAACAGAGCCAGTGTGGGACATGGGAGGGGTAGGATGGAAATGGATTGAGATGAGAGAGAGAGAGAGAGAGTTTGGGGCTGGGAGATAAGGAAGCAGTTTACACATAAGCAACCAGGGATTCAATCTCACTGTGATTGGGTAAGAGGTGGCAGGAGTTTTCCCTCCATAGGAGATGAGCCCAGGCAGAGTGTCAATGAACCACAGCTCTTCGGATGATAGCAGAGGATTGCAAGGCTTGCTGTCCTGGCTCTGCCTTAGCCCATCTTGGTGGCCATCACCTCACTGTGTCACAATCCTGGCCATAGTGAAGGTAGCTACTAATCTATTACTTTATCCATAGATCCCAGAGACTTTTCTAAGGTCCACAGATTACAGTGTGCCCAGAGTCAAGGGGAAACATTCCATGAAATAATGCCAAGGAAAAAAAGAAAATAAGAATGGGAATATACCTATCAAACCATATACAGAAAAATGGGACTAGGCAATCAAATAAGGACTGCTGATGAAGATTGGTCAGCTAGGTGGCATAGTAGATAGAGTGTTGGCCCTGGAGTCAAGAGGACCTGAATTCAAATCCAGTCTCAGAAACTTGACACTTACTAGCTGTATATATATACACCATATACCCCATAGAGCTGCTGTGAGGAAAATGCTTTGTAAACTTCATAAACTTTCTGTAGAAATCTGATCCCTTATATAATTTTACTAATTTTTAAAAACATCACTGTTACTTATATGTGGTTCACCCCCCCCCATAAAGCCCTCCCTCATAGCAAATAAATACAGTCAAGCAAAATGGATCAACACATTG
Organism: Dromiciops gliroides; assembly: GCF_019393635.1. Lineage (NCBI taxonomy): Eukaryota > Metazoa > Chordata > Mammalia > Microbiotheria > Microbiotheriidae > Dromiciops > Dromiciops gliroides. The sequence goes on from NC_057862.1 coordinate 47,628,052, forward strand.
ACTGCACCTGAAGATGTATGTCCCATTCTGAACCAATTGTCTACCACCTCTTGGCTTAGAGGCAAGAGGCATGTAATGCTTTAACCATCCAAGCTTCTGAAATCATAGTTGGTCACTGCATTGATTACAGTCCTGAAAGTCTTTTGGTGTTGTTTTCCTTTACATAGCTGTGGCCATTGTGGAAATTATTCCGGTCCTGCTTGCTCTGTCCTACCTCAGTTCCCATAATTCTTTGCATCCCTCATAGTTGCCATTACAGCACAATAGTATTGCACTATGTTGTTCCATGCCCACTCACTGGGCACCCTCAACACCCGCACTGTGTTCTCATAGCATATCCCCAGGGCTTACTGACTCCCCTTTCCATTTTTCAGATGATCCAGTTGTGGTAATCAGCAGCTCTGACGAGTCCGAAGAGAGTGAGGTGAGCAAACTGGCTAAGTGGGCCCTTTTATTCTTCCTTTTTCCACTTATTTTGGGATCCTTCGTACTCTTTCTGGAGGAGAGTCAGGAATCATTCCATCAGCCCTATATTAGCCATGAACTCACAACCTCCACTAACACGTCTGGACCCCGCCCCCCATACTCAGAGGGTCAGGATCGCCCTGTTGAACTGAGAAGATTCCTTGAACATCTGTGCTTATGCCTAGCACTGAAGGGGCAGGTGTCAAGACAGTGAGCCTGCTACCCAGCCCTAGGGGCAGGTCTTATAAGTTGTTCCTTGTTTCCCCGGGTATATCCTTTCCTCCGCTTTTAATTTCCTCAAAGTTCCAGGTTTTTTTCAAAAGAGTTTCCATGGCCATATTGGCTGGGAACTCTCTGGGACATAGATGGGATGGGGAGGGGATGGCTATTTTTTTTATAGCTGAGTTTTTTGTGAGTTGGAGGCTGCCTGCAGTAACTACCTATCATGCAATAGGGAATTTGTGAATAGGGTCCCAGGTCTTGTGTCTGTTTAAAAGAGCCAGGTCCCATGGTTGCGGAGAATGGAAAACTAAGGGATTGCTCGTCCATTGGGGAACAGTGGAATGATTCATGGTGTGTGCATGTGATGGGACAGTATTGTGCTATGAAAAATGATGAAAAGGCCGGTTTCATAGAAACCTGGAAAGAACTCTGTGAACTGATGCAGGATTAAGTGAGCAGAACCAGGACAACAGTTTATACAGTAACAACAACTTTGTAAAGACAAACAACTTTGAAAGACTTAAAAACTCAGCGCAGTGACCACCCACAATTCCAGAGGATCCATGATGAAGCTGCTCCCTTTCTCCTGACAGAGGTGATGGACCCAGGGGGCAGATCAAGATACTTTTTGGACATGGTCAAATTGGGAATTTTTTTGTTGTTGTTGTTTGATTGCATATGTTATGAGAATTTTGTTTTTGTTTTTCTTTTTTTCTAGTGGCAGGGGTGGAGAGAGGAGAGGTGGGAGGGAAGGAAAATAGATTTCTACAAATTGAAAAAATAAAAATAAAGGAGGGGGAGGGCAGCTAGTTGGCACAGTGGATAGATCACCAGCCCCAGAGTCAGGAGTACCTGAGTTCAAATCCAGCCTCAGACACTTGACACTTACTAGCTGTGTGACCCTGGGCAAGTCACTTAACCCCAATTGCCTCACCAAAAAAAAATCTATAAATAAATAAATAGTTATCTATAGATAGATAGATAGATAGATAGATAGATAGATAGATAGATAAAGGAGTGGAACTGACCCTTGTGAGCTGATACTCATAGCTCTCCCTGTACAATATCAGGGCTTGGTAGCTCAGGGGAAGGGGCAGAGCTAGGTAGCTTGATGAAAGCTAGATGCATGATGACCAGGGAGAACAGACATGGAGTCGACACAGATATTCTGGGTGGGGAAGAAGCTGTAACAAGCTGTTTTTCTATTTGAGCACCAACCAGGAGGGGTGAGAAACAAGAGCTTATACAATGCATGGTTTGTGAGTACTGAGAAGAAGAAAAGGGTTTTTTTTGATGGAATCACTCCTTGGTAATCGATCTTCAGGTGATCAACCTCTCTATAAGTTAACTAGTCTGGCCCTCCATGGGTGGATGGTCAGCCTCTCCCAGCATGGTAGAACCTGACATACCTTGTAGTCTTTTGACTTACAGCCCAAGAGAATCCAAGGTTTCCTTGGTGCCCCAGTGAGGCATCAGAGGAGAACCTTAGTCATCTCAAGCTTCTTCTTCATAAGGAAGACAAGTAACCTTCTTGCCCTTTGTGCTCCTCCTATCCACGTACCTTGTTCTAGCTCTATTCAGGATGTTGATGGATTCATTTTGTTAATACCTTTCGTTTTTATGTGACAATCAGCATTTCCAGATATACCCCTCCCTTGTCCCCCAGCACACAGCTAGCTTTCCCTTTAACAAAGAGAAACAGTTAAAACTAAGGCAAACCAGGTATGTGACACTCTATGCCCATAACCCCCCACCCTCCCACATTGCTCTGCAATGAAAAGAGGGGCACGCATCCCTTTCTGGGCTATCATCATCACAGCAGTTTCTGTGTTTCAGTCCTCTAGTGATGTAGGGGACAGCAGTGACTCAGAAGATCTTACAGAGTTTCCAGGCATCACGAGGCCTCCCCCCAGCCATCCCGGCGAAAACTTCAGAGAACATAATCAAGAAGAAAGAGCTTTGGTGTTCTTTGACCTCAAGGTTGACAGCAAAAGTGAGTTTCCCATCAATATCCCCTTCTCCCTTCTGGCCTCATCTGCAGGGTCCCAGGAGATGTGGATAGTCCAAATGGGGATCTGTATGTCACCACTAAATGTGGAAAGGCAACCAAAAACTAGGCCTGGAAGATGGTCATTTGTACTTCCCTTTGGCCCAAGGGTCCCAAAGCTAATTTGGGTATTGGAGTCAGGACTTCTGCCCTGAGGAAAATTGCACAAGTCAACATTTTCATAGGACAAAGGGGATTTTAAGACACCGGGAGGGACCCAATCAGTCCCCATCTGGAAACTGAGGCCTAGAGATTTAAGCAATTGCCCCCAAGGACATACAGGTAGGAAGTATCCCAGGTGGTAGCATCTCTGACCAAGGGTCACCTAAAGATCTCAGGACCCAATCTAGCCATCAGTTTGGGCAGAGCAAATCAGGGCCTGCTGGGCAATCCACCCCCCATCTTGAGACCCCATTTTCCTTATATGAAAAAATGTAGATGTTTGAACTAGGTGGTTGGTTTTTTTTTGGTTTGTTTTGTTTTTGTTTCTTTGCAGGGCAATGAGAGTTAAGTGACTTGCCCAGGGTCACACAGCTAGTAATGTCAAGTATCTGAGGCTGGATTTGCACTCAGGTCCTCCTGAATCCAGGGCCGGTGCTTTAGCTGCCCCGAACTATGTGGTTGTTAATACCATGAGGCAAAGCCAGTTGCCCAAACTTCAGCTCAATGCACCTTTTCCTGAAAATAGAACCCAAACGAGGGTCAGCCAGTCCCTCCTCATCCCAAATTCTCCAAGTATAATCCTGAAGGTTCATTTCTGTGGCCTTAGTCCAGGATCCTGACTGAACTATCTGAACACCATAATGCCTTACCTTGGAGGGGCAATATGGAAACCAAGTGGAACTCGGTCTCCTTCCCATTAAGGCCAACTGTGGTGCCCAGAACTTGGACTGCCATGCTGGTCTTGTCACTATATCCAAAGGGAGACTGAATGGCTAGTGTGGCCTGGAAATGGGCATTTATTCAACAAGTTGTGATCCAGGCAGTCATGATGCTACATATGAATTGCGGTTATGGAAACAAAAATAAAACAGCCCCTTGCCCTCTAAGACTTTACATTCTCTTGTGGAAAATAACTTGTAAATAAATTAGTCAACACAAAACAAACACAAAATAGTTTAGAAAGACCCCAATAACTTGGGGAAGTTCAGGGCAAGGAGAGCCCAGAACAGCCTCATGTAGGAAGTGCCTCTTGAGTCAAACTTTAAGGGAAGCAGGATTCTAAGAGGTGAGGTCTACCAGGCAGCCTGTACAAAGGTGTGGAGATGGGGGATTTAATATCTATTATGCTGTTTAAGCAGGCCCTTGTTAAATGCTTCTTGAATGAATGGGCAACTCAGTGACACAAGCAGTATGGGACAGTGGGAAGAGTGTTGGCTCAAAGAGTCACAAGGCCTGGGTTCAAATACTGCCTCTGATTATTTTATGTGACTTTCTGCATGGCCTCCATGGCCCTGTCCAGCTCTAGCCCAAGGGTCTCTGTTAAGACTCTCATGGTCCTGGGGCAGGTGGGTGGTACAGTGGATAAAGCACCGGTCCTGGATTCAGGAGGACCTGAGTTCAAATCCAGCCTCAGACACTTGACACTAGCCGTGTGACCCTGGGCAAGTCACTTAACCCTCATTGCCTCACGGGAAAAAAAAAGACTATCATGGTCCTAAAGTGTCCATGGGCTATCGTGGGAGTGGGGAAAGATGGGTATATAAAGACAGATTTCTGTCAATGACGATAAACTGAAGAGGAGAAAATTTAACATTCTTTCTAAGCTCTAAACTCTAAAGTAAGTGCCCTGGTCTCCGGCTCTGAGTCTGGAAGGGAATGAGCACTTATATGATACCTACCATGTGCTAAACACTTTTTACGAACATTGTCTCATCTGACCAGCATCTACCAGGCCAGCAGATGTTGTGAGGATCCAATGAGATAATATTCATCAAGTGCTTTGCAAAGCTACAAGCGCTGTCAAAATGTCAAATAATAATTTTTTTTCATTGTTGTTGTTGTTGTTGTTGCTAATATTTCCTCAAGCAGGGAACTCAGTGTGGGAGCAAAATCAGGTTTGTTATCAGGCTCCAGGATGGTCAGAAGAAACCCCTGGGGGACACGTCTGTAATGTATCACTGAAGGAAAGTGGATATTGCAGAGGAGATGGGGCTCCCCCAAACCTTGGGAGGAGGGTGTCAGGGAGAGAAAGCAGTCACTTAGAGACAGCTAGTGACACAGTAGATAGAGCACTTGGTCTGGAGTCAGGGACCTGAGTTCAAGTCCTGACTGCCTCAGTCACTTCCTAGCTCTGTGACCCTAGGCAAGTCACTTAATGGGTGTTCTCCTTGCTTTCCTCAACTGTAAAATGGGGATAATAACCACAGGCTTAGCACATGAGAGGCCCTTAATAATTGCTTCTTTCCTTCAATTAACAAATATTTATTAAGCACCCGGTCAGTGCCAGGCATGGTGGTGGCACAGCTTCCCCTGAAGTGTTCCTCAAATGACTTTCATCAGAGAAAGTATCAGGGGCATCATACATAGGGCAGGGACTGGTGGAGAGGCTGGACACAGGATTGTGCAGGCCAAGGGTACTCCCTGATGAGCAGAGTCCTTCTACAAGCGCAGGGCAGCACCTTTTCTATAACTGATAGAGATGGCCGCTTAGAGTACTGAGCAGTTAAGTGACCGCCCAGGATCACATGGACAGGGGGGCTGAGTCAGGACTCAAACACAGGTCTTCCTGCCTCCAAGACTGGCTCATATAGGTGGAACACTCAGTAGGTGCTTAATAAATACTAACATGACCATCTTCCTCACCCCACCCCCATCCGTACCTTCCACCTTCCTTCCTCCCTTCCTCCCTTCTCCCCTTCCTCTCTCCCTCCCTCCTTTCCTTCTCCCTTCCTCCCTCCCTTTCTCCCTCCCTCTTTTCCTCCTTCCTCCTTTCCTCCCTCCCTCCCTTCCTTCCTTCCTTCCTTTTCAGTGTGTAAAGAGAGTTGGGATGGGAAAGATGACAGAAAAAAAATTAGTTTTTAAAAAATTTTAGAGAAGAAAAAATACCGGGTGGTTAATTGACTGATTGAGAGAAGTGATGACCCAAGGGTCTCACTTTTGGCTTCACGTACATGGGTTCCAAGAGAGAGCTGTGTATTGAAGACCAGAAATATGAATAGGAACTCAAGCGACTATTTCAATGTCTCTGACACTGTTCACACTGATCTTTCTTACTCCTTCTTCCCTTGCCTCTCCATGTCCTGTGCATTCCGATCCTCTCTCTCTCTCTCTCTCTCTCTCTCTCTGTCTCTCTCTCTCTGTCTCTCTCTCTGTCTCTCTGTGTCTCTCTCTTTCTCACTCTCTCTAGCACTCTCTCTTTCTTTCTCTCTCTAACCCTTTCTCTTTCCCTCTGTCTCCTCTCTCCCCTTCTCTCTCCCCCCTCCCTGTGTCTCTGTCTCTTTCTGTCACTTTCCCCTTTCTCCTGTTTCTCTTTTTGTCCCTCTTTTCTCTCCTCTTTCTCTCTGTCTCTCTCTCCTCTCCCTGTTTCTCTGTTTCTCCCCTCTTTCTCTCCTCTTCTCTTTCTGTCTTTCTCCCCTCTCATTTCTCTCTCTCCCTGTCTCTCTCTCTGTCCCTCTCTTTTCTGTCTCTCTCTCTTCTGTCTCTTCTACATTCCTCTGTCTCTCTCCCTTCTCCTTTTTCCCTCTATCTCTGTCTCTCCATCTCTGTCTCTCTCCTTTCTGTCTCTTCTCTGTCTCTGTCTCTCTCTCCCCCCACCCCTCTGTCTCTTCCCCCCTCTCTTATTCTCTCTCTCTCTCATCCCTAGCTAAGAAGATCAGCCAGCTGGCGGCTGTAAATGGCGAGAACAATTTCCGCATCATCATCCAGCAAGAGGAGGCCCTTTTCAGCCTCTTTTCCCGGGGTGTCGCCATGGAAGACGGCCTGCAGAATTTCCTCTGCTACCTCCGCGCTTCCTCCCACCCCGTCCTGGTTGGCTACAAGCTCTGGTCCCCCAATATTGCTGTCTTCTTTAAGGCTCTCGAGACTTCCTCCAAAAAGGGGGAGTTCCATGAGACCATCTCGGGCTTCGTGGACATCCTGCCCTTGATCCGTGACAGAGTGCCGAGAGCCAGCAGCTACAAGCTGAAGGATCTGGTCAATACCTACCTAGCAAGAAACATGAACGACAACAGCTCCCTGGCCTCGGTCCGGGCCATGCGGGACCTCTGCAAGATCCTGCATATCTACCCGGGCCAGAGCATCAACCGCAAAGTGCTCCCCTTCTCTAACCTGGATTGCTTTGCTTCCCTGCAGCCCCTGGTGCGTGTGAGCGTCCTGACCCTGGCCCAGGCCAGGATCCTCGCCCTGCGCAATGTCAGCCTCACAGAGCTGCAGGCGGCCTTCCATGACAATCCTGAGCGGGGACTCAAGAAATACAGCCACTACTTGGCCTCTCAAAGCTCTCCATCTCCCCCTTCCCTGCTGGGGCTTAGGAACTACCTCGAGAGCCTGCTGGCTAATCCCAAGCCAGAGAGAAAGCAGGCTTCGGGTCCCCGCCGGGCTTCTGTGGGAAAAGCCTTTCCCCAGACCAAGAATGCAGAGTGAGCTCTGCTGTGGGCCTGGGGGATGGGAGGGAGATGGATCTGGGGGGCCATGAGGCTCCTCCGGGCTCCATGGGCCACATTTCTGTCTCACTCTACTGTCCGATGTTCTAGTCCCCAGATCCCTTTCTAACTGGGCTTTCCTATATCTGCTTGGTCTAAAGGCTTCTGTGCAATTTAATTTGGATGTTGTTCCCATTCCTAACCCCTAGTCAAGGAGGGTTCTTTGGCAGACAGGGCAGAGACACCTGAAAGGTGTCTCTTTATAGGACCAGACTAGAAAGGACCTCTGGGAATGAGTGTGTGTGTGTGTGTGTGTGTGTGTGTGTGTGTGTGTGAGAGAGAGAGAGAGAGAGAGAGAGAGAGAGAGAGAGAGAGAGAGAGAGAGAGAGAGAGAGAGAGAGAGAGAGGAGGTGGAGGAAGGGTAACTTCACCTTCTCAGCCCCAGCTCACCCCCTCCTCAGGTCCCAGCATAATAAAATAAACCAGGAGACCATCTTGCCATATAGGCCCAGGTCCACGCTCCAGATTATCTATCAGAAAGGCCAAGAGTATCTATCAGAAGGACAGGTCAGCAGTCTCCCTTGGAAAGTCCTCCCTCCCTCCGCACTAGCTCAGATTTCATCTAACAGGCCTCCTCAGCTCCTTAGGGCACATAGACCCTTGCTTAGCTCTCTCTGGTGGCGCTTCCTGTCCCTCTCCACTGCAGATGCTGTTCACTCCGCTGAGCTCTGGACAACTGCCTGAGACATTCCATACCCGAATGCCACCTGCCTGGGTGTAACTCCAAGTGCCTTTCATACTGGAATTGCTGCCTGTGCATGGTTGTGGCTCCCCTCCCCACCCCGAAGTCCCCCAGGCTCAGCTGCTTCTGCTCTTCATTTACTTAGGTGCCTGGCTCTTCTTTTTCTCTTTCTCTTCCATATTTACATAGGAATTAACTCGATTAAGTCACAGACAAGTTACTGAGTGATTGATGTCCTCCTGCTCTTCACTCATGACTCTCTGCCCTGTCTTTGTAATATTCCCCCAGCTTCCTCCTCAGAATTCCCATTTCCCTTGCCCCCAATTCCTCCCACACTCATCTAGCTGCCGTGGGAGGCAGTGTGGTATGTTGGAAATCCATGGGTCCAAGAATCCTGTTATTGGGTACTTATGCCTACTCTAGCGCTACTTCCTGAGTGACTTTAGGCAGATCACCTCTACTTTAGGGGCCAAAATTCTTTCAGCTCTCAAATGAGGGGATTGAACTAGAGCCCTCTGAGGTCTCCTCCCCTCCCTAATGTTGGGTGGTTTTATAGTTCTGTTTAGCTCTTCAGATACCTCTGGCTCTCTTCAGTCACCATTCTGTTGAAGGGATCCCTGCCCCCAAAATGGATCCTTTGTTTTGGGGCTTCCCAGTTGCAGAAATATAGAAGGTCCTGACCATTATCCATCTCTTTGGCAGCAGGGTGAAGGTCAGAGGCCATCCAGCTACTGGCCCACACTTACTGTCCCAGTTCCCTTTGGCTTTCTTGTCCCAGTGACAGGTGATTTTAGCATGCAGAATAAAAGACACAGACATGAGGACGCCCCACCCACACACAGCAGGGAAACAAGCTTTGATTGAAGTAGCATATGTTCCCACCTTGGTCTTCAGTTAAGTGACTTCACATGGGTTAGAGATACAAGAAATTCAGTTCCATGTCTGATCATGGACATCTTAAAATGGGAGGTGAGGTCCAAGGGGCTTCCCTCTTAATTTCCAATTGTCACTACACCAGTGGATCTCAGTTTTAGAAAATCAGGTGGACATCTGGATTGATGTCCAAGAAAAATAGACATGGCGGTAACTCACTGGACAAAAAGATACTTCCTTTTGCAGAAGGATTTGCTATGGTATTCTTATATAGGGGAGTGGACATTGCAGGGCCTCCATCTAGAATTAATTTGCTGTGTCCTACTGGGCAAGTCAGCTCACCTTTTTGGGCCTCAGTTTTTCTATGAGTAAATGGGCATAAAAGTAATGCCCTACCATCTCTGACTTAATGTAGCAGCTGTGAGAATCTGAGGAGAGATGAGCTAAGAGCCTGCCCTGGGATGCCAGGGATAGTTTTAATTGTGAGCTCCTTGGCACATTTAAAATAGGTTCCAAATTATTCAGAGAGGTTTCAGCTTTGACCAATTGACAAGCACCTTTGAACAAAGATAGCTGTTTTGTAAGGTAGAGGGCACTTGCCTCACAAACAGAAGCTATTTATCAACAATTTGGGGCTTGACTCATAGTTCCTATATAGCATTCTCTGTAGGAAAGACAAAGAGCCCTCTTTCCCTCTCAGTGACCTAATTCAGTGTGGACTTCAACATTTAGTAATTCCATTGTCACCTTGGGACTTTGTGTTTTCAGATCTGCAAATACTATGTGACAATATTTCTGCCAAAAGAGTGGTTTGCTGTTTTCTCTCTGCCTTCACATCTTAAGATAAATCCATGCATCCTAAAAGCTGAGCTCATGGACCATTGACTTTGCTCAGTTAATGATAAGTGAGAGATGTCCCCTCTCTAATACATCCTCATCTCTTCCCATGCTATAGACTAGCTCCTCCTCCTGATAAGTGGGATCACCACTGCCCTGGTCCTCAGAGTGACCACAAAGTGCGAAGGCTTGTCTTGGAAGATCCAAGTCATCTACCCAAGCCAAGAATAGACTTTAACTGTTAAGAAGTAGTCAGTGAATTCTCCTTTGGAATGATGGATGGTCTATGTTTTCTTTCTGCACTGATGCTTAGCAGCGGCTGGTGCCTGTATTGTTCTTGTATCCTATTGTTCATTATAGTAAGATTTGTTCATTTGTGCATGTACTCATCTGGCTGTCCAGATCCAAGAGGAGGAGTCTGTCCCTCCTCATTGGCCTACAGATCATTTCATGTTAATATGGGGTAGGCCTGGGGGAATATGCAGCCTAAGGTGAGGGTGGGGGGGCGGGGGGGGCCTTTGGGAACTGACCAATTGCCACTGTCAGTGATCTGTACTGGTGGATGCTTCTTCCTCTAGTGAAGTTCTAATTAGTAGTGGAATTAGGTCATTCAACGCCAGCTTTTATCCTGTTCAGTGTGATGTCCTCCCAGTCAGCTAAGCCTGATATATATCCCAAAGTTGGGAATCTTAGGGCCCCAGGGCTCCAATATATGTGTATCTTTGTTCTATTATCACCATTAAATGATTTAACCCTTGTAGTGAGTGTGTGTAGTTCCTTTCCCAGAAAGAACCTGGTCAGATGAACTGGTATCAACCATCGTCCAGTTGGAACCTGCAGAATCTTTTTTTTTTTTTTTTTGGTGAGGTAATTGGGGTTAAGTGACTTGCCCAGGGTCACACAGCTAGAAAAATGTTAAGTGTCTGAATCCAGATTTGAACTTAGGTCCTCCTGAATCCAGGGCCGGTGCTTTATCCACTGCATCATCTAGCTGCCCCCAGAATCATCTTTGACCCCTCCCTTTCCTGTGTCTCCCACATTCAGACAGATGCATGCCTATAGGGTCTATCTCCACAATTTATCTGGTTCCATGGAGCGCCTTTCATTCCTCTCCCACCACCAATTTCTAGCCTTTGTTCTCCTATTGCCTGCAACACAGAGGTAGTGTCTCCCTCTCCAAGCTAGTCATTTTCCTAAAGCAGTATTCTGATGACACTCCCTGACTCAAAAACCTTCATTGGCTGCCCACTGCTTACCAAATAAAGTCGACACTCAGCTTGGTGTTCAGAGATTTCCCCAATAAGCCCCTTCTTCCCATGTAAGGAATCTGATTTCAAAGCCTGCTTAAGGTGTGTCTGAATCTCAGCAGCCATGCAGAGGCTGCTGACTCTCTGGTTTCAATGGGAGACCATAGCAACAGGGTCCCTAGGAATGGAAGAAGAACTTGAAGTCTGAATTTCAAAGAATCTGGTGTCTTCATCCCACCCTGGATATATGGATCTCTGTAGGAGAAGAGCCTCCCCTTTACTTGGAAGCTAAGAAATAGCCTTACAGACTAAAATCCCGGCCCTCACCCAAACAAAAACAAGCCTTTCCCTCAAGACCTTCCCTTCCCAACTTTTCCTGTTGCAGTCAAGGGCAACACCATCTTTCAAGTCAACCAAATTCTTTCCACCTTGGTGTTATCTTCAGCTCTTCATTCCTACTCATCCCACATATTCCATATGTTGTCAAATCATGTCAATTCTACCTTCAAAATTTTCCCTTTCTCTGCACTCACACCTATAACCTTAGTATGGTTTTGTTTTGTTTGTTTGGAGGGGTGATGAGAGTTAAGTGACTTGCCCGGGGTGACACAGCAAGTAAGTGTCAAGTGTCTGAGGCCGGATTTGAACTCAGGTACTCCTGACTTCAGGGCCAGTGCTTTATCCACTGCGCCACCTAGCTGCCCCTACCATCTTGTATGTGCCCTCATCAGCAACAACCAAAAAAAAAGTGCATTGTTGCAATAGCCTGCTGGTTGGTCTCTCCACTTCAAGATTTTCTTAAAGTGTGTCTGACCATGGCACCCCGTTATTCTTTTTTTTTTTTTTTTTAGTGAGGCAATTGGGGTTAAGTGACTTGCCCAGGGTCACACAACTAGTGAGTGTTAAGTGTCCACATCACCTTTCTGTGGCCATTCACCAACTTGTCAATGTCCTTCTTAAAATATATTACCAATTATTGTTATAAAACAAATGTGGTCTGACCAGGGAAGAATACAAAGGTCTCAACAATTTTCGTTGAGTTATTTCAGTCGACTCTCCATAACCTCATTTGAGGTTTTCTTGGCAAAGATACTGCAGTGGTCTACCATTTCCTTCTCCAGCTCATTTTTCAAATAAGGAACTGAGGCAAACAAGCTTAGATGACTTGCCCCAGGGTCACAGAGCTAGTAATTGTCTGAAGTTAGAGTTGAACTCAGGCTCTCCTGACTGTTATATCTCCTGTGCTACCTAGGTGCCCCAATATTCAATCTTAATAGAGAGAACACTTTAGCCTGCCAAGTTTTTTTTTTTATCCTCAATTTATTGTTCAATAGGTTAACCATCTCACAGATCCCAAATATCCCCTACTCCTGATAAAGGTAATCTGTGCCTTTCATCAACTGTTAAATGATTTTATACCTCATATATACTGAGTACATATAGTCTTGTATTACAGTTTTTTATGTACATATCTATAATCTCCTGATGGCAAAGACCAAGTTTTTCTTTACATTTCCACAATCATTTTACTTCTCATGAAGGAGGTACTCAATGTATGCTTATTAGATTAATGAATGTGTGCTTCGTGCTTTAGTGAGGATAACTAAACTCTATAATATAGTCTCAGGACTTCTCCCTAAGTGACCCCCTAAATTAACAGCCCTCTACCCAGAAGCATGCTGGTAAATATTTAACAACCATATTTCTTGGTGTGTGTGTGGAGGAGGAGTTAGGGTAATTTACTCCTAATACTTTTTTTGTTGTTGTTTTGGGAAGGGCAATGAGGGTTAAGTGACTTGCCCAAGGTCACAGCTAGTAAGTGTCAAGTGTCTGAGACCAGATTTAAACTCAAGTCCTCCTGAATCCAGGGTCAGTGCTTTATCCACTGTGTCACCTAGCTGCCTCCCAACTCCTAATACTTTTAAGTTTAATCTTCATTAGTGACAGTTTAGCCACACCTTCCTTAAATCAAGATAATCAATCAAACAATAAATCAAGCCCTGATATGCTAGGGTTTGCGGATTTCTTTCTTTCTTTTTTTTTTTTAGTGAGGCAATTGGGGTTAAGTGACTTGCCCAGGGTCACACAGCTAGTAAGTGTTAAGTGTCCGAGTCCGGATTTGAACTCAGGTACTCCTGACTCCAGGGCGGGTGCCCTATCCACTGCACCACCTAGCTGCCCCAAGAGTTTGCCAATTTCTAAGATAGAAATGCTCACATTGAAAACTTAACAATTAGCCATTTCCAAGCTGGTTCTAGAATAATCCTGTCTAACCCCCAATCCAAAAGCTATTCTATCTATTCCTAGATAAAAATCTTACCCATAATGATCCTTAACTCTATACTAAACTAAGGTCTTATCACAACTCTAATCCCTGACAACATCTTTCAATTTAATTCTACTTTAATGTACCAAATATAGCCTGATCCCTGAACCTTAGTCCCTACCCCCAGAAGGCTTTTTATTCCTATAGGTAACCTAACTCTTTGGAGAGGCAGCTCGGCATCCTGGAGTCAAGAAGCCTTGCTATGTTACCTTGGGCAAGAACCTTGACTTAAGGACTTCTTGTTCTTCCCCCCCCCACACCCTACCGACTACTCCTTAAATGTTGAAGAAAAGTTGCTAATCTGTTTTAGTAAAAGGGTTTCTTCACTGAACATTCACTACACCCATAAAATGACAGGTTTGTGTATATATGTATTATATTTGTGTATACACACACACAACCATATATGTGGGCTTATGCACATATTCATCTAACACCTGTGGATCTCTGCTATGTGATAGCACTTATACAATTAGTATCTGTTGATTGAGAAAATATAGGGAGACAAAAAAGGCTACCATGAATTCAGTGGTGGGACAAAGTGAGCTACGTGACCAGACCGTAGTGCACTTGCCTTGGAGTTCAAAAATTTTAAAAGGAGAGACAGATGTAGCAAGTCTGACTAGGGTGCTTTCCCAAATTCTACCACAAGAGGTCTCTGTTGCACCATCAGTTTATGTCACAGGGGTGTCCAGTCTCAGGAATTCTGGCTGGATTAGCCAAGATGGGAGGAAGAATTGGGAGGTCACCCAAGTGTCTGCATGTGTAGCCAATGGGCTGAAGAGGATGGACAGAAGAGATGGTTTGGGTTCAGATTGTGGTTAAGGAAGATTGCCCCTTCACTGGAGGTCAAGTAAAGGTGAGGCGACCACTTATTGGGGAATATTATAAAGGAGAATTCTGTTCACAAATGGGATGGACTAGAGGGCTTCTGAGGTCCCAGTGAGTTTAGTTAAAAGAATGACTGCCTGGAAGTTGGGCATCTTGGATCTGTTTTAACTGGCCATGGGACCTGAGACAAAAAATATGTCCCCTCTCTGGACCTCAGGTTCTTGGTCTATGGGAGAGAGTTGGAATCCATGACTTTTATTTTGATTCTGAGAATTTGTGTCTGAGTATCTCTGGGCTCATAGAAGAGGCTCCTTTTCATTCTCTGTCCCTCCACACCTTCCCCTTTTCCTCTCCTCAATCAGAGCCTCCAGTGCTAGGCACATCACTCATGAAACCCCACTGCAGCACATAGACTTCTGCTACAAGAAAAGATTGAATTTCTTGTACGCAAATGAATGACTACATTTATCCATAGAGAAGTTCATCTTCTTAGATTCAGCCCACTGTTTCAGCCTGTCAAAATCCTTTAAAAAAAAAAAAAGAAAGAAAGAAAGAAAAGAAACTAGGGGGCAGCTAGGTGGCGCAGTGGATAAAGCACCGGCCTTGGATTCAGGAGTACCTGAGTTCAAATCCGCTTCAGACACTTAACACTTACTAGCTGTGTGACCCTGGGCAAGTCACTTAACCCCCATTGCCTAAAAAAAAAAAAAAAAGATCCTTTTAGATCCTATCAACCATTGTGCTACAGCTATTCCTCTCAGCTTGGCATCACTTGCCAATTTGATGAGTGTACTATCTATGTTTCCATTCAAGCCATTGATAAGAGGCAAGGTACAGCCTCTTCTTTCAGAGTCCTTTAGATGTCACTTAATTCAACCGCTGTTCTCACCTAGGTAGGAGTCATGGTTATGCAGGAAGAAAAGGCTGTTCTGAGCAGATGAAGGAACCACAGGGCAAGGGACTTGGGTTTGGGTTCTAATTAAATTATCTTACCCTTAATGATCATCTTTAGCTTTATAAGTTTGGGTCTCAGTTTCCAAATCTGTTCTTTGAGAGAGTTGAAGTAGAGAATAAGCATTTATGTAGGACTTACTATGTGCCAGGTACTGTGCTAAGCACTTTACAAATATTATCTCAGTTGGTCCTCACTAACAACCTTGGTGGCTATAGTATATAAAATGTTGAGCCTGGAGTCAGGAAGCCCTGAGTTCAAATCTGATCTCTGACACTAGCTGTGTGACCCTGGGCAAGTCACTTAACTTCTATTTGCCTTAATCTACTGAAGAAGGAAATGGCAAACCACTCCAGTAACTTTGCCAAGAAAACCCCATGAATGGTATTGGATGCCATGGTACATAGGGTCATGAAGAATCAGATGTGACTGAACAGCAACAAAAACAACCCTTGGAGGTAGGTATTATTATTCTCCCCATTTTCCAGTTGAGAAAACTGAGACAGACAGAGGTCAAGTGACTTGACAAAGGTCACCTAGCTAGTAAGCTGGATTTGAACTCAGGTCTTCCTGTGTCTGGGCACAGCATTCTATCAACTGTATCACCTCACCACCTCTCTCTAAGTAGATCATAGGCTTATATAATCATAAGCTTAAAACTGGAAGAGGCCTTAGAAATCATCTAATACCCTCATGCCACAGATGTAGAAACTGAGGCCAAAAAGGTGAAGAGCCCCATCATCCAAGGTGACCCATGCTATAAGTGTCAGACTTGTCCTCTGACTTCAAGCCCAGGGCTCCTTCCACCCTTTCACAATGGTGTTTTCTATCTATCTATGTATCTATGTATCTATGTATCTATGTATCTATCTATGTATCTATCTATCTATCTATCTATCTATCTATCTATCTATCTATCTATCTATCTATCTATCTATCAATAGAGAGATGTGTGTATGTATATGTATATATGTACATATATGTATGTATATATTTATGTGTATATATGTGTGTACGTGCATATATGTGTATGTGTATATATGTATACGTGTATGTATATGTGTATGTGTGTATATATGTGTATGTGTATGTGTGTGTGTGTATATATATATATATATATATATATATATATATTTAAACCATCCTACCCACTCCCTTCATGAGCTAATGGTGGAATTTCAGGCAGCAGAAGCAGAATGAAGCTATAATAGTAGACTTTCAGAAACAGAGGCAAAAGGCAGCAATACTGGCAGAATGTGGAGCCCCACATCAGCCTTAATGGTCTGTCCATTAAAGGGTCTGAAACACTCCCAAGTAGCTTCATTCTTTTGGAATAAGGCAACTTATGTTATGTTTTCCAGAAGAAATATATGGAGTGGTTGTCAGTCACTGATACCTCAGATGAATCAGGTTATCTCCATCCTTGCCAAGGAGAGGGTTGCGTCTAGTTTTAAAAGGGGAAAGGTTAAAAAAAAAGGTCCAAAGTCTATGGCATCGCCCAGGGAAGGCAGAATGAATAATTCTCAGAACAAGGGTCATGGATATGTAACAAAAGTATTGAATTGGGAGTCCCAAGACCTAGATTTAAGTCCTGGTCCCATGTGCCACTAACCCTGTGATCTTGAACAATTTATTTCATCTTTAAGCCTGTTTCCTCATCTATAGATAGAAGGAGTTGTACTAAATGGCTTCTTCTAGAATAGGCCGTGCCAGACCAGGAGTGATGGCGTATACCTGCAATCTTTGCTGCTACCGGTCGAGGTTTAGGTTGGTGGATCGTTCGAGTTAGGGAGTTCCAAGCTGCATTCAGATGTCAGCAGTAAGTGTGGCACCAATATTCTGAGCCCCTGTGAGCAGAGGACCACCAGGACACCTAAGAAGAGGGGAATGAGCCCACACCAAAAACGGAGCTAGTCAGAGTTTCTGCGTTGATCAGTAGTGGGATTGCTCCAATGAGCAGCGGACTGTTGCATTTCAGCAAAACATTTGACAAAGTCTCTCTCGTGTTATTCTTGTGGATGGGGAGATAAGATATGGAATAGAGGAATCAAACTCAGGGCCCAGCCACTGCATCCAGATTAAAATGCAATTAGGAGGGGGCAGCTAGGTGGCGCAGTAGATAAAGCACCAACATTCAGGAGGACCTGAGTTCAAATCCAGCCTCAGACACTTGACACTTACTAGCCGTGTGACCCTGGGCAAGTCACTTAACCCTCACTGCCCTGCAAAATAAATAAACAAACAAACAAATAAATAAATAAATAAATTTGCAAAACACTTCCTGTATGTTATCTCATTTGACTATATGACAACCCTGGGAGGTGAGAGCTGTTATTATCCCATTGTACAGGTGGGGAAACTGAGGCTTAGTGAGATTAAGTGATTTAAGGGGGTAATGAAGGTCTCAAACTCAAAACCATGTAAATAATGGGATATATTTAACCTGAGGAAGGGAAGACAGGAGAAACACAACTGAGATTTTATAATATTTTGAGTACAGTCACAAAGGAGAAGGATAAAATATATTATTCTTTTTGGCCCCAGAGAGCAGAAATGGGAGCAATGGGAGGAAATTGAAGAGAGGAACATTCTGGCTTGATGTAATAAAAAAACCTGAATAATTAAAATGATCAGTAACAACGATGATGATGATGGCATTTATATAATGCCTGAAAGTTTGTGGAGTTCTTTACAAATATTATCTAATTTTACCCACATCACAACCATGTGAGGTGGGTGCTTTTGTTATTCCCACTTTACTTATGAAGAAATAGATACACAGAGGTCAAGTGACTTGCCCAGGGTCACATAGCTGGTAAGTATTTGAAAACCCATTTGAACTCAAGTCTTCCTGACTCTAGGCCCAGCACTCTATCCAATTTGTTACCTACCTGCCTCTGATGAAATGGAGGGCATGGGGATTGGAGGGGAATAGGTTCCCTCTCTCTGGAGAGAGATGGGTGCATTATCATTTGTGTGCTGAAAAGGCTGGATGTGTGCACCAGAGAATCCAATTGGGAGAGTGAGGAGAGTGAGGAAGGGACCCAATTAAAGGGACCTTTGGCAGTTTGGTGAATCCTAGGGATCCTTTCCCAGAGGAGTGTTTCTAAATGCATTAAATAAAATATAAAGGACCCCAAATTAAATCAATTATACTCAAATACACTTATCAATTTTAAAATAGTTCATGGACCCCAGGTTCAGAACTCCTGAGTCCAATCTCCCCATTTTACAATAAAGAAAACGAAGGTCCAGAGAGGATGATCAATTTACCCAAGGTCATATAACAAATTAAGAGTAGAGCTCCCCTAATTACTCATCCTGAGTTCTTTCTACTTTTTATTTTCCACTTTCTTTATATACACCCTTTCCTTCCTTCTTTCCTTCCTTCCTTCCCTCCTTTCTTCCTTCTTTCTTTCCTTCCTTCCTTTATTTCTTCCTTCCTTCCCTCCTTTCTTGCTTCTTTCCTTCCTTCCTTCCTTCCTTCCTCCCTCCCTCCCTCCCTCCCTTCCTTCCATGCTTCTCTCCTCCTCCCTCCAATCCCTGCATATCTCTCTCTGTCTCCCTCACTCTCTTTGCTTCTCTATTTTTGTTTCTCTGTATGTCCCCCTCCTCTTTCTCCTTCTCTAGGTATATTTCTCTGTCTCCTTCTCCCTGTCTCTTTTATTCTCTGACCTTGTCTCTCATCCCGTTGGTTAGGAATTTCACAAGTGGGGCTTCCCTTCCCTTTATCTCTCATCTTGTATGGGTGTCACAGCTCCCAAATCATTAAGGCCAGAATGATTAGCAGCATCCCCTGCCCCCAGCACTACATCTTACCAAGCCTGCAGGGAAAGGAAGGTCATTTGGGGGAGCTAGAAGCACAAACAGGCAGGACAGACTTGTCTCTGGGAGAAACAAATAAATCCGTCAAGCCCCCAGCTGGCTCTGCAGATAAAGGGCTATTGTAATGAGGCTGCCTTACATATGGGCCACTCTCAAGTTCACCCTTCCCATCTGCTCTTCCTCTTCTTTTCCCAATTCGGGAGGCTCCTGGGGAACTTTGAGGAAGGCATTAGGGAAACACATCTAGGTGATACTGTTGGGGAAGGGCACCAGCATCCTAGGATAAATCAAGTTAGTATGGAAACAAGAATATGAAGAAGAAAGATTTAAGCTAGGTGGCACGGTGGATAGAGTTCTAGATTTCAAATCAGAGAGATTTTATTTCAAATCCTGACACTTACTAGCTGTGTGATCCTGGGCAAGTCACTTAACTCCCTGTTCCTTAGTTTCCTTTTACATGAAACAAAGGGGCTGGAGTTGACGGTCCACAATATCTCTTCTAGCCCCATAATTGTGATCCTGTGGATGAGGATGATGATGGTGGTGGTGGTGGTGGTGGTGGTAATGATACCCCAGCATTCATTCATATAAATGCCTCACACTTCCCAAGGTCTTTTCTCATCCACAGGCATGGGATCCTCAAACACTTGATGAGGGTAACCAGGCCCCAAAGAAGCCAGGGCACTTATCTCATATTACACACAAGTTAATAACAGGGTCAGAACTAAAAACGAGTAGAGCAGATGCCTCTGACACTAGCTAGCTGTGTAGCCAGGGGCAGATTACTTAACCTCTCTGAGCCCCAGTTTCCTCAGCCGTAAACAGGGATGATAGGTTGTACCCACTTATATGGTTGCTGCGAAGCCAAATGAAATAATTCATGTGTGCACATGGGCTTGAAACCAACCCATCCCATGCTGGTGCTTGGCACCAGGTGAAAACACTTTTCTATTAACTCCACCACTCAGAAGTGGGTGTGAACAAAGTCTGTACATCTTCTTGGATCAATCAAAGCCACCATGTTAGAGACTAGAGTCATGCCCTAAGCAATTGTATAAAAGTGACAAGCTATGTTAGAATGGGGGAAAGAAGAGAGTCTGAGGCCTGGATTTGAGAGGCTGGAGTTTCTGTAAGCATCGAGGATGAGTTTCCAAGGAGGCAGAAGAGAAAGCCCTTCCAGTCACAGGAGAGAAGAGGCATGGGCAAGGCTGCCCTGGCCTCTGATGTCGGAGCTCACTGCCATCCTTCTACCTTAATGGGAATGATTAAGCACTAATCTTGGACAGGAAGGACCGGATAACATCTGGTAGACTGGGGGGTCTGGGAGCTGGGGCCCATAGAAGGTGGTAACAGGGCAAAGGAAAGATCCGTGGTAGCACCAGGGAAAAGCCACAGACCACAGATGATGGGACCCCTAGACCAAGCAAAGGGCTCCAGACTAGGCGACATTGCTGGAAGATGGTGGTCTAGGACTGGCACCCCCCCACTTCTCAGCCAAGGACACTGCAGACATAATGCCCTAGCATGGAAGAGTGGTGGGCGGTGTGGGGAGGGGGAAGGGAGGGATGCTTTACAGCTACCTTTCCCTCTCTATCTCTTGAGTCTGAGCACGGCTTGATTTATAGGATCCCTAATAGAAGCCTTTCCTGAACTCCCCACATCTAGCCTGGCTGACTCATCTAGTTTCCCCCAACCAATGAGATCACTAGGGAAGGGGGAGGGGAGGGCACATTTCTCTTGAACTGGGTTATGGGAGATGTTGGGCAGTGAGTGGGAGAAAGAAAACGCCAACCTTCCAGAAGCTAGAAGAGGGAGAAGGGTCAGATTCCCCTCAAGAGCTGTGCCAGTTTGGGCAAACTCTGCCCACTTCCAATTCTCCATTTCTAAAATGAATGACTTGCACCAAATGAACTATAAGGTCCAGCAACAACATTCCATCGCTGCTTTTGTCAGGTCCCACATCGAATCCATGTGGGAGAATTCCCTGATGCAGAAACTCTCTTCACCAATGCATGTTAATACTTAGGATTGCTTTGAATACTGTGAGACTAAGTTTAGGGACTTGTAGCAGTCACACACTTAAGAG
Organism: Dromiciops gliroides; assembly: GCF_019393635.1. NCBI lineage: Eukaryota > Metazoa > Chordata > Mammalia > Microbiotheria > Microbiotheriidae > Dromiciops > Dromiciops gliroides. The sequence continues at coordinate 47,649,088 of NC_057862.1, forward strand.
GCATGAAAGACAGGACTTGACCTCAGACCCTGCTGCTTCCAAGGCCAATCCTCTACCCACCTTGTTATCATAAGGAGATCATTAGGGGCAGCTAGGTGGTACAGTGGATAGAGCACCGGCCCTGGATTCAGGAGGACCTGAGTTCAAATCTGGCCTCAGACACTTAACACTTACTAGCTGTGTGACCCTGGGCAAGTCACTTAACCCCAATTGCCTCACCAAAAATAATAATAATAATAAAATAAAAAATAAGGAGATCATTATTAAATATTTAACAGTAATAACAGCCACAACACGGATGACATTAAGCCACAGGACTCCATGAGAAGAGACAAGCAACTCCTTGAGCTCATAGGATAGATCTCCAACGATAACAGAATATCATTTATACTCAAAAAGAATACAGTTCTTGATATAAACCAGGAAAAATAGAAAAGTACATCTTTGAGCCTGACTCCGAATGCCAAATTGAGCCAATAGATGAAGGTGACATGCCTTGGCCTTCTCCTCCCAAGGCACAATGAGCATAAAGGTATCAAGGAGAAAGTTACTTTCAGAACTACAAAGTGGACCATCCCAGACTTGGAAAGTATCCTAAGGAAAACCCACACCATATTAATGAAAAGTAGACACCCCCTCTCCCCCTACCCTTAGAAGTTACAGAAAGATTAGCACTTTCTCATCAAAAAAAAAAAAAAAAAAAAAAGGAGAACGACAATTGAAAACCATTATCGGAGCCCAAAATAAACGGGAGAAAAAGCTACAGAAATACTTTTGGAACAAGCAGCCACCTCCTCATCGAGTAGTCGAAAGGGCTAACAAAGTAAACAGACCGTGAGATTTCCTTCATCTCCAGGTGAAACTTAGAGCACGACTACAATCCAAAAGTGGAACTGAAAGGCCCACAGTGGATGACGGGCTTGTGGACTCAGCTAGCAGCATATTGACAAAGAGACATCCAACAAGTGTTTGAGTCATGCAGATTTGTTTATGGAAACAGGGGTTTATAGGAGCAATTCAGAACCAGGTCATCAGCATCCAAAATTTCAAAAGGCTTAACCTTAAGGAGTCTGGACTTAGGGATCGATACAAATTGTGCAAGGAAATGGTAGAAACTGTATCTCTTTGGTGGATATGATTATTGTCTGCTATTGAATGGGACATTGTCACCTTTTTTTTTTTCTGGGAGGTAGAATACCTCACTTAGAAATTAACAAATACATTATCATACCTCCTCTCCCATCACCCAAAAAGAAATTGTGACCGTAATATCCCATGTGGGCAGCTAGTGGTAGAGTGGATAGAGCGCTAAGCCTGGAAACAGGAAGACACCTTCATGAGTTCAAATCTGACCTCAGACACTTACTAGCTGTGTGACCCTGGGCAAGCCACTTCACTCTGTTTGCCTCAGTTTCCGCATCTGCAAAATGAGCTGGAGAAGGAAATGGCAAACACTCCAGTATCTTTGCCAAGAAAACCCCAAATGGAGTCACAAAGAGTCAGACACAACTGAGATGAAGTTCTAACCTTCCCGTATTAATGAGAGGGAAACTGAAACTCGGGGAAAGGAAATGGCTTACGTGGTAGACAGGAGAAATGACTCAGTGATTTTTTCCCACACTATATGTAATCCCACATCGAAATAGTAATGAGATCCTTGTACAAATGCAGAGAATTATTATTATTACCACATAACCCCATAGTATCCCAGATTTAGAGCAGAAAAGCCTGTCAAATTTCTTCATATTAGAGATGAGGAAATAAAAGAAAGAACGTGAGCTGCTCAGGGTCACTCAGGATAGAAGTGACAGGGCCAAGGTTTCTCTTAGATGAAAGATAAACCGATGTTGAAATCTCTCCAACAAAACAACAAACAAACTTCTCATCTGAGTTACCTCCCCCGAGCATTTATCGTGTTGCCTGTACCCAAGACTGGAAAGTTTCCTTGAACAGTTCTCAGCCCCTACCCGTCCCCTCCTGCCAAGGCCTCTGGAACAGCTGTCCTCAAGGTTGGCTGCCCATCAGCCTGCCTTCCTCCATCACAGGCCTTCCCCTTCCATGGGTCACGTGCTCCATGCTCCCAAGGAGTGAGCCCAACTTTGCCCTCTCTGGAGCCCAGTCACTAAGCCACAGTGTCCCTTTTGAGGATGGGGGGGGGGGGGGTTGTTGTCAGGAATGAGGGGAAGAGGACAGAGAATAGGGCTGGAAAGGAGAGCAGATTAATCATCTCTACAGAGCCCAGAATAATAACTCACATTTCTAATAGCACTTTAAAGGGTTCAAATTCCAAATCTTTCATTTACTTCCCGTGTGATCCTGAGCAAGTAATTTCCTTTACCTGGGCCTCAGTTTCCCCACTGGTAAAATAAAGGAGCTGGATAGACTAGGTAGATGATCTCTTAAATCCATTTCAGCTCTAAATTGACAATCCTTTGATTCCTCTTAGAAATACTCTTTTGTGGGGGCAGGTAGGTATCACAGTGGATAAAGCACTAACCCTGGACTCAGTAGGACCTGAGTTCAAATTTGGCCTCAGACACTTGACACACACTAGCTGTGTGACCTTGGGCAAGTCACTTAACCCTCATTGTTCCACACAAAAAAAGGAAAGAAATACTCTTTCCTGAAGATTGCCTTGAAGGGGCAACATGGTATATAATGGGAAGATAGATTTTCCTCAGTCTGCCTCAGACATTTACTACCCAAGTGGCCCTGGGCAAATCAAATCATTTATCTTCTCCTGCTTAGTTTCCTTATCTATAAAATGAGGAACATAAAAGTTATAGTACTTACCTCACAGGATTGTCATGTGGCCTCAGTGAAATGACGCAAGGCCTGCCTGAGTGATGTGGATGTGAGCAGTTGTTATTGCTTTTTGAGGTAAAGTAGTTCAACTCTTATCACCCCCTTTTTACAAAAGATGACCAGTAGAAAAGTGGAGATCTGGCCAAACCCATATCTCCTAGCTTTCTCTAAGTTTCATACTTTTGCTCACCAGCCTCAAATGTGCAGGCAGAAAAGAAGTTCTGGCTTGATTCGAGGACCACCAGGAAAACCATCCACTCACTCCCAAGCCAGTTTGTCATATTGCCTGAAATCCCCTCAACTTATGAGGAAAGTATGCATGGAAAGCAAGGGGATCTTTGCATACTTTCTGGGTATTGCTGCATTACATCTTCCCCATCTGCATTTTTAAAAATAATCACACTGCTTTGTTTGAAGAAGGTAGGGCAGGGGGAAGACGAGGTCCAGATCATTTGGTTAATTGGGGGCTAACAGCCCATAAGAACTGAAGAACTCAGAGGAGGCTGCTTAACAACAGGGAAAGAGTAGTTCACCTGAGGCTAGGTTCTGCAATAAGAATCCAGAACACCGCCCAGGACTGGGGAGCATGTGGGTGACCTCTGCCTTGACTTTCCTGCTGCTGTAGCTTGGTTAGACCAGCCCAAGCTTTCTGAGGGGGTTCCTGTAACATATGAGAGAGAGGGAAGGAGAATCATGTCTAAGGCCTTTGGAGACTTACCTCCATCCCATTATGGTGTTCCTGGATTGCTTTGCTGCTGTTGTCTCCCCTGGTGGTGATGGGTGTGTGTGTGTGTGTGTGTGTGTGTGTGTGTGTGTGTGTGTGTGTGTGTGTGTTTGTTTACCAGTTTGCCTCCCCAAGGACAGATGGATACTTGTGATCCCCAGGATGGGGTTGTGAGGCCCACAGCTCTGTCTAGTACTGCTTAGGAATCAGGAAACAGAGGATTTTAATAGTGACCATATGTCCTCCAGATTCAGCCACAGAATGATGTATCTGACCCATCCACCCCCAGTCCAGTTCCCCATCCCTAGGGAAAACTATCCTGTGGTGGGTCTACCACCTTTTTGTTTGGAAGAACAAACTTGTCTATTCTTGCTTAGGGGTTGGTTCTCCTGCTTTTCAACTGAGAAATTCCAAGAAAATGAAAAGAACAATTAGTCTCTGTTCTTTTGTGCTTCTGAAAGGAGACAGAAGTGACCTTCCCTGGTGTGGAGAGGAGAAGCAGAGTCTGGGAGCCAGCCTGTCTGGCTTGATCTAAGTATTTCAGCTAGGCCTCAGAAAGGTCTGTTAGACCAGAAGGGGGTTGGCACTGAACTGAGGTAGTTCTTGACCTCTGGAAAATCATGAGGGCCGGGCACTTAGGCTGGGGCTCACTAGCTGTAAAAGATAGGCAAGGAAGCTTGTGTAATATCCAGTCTGTACTTGAGAGTTTTCTTTGATACGTTTTATTGATGTCCTGCAACCTATCCTTGATATTTCTAGATGCTATTCTTTGTCCTTGTAAATAAACCCTACAAAACACATCCTTTTCTGGAGTATGAGAGAAGTCAGTGTCAGAGTCAGGGTAGTGAGTGCTGTTAGTAGTAAATGGAGAAAAGAACAAACAAACAAAGGATAATTAGGTAACTTATTCATTCAACAAGCCTTTATTAAGTACCTACTATGTGCCAAGTATGATGCTAGGAATGAAGATATAAAAATAAAAATAAGGCTGTTCTGCCTGTAAGAAATTTACATGGGGGGGGGAGCATTGTAACATATCTGAAGAAAAGTTTCTATAAATACATAAATTTAAATAAATAAAAATATATATTCATTTGGGGTAAAGGCCTTTAACAACTGGGAGGGGGATTAGACTGAGCTTCCTACAGGAAGTGGAACTCTAGCTAACCTTTGAAGGATTCAACTCCTTCAACTGGCACTGGTACTTGTAGGTTGGGTCTCTAGAAGGTGGCATTGATGTTACTTCCCCCAGGGTTCCAGGTCTAACTTTGAGAGTGCAGAAATATTTTGAACTAACTGCCTAGGCTAATTTGGAGGGACTAAACTGACTGACTGCTTTTAATTTAATATGGGCCGTTTACAAAGTTCTACCACACTGCTCCCAAATTGATAAGCAAAATATTAAGAAGTCTCTTACCTAAATAATCAAAGCAGAGTTTATTTATGAGATACAATTTAAACATAAACATACAAGGAAATAAAATGTACAACCTGACTGTGTCTCTTTCCCATCTGCTGCACCTGGAACTTTTTTTTAATACAATAAGGGCTGTTGCTACCTCTTGCCTTAGGGTATGTTACACTTTCACTGCTCAGCTACTTCCTTCTAACTTTCCTCTTAATCTTCTGGCCTCCTTCCAGCATCTCTAGTCTCTGTTCCCTCCTTGTAGCCCCTTTCTGTCCATTCCTCTCCAACCTCTTAACCTTCCGGCCTCTCCCTTGCTCCTAGTCCTTTAGCCTTCTCCTGTGTCCTCCGTTCTTCTAATCTTTTCAGTCCCCCTCAGTCTTGCCTGCCAGTCCTTCTATCTTGTCCTTCGGCCTCCTTATACTGTCTAACTCCCAGGTCTATATATATTTTCCTTTTCTCCACTCAAATCTCGGGGCTTTTTGTGCCCCACATAGACTCCAAGCTAATACGCCAGCCAGGACTGCGGCTGGGGCTGGGGATATGTTCGAGCATCACATGCACACCCAGGGCTCCAGGGGCCCATGCCCCGTGCTGTGTGCCCAGGGACCTCTGAACAGGCTATGGCAGAGGCCGGCGTGGACGAGCCCAGGATCTCTGGGATAGATCCGCTCAGGGAGCTGGGGGCTTTTCCCCCGCAGCTGTCTGACCTGGCATCTCATACAGCCCACGGGGCTTTTTGGCTCAGCCGAAGTGGAGGGGGAGGAGCACCAGCATCTCCCACACAGAAGAGACCCTGAGGGCCTAAGGCTTTCTAATCTCAGCCCAAAGGTAGGGTCCCCAAATCAAAATAAATTTCCACAAGAAGTTGAGTTTCTAGTAACATTGCACTTGAGCCCCCACTGGTGTAACTCTGCCATTGGCCCTACTAACCTAACTCTTATTAGCATTTCTGGCCCCAGAGGGCACAAAGCACTCTGGGTTCTCATATGAGTTTGTTTAAGCTTCATGATATGAATCAGTTTGTGCACACATGATTGGATTTGAACGCAGAAACCCTTAACGTCTTCCCCTCCCAGACTGATGCTTTTCTGAAGGCTCACTAGGTCATCTTTTACCTCAGTTCTTACCTAGTCTTTAACTGCTCAATGGACATTACCTCAGACAAACTGAGACATGGGAAAGAACTTAGGTTTTTTTTTTTTTAATTTTTTTTTTTTTTTTGCAGGCAACGGGGATAAAGTGACTTGCCCACGGTCACACAGCTAGTAAGTATCAAGTGTCTGAGGCCAGATTTGACCTCAGGTACTCCTGAGGCCAGGGCCGGTGCTTAACCACTGCGCCACCTAGCTGCCCCAAGAACTTAGTTTTGAAAGGCCAAGGTCTCCCACTGCATCCTGGGCCATTGCCAGTCTTCTTGACCTATGTCTTGTCACTGGACCCAGATGACTCTGGAGAAGAAAGCGAGGCTGGTAACTCTGCACAGACCTGCCTCGCTTAAATCCAATTCACTGCACATGGAGACATCACCCTCCGCGGGTCATTGGTCCTCTTCGAGATGGAAGGACAAACCACAATAATCTGCCTGTAACAGTCACAAAGGACAAGGTTCCTACATGTAACCAATATATTTCACCTGTCCTTCATCTGAGCCCACAAGGCTCGGCTTGGGACAGATAAAGGTTATTAGAGGTCAAAGCAACCCAGTCCAAAGGATCTACTCAGATAAAAGTGACTTTAAGACAAAACCTCAATTCCTAAACTGTTTCTGAGGCTGCCATTCACTTTTTCTCTGCCCTTTTAACACCCTTTCAGGGCCCCAGCTCCACAGTCCGAGAGTCCACCAAATGTGACCTGGTCCTTCCTGTCCAGGTTTAGTTTATACTTACAAGATTTGTTTATTCCTTCAGTTCAGAGTTGGTTGGGACCATGTGAATTCTGGTAACAAACGTATGTAAATATAAATTTAAAAATTCAAAGATCGATTCATATGCAAGACTATATAAGTAGAGCAAGTGGATAATTTCACAACATCAACATCGCAAATCCTTTTTTTCTGTTTGTGAAGTCCTCATGACATTTCCTGAAGGATCCTGGTGATGGAAAAATTGCTTAGATAAGTAATTGCTGAGCAAATTGCTGGACAAGTTGAATCCCTGCTGGGATGGGCCTTTCCTCTGTTGGGTTACTTCACTTTTTCCCCCCTCCCCTTCTTCCAAGGAAGGAGAAGGTACCAATTGTCCCTGTGTACTGTCTCCAGACATTGTAATGCTCACAATGTCATTGTCTAGGTATGGTCTTCTCAAGGTCATTGCTCCAAAGAATAATAAAAACAAGGGAAGAAGAAACATATAAAAGACAGTGATGGCCCACGTATGGCCAGGTGGGAGATAGCGCTACTGTTCCTTTCCCACCTGACCACCTCCTGACCCCCTCAAAGTAGCCCTTACTAGAAGCTACCAAAGAGATGACACGGGGTGGGTGACTTCTTTTTTCCAGCAATATCTGAGTCATCAGGTTTTTTGGCTTCTGATTAGAATATATTTAATCATCACAACACAGATGCCCCTGAGTCATACATGGCCAGAAGCTTGCTTCCACCCTACCCCTGCTCCACCAGGTTTCCATATTGTTCCTTGGACTGAAACCAAGTAAAGAATATTTGTGATTTCACTACACTACCCACCAGAAAAAAAACATCCAACATGATCCCTCAATTACCTATTTTCATGTCACCTTCATTTCCAAAGTTATTTCTCCCCTGGATCTGGCAAGTCATCTCTTAGAATTAAAATGAAAAAAGAAAGAAAAAAATCACTCCACAAAGCTAATAAAAAATCAACCAAATCTGCCAGCATATGCCAAATTTCATACTCATAGTTCCCCGGCTCTGCAAAAAAAAAAAAAAAAAAAAAAAAAGGAGGGAGGTGTAACTTCTCATCTCCTTATCTCCTTTCTGGAGCTAAGCCTGGTTTTTATAAGTATACAATGGTGTTTCTTCTTCTTGTTGTTCTTGTCATTGCTTTCAATCGACGTTCTTATACTCATGATAGTCATTGTTTTCCTGATTCCACTTAAGTTCACTTTGTAGCATGCTTCTTTGAATTTGTTCAATTCGTCATGGCTTATGGTAGAATAATATTCTATTACATTTATGTACCACAATTTTTTGGACACTCCCCAGTGATGAGCATCTACTTTGTTTCCAGTTATTTGGGAAATTAGTGATTCTGTGAGGTAGAGGTAAGGAGGTAATTCATCCAAAGTATGAAATATAACCTGTGCAAAAGAAGAAAAGAAGAACAGAGGGAGGGAAGGAAGGAAGGAAGGAAGGAAGGAAGGAAGGAAGGAAGGAAGGAAGGAAGGAAGGAAGGAAGGAAGGAAGGAAGGAAGGAAGGAAGGAAGAATGGAAGGAAGGATGGAAGGAGAGAGGGAGGGAGGGAGGAGGAAGGAAAGGAATGAAGGTGGGAAGGAGGGAAGGAAGGAAGGAGGGAAGGAAGGAAAGAAGGAGGGAAGGAAGGAGGGAAAGCACACAGTTAAGGATTGCAGCAGACTCTATTGTGCTTCAGCTAAGGTGAAAAAAAGAGGGCAGGAGTAGTAATCATGATCTCAGACAAAGCAAAAGCAAAAATAGAGCTAATTAAAAGAGATTATCAGGTAAACTACATTTTTCTAAAAGGTATCATAGACAATATTAAGTATATATTTACCAAATGGCAAAGTATCCAAATTTTTAAAGATACAAACGAAACCAAATGCAGCCAAAATAAGAAGGAAACTGGGGGTTGGGAGGAGGTATGTTTACAGCAAGTTTCTCTGATAAAGACCTCATTTCTCAAATATATAGAGAACAGGGTCAAATTTATAAAAATACAAATCATTTCCCAATTGATAAATGGTCAAAGAATATGGACAAGCAGTGATCAGAAGAAATCAAAGCTATCAATAGTCATGAAAAAATGCTCTAGATCTCTATTTATAAAAGAAATGCAAATTAAAACATTTCTGAGGTACTACCTCTTACCTATCAGATCAGCTAACCTGACAGAAAGCAAAAATGACAAATGCTAGAAAGAATGTGGAAAAACAAGTACACTAATGTATTGTTGGTGGAGTCGTAAACTGATCTAACCATTCTGGAAAACAATTTGAAACTATGTCCAAAGTATTATAAAACTGTACATAAACAAAGCTAATATAGAAATATGTCTTTCATGACTTCACATATATGATCTACATCAAAATGTTTAGCTTCTCAAGGAGGAAGGAGGAGAAGAAGGTTGGGAATTTGGAATTCAACAATTATTTTTAAAAGAATGGTAAAAAATGTTTTTACATGCAATTAAGAAAAAAATCAAATAAGAACATTCTTTTTTTAAAAACTGTGCATACACTTTGATCCAGCAATACCAATAGGTCTGTATCTGAAAAAGATCAAAGGAAAAGAAAAATTACCTATATGTACACAAATATTTGTAGCAGCTGTTTTTGTGATGGCAAAAACTAGAAATTAAGGGGGCGGGGTGCCCATCAATTGGGGAATGGTAGACAAGTTGTGTGATGAGCAAGATAGTTTCAGAAAAACCTGGGAAGACTTATAGGAATTTATGCAAAATTAAGTGAGAAGAACCAGGAAATCATTGTATACAGTAACAGCAATATTGTAATGATGATCAACTACTCTGATCAATACAATGATCCAAGAAAATTTCAAAGGACTCATGGTAAAAATTTCTATCCACCTCCAGAAAGAACTGATAAACTCTGAGAGAACACTGAAACGTAATTTTTCCAAATTAATTTTTCTTGCTATTTTTCAAAATGGCTACTATAAAAATAATGTTTTGCATTACATCATATGTATAATTGATATCATAATCCTTGCCTTCTCAATGGGTAGGGGAGGGGCTGGAGGGAGAAAGAATTTGGAACTCAAAAAAATTTTAAAGAATAAAAAATATTTTTAAAAGAATTAGTTACCAGCCTTTTCTTTTCTTTTTGGTGGGACAATGAGGGTTAAGTGATTGGACCAGGGTCACACAGCCAGTAAGTGTCAAGTGTCTGAGGCCAAATTTGAACTCAGGTCCTCCTGAATCCAGAGCTGGTGCTTTATCCACTGTGCCACCCAGCTGCCCCCAGCCTTTTCTTTTGAACCAGACTTGTTATCCCTAAACAAGAAATATTTGAGGAGGAATATAGATATTATTCTTGTCTTGTAACTCCTTTTGGACACTGGAGAAAAGGATACCTAGCCTTGAGGTACTCTTAAATTCAACCTGACCCTTCCTTCCATCCTCCCACCTTTTCTCCCAGCATGCTATAGGTGATGCAGGAGCTATCCTGGCTTCTCTTCCCCTCTACAGAGGAGGGCCAGTCTTCAGGTAACATCAATCCATGCTGCCCTTGAGCCATATACAGACATGTTATGTGGGCATGAACATCTTCCATGCACATTCATGTCTATCTTACATATATTTTGTTCATAACCTTTCCAAGACACATCACCAGGGAGATTTGTGAAACCAGAGAGCTGGGACCCAGGCAGTGCCTCATTTCCCCCAAGTTTCCATAGCTTTGAGCCTTGAAAGGACCCTTGTCCTACCAAGAAGTCAAATGGCCAAGGATGCAGAGAAGTCACCTGAAGAGAGACAAGGAAAGTAAGACTATGAACTGTGCTGGTTACTCTTCTGCCATACTTCTCCTGCCAAGCCAGTGAGAAATTGAGGGGCTTGGATTCTGCCTCTGCAAGAGAAAGAGTCAAAAGCAAGTCAAGCTGAGACTTTGCTATGGAGGAGCACAAATTGAACCTAGATCCTCTAACTTCAAATTGAGTACTTTTCCCATGGCACCATATTGCCTCCTTAAGGCTCAGTTCTCCTGGTTTTCATTTCAGTATATGTACTTTTCAAAAGTTGAATTAACTTCTTAAAAACGTGATTTATAACAAGCAATATTAAACAGCAGTAGGACTAATTAAACTTGCTTTGTAACTATTTTTACTTAAAACAATTTCAATATGTAAACCAAGATAATGATTTTTCAGTCATTTTTTTTAACTGTCCATCAAGATTATTTATCCATTCATTCTCTAATTTTCTACTTTTGTCATCAGAATTCCTGTAGTCTTTGTTTTTCTGGCTCTATTTTTTTTCTGCTTTGCATCATCTAAAAATTGTCTGGGGTTTTTTTCTATTCCTCATGTATTGTCATTCTTAATTCCATTAGAATATTCCATTCCATTTATACACCACAATTTCCTTAACTATTCCCTTATTGTTGGAAGTTCGATGTACTTTGTAGGATAGAATCATAGATCTCTCAGTGGAAGAGACATCAAAGGCCATCTATCCCAATTCCCTCACTTCACAGATCAGAAAACATAGGCCAAGTAACTTAAGTGACTCACCCAAGGTTTAGTGGTAAGTATCAGATGTGGGACTTGTGGAAATTTATTTTGATTTGGGGACCCTACCTTTAGGCTGAGATTAGAAAGCCTCAGGCCCTCAGGGTCTCTCCTGTGTGGGAGGTGCTGGTGCCCCTCCCCCTCTGCTTCAGCTGAGCCCAAAAGCCCCGTGGGCTGTACAAGACGCCAGGTCAGACAGCTGGGGAGAAAAAGCCCCCAGCTCCCTCCGACCTGAGTGGAGGTATCTGAGAGATCCCAGGCTCTGGCATAGCCTGAGGCATGTGAGGCTCAAGGGCAACACCCCCCCCCCCCCCCCGCCCCAGCCGCAGCCCTGGCTGGCAGATTAGCTTGGTCTGTGGGGGCGCAAGAAGCCCCGAGATTTGAGTGGAGAGAAGAAAAGGTATATATAGACCTGGGGGTTAGACTCAGGGCGGGGACAAGGTCGGACGAGAGAGTTTGAGAAGAGGTTCTGACAAGGAGACAGGGGACGAGACCGAACAGTAACGCAGGACTAGGAGCAAGGAGGAAAGGCGGCGGACAAGATTAAGAGAGGCGGACAAGAAGTTCGGACAGATGAGATGAGGCCGAGAAGAGGTCAAGCTGATGAGATTAGAAAGGTTGGAGCACGGCAGACTAGAGACGGGGCTACAAGGATGCAGGAGAAGACAAGAAGGACTAGGAGCAGGGAAAAGAGAGGCTGAAGGGTAGACTGACAGAGCAGACAAACAGAAGGTCGGTGAGAGAGAAACACAGGGGTTCAGCAGTGGCAGTAAGGAGAGGAAATTTAGAAGCAGGGGGATTTACAAAGTGAAAAGGTACAGGCAGAGTTAGTGAAAGTAGCTGAGTAAGTGAAAATACCCTGAGTCGAGAGGTGGCTAAGGCCCTTATTGTATTAAAAAAGTTCGAAGCACAGCAGGTAGGAAAGAGACGGCAGGAAAGCAGTCAGGTTGTACATTTTATTTCCCTGTATTCTTAATTTTAAATAGTATCTCATAAATAAACTCTGCTTTGATTATTTAGTTGAGAGCCTTCTTAATCTTTAGTTTATCAATTTGGGAGCAGTGTGGTGGAACTTTATAAACGGCCCATATTAAATTAATAGCAGTAAGATAGCTAAATAGTCAACAGTCCCCAGATTAGTCCTCCAGTCAGATTAGCCCCTCAAATTAGCCCTAGTTAATAAAATATTTTCACATTTTAATGGCGATGGTGGCAGGACCTACGGCCCAATTATAATTTCTCTAAATTTATCATTTTGCATATAATTATAATTTTTCATAAGTACAGTTATATAATTTTCCTGGGTTAGACATAGTTATTAATAATTAATTTTTTTACAGACTTGAACTAAGGGCTTCTGGCTCCAGAGTCAGTACACTTTCCACTATACCAATGCTGCCTCATTCATCTGTAGCAGTTCAAAGCAAGGATACTTAAACTCGATTTTTTTTTGTCCATGACAATGCTATACTGTTACCTAGGTAGAAAGGTACTGAATAACACAGAACTTTAGAGCTAGAAGGGAATGTGGAAGTCTTGTAGTTCAACCTCATCATTTCATGGATAGGAAAATAGAGGTTCAGACAACTGATAAGATTTGAACCAAGTTCCCCAGTTACCATGTGGCAGAGTTGGGATTCAAAGCCAGATCTTTTCACTCCTAAGTCTAGCACTTTTTCTACGGGACCATTTTGGCTCCACACACATTTCTATACACTGGACATTTTTCATATTGTCTGTTCCATGTACATAACTTCCTCTGTGTCCTAGAATTTAGAAAATTCTATGTATTTATTTTTTTGTGAGGCAATTGGGGTTAAGTGACTTGCCCAAGGTCACACAGCTAGTAAGTGTCAAGTGTCTTGAGGCCTAATTTGAACTCAGGTCCTCCTGACTACAGGGCCAGTGCTCTATCCATTGTGCCACCTAGCTGCCCCAAATTCTATGTATTTCTAAAGTGCTTTTCCTCAAAAGAATAGTGTAATTTATATACAAAACTTAATTACTAACTTCTTCCACATAGTTGTGAGAGTACCCAATAAAAACCAAAGGTACTTTGTAAATGATAACTGCTCTGCCCAAAAAATCAGGGATTTAGGATTTTTTAGGTCCTGAACAATAGGAAAAAGATTGACTATTTATGAAATTGGTTTTTCTATAGAAAGCTATTATTCCAATTTTTCATTGTCTAATTTGTTGATAACTTACTCTGTTTATTGTTATTTGGCCTTACTCTTCATTAGGAAATTAAAGAGGAGTGCCTTCTTTTGACTTTATCCTTCTAGGAGCCCCAGAAAAAAAAGACAGAAGCGATCTTGGAGGTCATCTGATTCTGTCCTTTCATTTTGCAGATGGAGAAACTGAGGCCCAGAAAGGTTAAGTTATTTGCTTAGAGTCCTAAAACAGAGTTAAGTGGAAAAGCTGAGATTCAAACACCATTTCTCCACCATAAATCCAACACACCTTTCACTATGTCATGTTGAGTCGGGCATGCAAATAGTTAGGGAAACACTTCCCCCATCAAGGCAGGCCTTGTTCAAGTGCTGAGTTACTTATACAAGCTGCCTTGCCTGCCTGCCTGCCAGAGACAAAGTGGGAAATTCGGAGACTTTGCTGCGATGCTTGCAGACACTTTTAGGAGCCAAAACAACCAACTAATGAGCTTCCATCATTCCCAAAATAACCCGGGAGGCTGGGATAGATATTCCCTTGAAACTGTTTTCCTGGAAATTTTTCTCTTGTTTTTTTTCTTGAAAGTTACTGATTCACTGATGCTGGTCATTCACGGGAGTGAATGATCCAGGAGAGCTACAGGAGAGGAAAATGAGTTCAACTTGAATTCAAAAAGAAAGAATATTGGACTAAGAATCAGGAAAGTTGGAGTCTAGTCAGGGATTGGCTGGTAAATGTTTAATAATCAGCTTTCCAAGGAGAAAAAACAAGGGCTCAGGGTACACTTTTAAGATGAATATGCATTGTCACTGTTTTCTATATCACTTTCTGTTTTGTTTTTTGTTTTTTATTTTTTATTTTTGCAGGGCAATGAGGGTTAAGTGACTTGCCCAGGGTCACACAGCTAGTGAGTGTCAAGTGTCTGAGGTCAGATTTGAACTCAGGTCTTCCTGAATCCAGGGCTGGTGCTCTATTTACTGTGCCACCTAGCTGCCCCTCTCCATCACTTTCTAAGTCTAGACAATCAACAAAAGAATCAACACCTAATTTTTAATCATTTTTTTTAATTTCTAAGGTGTAAAAGTGAAAAAAATTAACCACTTGAACCATTTAAGCCATTGTCTTATTGTGAATCCCTGGTAGATCTACACACTCTGAGTGGAGGAGGGACCTGGAAGTCATTCAATTTAACATTCTGCCTTTACAACATTCTCAACAGGTGTTCTGTTAAAACACTTAAAGCCACGGGGAACTCACTACTACACAAGACGGTTCATTCCATCGATGGGTGAATCCGATCAGAATGTTTCTCCTTGTGCTGAGCCTCAAACCTGTCTTCGTCTACTCTGTACCCTCTTGTTCCTCCTTCTGCCCTGTGGCAACAAAGAGAACATGTCTGATTTGTCTCCTACAGGACAGTCCTTGATATAGTGGAATACACCTGCCCATCTTCCCTTACATCTCCTCTTCTCCAAGAATTGTATCCTGGATCTTTAACCATTCATTCTATCTCATGGTTTCCAGTCCCCTTATTATCCTGGTAGTCCTTTTCTGAATGTGTTCTGGTTTGTCAGGTTCCCTTTCCTTAAGGCCCTGCATAGCCAGGATGCTGATACCCCCATTGGCTCTCCTCCCTCTCCTCTATTATTTAGGATGAACCAGAATGTACTGGGGGTTTTATGAGATAAAGGCAGAAGATGTTCTGAGTAGTCTCTGGTAGCCCAAGGGAACCTAACCTAGGGCTGTGCCCTCCTTGTCACAGCTGGGCAGAGCCAGTGTCTGCCACTCACTGGAGGATGGGAGGAAGGCAGGGGGTGTTTTTGTCTCTGCAGCAGCAGGGGATCCTGGAATGGGCCCTGCACAGATCTTCGAGTTAGCTTTTGCTCCCACAGTGAGAGGCTGAGAGAGCACTTTAAGGAGGGGAGTTCTCTGGTGTTAATGCATAAAGATTGTACCTTGATGGGATTCTGCTCTTCTCCCAAGCACTTAGCTGCCCACCACCATCTGGCATAAGGCTGAAGAGTCAAAATGGTTTGGAGAAATAAACTAATTTTCCATCATGTTGTTCACATCTCAAGTTTTCTTAGACACAGTCTATAGATTCTGACCTTTCCTGAATGATTCAGGCTCATATTGTGAGCAAAAGTCACTGTCCTGGGTTCCAAGACCTCTTTCCCCAGATAATACGTCCTTCATAAATAATTTAACATATGGAAAGAGCTTTTTCAACTTTAAAGTTCCATATAAATTCTGGCTATTATTACTATCCACAGCCCTCATGCAGAGATCTGGTCAAATCATATCTATGCCAATATGTTATGATGATATCATGTTGCATAGCTATATATTATAAAGTGGCATCTGACTCTTTGTTACCCCATTTGGGGTTTTCTTGGCAGAGATGCTGGAGGGGTTTGCCATGTCCTTCTCCAGCTCATTTACAGACGAGGAGACTGAGGCAAACAGGGGTAAGTGATTTGCCCAGAGTCACACAGCTAGGAAGTGTCTGAGGCCAGATTTGAACTTCCTCATCTTCCTGACTCTAGGCGGGGTGCTCTATTCACTGGGCCACCTACCTGCCACTAACTACATAGAGATATTCAAGAACTCCATAGTTCTTAGCAAGTAAAATTCAAATCATTTATCTGGTATTTAAAGTTCCCCACAATCTGGCATCACTTTGTTTTTTCCTGTCTTATCCTCTAATTAGGCTGTGAACTCCTCAAGGGTAGAGACTCTTGTTTCTTTATAGGTTCAGTGATTATCACAGTGCCTGGTGCCCAATTGGCACTTAAATGTTTGTTGACTGACTGACTTTCCTTTATATGTACTCTTTGTTCTGATTTAAACTGCTCAACTCTGTCTCCCAAGCAGGCCCTACACTTCAATGCCTCTGCTTGACCTGTCCCCTCTGTTTGTGATGCCCTCTTGTCTTTCTTCTTCGTGTATTAAATTGTTTAAAGCTCACCTCAAATGCCAGCTCCTCCATGAAGCCTCCCCAGATTACCTTTGGATTGGTACTGAGATGTCACCTCAGATGTCACAGAGGATGTTTTTTATGCCTCAGGAAGCACTTAGCATATCATGTGAATTAGATTAGAGCCTGAGTTCAGGACCTTCTCCCCTAAGCAGACTCTATTCAGGGAGTGTGTCTTGTCTAAACTTTGGGTCTCCATCCCCTTCCCCACAAAGTGATATACCAGTAGTTATGGTCAGTTTTTTAGTATGGAAAAGACCAGATTTCCCTTCTCTAAACTGTACCTATTGAAAGAAATCCTTTTGTTATGATAAGCAACTGTCCCCATAAGAGCTTCCTGCTGGGGAGAATAATAATTCACATTTCTATCATTTGTTAAGGTTTGTATAACTTTTTTCTTGATACAACCAGATGAGACAGCTGGTGCAGCTACCATCACCCCCATTTTCCAGATGAGAAAACCGAGGTCCCAAAGGTTCAGTGATTAGCCTTTCATCACCCAGCTAGGGAGTGTCTGAGGAAAAATTCTAGCTCAGCTCTCCTGAGTCCAAGGGCAGCATTCTTTCCTCAGAGGTGCCCACTGCTTCCCAAACATAGGATCTCTGTACATACTGTTGTCTAGAACAGAATATAGTCATCCCTGTCTTGGGTAATAGAATGAGCTGTCCTTCTTCAGCGAAAACTCTGCAAGTTGTTATAATTACATGAACAGCAACAGAAGGTGCCATTGTTAATTTTTATGAAAATAAATGGCTTTGCTAGTGTGTTAAACTAATCTCCTCACAGCCCCTGGGGCTGTGCATGCTGTGGGCCTGACTGGGTGTTATTAATAATGTCTGGCCTTATTTGAACCACTCAGAAAATAGCTCTTGAGTTGTGCCCCACTAACTGCTACCAGTTGCTTCCTTTGGGCTATATCACCCTCCTTTTATGAAAATGGGCTGGTGAGTGGTTTTTTTCCTTCCCTGGAAAATAATTAAAGTCACAGAACCCAATAAATACTTAACTAGATTATAGTTTTAATTAAAGCCCTTCTGTAGAAGCAGCTCAGCTGCCATTCACCTCAGGCAGGAGAAGTGATGAAACATTTGCACCGGCAGGCATCAAAGGGCCAAAGAATTGGGGATCTACTTTACCTCTGCACCCTAAGGATCATGGGACCTTTCCATCTGACCTGTAGCTCAGACTGTCTTCTATTTATGTTATGTCCTGTTAGAACGTGAACTACTGGCAGACAAGGGCTGTCTTACTTCTTAGTTTGTATTCTTGAGGACCAGTACAATTCTTTGCATATAATAGGTGCTTAATAAATGCTTTAAAATTTCATTCAGTCATTCATTCATCATTCATTCATTCATTTATTCATTCTTGATATTCAAAACCCTTCCTCCTGGTTCCTAGGCTCTTTGTTCCTCTGGAAATCATTGACCAACATTTGAATCAATCAGAGATATCCACAGGTTGGGTTTTGGGGCTTTTTTAGTGGGGCAATGAGGGTTAAGTGACTTTCCCAGGGTCACACAGCTATTAAGTGTCAAGTGTCTGAGGCCAGATTTGAACTCAGGTACTCCTGAATCCAGGGCGGGTGCTTTATCCACTATGCCACCTAGCAGCCCCACATGGGTTGGGTTTTAATTGAATTTTTATTATGTATTGATTTCTGTTTGAGAAATAATAATATTAGTAATAATATAGTGCACATATATATAACATTTTCATGTTTACAGAGTTTGTGTGTAATATCTCCTTTGATCATCACAACAACTCTGTTAGAGCAGGTACTGTTTTGTCCCCATTTTATAAATGAAGAATCTGAGAATGACACAAGGTAAGTGACAAGGTAAGCTCAGGGTCACACAACTCAGTAAGTGTCTGACAGAGGATGTGAACTCAGATCTTCCGAACTGACTCCCCCTCTAGCACTTTATCTACTGGGCTATCCAGCTGCCACAGTGAGACAGAGGGGTTCAGAGGCATAGGTGAAGGAGGGGTGTGGTCTAGTGTCAAAAGCAATAGCTTAGAGTCAGGAGGCCTAGGTTCTAATTCAGCCTCTGCCATCATCTGACTCTGTGACTATAGCAGACAAGTCATTTCACTTCTCAAAAACCTCAACTTTTTTCATTTGTAAAATGGGGTTGATGATATCGTGCCTACCTACTTCTATGGTTCCTATAAATAAAATGTAGAGTAAACCATGTGGACTTGAGCGACTGGGACCCTGGGCTCTCAAAAGCTGCTCTCAGTGAAGCATCAGCCCTGACAGTTTTTTGTTTTGTTTTGTTTTTCTTTTTGTTTGTTACCAAATTCTAAAAGATTCCAGTGATGGAGCACTGCAGGATCCAGCCTAGCAAAGGGCAGAAAGGTCCAGCACCATGGCTACAGGTGTTTTTTGTTTTTTTCTCACCTTTGTCAACTTTTAGTAAACTACTGTGAGGTCTAAAGTTAATATAAGGAGAGTTAATTGAGTGGCTCACCATAATACTGGGGGTCCTGGAAATAATGAAGGACCTCTAGATGCAAAGCTCCTTCCCCTCCAAACTGCCTTTTTAGACATTTCTCCTAGACCAATAAGAAAGGAGCCTAACAGCCTCTTTTCCACAAACAAATCAGGTTTTATTAATGGGAATAAAATAAACAGCAAAGGTGAAATTAATCAAATCAAAGACAAGGGAATAGAGGAAAAGAAATACGGATAATCCCCCTAACTCTAACCTAAGTCTATACAATCCCCAAACTCGCTTCCAGTTCAGCTAATTCAAAAGAGCAAGGCTCTTATATTAACTCACCACCTGGGGTCCGTAGCTTTGATGGAAAACAGCCAGGGCCCACAGAACAAAAACTGCTAAGAAAGAACCTCTTTCTTGTCTCCTGCTGCAGCTCGCACCACCAGAAAGAAAGTCACTATGGAAGAGACTGAGCTCCCCTCATCGAGCGTTTATTCTCCCTCCCCCAAAAGGGGAGGTCCTTCAAAACTGCCTGTGGAGAGTGTTTTTTCCTGTTGACATCAGCAGCATACATCACTCAGGATAGGACAGGTGTGGCCCATCCCAATCACTCTGCCAAATTCCAATAATCTTACCACACTACACATGGAGGAAAGAGCAGGTTTCAGTCCCTATCAGTAGAAGTAGACTGGACAGGGGTGAAATCACAGGCCTCTGAAATGTTACTATATCTGCCCCTACCCTCTAAAGTATGTGTTCTTGAGGGGAAAAAAGACCCACACGACAGACTTAAGAGAACATAGAGCACACCACAAGTGTGACATCTAGAGATGACTTCCTGGGACCCAGGGGTACCTGAGGTGCCTGAAACCAGGGGAGGGGGAGGGTCAGGATTGAAAGGGGAAAATCCATCTAGGAAGGCTTCCTGGGGGAGATTTAAAGAAAGGATAGCACCATGGTCTGTTGGGGAGACATTCTAGAAGGAGGAAGAAGATATTTGCAAAAATTCCAAGTCTGAAATGAATTCGATTTGATTTGACAAACACTGTGTGCCTAATTATTTGCAAAGCACTGGACTAGATATGGGGATACAAAGATATTCTACTTATGTTCTACTAGGGAGATGTGACATATGCACAGAGAAGTAATAAGAACTCACATTAATACTGCTTTTTGAGTTTTGCAAAAGGCTGTCATCAAAACAATCCATGTGGGGTAAATAAGGTAATTTTCCCATTTCACAGATGAGGAAGCTGGGTAAGTAAATTGACCTTGTGGGGGGAGGGGTGGTGGGAAGGGTGGTGGGAAGTGAGACAGCTGGTAAATGTCAAAACAGGAAATTGAACTTGAGTCTACTGAACCTAAGTCTGGCAGGATTTCCACTATAGCAAGATAAAGCAGGAGTTTAGCTGAGAAGAACCCAAAAGCCTCTGTGGAGGATGTGGCCCTTGCAAGAATGAAAAGGATGTTAAGAGGGAAGAAGGAGTATGATGTGCATTATGGGCACGCTCGGCCATTTTCTGGATTTGTGGTCCATTCAGCTATAATATCAAATCCATAAAGAGAAGTAATAGAACAATGCACGTAAGGAAAATGTTGCAAGTATTATTACTCCCCATTTCACAGATGAGTAATCTCTGTGAGAAGTCTGAAAGAATAAATTGGAGGCCATGAAGCATGCTATCTTTTACAGAGAGATGACCGACTTAGGGGGCAGAATGAGATATATAAGTGTGTATGTTGTGTGTGTGTGTGTGTATGTGTGTGTATATATATATATATATGCATGTATATGCATGTGTGTATATATAGGGAGGGTCACTGAGGGAATCTATATGTGTATGTATATGGGTATATATAAATATATTGTGTATTTATACATATGTATATGTATGTATATATCATAGAGAAAGTGAAAGGGAGAGGGAGGGAAAGGGGAAGGAAGCAGAGAGGGAGAGAGGAAGAGAGTTACTGAGGTAATCTATATGTGTATGTATATATATATATGGCTGTAAATGAGTGTATCTATATATACATGGGTATGTATGTGTATATACATATACATAAGCCTATGCCTATGTCTATACCTATACACATGAACATTTACATACACATACATACATACATACATGCATATACATATATTTACCTATATGCACACACATGTACACATGTGTAGGGGGAAATCTCCATACATACATATGCATGTATATACACCCATGTATATATGTATGCATATATACATATAACACACATATACATATATACACATATATAGACACTGAGATAAATTGTTTTGATTGACTTTGCATGTTTGTTACAAGACATTTGTTTTTCTTTTCTTTATACTTGGTTGGGAGGGGGCAAAAATAGATTTCTGTTAATTTTTTAATAGAGAGGTGAGGGTGTATTACAAATGTGAAATGTTGCATTACCTTTCAGATGAGACCAGTGGATTATTAGTTTTACTTAACTGCTTTACTATGTTACAAGAGCCTTCTCACAAAGTGGGAGTAATAATCTTTGTTTGTAATGTAATAACAAAATACATCAATAAGACTTTTTTTTTAAAGAATAGATGGAAATCTGATTGTGGAGGGCTTTAAATGCCAGGCTAAAGAGGTTGTATTTTAATCTATAGGCAAGAGGAAGCCACTGAAGGTTGCTAGGCAGGTAAGGAGACCAGGAGAAATTAGCCTGGCTGGAATAAAGGGTAAATAATTGATGAGGTATTTAATAACCTATAGGAATAGTCCTTCATAAATGAATTAGTTACTCAGAACTTATTGTCCAATTGATACAATGGTTTTTGAAATTTCTGTTGTTTAGAGTTAACAAAGACTGGTGTGTGATTTATGTCTTTAAAGAATTTCCCTGGGTTATGGGTTAAACCATATCAATTATCTTATTTTTTAGAAGGCATATCCTTGCCCACACTCCCGTGCCCCAAATCTACAAGTCCTATCTAGAAGCACTGAAAGTGACCATGAGTCACACCCGAAGATCTAGTTTACTGGAGGAAATCGTTTTTCTTTTTTTTTTTTCTTTTTTTTTTTTTTTTTAGTGAGGCAATTGGGGTTAAGTGACTTGCCCAGGGTCACACAGCTAGTAAGTGTTAAGTGTCTGAGGCCGAATTTGAACTCAGGTCCTCCTGACTCCAGGGCCGGTGCTCTATTCACTGCGCCACCTAGCTGCCCCCCCTAGGAAATCGTTTTTCATGTACTTCCAATGGCATAGTTAAAGAAACAGGAAATGTAGTGGGGTGTTTATACATTTGTTTTCATCAGGATCCTAAATTGAATGGATTCGTCTAAGTTCCCAATTTCTTGACTTGCAGAAGTCCAGATTCCAGGGCTGGAATTGACAGATTTGGGTAATAGGGGATGGACATGTTCCCTACTTCCCCCTTCCATATTCGACATGAAATGAAAAGAATACTGAGTTGAAAGCCTGGAGATCTGGGTCCCAGGTTCAGTCTTGTCACTTCCTAAGTAATGTAACCTTTAGAAAATTGCTTCACCTCCCTGAATCACAGCATCTTCCCGTGTAAAATAAAAGAAGTGGATTAAATGACCACAGAGGTCCTCTTCAGCTCTAAATCTATGATTCTCTGACCTCTAAGATCCATTCTGGCTCCGCCTCTTTTTGGCCTATGATCCAGTTGCCTGCGTGACTCATGTTCTGGGTCCGTGGAGCTGAAGTCACCAGCATCTTCTCCCCGACACCTTCTCCCGAGATCTGCCCCCGGTGGTGGCCCTGCCGCAAAGGGAGTAGAGGCGGATGACTGGAGCCGAAAAGGAGTTGTTAAGCAATCCCCTACAAGAATCCCTCCTTAAAAAGGGGATTTGGCTTCCTCGTGTCTATGCATTTAAAATCCCTCCTTAAAGCCACAGCCTGAGCGTGTCCGCGGGGAGACTTGAGGGCCGGCATAGCCAGCGGCCAGATGAGACTGTCTCTGGACTGCTCTTAACCGTCCCCTCCCTCAGGCCTAGAACCACTGAGCTACACCTTTTGTTCCCCTGTTTCCCAACGCTGTAGGCGCAGGAGGGCTGGCACTTACATCACTTTCTCTCCCGGGGCCTCCTCCAGGTTCTGGGAACAAATGTCTTTCCTCTTCACTTCCCTACTCTAGCAGAGGATACTAACCAGCAGTCTCTGCCAGCCCCCAACGTGCCATCTAAGTGTCTCCCAGAACTATTCTTCGGCCAGAGATTTGCTGGCGGGATGCCTCCGCCAGAGGGCGCACCGACTACGGGCCAGGGAAGCTGGAGAAGTCGGGAGAACAAGAATAGGACAAGCAGTCAACAGGGAGATAGATACCCAGACTCTAGCCTCCTCCCAGATCCTTGTCCAGAAGACATTAGCTGGATTCCGTTTTATATTTAACACCCATCTTCTCCCTCCCTCCCTCCCTCCCCTCTGCTCTTCCAAGTTATTGGGGAGGTGAATGGTGGTGGCAAAGCTCTGGCCAAATTGAGGGGAGCCTCCCCACCTTGATTCTCCCTCTGACTGGTTCTCTTTTCTGGTTACTCCCTTATTTCTAACCCCGTGAGCCCGGGGAGTTGGAGCTTTCGTGAATTTAGGTCCTAGTAAGCAGCAGCAACAACAAAGCCTGGAACAAACATGAAGGGGAAACAAGACAATTTAGATTCACAAATTTGGAGTCGAAAGGGATTTCAGGGGATAAAAAGAAACTCGAGGGAAACTTAGGCCAAGAGACTTACCCACCTCATACACGTTTTAAATTGCAAAGCCTGGATTTGATCCCAGGTTCTCAGACTTCAGTGGAGCACGATTTCCATGGTTATCACTGTTTCCTCTTTCATGAAGAAAGTCAGAGACTAGGGTAAGGGCGGAGAAAGGATATGTTATTCGTTATTTCAGAGGACCACAGATTTAGCGTTGAAAGAGAACTCAGAAGTCACCTAGTACAACCTCCCTCCACCCTTTTATTTTACAGGTGAATAAACTGAAGGCCAGTAAGGGTAAGTGACAAGGACTCCGATTTCACATCCATTGTATTTTCCACTGTTGCGTCTTTATAAGGAAAGTCAAAGGCTGGGGTGGGTGTGGGAGAAGGATGAGCTATTCTATTATATCTTTTCTCTGCTTTAATAATAAGGAAGGACATTAGCATAATAATAGCTCTTGCTCGTTCTGCAGGCAGACACAGGCATTTTCCAGGCCCCACTTCTAGGTCCCAACCCAGCCAGCGATGGAACTGGAAAAGAGAACCCAGGAATCCCTTTTCCCAGTCTTCAGGCTATTTAAACAACAGCTTTGGCAAACACATTGTTAGTTACCAGTGATCTCAGAATTGAAGGTGGGGAGTGTGGGGTGGCAAAGAACGGCTTCCTGGCTGCAGACACGGGGAAGAGAGAGGAGAGAGTAGAAGAAGTAAGAAGAAAGAGCCTTGAGCTGGGTTGGGTAAGGAGGGATGCCTAAGTGATTTCTGGAGTCTTCACACCGACTTTCTTGCTTTGTCTACACAGCTATATCCCCCAGCTCCCTCTTCACATTCATCTTCATTGGTCCCTCGCCTTGGCCAGAAAGCTTTTGCCGGATTGCCAAGCCGCCTTTACTGCAGTTTAGCCTGACCTAGAATGCCTTACAACCTCTTCCGCAACCGCGAAAACAACGAATTCTTTTAAGAGAACTCCTAGGGTCAACATGGACCCTTCCTTCTCTCCAGGGGCCAGGGAAACAGCCTTTTTTCTCCTTAGGGACAACTTATCTAGCAGAGAGGCTCTCTGGGCCACAGTGAAACTGACCAAGGAACCTATCACTGGCTGCGGGAGTGAAACCCACCAGGGCAGAGCACCAGTAAAAGCATTTTAAAGGAAGCCGAGGCGACCCTAATTTCCCCTTCCCACCCTCATTTCTATCCCCCGCCCCACCTGGCTTCTTTCTTTCAATCTGGCCTTTTCACTTCTCTCTCCAGCTCCTGCCGGGCGCCACAGTGCGGGGCCAGCACGAGGAAGAAAAGCTAACAACGCTAAATAAGGGCGGTTCTCATATGTTCCCCTAGCTGATTTGAAAGCCAGAACTGGGACGTCTCTTCTCTCCCGCGCACCAGAGAAACCGAAGCCGGGGCTGGGAACCAGGATGCCTTGTTGCTGCCATCACCGTCCCTTAGCAAAAGGTGGCTACAATATAGAGATGAATGCTTTACCAAACCTATAACGCGTCAGAGAGCCAGCGAGGAGCCAAGCAGGGCTAGGAAGCCTTCACTCTTCTGGGTGATTCGATTGAAGCATAGTCCTGACCAGGCTAGCTCCACCCTGAGTGTGTACCCCGGAGCTGGTCCCTGTCCAATGTCTTGAGCCACGGTTGGACACCCAGCGATCAGACTTTTCTGCTTTCCCAGTTACTCCCCCATGTTCTTCCCCCACCCCCACCCCAGCACAGCCAACCAACGTTTGGTGCTTTCCATCCCTGGTTGAGTGATGGGCGAGCGATGGATGGAAGCTCAGTCCAGAGCAGAGCAAAGAGGCAAAAATACCCAGCTTCGGCCCAAGCGACTACTCCAAAAGTGGGTAAGGGCCAGCTCTCGATCCCCATTCCCCTTTCAGCCCTATCCCTACCCCCGGAATCTTTGAGCTTCCCTAGTTGGAAGACCGGCTGAGGGTAGCGACAGCGCCTGGGGCCCCAATAAAGAAAAGAGAACCTTTGGCACACCTGCAGCCCTTCTCTCTCGGGCTGGATGACTCTGGCTGAGGAGAAGGGAAGTGCAAAGGTCGACTGTTCCCTGTTGAGGAGTGGAAAGGGACTGGGGACATAGAGACCCAGGACTCCCACGGGGCTAGGCTCTGGGTCTTATTCTTTTTCTCTTCATTTTTGTGCAAGGTTATATCCCCTTTTCCCGAGCCTTGGAAACTGGAGGGGGCCATGAAAGGCTGGAAATTTGACAAAGAGGCTCAGGGAAGAGACGGATTCGCTGCGACCTGCCTCACTCAGAGACTTCGGGGTGTGTGTGTGGGGGGTGCGTATGTTTCTGCGCAAGTGTGTGTTCTTTAGTGTACAAAGGATCTCCAGAAGCCTAGGTTCCGGATGGCGTCCCTAGATTTAAAAACAAACAAAAAACAAACAAAATTCTCTTAGTTCTTTCCCTACTCCCTTCCCCCGCCCTCACCGTTCCCATTAAAATGCTAAGCATTCAAATAGGCTATATAGGCTGGAATATTGATCTAATTAGACACCAAACAAAATTGGTAGAGGCTCTATTGATTAAGATCCAGTAGGGCCCGAGGGCTACGCGCGCGTGCGTGATCATAAAGACTTCATCATGGGGGCAGATAAGTGGCACAGTGGATAGAGCACTGGCCCTGGATTCAGGAGGACCTGAGTTCAAATCCGGCTTCAGACACTTGACACTTACTAGCTGTGAGACCCTGGGCAAGTCACTTAACCCTCACTGCCCTTCCACCTCCCCCCCCCCAAAAAAAGACTTCATCTTGAGGGAGTAGGGATATTCACTGGGCCCGATGGTGCGTGTGCGTCGGGCTGCTGTGTCTCTCTTAAGTAGGCAGGAACACTGAAACTCGAAAGTAATGGACGAGTAAGGCGTCTATGAAAGCCTGTCCACTGTGGCTCACGTCTCTCCCTATGGAGGCGGGGGCACGTCTTCTATGGGAGTGTGCCAGTTGGAGAATGGTGGTGGGGAGAACCGAGAAGGTTTAGAAGGTCGCATCTCCGGGGCTGACGGACGGAGAACGAAGTATTAACACTCATTAACTGATCGCCTCCCAATCCCTTTGTTAGAAAAGTTTCATCAAAGGCTGTGCGTGCAGAGTAGCATAGTCACCTGTACAGAAGACACAGACCTAATTCATCCTGGACTCCTACACCTTCCCTCCTCCTAGCCCAGCTCCCTCACCCCCTCCGCAGAGATAAGACAGTTAGCTCCCTCATCTTTAAGATTTTGATTCTCAGCAATCAGCTTCCTCACAGATATCCTTCAAGGCCACCCGAGGAAGGATAATAGACAGTTAGAAAACCAACCCTGGCGCGATAGTACCTTTTCACTTAGCTCTTGAAGGGTATAATACCCTGTATGCCCCAGAGCTCGTTCATCGCTGGAGCAGAGCGGCAGTGCCGACTCCTTCCCCATCCCTGACTAATTTTGGTTCACAGATAGAGGCAGCTGTGCACTCCAGTAATCTGAAAACTAGATCCCTCAATGAGCTAGCTGGTTTCTGGGACCAAAGTAATCGTCCTGCTGAGTAGGCTGGCACTTTGGGACCTGCAGTGACCACAAATACAGGTGATGCTACTGGCATCTGTTCCTGTGAATCCATCCCTCCATCCATTCCGTCCATCTGTAAAAACCTTCCTGGAGTCATTTCTTTCACCCTGTAATTGTGATCTAGCACTGTGAGTCGTCTCTTTTTGTCAGGCTTACTTAACTGGCACAGGAGAGACGTTTTTATAGTCACAAGTAAGGAGGTAGCCTGTTATAATGAAAAAAAATCTCTGGACTTCAGTCAAAGGCCTTCTCTGAGATATGCCGTCTGACTTTTGGCTAGGGAGTCAATTTCTCTGAATAAAATGGGGCTGATTTACACTGTCCACCTCATAGTTCTAGAACTGGAAAGGGGTTTAGAGGTCATGTAGTCCCCACGGACACTTTAAAGACGTCAAGACGGAGGCCCAGAGAAGTGGCTGAGTAGCTCAAGGTAATAATAGCATAGTATAGGGGCAGCTAGGCGGCGCAGTGGATAAAGCCCTGGATTCAGGAGGACCTGAGTTCAAATCCGGTCTCAGACACGCTAGCTGTGTGACCCTGGGCAAGTCACTTAACCCTCATTGCCCCGCAAAAAAAAAAAGAAAGAAAGAAAGAAAGAAAGAAAAGAAAGGAAAGAAAGGAAAAGAAAAGAAATAATAGGATACTAAATGAAACAACAACAACACAGGATTTGAATCCAGAGCCTATTTCAAATCCATTTCAGATGCTATGCTCTTCTGACTCCACTTCGTTGCCTAAAACAACCTCATAACACTTTGCGAGGTACCCTATAAATGTGAGTTATTGTTATTATATGAGTAGATATGTACGCATGATTTTGTGCATCTATTATAGAGGGAGAGAATGGATGTGCCTACGGTAAGATTAATGTTTGTGTGTGTGTGGCTGTATGTGTAGTTCCCAGGTAGTGTACATACGTATGTACTGCGACTGTGTGAGTGAATGTGGGTATGTTTATATGGGATTGTGTGGACCTGAACCAGTGCGCTGCTGCGATTGTGCCAATATGTATCCTTGTGTGTGCCTGGAGAAGCAAGAACCAGCTTTCAGTGCCCTCCCAGGGAAAGCGCAAAGGCGAGACAAGAGGAGGAGACCCGCTAGTCTAGGACTTTCAATTAAGAGGCGGCTGCGTTTTAACTAGGCATTCCCCTATATCCACATTTACATACCATGGATACACAGTCAGAGGGAGCGGAGGGAGCCTGTAAGACAGACAGGCTCACCAAACCAGAATCTACATCCACAATGAGCAAGCTACTAGTAGAGCCTAGAATGGTCCCTGGTGGCCATGGGCCTTGGGCGTGGAATGGACACCGGGCGTATGACCAGGGTTTCTCAATGAGCGTTGGACTAGTCCTCCTCTCGGCCTCTTGGTCTAGGTCTCTGGGTTCTCTGCCCGCCCTCCTTGTCCACACCACACAATATTCCTTCTTCAGCTCCCAGACTGTGCTTTTAGGACATCAGCTTCTGGTTTAAATTGGGCTTTGAAAACAAAAGCTGTGTCCACAGGAGTCCAGCTTGGAAGAGAATGAGGAGAAAGAAGGAAGAATGAGTGCCTCAGAGAGAAAACTCACTTCTTCCTAGTCTTCCTCCATCAGGCGGTCCCAGCTTGGGAGGCTCTGGGGTGTGCCTCTGTGTTTGGGGTGGAGGGGGAGAGGAGGGAGAAGGGGAGGATAACAGGAGGTTAGAAGGGCCAAATTGCCAGGTTCTAGACAAAAATAGAAAGGAGGGAAGATGAACTCTCTCCTAACACAATCAATTATGCATCATGTTGAATGTGGCTTCGAAGAGAATGGAGTGGGGGCTGAAGGGAGGGGGAGAGGGAGAAAGGGCGAATGGAAGGGAGGAGGGATCAGAGAAGGGGGAAATAAAAGACTTCACTTGAACTGGGGGTGGGAAGCTGAAATGTAGATCAGGATCCATTATTTTTCTGATCCAGAATCCATTCAAGATTTTTTTGGTGTGTTTGTTTTGTTTTTGTTATAATAAAGACTCTAAAGACACAAGCACCCTCCTCCTTTCTGAGCCCCTCCTTCCCCCAAATTCCTCAAAGATGGTTTACCTCACGTGCTAAAGCGATTAAAAGCCGTTTGCATTCAATCAGTGAGCAGATCCAGTGTTCTCCCAGAATGTGTGTGTGTGTGTGTGTGTGTGTGTGTGTGTGCGCGCGCGCGCGCGCGTGTGTTTGTTGCGGGGTGGGGGGGGGATGGCGGGCGGCTGGGCTCTGTAAGATGGCAGTGAGCACGAAAACATACTGATGTGATAAATATTGCATTGGCTTTGGTGAGGGTCCCTACAGCTTTAACACGCGCAGAATATGCAGGAGGTGGGAGAGGCTAGGCGCGCCCCCGCTGGCCTCGAGAGCGCGCTCTGACTGCAGCCTGCAGCCAGCCAAAAGGTGGGATTTGGGGGGAGGGGGGCAAAAGTGACTGACTGGAGTTGGGGGGCAGGCGGCTGGAGGAACCCAGAGATTCCCTCAACTCACCCTTCTTTTTTCCTTCCCAACCCAAAGCCTTGGACCTGGTGTTCTCGCAGCCCGAGAGACTAGGCGGCCGCCGTCACAGCAGCAACAGATGCAGGGAGACCCTCTCCGCCGGCGTCCGTACTTCGCAACTCAGCATCTAGTTAGGGGTCCGAGTCCCTGGGGAAGCTGCGCCTCATCGCTCCCCAACAGCAGTGAGAGCTTGGGGACCTGAAGCGGAAAAGGTGAGCAGGTCCCAGGTACAACGTTGAGCCAGGTGCAGTTCTGGGGCATGGGAAGGACCCTGGACAGCTCACACGGCTGGTGCCTGAGGGGGCATCTTTGTGTGTAGACTTGGCCCCGGCACCTCCCTGGAAACCAGGATCGGCATCCGGGGCATAAGGGACTGGAGGGCCCCCGGGGTGTATGGAGGGGGACAGAGGTACACTACCGGGGGCTGGACGAAGGAGGTATGCTCTGGTGTGGAAAGGGTAGGGGAAAGGGGATGATTTTCCAATGCGGACCAGCAAATGTCCTGGAGCCGCTTCAAATAAGCTAGTCCTGGAGCGGTACGGAGCGGGACATAGACGCTGTTAAGTGGGGTGAGGCTTCGCACGTCCTCCCCCAGCTCTGGTGGGTGAGTACAGACATTGTTCCATTGAAAAAATGGGGTGGGCGGAAGGACGCAGGTTTTCGGGGCCGAGAAATAGATACCCTGTCCCTCTCTTCCCCAAACCCTGCAGTCCCGGGGACCCTTAAGGGAAAGAATCAGCCTACTTGACAGATGGACACTGGTCCTCCCAACCCCGGCGCCTGCGATGCCAGAAGGCTGCAACAGGGGGTCTTTAAGCACCAAGGGAGAACTAAGGAGTTGTATTCCAGGACACTAGCTGAACGTCCCCACCCACTGGATTTTCACGGGGGATGGGGATGAGGGGGAAAGCTCTCTTTCTGCCCTAAGTTTTTATGTTCTCTAGTAGGTTGCTTTAAAAGGACAAAAAATGTAGTCACTGCGAATTTGGTGTTTATACTTAACATTCGTATGTAGAAGGGTGTGTGCATGTATGTGTGATATGGAGACCTGCGTTTGTGTGAGTCTGCATCTGCGTGCATGTGCATATACATGTGATTTGTATCAGTGTGAAGATACATCTTAGTGTATTTATATTTGTATGTTTGTACATGCCACAAAGCGAACAAGTCAAGAAGTCACGGATGACGGACAACGCACTGTATTTGTGCATCGAAAGGAGAGGAGCGTCGCCCCCTGCCCCTTTATGGAGCTTCTCTGGGTCTCATAAATTCCAGCAGAAAGAAACTATTCCTCTAGCTGCCCCCTCACCCTCCTCCCACACCCCCTTAACATTAGCTGGAGAAGAGAGATGCTCAGATAGCGCCTGGCTAATCCTTGGGGAAAGCTTCCGGCGCCAGGTAGCACATTCTCCCTAAGCACCAGCTCAGTGAAAAGGCGCCATGGGACATGACTTGGACACCAGCACGGAAACGCGGTCTCAACCTAGCAGGAGACTGTGGGTGGCGTGAGGCGGGAGCTGGGACGAGGGGCTGCATAGGGGGAGGGGAACAGGATGAGTTGCGCAGAAACCTTATTGGATTCCGGGCCATTTCCAGCTCCCCTTCACGTGTCTTTCCGAATCAGGGCTCTTGCGAATGGGACCTGTACCAGGAACAGCTCTAGGCCAGCCTTGACAAGTTGGAATGAGAGACACAAGGGGAAGTGACCAAGACTAGGACGGTATAGGAAATTTGCTTCTAACTGGAGCAGGACTGGTGCAGTGTTTTGTCCTTGTTAGATGTAATGGAAAGGACACTGGATTTAGAATCAAAGACCCGGGTCTCTTACCTGTGTAAAGTCAACACACATCTCTGGGTCTCCCTTGATAAACGATAATGTTGGACTAGCTAACCTTTGAGGTCCCTTCGAACTATACATTCTAGAATCCGGTGACTTCCCCTTTCCTCTCCTCTTTGCAGGCGACACGATGGCGGCGTCTGTGCTGGGCCTGTGGCTGCTGTGGGCGCTGCTGGGGGCCGCCCAGGGCTGCACCGAACCCTGCGCCTGCGTGGACAAGTACGCGCACCAGTTCGCCGACTGTGCGTACAAAGACCTACAGGAGGTGCCGTCAGGGCTCCCTGCCAACGTGACCACGCTTAGCTTGTCTGCCAACAAGATCACCTCTTTGCGTCAGGGTGCCTTCGCTGAAGTCACGCAGGTCACTTCTCTGTGGCTGGCCCACAATGAGATCAGCGCCATCGAGCCAGGTGCCCTAGCGGTCCTGGTCCAGCTGAAGAACCTGGACATCAGTCACAACCAGATCGTTGACTTCCCCTGGGCGGACCTGCGCAACTTAAGCGCCCTGCAGCTGCTCAAGATGAACAATAACCGCATGGCGGCGCTGCCGGCCGACGCCTTCCGCAACCTGCGCGACCTGCGCTCTCTGCGCATCAATAACAACCACTTTAGCTTCATAGCCGAGGGCACGTTCGATGCGCTCACTTCGCTGTCCCACCTGCAGATTTACAATAACCCCTTCGACTGCACCTGCCGCCTTCTGTGGCTCAAGGCGTGGGCGGAGAACACTCTCATCTCCATCCCGGAGCGCGAGTCCATCACGTGCGCCTCGCCTCCAGACCTTAAGGGGGTCCCCCTGGGTAGCCTCCCAGCGCTGCAGTGCGCACCGCCCACCGTGCGCCTTAGTTACCAGCCCAACGTGGATGGAGCGGAGCTCCAGGATGGCCTGGCCCTGGCCCTGCACTGCGTCGCCACCGGCCACCCGGTGCCCCAGATCCAGTGGCGAATCGAGACGGCCGGCGGTGCGCTGCTCATCGAGCGACCCAACGCCAACGAGGCCGGGGAGGAGACACCCCTGCTTTCTCCACAGCGCTTCCTAGCCTTCTCCAATGGCACCTTGCTTATCCCGCACCTGAGCAAGAAGGAAGAGGGCACCTATACATGCCGGGCAAACAACGAGCTGGGCAGCAACGAGACTTCAGTGAGCGTGGCCGTGGCCGGGCCGCAGAAATACCCCCCGGCCTCCCCCAGAGGTGAGCTCCCGGGCCTAGGTAGCAAAGGCTCAGGAGGAGATCGCAAAGCGTCTGGCAAAGGATATGGCAATAGCGTTCTGACCTCCAAGAGCGAGGAGAGGACCAAAAGTCGTGGTCCCTGGGGAGGACAGGGCAGGGCATCAGCTGCACGGACCTCGGGGGTCCCGGAGGATGTGGAGGTGGAGGCGGAGGCAGAAGAAGAAGATCCCTTTCGGCCACCGCCATTTGAGCGGCGCTGTGGCCAAAAGGACCCTACAATGTACGTGTCCAACCACGCCTTTAACCAGAGCGCCGACCTTAAGCCCCACGCCTTCGACCTGGGCGTGATCGCACTGGACGTGGCCGAGCGAGAGGCCAAGGTACAGCTGACCCCGTTCGCGGCCAGGCCAGAGAAGCGGCACCTGCGAATGCTCTACCTGTGCGCCGAGGGCGGCCACGCAGTAGTGCAGTGGTCCCGGATCGAGGAGGGTGTCAATTCCTATTGGTTTCAAGGCCTGAGCCCCGGCACCAACTACTCAGTGTGCCTCACGTACGTAGGCGAGGCCTGCCAGGTGCAAGTCGTGTTCACCACCAAGAAAGAAGTGCCCTCCCTAGTCATTATCGTGGTGGTCAGTGTCTTCCTTCTGGCGCTGGCCACCGTGCCTCTGCTGGGGGCCACGTGCTGCCATCTTCTCTCCAAGTACCAGGGCAAGAACTACAGGCTCATCATGAAGGCGCAGAACCCTGACCAGATGGAGAAGCACATCGCCGCCGACTTCGACCCCCGTGCTTCCTACCTGGAGTCGGAGAAGAATTACAGCCCCACAGACTCTGGTCCCGGGGTGGGGGAGGGGACTGGACCCGGGAGCAGGGCTGGGACACGGGGAGGGGAGGAGGACGAGGATGATCAGGAAGAGGAAGAGGTGGGCGGAGGACTGGAGAGGGACGAGAGCCTAGTGGCAGGCTCCCTTCCTGAGTCCCAGTCCAAGGCCAACCAGGAGGAGTTTGAGGCTAGCTCGGAGTACAGCGACCGGTTGCCGCTGGGGGCTGAGGCTGTTGATATCGCCCAGGAAATTAATGGAAACTATAGGCAGACAGAACGCTGACTTTCTTCTCCCCTCCTCCCCATCCTTTCCACCTCCTCAATTCCTGCCCCCAACCTCAGAGATTGGGAACCATAAGAAAACGGGGGGGGGGGGGGAGGGAAAAGACACCATCTAAAGCACTTCACGTTAACAGTATAAATAAGATTGCCCGGGGATACTGACCTAAAACTCTCGGGCGTGCAGTCGAATAGCGGGGAAGAGTTCCTCCTTTCTTTCCATTCGGATGTCCCCCGTCCACTCCCGGAAGGCTAAGCCCCCCCCCCCAACCCCGGGAGCCCTTCTGATTGAACCATTCCTCCCTATCTCATTTCTAGCGCTTTCCTTTTGGAGCAGGTGGACTTATTCCCTAAGGACCTGGGCCCTACACCTTTTGAATTTTAAAAGAAAAAGAAAAAAAAATACCTTTCTTTCCTTCCATGATTTTGAAGGGAACAAAAACCTAAGTTCCGTGTTCTTTTTCCATCTCCACCTCAACCCTTTGTAACACAAAGAAACGGAAGGGGGCTTGGAGACTGGGGCAGGTTACAACTCACTACTCCTTTTGATTTTAAGATTTGTGTTATTTTTTAAAAAGGAAAATCAAGACGCTATTGGATCTGGTGCTAACACCCCGCTTCCCAGCCTGATGGGAAATAAGGGCCTCTCCATTCATTCATTCATTCATTCATTCCCTGTGTTCCTGTCTCAATTCCCCGCCCCCACCCCACCCTTGCCCTGGCTCTCTCTCCCTTCTTTCCCTCAATACCGGGACTCTATCCGATCACGTCCCACTCTCCAGAAATTTGTTAGTTAGCTCCTACTGTGTATTTCGTTGTAACTGTTTTTGGGTTTCAGGAGGTCTTAGCGCTGGACAGATCCAGTACCTGCTGAACTCACAGGCCCCAACTCAGGAGACTACTTAAAGGTCCCTGAACTAGGACCGTTGGGAACGGAGAAAAGAACGAGTTTAGAAAGAGTCCCCAAAACACCCCCTCCCCTCTCGCGTCCCTTAACCTGGGAATCAACTTGATGTGAAATAGACTTTGGGTCTCCCATACTAAGCCCATAGGAGAAAGGCGAACGATAGAGGTTAAAGGTCCCTTTACGCAAGTGCAAACGTCTTTGTACTTGTGGTTTGGACTAATCTTCAACCGTGAGTGCTTTAAATTTGTTCGGCACAAAATATCTGTATATAGAAATGGATCAAAGACAGAGAAACGAATCTCAGTTCTTTTGTGGTTCTCGGCGTCCCTCCCCACCCTTCTCCCCCCATTCCTCCGAATGGATGTGATATTCCCTACCGAGAACCGTATTTGAGAAATGTGTATTCCTAAACTAGCGTGACTTCTAGAAACAAAAGTATGTGGTCCTGTTCATTGTAAACCTGTAGTATTTAGCAGGGGCTGGGAGGGGGGGAGGGGAGGGAGAGGGGGAGGAGAGGAATAAGACTGCTGCAGAGACTACCCGGGTCTAACTCAGCCTTGCTAGTCCTCAGCCCCGAAAGCGCTCCCGGGTCTAGCTTTCCTTTCTTTTTTTAAAAGAAAGAATTGGATCTCTTAAGGTGTGGGTGGGTGGGTGGGTGTTATATTGTTGTGTTTGTTTGTTTTGGAGAGTGGCTATTTTTCTCTAACCTTGAAACAACTTTCGCTAACCTTGAGACAAATTTCAAATACCGCCCTCATCGCCCATCTCAGCACAAACTCTTCCTCTGGGGGTCGTTCTCGGAAGGGCCGGAGAGTCACAACCAAGCCTCCCTCCCTCTCCATTGAACGATCAAATCAGTGACCTTTCCTAAAGCGCTTCTGTGTGTAGAGTCAATAAAAGAAATAGATTCAAAACGGACTTTTCAAATTCTGTTTAGAGGGAGGGGGTTAGAGGAAGGAAAAAGAAGAGAAGAGGGATGTAGATAACCTTTCTCATTTGGAGAAAATTTTCATGTGTTTTTTTTTTCATTCCAGTAAGGTGATCAGGTATTTGTGTCCAGGTGGGAGTCACTCGGCTTTATTCTCTTCTTAGCTTCCCACTAGGATTAAATGGATCCCTTAGGCTTTCCAGAAGACACAGGCCAGTGATTCTCCGACTTACGAAATTGCACCAGGGTGGTAGGATGGGGTAGTTTTGGGAAACAGAGATCAGCTCACCAAGGAATCACTGCGACCAGAAACCCAAAAAGGCCTCAAGTGTTGGGGAAGGGCCAGGTCACCTTCTAGGCAGCAAGGGTAGACCAATGAACAGCAGAGGGGAAGTGGTTCCACAGAGTCACTGAAGTTGGGAAGCAGAAACTAAAAGACTTCTGAGCAGCTACATCAATGCGTCCCAAAATCAAAGGCTTGTGTGTCTCAGTTCTGTTTTCATCATAAAGTCCCTTCCAATTCCAAAGGTCTAAGTGAGTAGGAGTCTAATCGACTGAGATAGTGCATGTAACAACTGCCCAGAGTAAAATAACCATCCTATAGACATTGTGTTCCACCTGAGGATTTGACTATTAAGAACATTCTATAGGGCAAAGTGACCCTTTAATTGATTAAAACAAACCCCTAGTCACCATGGATCATATTTTTGTAAGAATTCTGAAAAACAAGTAACCTCTTTAACTAGCCATTTACTAAACACACTGCTCTGATGTTTCTCAGCTGGACAGTGGCTTTCTCAACCCGTGTGTGCTGGAGAGAGACAAGGACATAGAAATAAGAGGGAGCAGAAAGGTGGAGAGAAATGGATCAATTAAGATGAGGTAGAAATAGTTTGTATTAATTCTTTTGAGAAGTCTTTGTATCGTTTGATATCTATTGCCGAATGACTATTGGTCCGATAGATCTGTTTAAATTCTCCATAGATTTTTAGATGAACAAAATGAGAGATGGAGGAGGAAAGTAAGGGAGTAGAAAAAATAAGAGGAGAGGATTGGAAAGAGGGAGAGAAAGAAGGGAGGGAGGGAGAGGGATGGTGAGGGAGGGAGAAGAGGGAGAAAAGAGAGAAAGGGGAAGGAGGAATGAGGAGAGAGGGAGGAAAAGAGAAAGGTAGGGTGTGGGGGTGTGTGTGTTTGTGTG
Organism: Dromiciops gliroides; assembly: GCF_019393635.1. Taxonomy (NCBI): domain Eukaryota; kingdom Metazoa; phylum Chordata; class Mammalia; order Microbiotheria; family Microbiotheriidae; genus Dromiciops; species Dromiciops gliroides. Next base: position 47,685,901 of record NC_057862.1, read on the forward strand.
TGTGTGTGTGTGTGAGAGAGAAAGAGAGAGAGAGAGAGAGAGAGAGAGAGAGAGAGAGAGAGAGATCATTTTGGCTCTTCTCAAGTTTATTTATGGGCACATATAAACTGTGTCATTGTTTCAATTAAAAGCATAGCAATTTAACAGGTTTACAAGTGAGCTGATTTCAAATGGGGTTCGAGAGATAGTAAAAAAACAAAACAGGAGGCATGGAGAGTTGGCCAAGAGAAAAACAGCCTCTGTGCTTATTAGGCTTGTGAATTAAAGCTTAGTGGTGTGGGGGAGGGGAGCAAAGGAAGAAAGCCCAGGTCCTTCTTGTACAGATTCCTCTCCCACACACACACCTATGGAGTGGCTTCTTCCATTTCTCCTTTTGGCCAAACTGTAGATCTAAGCTCCAAAGAGGCAGGCCAAGACCAGTCCAAGAGGAGATGGGGCTAACTAGAAAAACATTCTCTCCCTGGGTGCTGCCCCAGGTTGTGCACCTTATCAAACAGTTGGGGAACTTAAAAGTTGAGGGGGGCAGCTAGGTGGCACAGTGGATAGAGCACCGGATTCAGGAGTACCTGAGTTCAGATCTGTCCTCAGACACTTGACACTTACTAGCTGTGTGACCCTGGGCAAGTCACTTAACCCCTATAGCCCTGCAAAAAAAAAAAAAAAGAAAGAAAAGTTGAGGGGGGCACTTGCTTTCCCTGGCATGCCAAGAAGGACAAGGTTATCTATCCTCACCTGGGCCAGTTTCATCTAGAAGAATGTTGTTCCATGGGCCCTAACCCTGGTTCAAATATAGACTGACTTCTACCTACAACTGAGTTATTCCCTCACCTTGTCCAGGAACTGGCCCTCTAAACCTTGGTAAAGTACTTACCTCTGGCCCCAGCCAATTCCCGACTGCAGCCAATGACTGATCTGTAACATTGGCCACAGGTGGACACATACCTCTGGCCACAGTTTGACCCCTAAATTTCACTACAAATTGACCTCCAACCCCAATCACAGTCTGACCCATCTCACTACTGACTAACCTTTAATCCCAGCCAGAGGGTGAGTCCTTCCTTACCCTTGCCAGATGTCTCATTAACAAGGTCATAAAGGGAAAATTGTGAAAGAGTTTGGGAATACCTTTTAGCCCAGATCAAATAATGGGACAGCATCCTTTATAAAGAAGATAAGTTTTAAAAACTCTATCTGTGTCCTATACAGGATATACGACCAAGGAGAGGAAGGGCCATGGCTAGCTCATCTACTGGCCCAATTCCTATGTACATATGGGAAATACATGTTCGAGAGGTCAAGACACATTAGCCATCAGACAGAAACTATTCCCATCTAAGGCTAAACACTTGAATGAGAAGTGGAAAAGGGGCAGCTGATGACCCAGACATATCTAAATTCCCATAGGCTCTTTCCAGTTCCCATCCAGATGTTTGGCATTGGCCCCAAAATGTCCTGTTTTCAACCTTTCCCTTTTTTTCTCTTCCCTTCTTGTCTTTATCTGTTATTTATCTAGGCAGTCAGCACAGTTAGAATGGAAAGAATGCCAAATTTGGAATTGGAGAACCTGGATTTGAATCCCAATTCTATTATTTACCTCACATGTGATTTGGGAAGAGTCACTTCACTGGGCTCCAGGGTCCTCATGGGTAAAATGAGGGGCTATCATCTGGGTGATCTCTCCTGTTTAACTCAAGAATAATCAGGAGTTCTCAACCTGAGATATGTGAACTTGTCTGATTTGTATATATATAGATTTTAATAATTGGATTTCTTTTTTTAATTAAATTTTGTTTTATTTTCAGTTCCAAATTCTTTACCTGAGAAGGGAAGAAAAATCAAACCCATTACAAATATGTATAGACATGCAGAACACATTCCCACATTAGCCATGTGATGACTGCATTTCAGTAAGACTGGTTTCTTTTATGAAACTATGTATTTTATTCTATGCCTTTAAAAACATATATAGGAAGGAGCCAGAGACTTCATCAGGCATAAACCCCCACTCCCATGCTAGATCCTGCCATCCTAGCCAGTTATTGATTTTTCTGTTGCTCAATTTCCACATTCCTCTCACCAGTCTACCTCTTTTACTACCTTTTCTTCTGCCAAAATGCATTTTTCTTTCTGTAAGTCTTGATCACTGTGCTTCCCTCTCCACCCCTACAACCTGAGTAGGGTGTTTCCCATGAAAACAGCATGGGCTTTTCTGTTCAAGAGACTGGTTCACTCTTTAGCTTTGGGTTAGCTGAAGGGCCCCCACACATTCCCAGATCCAAGTTCACAAACCATTCTCTATATATGTCAGGACATATTCCAATGGTGGAAATGGATTTGGGTTACAGACTCTTAGGGTTTTTTCTTAAATAGAGGAAACACCAGCTCCATTATCCTCCAAAAAAGCCACCCTGGATATGCTCATCCTTGGCAGAGACAGCGACCTTCTCATTCATAGGTTTGAGGTTTGAAAAAAGAGACACAGGTTTTGCTACAGGACCAGAAGCAAGAGGGAGGGCAAAGAATGGGAGAGGAAGAAGGAAGGAGGAATGGGAGGGAAGAAGGAAAAAGTAAAGGGGGGGGCAGCTAGGTGGCACAGTGGATAAAGCACCGGCCCTGGAGTCAGGAGGACCTGAGTTCAAATTTGACCTCAGAAACTTAACACTTATTAGCTATGTGACCCTGGGTAAGTCACTTAGCCCCAATTGCCTCACCAAAAAAAAGTGAAGGAGGGAAGAGAGCAGAGGGAGAAAAGCCAGGAAGGACTGAAGGAAGAGAGGTAAGTGTCCTAGGCTCTAGCACTTTGCTGGAGCTAAAACAAGGCATTCGTGCACCCCAGGAAACGTCTGATGATTGCACCCATTGCTAGCCACCAAAGTCTCTCTGTCCTCCCTGCAAAATACACCACATGGCATCAGAAAATTATATCATAGAGTCAAAATGTTAGAGCATAGAGGGAAATTAGAACATAGAATATATTTAATGTCAAAGGTAGAAGGGTCCCTAGAATAGAGAATGTTAGAGCTGGGAAGGATATTCTGATACAGGTGTTTTAGTGCAAAGGGCAGAGATGGTATAGTCTTAATAATCTTTGTGCCCTGGACCCCTTTGTTCTGGTGAAACCTGTGGATCCCTTCTCAGAATAGCATTTTTAAATGTATCAAATACAATTCACAGGATGACAAAGAAAGCCAATTATATTAAAGTATAGTTATCAAAATATTTTTTTTAAAAGCAACTTCACAAACCTCCAATTAAGAACCCCTTAGTCACAAACTTTATTTCACATGTGAGGAAGCAAAATGCCTCCATGCCCCCCAAAGTAGAATGTTCTGGCAATAAAATACATGCATTTAAAAAGGGAATATTTTTAAATGGCCTTTATTTTAACTCCCCTAGACAGCTTCCTTCCTTGCCTGGACTTAACCCCAGTACTTACAACGAAAAAAAAAGAGAGACAGCTTATGTATCCTGACATGGGCTGCTACAACTGGAAGAAGGGACCATGTGGTCTTTCTCTCTACCTGGAGGCCAGGAAGACTGTTGTGAAACATTTTCAGAAAGGAAGAGGCTCATTGTTCCTCTGCCAACAATCTTCTTGGGTGTAAAGTTAATGGCATCAAAGACTTGTTTATTTCATGAATCCATATGGTCCAACGGGAAAGGAGGATAGGACTGGGAGACCTCATTCTGGTTCTTCTATTCGCCGAGCTTATGGACTTGACAAGTCCTTTGCGTGGACTCTGTTTATCCATCTGTAAGGAGAGGGGTTGGAACCACATATTCTCTAAGGGTTCACCTAGTCTTAATGTTTGGAGAGAGATAGACTGTGAGAGTAGAGGAAGGGGAAGAAAGCATTCAGGGAGCTGCTGCAGGGCTGAGTACACACAGGTCAGAGCTCCATGAATATGGAGAGTTATTGATGCTGAAATGTGCTGAGCTAGTCCCTTCAGAGAAAACCCTGATGGAGGCAGAATTCTCTTTGAAGCCAATAAGAGGAGGGGCCGGAGACCTGTTGGGGAGGGGAGCAAGGAAATGTGGACAAAGGCTTCTGGCCAGATGGGGGATACACAATCAAAATGGCCAGTTGATGAGAGTAGGTCCATTGTTGGGGATGGCATCCTAAATCAATTGAAAGCCCATAAGCGACCTGCCAATCCCCATGAATAAATAGTTGGGTGTTAACCCAATGAAGTGGCCTGAAAATTGCCTGGCCAGGACTCAGGGGAGCAGCTCTTTCTCTCTCTCTCCCAATACTACATTCTGCACCTCACACTCAGTGCCTACTTGTACTAAGGAACTATTGTAAGCATTCCAGACCCAAAAGTGGAAAACAACACATTCCCTGCCTTCAAGGAGCTTACCACACACACAGACACACACACACACACACACACACACACACACACACAAATAATTGTAAGGCACAAGATGAACTGTCATAGCAGCATGTGAAAGATGGTGGTCAAACAGAGGCACAGTGGAGAACTTGCTGAATGTGGAGTACAGGACCAAATGCCATCTTTACAACTTGCCACTGGTGTGACTTAGGACAAGTCAATCTATCTATCTGGGTTTCAGTTTCGAATTCATATGTTAAATGTAAGAGTTGGATGAGATGATCTTAGAAGTCCCTTGCAGCCCTAGATTGATGATCTTCTTAAAGAATAATAGATCTGACTAATGTGGAAATATATTGTAAAAAATAAATAAGGGGGAGGGAGAGAGAATAAGAGATTTGGAGGGAAGGGATCAGGGAGGAGATGATGCCTGAGCTGGGACTTGAAAGGAAGGCAAGAATTTCAAAGGGCAGAGATGTCTCTATCTTTAGAATGCTTTCCATGGAGAAGGGGTGGGGAAGGGAATGTTGTGGAAATGTCTGGAAGCAGAAAAGGGCAGGATGAGATTGGAGAACTCCATTTTGGTAAGAGGAGGAAAGCTTACATTCAACAAGCCTTTATTAAGTACCTAGTTACTAGCTGTGTGACCCTGGACAAGTCATTTGATGTTGTTTGCCTCAGCTTCCTCGTCCATAAAAAGAGCTGGAGAAGGAAATGATTAACCATGCCAGTATCTTTGCAAAGAAAACCCCCAAATGGGGCCACAAAGAGTCAGACAGAACTGAAACAACTGATCAACAACAAAAGTTCGTGCCAGGCACTGTGGTGGAGATGATAATGGTAATGATAATTATGAGATCTGGCATTTATATAGCCATGTTTGCAAAGTGCTTTACATAGGTTAACTCATTTTATCTTCACAACAACCTTATTAGGTGCTGTTATTACCTTTACCTTACAGATGGGTGTAAAGTTGCTAAAATTCTAGCTATTCTTGTCTAAAATATCTAATGAATGGTCGCCAATAAATTATAAGCTTTAGCAAGAGTTAGACTTTTAAGCATTTATTAAGAAGAATAAAAATTTGGTGAAGAGAGAGAGAAAGAGGCATAGGTTCAGCTATCTATCTCAGGAAGCCCAAATTTCTGCTCCACTCTCCATGAGAGTCCTCCCACAAGCCTCCTGTGAAACTGGAAACATCCCATCCACACGCACACACAGCTCCAAGCTAATTGGCTGGTAGCTTTGAAAGACAGTACCCATGAGCAAACATCACTTCCTGATGCCAAGGAAAGCCACATGGCTTGCCCTCAGATGCCTTCTCCTCATGGCAGAGCTTTCCTACAGTAACTCTCCAGCAGTTGGCATCACTCCAATCGTTACATGGGAAAACTGAAACAAAGAAAGTGACAGCAATTGTCTGAGCAGAAGTTCAATCCAGGTCCCAGGCAGGACAGAGCTTACATTCTACTGCAGGTTGGGGAGCTTGACAACATGTACATAGAAAAACAAATGTAAACTGTGTGCCAAAATAAGTATGAAGTAATGAGAGGGGGAGCAAACAAAAACTGAGGGAATCAGGTGAAGTCTCCTGCAGAAACTGACTCTTGAGCAGAGTATGGAAGGGGGCCAGGGATTACAAGAGGCAAAGGTAAAGATGGAGAACATTCTGACAATGGGAGAACATTAAATATAGGCCTATTCAAAAGCATAATGTTGAGAAATGAAATATTGTGTAGAGGAAATGCAAAGTAGATCAGTTTGTCTGAAATATAGTGTGAAGGGGTAGGGGAGTAAAGTGAAATACAGTTGAAAAGCTGGGTAGGAGCCAGCATATCTTGATGCTGGGAATAGGGAGTTTGTCTTTTATGTTACTGGCAAAAGCAATCCATTGACATTTTTAGAGCATCATCATCATCATGACATGATCATATATGTACGTTAGGAAGATTAATTTGTAAATTGTGTGAAAACCAGTTTGAGCCTGGGTAGAGGGAATGATTAGTAACAGAAACACCAGGTAGGAAACTATTAATAATCCAGATAGGAGGTGATGGTAGACTGAAGGTGGTGGTGATGGGAATAGAAGTAAGGGAATGGATACAGCAAGAGCCTGTGGAGGAAGAATCAATCAGATGTGCCAATTTGGTGAGTGGTAGGGTAGGGGGTGGTGAGGGAAAGGGAAAAGTTAAAGAACATCATAGAATTTACCTCTCATTCTATCTGGGCCAAGCCATACTTGACCAAGACTATCTTTTACAACATCTTCAACAAGGGTCAGTCAACTTTTGCCTGAAGCTCCCAGTGAGGGAGAATTCACTGCCTTTGGAGGCAGCCCATTGTTACAATCTTTTCTCTTTTCCTTATATTGACTCTAAATCAGACTCTCCAATTTCTATTCATTTTTTCTATTTCTGTCTTCTCAAGCCAAACAAGATTTATTTTTGTGAAGGATAAGGGCAACCTTATCATGTTTGTAGGCAGAGAGGAAGGCACTAATGGAAAGGGAGAGACTGGAGATTCCAGAAAGAGTTGAGGCAATTAATTGATGGCAAAAAGTCTAGGGAGGAAAGAGAGAGTGAGCTCAGGTGGGGACAGTTAGCCCTAGGAAAGAGAAACACACTGGACAGCAGAGATGGGATGAGAGGAGGATACTCAAAACATAAAAAGCCTTAAAGTGTCTCAGGAGAGGATTGAGGAGAAAGGTTATATATAGCCACTACTGGGGGGTGAAGTGCTAAGGAGTCAGAAAAATAAAAAAGATTTTTGTGCAGCTGGGAGGGTCCACTTGAGGGTAAATTCATTATATGCACAGACAAATAGGAATGCTATTTCTCTGGCTATAGGTAAGGGTAGGGGGCAATATGCACCTAACAGAGAAGACCATGTGGGGACCAGTAGCAAGAAAAGGAAAGTCAAGGCAACCATCCCTATGCTTGGTACTAAGGGGTATATGGAAGGAGAAGACCTGTCCTTGACAGCCCCCTCTCTGGATAGAGAGAAGACTCAACACCATTAGACAATAGAGAATAACACAAAGAAAGATGTGATTAAGCAGCAATGTATGATCCCTACTTTGTTGTCTTCAGGATGTCAGAGAAGAAGTGTTCAACTCTACCTCCCTGGTTAGCTTAATCAGGGTAGGCTCTCTGGAGGAGGTGAGTCTTGAGTAGGATCCTGGTTGATGGGATAGGATTTAAATGGGAAGAGAGGAGATGGGATGGCAGTTCTTTTTGCCAAGCAAAATAGTATTTTATTATTTTCTAGTTATATGCAGAGAGAGTTTTCAACATTCATTTTTGTAAGATTTCTAGTTTCAATTTTTTTTCAAAATTTTCTCCTTCCCTCCCCTCCCTCCCCCACCCCCTCCCCAAGACAGCAAGCAATCTGATATAGGTTATATATGTACAATCACATTAAACATATTTCTACATTCGTCATGCTGTAAAAGAAGTAGAGCAAAAGGAAAAAACCTCAAAAAAGGACAACAGTTCTTTTTTTTCTGAATTTGGAGAGCATTTTCCATCATGAGTCTTTGGAACTATCTTGCACCATTGTGTTGCTGAGAAGAGTCAAATTTATCACAGATGATTAACACACAATGTTGTTGATACTGTGTACAATGTTCACCTGTTTCTGCTCATCTCACTCAGCATCAGTTTATATAAGTCCTTCCAGGTTTCTCTGAAATCTGCCTGCCCATCATTTCTTCACATTGATTTTTTTTTTAATTGTGTTCTAAATTTTCTTTCTTCCTCCCTCCTTCCTTAACCCTCCCTGTGGAATCAAAAAATTCATTATAAGTCATACGTGTGCAGTTATGCCAAGCATCTTCACATTAGTCAAGTTGTGAAAGAAAATAGACAGAATAACTTTAGAAAGAGGAATTAACAAATAAAATTATACTTCAATCTGTATTCAAATACCATCAGTTCTTCATCTGTTGATGGTAATGGGATAGCATTTCAAGAGAAAGTGATGGGGAACCACAAAGGCTCAAAAGAAGGAATAAGATTGGTTTGTTCAGGGAACAGTAAGCTTTCCAGCCTGACTGGAACAGAGGGTGTGTTTGGGGAGCAGTGTGAGATCAGGGTGGAAATATGGAGGGAGAGATTGCAGCCCACAGGATTGAAGAAAAAGATATTGTTTTCATTCAGCAGGGCAAGAGGGGTCAGGCTGAGTGCCTGAATCAGTCCATTTCAAACAGGGACTGGCTAAATTTCAATTCAACAACCACTTATTAAGCACCTACTGTATACAAGGTTCCATTTTCAGTACTGAAGGGCAGCTTGGTGTAGTGGAAAGAGCATGGCCTCTGGAGTGGAAAGATCTGAATTTGAACTCAGATTTTCTCTTTAGGACCTGTGTGACTTTGCCTGTCTTTTCCCCTCTCTGGCACTATTTTCCTCACCTGGAAAATGAGGAGATTGAAGTAGATGATCTCTGTGGTGCCTTCCTTCTCTAAATCCTATGATCACTGTCTAAGGGATGACTGTTCATTCTTTCCAAACCCACATCCACTGTAATTTACAGACTATAGCTTTGTGAGAACTTTGTCTATCTTCCCCCACCCCTCTACTACATCACTAGCCTCTTAGTGCTAACATATTTCAGCATTCAAATGCATTCCATCAAAGATATAGTGATTAGACACCTACTGTGTACCCAACATTTGTCAAATCCCAATCAGTCCATATTTATCAAGTGATAAATGCTGTTCTATTGAGTTCAGAAACTAGGATTTCTGGGATTGAGGTAGAAAATGATGCCTAGGCAAAGAATTCCAAATCCCCCTACCCTCTAGGACAGAAGCATCTTGTTTTGTTTTGTTTTGTTTTGTTTTGGGGAGGAAGGAGGGGGGAAAGGATCGAAAACAGGGAAGAGTCACACAGCCAGGCTAAGTCTGGAGTTGTAATGAGTCCAGCAATGAGAAGTAAGAGGCTTTGGAGCCTTCTCTGGTGTGTGGCCCATCAGGTACACAGCTCAAGGGGGCTGAATTTTTGTCCACTCACTACAGTGACAGTGTAGAGGCAGAGGCTATATCTCTAGTGAACCAAGGACTCACCATCAGAGTAGGATCCAGTGTGGGGTGGGAAGAGACACAGTGCCTGCTTCAAAGAATGATGATCTAATATGGAAGACAGTGCCTGCCTTGAGGGAGAATGGAGTCTGAGAGGCTGACTCAGACCCAGCCCTCAAGGAGACCTCATTCTGAGGAAGAAATAGAGCCCCTGTCTGCTGGTTTTCCCTAATTTGAGAGAACACTGGTCCTGAGAGGTGCAGCACCAGTAGCCATGCATAGGAACAAAATTCTGACTGAGGAGTGCAAGTGTTACAGGTGGTGCTTCTGTGGGCAGCCTCCCACTGTCTTTCTGCCACTCCCACAGGCTGTTGAGGATCTGATTAAATCAGACACTCTTGACTGATCCATCCTCACCCACTAGTTCATACCCATTATTTATTTAGATCTAGCCATTAAAAACCAAATAGACCTTGGGTCATAGTAAAAAGAGATGCTGTTGTGATATTGAAATATATATATACATATGTATGCATAAATATTTACATAATTAGGAGACTGTCTCAATGTCCCATGGCCCCAAGAAGACTACCTCACCTCTTCTTAATTCCACCCTTTAAAAGACTCAAGGTTACAAGTGGAGCTAGATTCTGGACCCAAACCCCAAGGCCAATCTACAGAAGCCAGAAATATTGGGATAACAGCTTGCCCACCACCACAGGAGTATTCTGTCTCCAGGATTCAGAAGCCACAGGAATATTGCCACTCTGGAAGGGTTGAGGTCTGTCCAGGGTCTGGACAAGGGCAGATGGATCAAGGCTTCAGCTGGAGTTGAAACCTGCTAGTGTTATAATTGTGTGTGTGTGTGTGTGTGTGTGTGTGTGTATATATATATATATATATATATATATATATATATATATATATATATATATATATATATATATATATATATATATATATATATATAATCCAATTTCAGCAGGCAGGGAGGGGAAGATCTCATAGGATTCCAGGATTGGAGATTTGGAGCCTGAAGGGACATTAGAGATCATCAAAGCAACTACCCCCCCTCCCATTTTAGAGATGAGGAAATGGAAGCTCAGGTGAATTGTCCAAAGCCACACAGATAACAACAGGCAGAACCAAGACTGGAACTTAGGTCCTCTGACCCCACATCCAGCCAGGACACTATTTACTTTCCCCCTCTCCCCTCCAATTCTTTCCTATCACCTTTTCTTTCCAAATGGTGAAAGTCTTTCCCGACTTCAACGGAGAGTTTACACTAAGTCTGCACAACCATTTGCTTTGCTCCTTCCAAAAATGCACACTGAGCCCCAGGGCTCAGAGAGAAGTGGAATGGAGAAAGTCAGGAAGGTTTTGAGGGTAGCTCTCAGATAAAAGGTCCGAAAGAAGCCCTGACCTACCTTCCTTACCATGCCGCCACACACTGTTTTTTCCTAATATAACCCAAGGCAATTCTGCTTACCCAGTAATAAGCTCACCCCCCTCTGATGGGGACTCTGATGGTTTAGGAGCTAGTATTTCTTTCAGTAAACTCAGATGTGCTCGCAAAATTGAAACAAACATTGAGGAGATCCTTGTTTATCAAAAAAAAAAAAAGAGTCAATTCACACTTTTGGCTGAAAGGATGATTATGAAAAGCCTCAGCACTCGTTGGGAAGTAGTAATCATTTCAAACCACCCTTTGGCTTTCAATAAGCCCCACTGTTTCTTGATTTATGGTATGGCACAACAAATTCCTTTGACTTTTTGGTCTGCAGCAGGCTGACTCTGCTCTGGAAATGTCCCCACCTTCCACATCCTTCTTACCCTTTTCTGGAAAGTACTGATATGGTGGGAAATGGGGTACGGTTTGGGGTTCTTGGGAATTCCTCTTTAAAGAATTACACCCTCTTGCACACAAAACTTAGTTAGAACAAGGTGATAGTTTATTTAGGGCCAAGGGAAGGGAAGGGTGGGGGGGAGGGAAACCATGAAAGAAATCCTTGGACTTTTCATGGGGAGATTTGGCATAAAGCACATGACTCAGAGGTACCAAATCTCCTCGAACAGGAGACCAGAAGGTACTTTTATAGGGGACTGATGGGGGTGGCCCATCTGCCCGTGAAAAGTTCCTTTAGTGAGAGAGGACCATCCCCCACTGGTGGTAGCTGGGGGAATTGGGTGAGGAGTGGAGGACCATCCCCCACTGGTAGTGACTAGAGGAATTGGATGAGGGGTGGCTACGGATCCCTCTTCAGGACACAAAGGCCGCAGCCACACCCAAACTTATCTCCCCAGGGTAAGGGAGACCAGAATGAAGGGTAGGAATCCCAAGCTAGCTCAGTCCGATTTGGTTCCTCTAGGCGTTATCTGTCCTCTGGTTTAGTTTCTCAAGGAGAAGATTCCTCGGTGTGCCCCAGAGAAATTCTGGGGTGCTCTGCACCCCATGACAGTACCATACCCTATTTTTAAAAAATTCACCAGACAACCCCTAGTAACTCTCCCCCTATGGACACCAGAGATAGGAAACTGATCAAACCCATGGGCATGAGAGCCTGCCCCCTCCCTGTAAGACCATCTTGTTGAATTCCTCTCTGGTGGAGGTGGGAGCACCCAGCAATCACACCATTTTATGAACACTGGCAAAGCTAACCACATCAATTCTTTTTTGTTGTTGTTTTGTTTTGCTTTGTTTTTGTTTATATTTATTATTATTATAAATAAGGATCACTACCAGCTGGTTTGGTTTTTTTTTTTTTTTTTTTGACACTAGCAAGTCATGGAGCTATGTTCAAAATCTTGAAAGATCATTATACAGGGCAGCTAGGTGGCACAGTGGATAGAGCACCAGCCCTGGAGTCAGGAGTACCTGAGTTCAAATCCGGCCTCAGACACTTAACACTTACTAGCTGTGTGACCTTGGGCAAGTCACTTAACCCCAATTGCCTCACTAAAAAAAAAAGAAAAGAAAAAAAAAAAGAAAGATCATTATACAGCAGGGATCATGGGATCATAGCCATTTTCCAGGTATGGTTGGACCCCACATGATAGGTGATTAGCCAGTTAGAATATGGGAATTTTAGTCACATCTCACTCTCTCCCAAGTAGGAAGGGTGTAACCGAAACTGATTCAGGTACCAGCAGCAGCCAAACAGAAAAATTTGCTCGAGTGTGCAAGAGTGGACACACACACACACACACACACACACTATTTGATTTCTGTGTAGGGCACCATCATCCTTCCAGTATCTCAAGTTCTCAGAATCCTGCCTATCATTGACTCATTGAAAGGACTGTCTTCAAAAGTGCCTAATTATTTGTTAACTGACAGATTTGACACTTTTCTCAATTGTCATTTTGACCTCTTTGTTGTTTGATACCGTTGACCACACTTGCCTCCCCTATAGTTATTGTCTCCTTCTTTCTCTTTCTGTGGAGAGTACCAAGCTCATTCTGTTCATCCAGGTTTTCAACCTTGTCATTATCCTTGACTCCTCCCACATCCAATCATTCACCAAATTTCATCATTTTCAGCACCATGTCTTACACTTCTCTCCACTCACATAGTTAGTAGCATCCTCATTCATCCTCATGGCTTCTTGCCCTGACAAGCCATAGCCTCAGGGGTGTGCTGGTAAATTTTTAACCCCCATCCCTCCCTTGAGGGGGAGGAGGAAGAAACTGTAAGCTTGAACCAGTTGCAAGTTTAATTTTCACTATTAAAATATCCTCCATTACTTTCTTTCTTTTCTTTTCTTTTTTTTTAGTGAGGCAATTGGGGTTAAGTGACTTGCCCAGGGTCACACAGCTAGTAAGTGTTAAGTGTCTGAAGCCGGATTTGAATTCAGGTCCTCCTGAATCCAGGGCCAGTGCTCTATCCACTGCACCATCTAGCTGCCCCCCTTCCTTAATTTCTTAAGTAAATAATCAAAAAAACACAATAAATCAGGTCTGAATGTGTAGTAGTTGCTGATTTTCAAGGTGTAAATGCTCACAATGAAAAAGTGATCATTGACATTCCTGAGCCAGTACTAGCTGATTCCAGTCCACTGCCTCTAGTCTCTGATTTGGCTTCCCTACCTCAAGCCTCTTCCCCAATCCATCCCCCATGTAATTGTCAAAATTTGTTAAAGTGTAGTTCTGGACCATATCACACTAGTGCTCAATAAATTCTACTGGCTCCCTATTGACTCTAGAATCAAATGTGATTTTATCTTTATCTCATCCTCTTAAAATTTATATTTTTGCGTGTGAGCTTTGTTACTCATCCTTTATTTTCGAAGAGGACAAATGACATCATGGTGTGGTGTCTTGACTCTTGAGTGAATTGGGTTTAAGTGAAGAGGAGTTGCACTAAGTCGTTAGCCTCACTCTCTCTTCCTGAGTCATCAAAGTCCAGTGGCAAGACAAAAGTCAAGACGATGGGTGATGACCTAGGATCCGGTGGATGACCTTGGTGTCTTTGATATCTGACTAAGCTCTAAGCACTCCACAACACCTTCTTCAGCTGCCTTCGTGGACATTGCAACAAATTGTTCTCATCTACCCACTCTGCTGGGAAAAGTTTTCACATGCTTGGGGTAAGATCCCCTGAGTCATTGACAGGTTTGAGGCCCAATGGTTACCCTCAACTCTGGTTTTGTCCATCTCCTGATATAGTTTACTGGAGTATGGCACTGTGGGTGCTACAGCTTCTTGGAGCCACAGATGAGAGTTGGGTGACAGGTGGACACCAAAGGTGGATGAGCAGCTCTGAAAAAGGTCTCAGCAAAGCCTCACACAAGAGGTGCTAGTCCTCCCTGAACAGTATACCTAATTATTAGAACTTTCATGCATGCACATAATTAATAAATAAGTAAATACATCAGGGCAGCTAGGTGGCACAGTGGATAAAGCACTGGCCCTGGATTCAGGAGGACCTGAGTTCAAATCTGGCCTCAGACACTTCACACTTACTAGCTGTGTGACCCTGGGCAAGTCACTTAACCCTCATTGCCCTGCAAAACAAACAAACAAAACAAAACAAGTAAACACCTATATTGAGGACACAGGCACACATAGGTTTGTCTGGTTTTTTTTACTGATAGGGTTCATGATCACAAAAGGTTGCAGCCAACTGCATTAGGGCATGGAAGGGATGGAGTGTAGATGGGAAGAACACTCAGCTAATGTCTTTGGTTCATCTTCCCTCCCTACCTTCCCCTCCGTGGTACAACAATAACTGGTCAGGTTACCCAGGCTTGATCAGCATTATTTAAATCAGCTGATTCAGTGGATATTTGACATTTGGAGGCTCCACCAGTTCCTCTCATCCACCCTGGCTTGTTGGCTTACTGTTCCAGGAACACACCAAGCTCCTCCCTCCTCTGTCCTGCCATCCCAGGCTAATTATCCACCTCTCCTTTTTTCATATATGATGGTCCAGCTAAAATGGCCTTTGGGCTATTTCTCCCTCATGAGTATTTCCTATCTTTGTCTTTTTATGCCTACAGTTAATTCCTTCCTAATCTCTACTTCTTCTTGGAAGCCCTTCCTTCCTTCGAAGCTCCAATCAAATCACCTCCCACTTTGAAATCTCTCTTATTCCAGCAGGCAGCTCAGTGATGCAGTGGATAGAACATTCAGCCTGGAGTCAGGAAGACCTGAGTTCAAAGTCAGCCTTAAACACTCACCAGATGTTTGACCCTGGGCAAGTCACTTAACCCTGTTTGACTCAGTTTCCTCAACTGTAACAGAAATAATGATAGCACCTACCTAGAAGGGCTGTTGGGAGGATCAAATGAGACAACAGTTGTTACGGTGCCTGGCACAAAGTAGACCCTATATAAAATGCCTATTCCTTTCCCCTTGTTTCCCTAAAGGCTAGTGCTTTCACCCTGAAATTACCTTGTGTTAGCTTTGTACACAGCCAGGCCTCAACTGGTACACGATTTCATGTATTACAAATTCTCACTATTGAGAGTTAGAATTATACAAAATATGGCCCTTGGTTCCAGCCCCAGGGAAATATGCAGTATGAATTAAAATAACGAGACCATTTCTTGGGATTCATTGTTTGTATCCAGCTATATATTTTATGTATATGTGTGTATATGCATGCATGTATAGACTGTAAGCCCTTTGAGGACAAGTACTATTTCATTTATGTTTTTATATTCCCAGCACCTAGCACAATGCTTGGCACATAATAGGCCTCAGTTATTGCCCTCCCGCCCCCATCAGCCCTGGCTTGACCAGTTATTCTGGTATTGCTTAGATGCTTTTTATGTTTCTTGTAGGTACATAGTTTTTGTATTTATGTTGTCTCACCCAATAGAACGTGAGTTCCTTGAGGGCAGGGGCTATATTTTTTCAACTTTTTTTTTGTATCCCCAGTGCTTAGCACAGGGGCTGGTACACAGTAAGTGATTAATAAATGCTTGTTTACTGATTCATTTATACAGTCAGAAGTTCTGCCAGCAGTCATCTTGGGCTTCACCCACTTAAATTGTCCGGAGCTCACGGACACCCTGGGATTCGACTGACGTCTGTTCCCCTTTCAACAGCTCCAGGCCCCTGTGAGTGCGGAGCTGAACTCTGTTTCCCACAGATGTCTTCTCAGCAGTCGCGCTGGCCTGGATCTCTGCAGTCACATTCCCATCTGCAATCCCAGGCGCCCCAAGCATAACTTGAAACAAATAAGAGGAAATTCTTACTTGCATATCATGCAGCGAGCAGACAGATGGGGATGGATGTGAAAACAGGCCCCTGGGAATTTGGTGACAATTGTTATTATTCATGGCAGAGAATCAGGCTCCAGTGGAGGCTGTGGATGAGAATATCATGGGACCAGATTGAAGCTCTGGTTTGGAAGCAGGAAGTCTGCCATTTCTCAACTAAGTGACTATGGACCCCTCCAAGTCTCAGTCTTTCTTTCTTTAGAATGGGGATAAGAACACTTCTCCTACATTCATCACAGGGTTGTTGTGAGGGTCAGATGATTTAATGAATTTGAAAACTCCTTGTCTACACTATACTAAAGTCAGATGTGACCCTAACTATTGCTAACTGAGCCTCCACTTCTTATTCTGGACCTGTTACATATATATGTGTGTGTGTATGTATGTATGTATGTATATATGTATGTGTGTATATATGTATATATACCATACATCTATAACATATGTACACTTATCTATCTATCTGAATATGTTTATTCAACATCCATTCATCTACCCATCCATCTATCAATTCATCCATCCATCCATCCATCCATCAATTCATCCATCCATCCATCCATCAATTCATCCATCCATCCATCCATCCATCAATTCATCCATCCATCCATCCATCCATCCATCCATCCATCCATCCATCCATCCATCCATCCATCCATCCATCCATTTATCCCTCTAAGTTATTTCCATGGGGTGTTCCAAAAATTCTCATATAGTTTTAAGCTATTAAAACTTTAAAAAGCTATTCATTTTTTTTGGCTGGGGCAATGAGAGTTAAGCGTCTTGCCCAGGGTCACAGAGCTAGTAATTGTCAAGTGTCTGAGGCTGAACCTGAATGCAGGTCTTCCTGAATCCAGGGCCAGCACCCTATATCCACCGCCACCTAGCTGCCTCAAAAAAGCTACTAAAATTTAAGCTATACCTTATAACTGCAGAAAGATTTTTGGAACATTCTGTATTTATGTATAGACACACATATTATGGTATATAATATATAACATAACATAATATATAATGTCATATCAATTTAGATACATGTAAATGAAATGTGCTATATTATAACAGTATTGTATTATATAATCTATAATATTATAATATATGTATCAATACATGCATATATTATATATTCTATCTAGCATAATGCACTATTATATAATATGCAAATGCTATATTGTGTATGATAGATGATATTATATTGTGTTATATATTATTTGTGATCATATGTACATATAGAGTGTTCCTAAAGTATTCATGCAGTCTTAAGGTATAGCTTAAGGTTTTTTTTTGTTTTTTGTTTTTTGTATTTTAATTTTAGTGAGGCAATTGGGGTTAAGTGACTTGCCCAGGGTCACACAGCTAGTAAGTGTTAAGTGTCTGAGGCCGGATTTGAACTCAGGTCCTCCTGAATCCAGGGCTGGTGCTCTATCCACTGCGCCACGTAGCTGCCCCTAGCTTAAGGTTTTAATAGATTTTAAAAGCTTTAATAGCTTAAAAACACATAGAGACTTTTGGAATACTAGGTATTATATATTAAGTATAATATAATCATATCATATTCTATATGGTTGTACATAATATAGTAAATAGCATAGTACAATGTAGTATTATGGTATAATCTAGTAATACTATAGTATAATATAATATGGTGATATAATATAGTAACAATATAATTTAGCTTATGTAATATATATTAAATGTTCTCTATATAGCTTATAAGCACTAGTGTATATGGATATATGTGTGTATATGTGTATATATTAAACATATGTAACATATACATATACACATATACACATGCACACACACTCCAACTGCATGTTGCAATTATAATTCCACTCACTGTGTTGGTGATCAGATCTGGGTTTCAGTCCCAGTTCATCCTCTCTGAGCCCCATGTATCCTATCTGTAACATAAGGGGGTTGGATCACTAGGTGACTTTTTGTGTCCCTTCCAGATCTAAAATTCTCTGACCCTTTTGCTATGTCTTTCTCTGGTTATGCCTTTCACATCATTGTCTCCTTCTGAAAGGCCCTGCTCCTTCTCCCCAATCCATCCTTCAAGGCCCAAAGTGATGCTGACCTCTTTCAGGAAACTTTCCCTGACCATAATAGCCCACATTAATGTACTCTTTTGCTATCCCATCAAAATATAAATAGAACAACTTTCTTAAAAATTGCACTTTTAAAAATTATTGTTTTCCCCTTTTGCACCCTCCAACTTCTCTAAAATCCTGGTTCTGCCACTTGAGTTAGGGTATCTGGCTACTTTTTATTTTACCAGTGTCCTTCCTAAAATGTGATGTCCAGCAGTGTACACCTTATTTCAAATGTGGTGTGACCAAAACAGTGTACAGTGGGACAGTTACCTCCTCATTCCTTGACCCAGAGTAGTACCTGGGAGCAAGGCTCAACTTGCAAAGTGGGTCAAATCAACAAGCATTACTTCTCCTGTCAATCATTTGTTGAAATTTCACCCTTTGTTATGTATGTGAGGCCAGTTTCAAAGCTTTTCGGGTCTTGCAACCCTAGAGCAGATCTAGACTGGTGATCACACCATAACCTTCTCTCTTCGGACATGCTATGCACTAAAAGTCCTCTATCTCCTGCAGATGAACTCATGTCCTGCCACATCTCCCCCATCTTGGATTTATGAAGATGGTCTTTTGAAATGAAGTGTAATATTTTACATTTCTCTCTATCCTACTCTATCATCTACTAGGTTAGCTATCATGCCTTGCATAATGTCATTTATCAATTGGACAAATATACCACCTAGGGCTGTTCTCGTCATTAATAAAAAGAAAGTTGAGTGTGTGCTCTCATCATCACCACCTCCATATCCTCAACAACATTATCCACCCACCCACAATAATGTATTGTATCTCTTTACATGAAAAAAGTCTCCTCCTCTCTGTTGGCCCCTTCTCTATACCCTAGTATCCAATCGGGACTTCATTCTTCTCCGTCCTTCCTCCTCAATGTCTTTGACATCCTTCCTTCCTGTGCCCTTTGCTCCCATCTTAGTTCCTTCTCCTCTTTCTCCCACTGGGTAGCCTAATATGGAGCTGGGCTATAGTCAGAACCGGTTGATGTTGGATTCATTTGTTAATTAGGCAGAAGGTGCCTCAAGGCCAGCCAAAAAAAGGGCCCGACTTTATCAAGTCCAGCACTAGGACAAAGCCAGCTGGCTTGGGGGTAAAACAAATTGGAAGTGAAAGGGTCAGATTTATGAGTTGTTAGGCCAAGCAGAGTCTGCCACTGAGAGAATAAGCAAAAGGCTGTGACAGATTTATAGACTGGGGCTTATTTCCTGGATATGCAGAAGGGAGGCACAAGCATATGCCATTAGACCAATAGTGAAAGCAAGGAGATGAGGAGGTAGGGATGGGAAGAGGCGTAGGAAACAACGTGGAAGAGGGCATATCCTCCGCTGAGGTTTCCAAATGGATTTCCTCACCTCACAACAAGCCCAGGAGGAGGCTCCTGCAAGGCCCATTTTATAGGTGAGAAAAAAGAGGCAATTCTCAAATTCAGGTTATCTGACTCCAAGACACTTTCCATTCATTATTTTGGTTTCTCTGTGCCCCAGATTCATAGGAACAGGAGCCCCAAACCATATAGAAGGATCCCGCTGGGTTGTAGATTGTCTTAGAAAATGACATATTAGCATTATCTATGCTCTATTGTATTTTTAAATTTTGTTAAATATTTCCCAGTTACATTTTAATTTGCTTCGGGCCACACTAGGGATCAGGGCTTCGGTCTGCAATGCCACTGGTCATACATATGTTTAACATCTAGGACCCAAAACACTCACAAATTCAGGCCTTTGGAAGCTCAATCCATTTTCTTTCTTTTTTGAAATAACATTTTAATTTAAAGCTTTGAGTTCCAAATTCTGTCCCTCCTTCCCTCCCCCCACCCCTACTCCCTGAGGTGGTGAGCAATCAGATGTAGTTTATACATGTGCAATTATATAAAACACTCAATCCATTTTCAAGATGCACTTTGGGTGGACATTTATCCAAAGCTAAGGGGTCTCCAGTGATCTTTATCTTTTACCAAACCATGCTAGAGGACACGTTATTTTAAAAGGGTATTTACTTAAAACAGAATAGTCAAGGTAATAGCAAGGAACACTTCCCCACCCCCACTCTCCAAGCCCATATACAGAAACCTGCTGTTCCATAGATGGTCACCACTGGTGGGGGAGGGAACATGAGTGGAAAGCTCACCTGGCCTGGACTACTCACCCCCTCTAGGGATACAGCCAGGAAGTGCTGGAGGCAGCTCATCCAGGCTCCTGACAGTGATTGCCAAATTTTCACTGTGAGCATCTGAACCCTCCAAATCTGGCTACAAATCAGGACTTCAGTTATTATTTTGCTATGCATTGTCTAGACCCCAGCTTCTTACGCTGTGGGTTGATGAGGTTGTATAACTGAATGTGGGGATGGTGAAAATTTTGGCAACAGTAAAAGGTTATATATACCTATTTTATCTACCTATATACCCAGGGTTGCATGAAAATTTCTTGGGCAAAAAGTGACTTGCCCAGGGTCACACAGCTATTAAGTGTCTGAGGCCAGATTTTAAGGAAGATGACTCTGTGGGGAGCACACCATGAGGCTGCAGGCCCGTGGCCTCAGCGGGAGGGCTGTCAGGCTCTTGCCCACCTCCCTAGGTGTCCGAGAGCTTCAAACACTTCTGCTATTGGCCATTAGCTCCTTCACAGTGAGATGGAGCCTGGGTGCCTCTGGGCTCCTTTCCCAGATGGGGAGATGCCAGAGGCTGGGGGCGGGGGTGGGGCATAATTGCATGGAAACTCCAAGCCCTGCTGCATGACCTGTTAATGAGAAGCAGATGTCAACAGCTGGAGGAAGGACATTCCTCAGAGCAGTAAGAATGTGTAACCTTTCTGTCTCTAATGAACCCTTTCAAAGCCAAAGTGGTTTGACACGTACAAATTGCACCCATTGTAGGGTTTGTTGTGTGGCTAATGTTTTTGACTAATGAGTCTCTTCTACATGCATGAACACATATGTACACTATGTACACACATGTATAGTGACACCCATTCGGACTCAAATTGTCTTACACAGGACGGCACCTGTCTGTTAGATGATGGAATTGAGACCTAAATAGAAGTAAATTTCCCTGGGTCACATATTTGTAAAGCACAAAACCTAGCACATAGTAGTTATTCAATAATTGCTGATTTCCTTTCTTCCTTAGCAGTACCTTTTCACATGTCTCTTCCTCACTGCCTGGGTCCTATAATATCTGCTCATCTGCATCCTACTCCCCTGAAGTCTTCCAGGTGCTTCCTCATGAGTCAAGGCAAGACAAGTCAATAAGCATTAAGCCCTGACTATGTGTCAGGCACTGTGCTAAGTTTGAGGTTTGCAATGCAAGTAAAAATAGATAAAATTCCTGCCCTCAGAGGAGTGTGTGTAGGGGGAGAAGGTCATAGAGAAGTCCAGAGAGTCAGTGAAGAGGAAATGAATGTGGGGCTGACCTGTGTACTTCTTCAAAGAAGAGGTATTGGGAAAAACTCAGTCACCAGAGGATGAGCCCATGGGGCAGATGGGTTTTCTAGGAGAAAAGCACCTATGAGTACCCAGTGGGTGATGTGGAGTCAGAGGACCTCCATACAACTCCTGATCTGATTACTGTCTTTTATTTATCTGGTCACAATCTGTTGTCCTCCCATCTCAACCTTACCTCACCACCCCAAGCCCTCTTCTTCATGCTCACCATGATCTCCAATCCTTCCATCCCTCAGCTGTTTTCTGGGTCATCACCTCTGCACTGGCTAAACTCCCCTCCTTTTCCCATCCTGGCCCCTTAATGAACTAATTCAATTCTACTGTCACCTTCTTTCAAATCCTTGTCCCCTTATCCTACTGAAGATCTTGCCCTGATGAGTCTCAGTATTGGATTATTCCCATCATTCACTGCCTACCCATGTGCTACTGAATGAAGTTGGATTAAATCATGAAGTTGTTCAGCCTGGGCTCCCTATAAATGTATGTTACATAATCTCCACTGGACTCTAAATGAGGCAAGACAATACTTTAATTCACCATTCTAATTACCTCACTATCCCACCATCCCACTTTTCCCAATGTTTTTTATCCCTCTCTGAACCTTCCATGACTCTCCCTTCCCTCTCTCACCCTCTCAGCTGAGAATCCTGCCTCATAATTCACTGAAAAAAAGGCCATTGACAGAGAGCTTCCTCTTATCTCTTCCTCTTTATCTCATATCACCCACATGCCTTCTGCCACTATCTCCTTCACCCCTGTCTCATATGAAGAGGTAGCCCTTCTCTTTTCCAAGGCAAACCCCCTCTATATGATCCCATTGCAACCTGTCTTCTCCAAGAGATTGTCTCTTTTATTATCCCTACTCACTAATCTAAAATGTCTCTGTGTACACTAGCTATTTTCCTAAAGTCTCCCCCATTCTCGGATAACCCTCACTTGCTCCATCCATTCCCTCTAGCAATCATCCTGTATCTCTCCCCCATTTTACATCAACTCCTTGAAAGGACATCTGCACCAATGTCTTCACTTCCATTCCTCTCTGTAGTCTGGCTTCCAACATCATCACTCAGCTGAAACTGTTCTCTCCAAAGTGATCATTGATCTCTTAATTGTCAAATCTAATGGCCTTTTCTCAATCATTAACCTTACTGACATCTCTTTCACCTTTTACACTGTCAATCACTCTCTTCTCCTTGAGTCTTTAATTCACCATTCTAATTACCTCACTATGTGCCCTCTTCTATCCTCTGATATTGCTACCATTTTGGTGCAGACCTTCATCTCCTCCAGCTTGGAAAAGTGAAACAGCCTACTTGTCCCCTCAGCTTCAAGTCTCTCCTCTACTCAGCTGTCAAAGTGATTTTTCTAAAGTGTAAATCTGACCATGTCACCATGGTCCCCATGTCACTCCCTCATTCCATAAACTCCAATAGCTCCCTATCACCTCTAGGATAAAATAAAATCTTTTGGAATTTAAAACCCTAAATAACCTGGCTTTCTCCTTCCTTTCCAGCTCTTATGTTGCTCCCATGTACTCTTCAACCCAGTGACATTGGCCTCTTTTCCTCACACAAGAAATTCCATCTCCAGACTCAGAGCGTTTTGTCTAACTATTCTCCATGCCCAGAATATTCTTTCTCTTCATCTCTGCCTCATGGTATCCCTGGCTTCCTTCTAGTGCTAGCAGAAACCCTATCTCCTACAGGAAGCTTTCCTGAGACCCTTTACTTCTGGTGCCTTCCCTTTGTGATTATCTCTAATTTACCTTTTATATGCTTCCTTTGTCCTTAGTTGTTTGCTTATCATCTCCTCTGTTAGACTGCAAATTCCTTGAGAGCAAGGATTGCCTTTTGTCTTTCTTTGTATACCCAGCACTTACCTCAGTGCCCGATGCATAGTAGGCATTTAATAAATTCTTGTAAAAAATAGACAAAATAAATTCTTGTTGGCTGACTGACTGGTTCCATCATTTGTTATTGGTATGACCTTGGCCAAGTCATATAGACTTCAGTTTCAATATCTGTAAAATCAAGGAGTTGAACAAGATAATCACTCAGGTAACTTCTACCTCTACAACTATGACCTGTCATGCCCTGCTAAGTTACTATTGAAACAACCTCTATGAATAATAATAAAAGTAACATAAACAATAGAAATAATCACTCATTTATAAAGCACTTAACAATTTGCAAAGCTCTTTCCTCACATCTTGTGTTAGGGAAAATCTTTATAGAATCGTTACATAAAGTGAGCTGTGAAATTTAGCCTTATTCTACATTAGAAGATCTTAATCTGGGGTCAGCAAATTTGTTTTTTGTTAATAAATATTTTGATAACCATATTTCAATATAATTGGTTTCCTTTGTAGCCCAAAGTCTTCTGTTTTATGCTTGTAATAGCATTATTCTGGAAAGATGTCCACAGACTTTACCCGGCTGCCAAAGGTGTCTAGGATGACAAAAAAGCATAAACAACTAGTGTCCTAAATTGTTAGAGCTAGCTGTACTGCCCTTGAGAAGGTACAAAATGTTTCCTTCACAGCCCTGTGAGGTCCATGTGGTGTGATGGCCCCCCAAAAGGGACCTTGGACTCCATTAAGTCATAACTTCCAGGAATGAGGAAATGATAGCCCTACTCAAACCACATCTGCAGTCTTGTGTTCAATTTTGAGTGCCATGTTTTGGGGAGGACATTGATAAACTGAAGGGTATACAGAAGAGGTGACCAGGATGGGGAGGAGTATTGAACCCATGTCCTATGAGGATAACCAGATAGAACTGTAAATGTTGAGGCTAGAGAAGGAAAGACTAAAGGGAAGGGTGTTCAAATATGAAAAGGGCTGTTAAGGCATAATTGAGTATGGGGAGTGGGGAATGGGGAGTGAAGTTGCAAAAAGTCAAATAATGGTCCAATGTAAGGACGAACTTCCCAACAGTGGAAGCTGTCTAAAAGTGAGGCAGATTGTCTCAGGAGGCAGGAAGACTGATGACACAGAACACAGCATTATGGGCATCTGGTCCTAGGAGCTCTGCTCATCAGGAAGTGCCTCCAGCAATGAACTCACATGGCCACCATCTTTCTCCAAACTGGGTTTTCCCTCACAGGATATGTATACACATACACATGTGGTTTTGTATGAATATATGCAAACATACATATATGTGTGGATGTATGTGTGTATATATTGTGAGTATATGGAGATTATATCAGGAATTCTTGCTCATATATGTCTTAGATTAGATAATTACTTTCAACTTGGAAATCATGTGAATCTGTAGTACAATTATAAATATGTCCATTTTACTGATGAGAAAACTAAGACTGAGAAGGGTATTTGTGCTTCGTCACCCAATCAATAAGTGTCTGAGACAAGATTCAAACTTCAGTCTTTTGACTCTATGTCCATCATTCTATCCACTATGCCACGATACCATTCAAATGGAAATTCTTTGATGATAGCTATAAACGACCTTTTCTAGGTCACCCAGAAACCATATTTCCATACCCCTTTTCCTTCTTGAGGATTTTCTGACTTTGGGGTCAGCACCAGGAATCCACTCTCCCCCATCCCCATGGTTCTAAATGACCCCATCTTCCATTGTTGCCGCCTTGGTCAGTACAGGAGGAAAACAGCACCATATATTGGAAGCACTTCCTGAAGAGTGGAACTCTTGGGCCAGATGCCCATAACTCAGTGGTTCTATGTCATTCATCTTCCCAGGATATGCATTGTTATTATTTCTGACACAGCAGATTTGTAGTTGATAGGGCTGGCTGCTTGGCAGAGCATGTTGAGGGCTGCCTCTGGGTCCTACACCCTGTTCTCTCTTGAGGAAGCCTCCCAGGGCCCTTGAGTTCCTCATCCACTCATCAGATGATGCCTCCTCAGTGTGACTCTTTGACCCTGGGCTTCCTTTCCCAGAAGAAAGCACATTTTAAGCCTGAGCTCCCAAAAGGGAAACAAAGGACAAATTAAGAGTTTTTTAAAATAAAAAACCATAGGCTCTTTGGGTTGTAAAGGACTTCAAGTATCACATAGCCCATCTACCTAATTTTACAGATAAGGAATCTAATATTCCAGAGAAGTTCAATAACTTGCTCAAAGTCGCACGAGCCAAGTAGCAAAGCCATGTCCCTAGTGTAATGTTCTTTTCACTACAAGGATCTGAATCCAGACCTGTTGGCTTCTTGTTCATGGTTCTTTCTCCTGTACTGTCATAGGGTATGCATATTTGGACCTCATTTAAGATCTAGTGAGGGGAGGGGCTTTTGGGGAATGGTATGGAGAGGTCCTTCCTGGAAATCACACATATGGGCTATTCTAGATTATTAAACTAGTCCTGATATGTCATCATCCAAGAGCCCTGAATAAGTGCTAGCTAGGTCTGGGTTTTGTATATGGAAGACAGGGATTCCTTGCCTGGGTATCATGGATTGGTGTTGGACCAGTGCCTCATTGTGACTTTCTGGTATCTCAAAGAGCACACCATGCCACTTACTACCTCTGTCACCTTAGACAAGTTATTCGTTCTCTCTATGCTCAGTTTCCTCAGATATAAATGAAGGGGAAGACTAGATTGTCTGTTTGGCCCCTCCTTGATCTAAATTTATGATACTAATAATAACAATAACAGGAATATTTAATTAAAATTTAATAATAGCTAACATTTATATGGCATTTTAAGCTTTTCAAAGTTCTTTTTTTTCTTTCCTTTTTTTTTTTTTTTTGCGCAGGGT
Organism: Dromiciops gliroides; assembly: GCF_019393635.1. Lineage (NCBI taxonomy): Eukaryota > Metazoa > Chordata > Mammalia > Microbiotheria > Microbiotheriidae > Dromiciops > Dromiciops gliroides. The sequence goes on from NC_057862.1 coordinate 47,712,266, forward strand.
AATGAGGGTTGAGTGACTTGCCCAGGGTCACACACTAGTGTCAAGTGTCTGAGGCTGAATTTGAACTCAGGTCCTCCTGAATCCAGGGCCAGTGCTTTATCTACTGCACCACCTAGCTGCCCCCAAGTTCTTTATATATTATATACATTATATATTATATTACATAATCATTATGTACCATTATAATAATATGACATTATTATATTAATATGTTAAATATCATATATATCATATGTATACATATTTGTATAATTATATTGTGTATATGCATACATGTATATGTAACTTATATGTATATGATATCTTTTAATCTTCACAATAAAGCCATGATCCAGTGTATGGTATTGGTCCCCTTTTCCTTTAAAATCCTCATAATGTAACAGAATCCCACCCTTCCCATGTTTCACAATTCACAAAACTTGGTCGATCAGATGTCCTCCCTGACATCTGACACCTAGAACCCTCTGCTCATCACCCTTCATCTCATTTTCTTCATGAAACCCATCCATCCATCATGGTCAACAGCTCCTTTCCTAGAATACTTGAAGAATGCTGAGCCAGGGCTTGGTGATGCCTTTCCCTTGGCTCTGTGGAAGCACTAGGAAGTTGAGCATAAAGATAGAATTATATCTAGAAGGATTCTTATGGCCACCATCCAGTCCAAAACCCCATTTTCCACGTGAGGACACAGAGACCTAAAGAGAGGAAGTAGTCCGACAAAGCTAGTGGGTAGCCACTAGGATTTGATCTAGGAGTCAGAGCTTATAGATGTGGCTGACAAATATATACATACTGGGCTACAAATTCTCCTCTTAGGAATTGCCCCCTATGTCCTCCAAAGCAACTGGAATACTTAAAATGGTAACAAGAAACTGCAATTTGAAATTCTGGTCAATAAAGAATATAAGATAATCTGTGATTCCTGGAAAATATGAAATTGGGTAAGGAAATGCAATTAAGCACTCACTTAGGGAACAACCAAAGGAATTTAATTGGGTCACCATCCCCTGCATAATTGAAGAAAATGTAGACAAAACACTCTACAAATTATGCAATTCCTGGTAACTATGCAGTAAAGAAACTTGATCAGTTACCAATGTGGTCAAGAACTTGGAAAATCTGTGGGCAGCTACTGTGCTTGTCATTCTGGGCCAAACACACCTCTGCATGGTTAGGGGAATTGAAAGAGTGCCAAGAATGGGCAGCGACAGATATTTAAAACAGGAAGGATTGGCGAATTCAAAAAGAATGAATCCCAGAGTCTTGTTGGTGGCATACCAAGACTGTCAAGGTATCAAGTCCCATTCATATAGTGTATCCCAACTAATTTGTTCTGGAAAATGTGAAAGGGGGAAGGAGAGGGAAAAAGAACATGAAACAGAGGAGTGGAGAAGTGTGGAGAGAGAGGGGGAGGGAGAGAGAGAGAGAGAGGAGAAGGGAGAGAAGGAACAGTGGTGAGAGGAACAAAAAGAGGAAAGAATGAAAGAGAGAAATAATAGTTTGGGGAGTTTTCAAAGAAAGAAAAGAGGGAGAAGGGAAAGGGAGAAAACAGAGTGAGGACAAGAAAAAGTTTAGGAGAAAATGGTGGGGGTAAGAGTAAAGATCTGGAAGAGTCCCATTGAGGGGACTGACTACAAGATGGAATATTGTTCTGAAACTAGCTTGAATTCCTTTGTCTTACTTAGAAAAGGTAAAAAGAAAAATAAGAAGAAAAAGTAAGACTCTAACCCGTGTTATGATTTCCAAGCTAGGAGGTCAAAAGGATCTTCCTAACCTATGATTGGAGACAGTGTGGTACAGCTGAAAGCTGATTGGACTGAAAGTGGCAGGATCATAGCTCTATGGCTGAAAGGGACATCAGAAGAAATCTAGCCTAGCTCTTTCATTTTTTAGATGAGGAAACTTACCCAAGATCACATAGATAGTAATCACCAGAGGCAAGATTTAAACTAAGGTTTCCCCACTCCATAGTTCTGTTCACTGTGCCCCAAGACCTGAATTCTAGTCTTGGCTCAACTGCCAACTCAGTTTGACCTTGAGTAATTCAGTTCCTCTCTCTGAGCCAGTTTCTCCTCTTAGAGAGCAGGACCTCACTGAGCCTTCTGGGCGACCATCCTTGAAGGCTGCTTGCCTGTGTGCTTGCTTGTCTGGAGAGACAAAGGACATCCCTATAGCCCTATCCTAAAGAAATGCTTCAAAATGGAGTGAAGAGAAGAAAACCAGAAGGTATCAGAACTGGAATTATGCAAGGACCTATCTGGGACATATAGGAGCCCTATACCACCTCAAGAGAACCAGAGCCACTAGACCCCCTCCTCTGGTCATTTTCTCACATGTTACCATGAACCTCCAGTGCATCCTGCCCTCAGGACCTCTGCTCCTGTTCTCCTTCTGGGGATGTCCTTTTGCTGACAAACTCTCCCCTTCCTTTCAGGACTAGCTTAAGTCCCTCCCTCTCCACAAAGACTTCTTTGACAGATGAAACCCACACCAATCTCTAGCTTCCTTTATAAAGATTTATACATTTACACCTCACAGGGTTGTTGTGAGGATCAAAAGAAAACAGAGATAATAATTGTAAAGCCATTAGCTTTACCAGTGCCTGGTACATCAAGTGGGCACTATAGACATGCTTGTTCTACTTCTCCATACATGACAGGTAGTGTGAGGCTGTGGAAAATGACACTGGACTGGGGTTAGAAGAGCTGGGTTCAAATGCCCCTTTTGTTATTTAATGCCCGTGTGTGTCCTTGGGCAGACTCCTTGACCTTTCTAGGCCTCGGTTACCTCACCTTTAAAATTTAAGAGTCAGACTTGATAGCCTCTAAGGTCCTTTCTGGGGCAGATAGGTGGTGCAGTGGATGAAGTGCTGGGTCTGGAGTCAGGAGGACTCATCTTCCTGAGTTCAAATCCAGCCTCAGACACTGTGTGGCCTTGGGTGAGTCACTTCACCCCTGTTTGCCTCAGTTTCCTCATCTATAAAATGAGTTGGAGAAGAAAATGGCCAACTACTCCAGTATCTTTGTCAAGAAAACCTCAAATGGGGTCACAAAGAGTCAGACATGACAGAAATAATTGAACCACAACAAAAATTCCTTCCAGTTCAAATCTATGATCCTGTGAGCCCCTGACCCAATTACTTATTACAAAAATAGTTCAGCTCCTAGGTATATTCTGTATTGAAATTGGTATCATTTCACTTGGGAGTCCTCTCTTCTCAACCAGACAGTGAATATCCCAAGGGCAGAGGATGTGTCTGCTCCTCCTTCCATCTTATGCACTTATAAGTATGGTTTATAGAGCAATTTTTGCCTTGAGAGGGCAATATTAAGAAGGAATGTAGTGAAGTACAAAGAACACAGAAGGCCTGGATCAAGTCCTGAACAGTTTGGCAATTGTATTTGGAGGTAGTTTACCTTAATTACCTTCATTTACTTTGGCCCCATCCCCTCCTGTCTCCCTGGGCACATTGCTCCAACAATCATCCCTTTTCTCTGTCTAATTGTCAGTCTCACTCTATCTCTGGCTTCTCAGATGCATACAAATATAGGTCTCCTCTATCATCAAAAAACACTCATTTGACCCTGCCATCATCTCAATCAACCATACTGTATCCCTCCTCCCATTCAGGACTGATTCCCATTCACATTGTCTCTACTTCCTCCCCCATCACTCGATTCTCATATCTTTGTCTCTGAACTCATCACACAATGGAAACAGCTGTTTTTTCAAAGTTATCTTTGACCTTTAATTGTCATATCTGCTGGCCTTTTCCTAATCCCCAATCTTCTTTGCCTTTCTTTGGTGCTTGGCACCGTTGGCCATCATCTCTTCCTGAATGCTCTCCCCTCTCTGGCTTTTCAAGATATTATCCTCTCCTGGTTCCCCTCCTACCTGTCTAAACAACACTTCTTAGACTCCTTTGATGGCTCATCATCTGTATCCCTCTCCTAAATGTAAATACCTCTCAAGCCTCCGTTTGGGGTCTTTTCTCTTTTCTCTCTATACTCAGCTCCCATTAGCTTATCTACTCTGTGAAGATGATGCCCCAGTCTGTAGCTAACCTTAGGGAACCCATTCCTGGGCCTATAAGGGGCCAAGTAAGTACCCATTCCCTGTTCCGTACCCAGTCCAATTCTGGGGAGCCTGGCTTCTGATTAGAAGTGCTGAGTTTCCACGTTCTCATACCCACAAGCATATTAAGTCCCCCATGCCAGCACACTAAGGAAGATTTTACTTATCGCTCTCATGTAGAATTTCCCCTCAGAATGGGGAGAGGAATTAAAATAAAGATACTCAATATACAATATGAATCAAGCAAGGCACAGGGAGTTTATGCATACCAAAAAATAAAACTAAAGATGGTACATATACAAGGGTTCCCTTATCCAAGACAAAATTAAAATGGGATTCAGTAACAACTTATAACTGTTGTTACAGTCTGTTGAGAAGCTGATGCATAAACCTTACCAGAACATGAAGGAGTGTGCAGGATGCTACATTTCACCTCAGCTCAGCACTGTCTACTGGTACAATGGCCAGGCCTGGGCAGTCTTCTTACAGATGACTGTGTTCTCCAATGAAGAATCTCTCCTGCCACCAGACCATTCCTGCAGCTGTCAAAAACAGCCTCTCTTCTAACAAGGCCCAGAATGCTCAGGCTTCTTGAACTCAGAGGTTTCCTCCGATCCTGGGAAAATCTATGCTAGAATATTTGTCTGCCTAAACTTGGGAAGAAATAAACAGACACAAAAGAGGCAGCCCAAACCCAGTTTCAGGGTCTAGGGAGTCCAGTGCATGGTAAGGTGGTGATACAGAGCAAGTCATCCCTCCTCCCACCCAACTCTCAAGAAGCAGATTGAAACAGTCCTAATGCTACCTCAAAGCTGGAAAGAAAGCAGCTAAGGGGCAGGTCATCCCCTATTATGAATCCACTGAGTCATTGGGTCTTTTGGCTTTGTAGCCAATAAGGCGACTCTCTGTCATCTTGAAATGCCAGCCCTTCAGCTCTAAGTCATACCTGGCTGGAACAGGCCACCACCCTACTGTCACCTCTCCTCTATCCTGTGTTAGTCATCTAATTAGTATCTGTACTTCAGGTCTCTCCCTTCTTCATTTCATCTTCCATATACCATAAAGCATAGGTCACTCCTCTGCTCCATAACCTCCAGTGGCTCCCTATTACCTCTAGGATCAAATAAAAATTCTTCTGTTTTACCTTTAAACCCATTCACAGCCTGGTTCCAATCTGCCTTTCCAACCTTATTATACATTACTACCCTTCCCATACTCTATGGTCCAACTACACCAACCTTCTTGCTCATGGAGGATATTGTCTATCCTATTTCCATGCTTTTTGCAAGTCTGTTGCCCATCCCTCTGTATCCCCAGTTATTAGAATCCTATTTCCTTCAAAGTTCAGCTCAAAAATCAGCTCCTATATGAAGTTGCTCCTGATCCCAGCCCAATTGCCTCAAATTTATTTTGTAATTTTGTATACATTTCTGTGTTTCTCTCTGTCCCTCTCCTCTCTGTCCCTCTTTCTCCATTCCTTCCTCCCTTTCTCCCTCACTGTCTCCCTCCATCCCTCCTTTCCTTCCTCTCTCCCCACTGTCTCTCTCTGTCACACACACACACACACACACACACACACACACACACACACACACACTTTTGCTGGAATTCCCTATCTCTAGCATTTAGCATAGTGTCCAGTGCTTACACCAGTATCTGGCCCATAATAGGTATTTACTTAATGTTTATTGGTGGATTGATTGATTTCCTTGGGGCTGGAAGCACAGTGGTCAGTCACATGGGATCTTTGAGGTACTCTGTTGGATTTGCCCCTCCCTAAGCAGTCTGATGTGCTCTCCAGTGTGTACCACATTGGGAGGATGCCCCATGGGCTTAGCCTACTCTAGTTCTGAAATCCCTAGACCAAGAGATTAGCCAGGCCCAATCTCCTTGGAAGCAGGATTACAGACATGGACCATTTCCCCATACATAAACATAGCTTTTTAAGCAACAATGCTACTCTTTCACCCTATTTATCTGTTTTGTTTTTCAGGCAGCTCGGAGGCATAGTCATTTGGCCTGGACTTAAAAATATCTGTATTCAAATCCTTCCTCAAACACTTAATAGCAGTGTGACCCAGGGTAGGTAACTTAACCTCTGTCTGCCTCAGTTTCTTCATCTATAAAATGGAAGTGATATTTACCACCTACCTTACAGAGTTGTCATCAGAATCAAATGAGATAACATATTAAAGCATTTTGTAAACCTTAAGGTGCTATCTAAAAGTTAGTCATTTTTATTATTTTGAATACTGTAGACCCTTTCATAACCATATGCTGGTCACGAGTTTCATTCCACCAAGTCTCATTGATATCTATAACAGAGCTTTGCATATAATCAGATTGCTTAAGATGGAGGGACCTACTTCTGGGAGAAGACAGTCCATGTTCAGGAGGAAATAGCCTCTTTCCATGTTGGCTGCATAGCCAGAACAGTCTGCATCTTTAAAATGATCAGAGGAAGACAGTCTCTCTATCTCTGTCTTTGTCTCTGTCTGTTTGTATGTCTCTGTCTTTCCCTCTCCCTGTCTCTGTCTCTCTCTTTCTCTCTCCCTCCCTCCTTCCCCAACCCTTGTCTCTGTCTCATTGTATCCAGAGGGATGAAGATACTGTTCACCCACAGCATGGGCATCATGAACTGACCTGGGAGGTGGGGAGGGCTTCCTACCCCCACCCCACTTTTAGGCCCTTTGGTCCTGAGAATCAGGCTCAGGGTTTTGGTCTGGTTTGTCTTTTTCAGTTCTAGGCACAGATGGTAGAATCCCTGACAGACCCAGCCTTGAACCACTGTGACCTTGGAGGCAGGATTCTAGGCCAGATGTTGTAGCCAGCCCAGCAGGGAAGCCTGCTGAGAAGGGTGCTCAGGCCTCAAGCCCAGGGGGGCTTTAAACTTGGAACTTGGTGAGACTGTTCTGTCTCTCCTGAGACCGAGGTGTTGGGCATGGGAAATTATGTCTCTATGTGCTGGGATTAAGAAGAGGTTGGGGTATGTGAGTGTGGAGGGGTGTGGTGTGGTGATGAGTACATGCCCATTCTTGATATACTTTTGAAGTAAATATTCCTTTGTAAGAACTAATCTGACTACAGGGCTAAATGGAATTGGGGCACGGGGAATCCCTAAAAGGGAAGAACACCATCTGGGGCCTTGGGCCATTGATAGAGAGGCTAGACATCCTTATATCCCCTTAAAGGTACTAGAGGGGGCAGCTAGGTGGCGCAGTGGATAGAGCAACGGCCCTGGAGTGGACCTGAATTCAAATCCGGCCTCAGACACTTAACACTTACTAGCTGTGTGACCCTGGGCAAGTCACTTAACCCCAATTGCCTCATTAAAAAAAAAAAGGTACTAGAGAACCCTGGGGGATGGATAAAATGTGATACACCCGACTATGAGGCAGTGTAGACCAGGCTGATCTCTTCCATATCTACGAGGTCAAATTCACCTCCTTTCATTCAGATCTCTCATTAGCCTGGCTTGTGACCTATACTTTGTGTATTTGTATTTAGATTTAGGAAGACAAAGATTTTAATGCCAGCACCTTTTATTACTTTCTCTTTTACTCTCCTTGAGCTATACCTGCTCCTCTCTATGGTGTCTATTTTGGAAGAGTATGTGGACAATTTCGCCTTTACCCTCCCTTTCAATGTAAAGTCCTCTTTTTCAGAAGTGCAAGACTCTCAGCAAATGTATTTTTCAGGATCCTCCTTAGGAGCGCTCCATCCCTGACCAGGAGTCCTATTTTTTATATTTTAAGCCAGGGGTCTTTACCTTTCTTGTGTTAAGAGCCCCTGTGGCAGTTTGGTGAAGACTAGGGACTCTTTTTCAGAATATTGGGGAAGGGAATAAGCATTTATATATCACTTAGCCCTGTGCTAAACACTTTTTAATAAATGTGATCTCATTTAATCCTTACAAACAACCCTGTGAGGCAGATGCTATTATTATCTCCACTTTACAAAGGAGGAAACTGAGGCAAACAGACCCTTAAGTGACTTGTCTAGAGTCACAGAGGTAGTAAAGCATCTGAGGCCAGATTTGAACTCAGATCTTTCCAACTCCAGGCCCAGTACTCACTCATCTGCACAGTAAGCTGCCCTTAATGGTTATACATTCGATTACAAAGGAAACCAATTATATTGAAATATAAGTATCAAAATATGGGGGGGGGAGGGAATCAGTCCACAGACTCCATGGAGGTGTGTAAACACCCAGTTAAGAATCCCTCTTTTAAGCTGTGGTCTAGAAATCTAAATTCCCCTCTCAGAAATCATCTTCTTAACCACCTGTTTTCCTTCCAAATCCTTTCCGTTCCAAAAACCAATGCCTTCAGACAGCAGCAATGGGGAACATGACATGTGAACCTCTAAAGTTTTCTCTCTCTCCTGGGATTTCATGATCTCGAGTGCATGATGGTTATCAAGCTTGATGAGTCTTGGGGGATCTATTCTCTATCAGGGGTTCTTAACCAGGGTTCTCCGAAGTTGTCGGGGGTTTTATGTTTGATAACTGCATTTCAATATGATTTGTTTCCTTTGTCATTCCATAGATTTTATTTTATGCATTTAAAAACATGACTCTGAGTAGGAGTCCATAGGTTTCATTCAACTACCAAAAGGTTCCATAATGCAGGGGGGGAAAAAAGGCTAAGAACCCCCATTCTCTAGTTGCCCTTCCTGTTTATGTTAGGCTGATAATGGCCTTGGGATTCCTCTGTAGGGAGTCACTTAATCCTGCAATTTATCTCTTCTTGCCTTTAAAGGCTGAAATCTCTCCTTATTCCTCTGTCCACCCCCACCCACCACCCCTCAATGGACTCACATAGCCATCCCTTGTAGAACAAGAAGCCGAGGAGATCCAAGAAGAGCCTTATGCCAATTACTTGACTCTAAACCCACAGGGGTCCTTCCTTCTTCCTTCCTCCTCTGTGTCTCCTGGTCTGGTTTGGTATTCCCCTCTGTCTCTGCACATTCCTTTTGTTGTTGTTGTTGTTGTTTCCCCTTTGAAGCCTTCCCTTCTCATGTCTAGTTTTCAGAATCTGTTCTCTTCCTTCCAGGCTCTGCTCCAAGGTTAACTCCCCTGGGCATTCTTCCCTGATCCTTCTCAGCTAAAAGTAGCATCTTCCTCCTCAAGAATTCCTGGAGCACTAAGTCTGGATTCCTCCTTTGTTCCCATCACCCTCTACCTTAGCTCATACTTTTCTGTGGCCATTGTCACATCCTTCCACCCTGCCACTCCAAAACTCCTCAATGACAGGGATTATGCCTCTTATTTTATGGGTATGGGCCCTTTGGGCTTTTTTACTGATTTAAACAAAGCCTATTTAGTCTATGCTCAATCACTTCTTGGCATAAGAATTTTCAGGGACACTGCATTAAGAGCCTTTTTCTGAGGAACAAAATGAGCTGTATACTAATGTCCCCAACATTTACCTGGGTAGGAACATAAACCAGAGATGTGAGCCACATACTAATGTTCCCAGGTTTGGCAAAAGCCAGAGACATTTTGTGAGAGGCACCCTCAAAATTGTACCCTGGTCCTCTGGTCAAGAAGCATTCTCTATACCAGAATTAAGCATGCTTCCAAAGACCTAAACTAAGGCACACCTCTTCTCCCACATGCCTACACATGTGCACACGCGGGCATATAACCTAAGCCACAATACATCTTCATGCACAGGCAGTTTCTCCTACTCTCCTTGTCTGTCACTCACTCTATCTATGTTTCTGTCTCTCACTCTCTGTTTCCCTCTCTGTTTCTATCTCTGTGTGTTTCTCTGTCTCTCTATTTCTCAGTCTATCTCTCTGTTTGTCTGTCTGTGTATGTCTCTGTCTCTCTGTCTGTCTGTCTCTGTCTGTCTCTGGCTCTGCCCTCTGTTTGTCTCTCTGTCTTTATTTCTGTTTGGTCAAAGCCCATCATGACATTTTCAGTGGATGAGAGTGTCTCTGCCCTTAGGAGGAAGAGAGCATTCAGGAGCAAGAATTAGGAAACTCTCCAGTCAGAGGGGATGCTATGTAGGGGACCCTCAAGTGTGATTTGGTTTTTCCAAGTGGTCCCACGGAAGAAGAGACCCTGGAGGAGAAAAGAGAAGAGAAGCCTGGTAAAATATGGTGGTGGGAAGGAGAAGAAGGAAAGAAACTAGCCACATCATGGTAATATTTGTCACAAAGGGGAAGAGAATAGGTCAGGGAACAGCAGGGAGAGGGAGCAAGGTCAAGAACCTAAAACAAGTAAGAAGAGAAATGGTGGAGGGAGGGTTGCTAGGGAGAGAGAAGGGAGGTACAGGCAGGGGTGGGAGGCTGAGGAGTCCAAGGGATGGAGGTCAAGTCAAATAGGTTATAGGGAGGAAGGGCTTCAGGGCCCATAACTTTTCCTAAAATGACATAAGGGCCAACTAGGTGGCACAGTGGATAGAGCATTGGCCCTGGATTCAGGAGGACCTGAGTTCAAATCTGACCTCAGACCCTTTACACTTCTAGTTGTGTGACCCTGGGCAAGTCACTTAACCCCAATTGCCTCACCCCAAAAAAATGACAAGATAAACTTGGGAATCATGAATCAAGAGTGAAGAGACCTTGGAGGCTACCTGGTCCAATCTTCCCATTTTACAAATTATAAAACTGAGGCCCAAGGAGATTAAGTGACTTGTCTGTCCTAGGTCACCAAGGCATTAAATAGCAAAGACAGGATTCAAACCTGTGGAGCTTCTTAGAAATAATGGTAACAATGACACTAACTAACCTTTGGGGAGAACTGTAAGGTTTTTTTTATTTGTTTGGGCAGGGCGATGAGGGTTAAGTGACTTGCCCAGGGTCACACAGCTAATAAGTGTCAAGTGTCTGAAGCTGTATTTGAACTCAGGTCCTCCTGAATCCAGGGCCGGTGCTTTATCTACTGTGCCACCTAGCTGCTCCCAAAATGTAAGGTTTTTGCATCACTTTGCAAATATTTTTGTATTTGATCCTCAAAAAGACCCTCTGCTATGGTCAATCCTATCCCCATTTTGCAGATGAGGAGACTGATTTGCTCAGAACTGATTTGCTCATGACCATACAACTAACAAGTGTTGGAGATAGGGCAGGTCTTTCTGAAGTCCAGGGTCAGGCCTCTTTTCTGCCTTATTGTAGCTGCCCTTGAGGAGGGGGAGCAGGCAAAGAGATGAGGGGACACTGATGGAGGGGGGCAGTATGGGTAGAGTCCAAGGCATTTATACGGCCTTCTCCAGCTCAGTCTTATCATCCACTCATCCATCCATCCATTCATTCGATTAGTGCACATTTATTAAATGCCTACTGTATACGTAGCACTGTGCAAGTAATTCAGGAGTTAGCAAGTTTAGACTAGGCCTGACTTCACCTGACTTCCAGTCCCCTTGGGGGAACAACACAAATATATGGAGTCCTTATAAGTATTTTAGAGAGTGCCATGTGGACTCTGGAAAGGAAAGTTACAGGGCAGCTAGATGGCGCAGTGGATAGAGCACCGGCCCTGGATTCAGGAGTACCTGAGTTCAAATCTGGCCTCAGATGATTGACACTTACTAGCTGTGTGACCCTGGGCAAGTCACTTAACCCCAATTTCCTCACACACAAAAAAAAGGAAAAAAAGGGAAAAAAAGAAAGGAAAGTTACCCTTCAAGAAGGGGACGGGAGGGGAAGAGAGGGCTGGAGACCAGAGAAGACTTCTTTTTTTTTTTTTTTTTTTGGTGGGGCAATTGGGGTTAAGTGACTTGCCCAGGGTCACACAGCTAGTAAGTGTTAAGTGTCTGAGAGTGGATTTGAACTCAGGTCCTCCTAAATCCAGGGCCGGTGTTCTATCCACTGTTCCATCTAGCTGCCCCTACCAGAGAAGACTTCAATGAGGCTTTGGCATCTGAGTTGGGCTTGAGAGATTGGGAGAAATGAGGAGGAAAAGCATTGTAGAGGTAGCAAAGCTCTAAGAGAAGCCTGAGTTCACAGGGTATGTCCAGGGGATGGAGAGAAGTCCAGTTTTCCTGGAGAACAGGATGGCTGGAGGAGTTTCAAGATGAAACTGAGAGGAGGGGGTCACTCATCTTTAGAGGCCCTGAAATGCCAGACAATGGACTCTAAACTTCATTTGGGAGACAATAGGCAGGCATAGGTTACATTGGGGAACTAAAGCAATGAATAAATTCCCTGAACCATTCTTGCCTGTCCAGTTTTGTTCTCCATGCTGGGGGTGAGGAGGTGTTAGCCTTATCCCTGGGAGTTCACTGTCTGGTTGGGAGAGGGAAAATATAATAAATTGTCTGTATTGTTAGCTGTCAAATGAATCATTTATTGAGGGAGTAATGGGCAAAGAAGGGAGAGAAGAATGTAGACAGGATGGTCAGGAAAAACTCCCTGGATGACTTGAGTCTTCAGTTGGGCTTTGAAAGAGAGGGAGCAGATCTGGAGAAGAGTTGGGCTTACTTATTCCTTTGTTCCCTACTAGAACTGTAGGAGACAACACGCAGAATTAATAACCAGGTGTGAGGTTTAATCTTTGGGCCAAGAACAGGAAGGCAACATCTGGTTGGGACTAGTTTTCCCAGTCAGGTGGGCCACCCTTCAGCCATCTCTGGAAGAGCAATCCAACTGAATTATTGAAAGCAACTTTGTGAATGTCCATTGTTTTGCCTCCTTTCCCCCAACTTCTGCTAAATGCAAAAGGCCATCAGATAGAAGTCTGGACAAAAGGGGTGAGTGGTTTTGACCATAGCAGCTCATGAACATGTGATTGGGTGGAAGAAGAATCTGCCTGGGGGCAGCTAGGTGGTACAGTGGATAAAGCACCAGCCCTGGATTCAGGAGGACCTGAGTTCAAATCTGGATTCAGACACTTGACACTTACTAGCTGTGTGACCCTGGGCAAGTCACTTAACCCTCACTGCCTCTAAAAAAAAAAAAAAAGAATCTGCCCAGGGAGATCATGAATGTTAGTCCATGACAAAGTGGGAGAAAATGGGCACCTCCTCAGGAAGGCTTCTTGGTTTAATGCCATAGAGATTTCATTATCCTTCCATTTCAAGTCACAGTCCTAGCTTACACAGTATTGGGGCTCATTTATTTTTTTAATTTTATTTTTATTTGTGATATATAATTATATTTTATACATACATCAAACATATATATAATATATACTTACACATATATATGACATATTTATTGTAAATTTTCTACATTATTACATTTAGATACATCTAGATATATTCTAATAAATATAATTGGAACTCTCTTACAATGTACTTTAACACCTCCACTAGGATTTATATTCTTAGAGACTTAACCTGGGACACTGAGGATTGAGTGATTGTGTGTCCACTATGTTACAGACAGAACTTGAGTCCAAGTCTTCCTGATGGCAAAGCCAATTTTCTATTCATTAAACTATGCTGCTTCTTCAGAAAAAAGTAAAACAAATCCACACATTGATCATGCCTGAAAATATGTGCTTCATTCCTACCTTTAGTCCATCATCAGTCTACTGAGAGCTAGGCATCATGCTTCATAATTAGAATTCTGAAGTCATGGTTGGTCACTGCATTGATCACAGTTCTGAAATCTTTCAGTATTGCCTTTGTTTCCTTGGTTGTGAATACTGGGTAAATTCTTCTTTTTTGGTTCAGCTTCTATTTATAGAAATCTTTTTTAAGGGGCATCTAGGTGGCACATTGCATAAAGCACTGGCCCTGGATTCAGGAGGAGCCGAGTTCAAATCTAGCCTCAAACACTTGACATTTACTAGCTGTTTGACCCTGGGCAAATCACTTAACCCTCATTGCCCCACAAAGGAAAAAAATGGGCATCTTTTTAAAGTAGATCCAAGAGAAGAATTCGTTATTATGAAATTGGAATAATAATTATTAATATTTGTCTTTTATTATGTCACAATAACATTCCATTCCATTTATGTGAGAGGTAGTGTGATATTGTGGTTAGAGAACTTGTCAGGAAGACTTGGGTTCAAGTCCTTCCAATGACAAATTCTGGTTATCTGATCTTGGACAAGTCATTTAACTTCTCAGGACTCTAGGCAACTCTTTTTTTTAATCATAAACGTATTTTATTATTTTCCAGTTGCATGCAAAGATAGTTTTCAACATTTGTTTCCATAAGATTTTTAGTTCCAAATTTTTTCTCCCTTCCTCCCTTCCCTCCCCCTTCCTCCAGACAGAAAGCAATCTGAAATAGATTATATATGTACAATCACATTAAACATATTTCTGTGTTAGTCATGTTGTGAAAGAAGAATCAGAACACAAAGGAAAAACCTCAGTAAAGAAAAAAACTCCAAAAGTAGAAATAGTATGGTTCAATCTACATTCAGAATCCACAGTTCTTTTTTTCTGGATGTAGAGAACATTTTCCATCATGAGTCCTTTGGGATTGTACTGGATCATTGCACTGCTGAGAACATACGCAATTCTTTAAGACTGTAAGTTGCAGTGAAGATACTGACATGCATTGATAGAATTTCCTCACATGGAAGTTCCCTATAGTAATGAAATCACAGGTCTAATTCCCAGCCCTAATTCTCCATTTATATACCACAGTTTGTTCAGCCATTCCCCAACCAATGGGTACTCTTTTTGTTTTCAGTTCTTTGATAGTACAAAAAGTGCTACTATAAATATTTTTTGTAGACATCCAACCAAGATGACAAGACATGAATGAAGGCAGACACCCCAGCTTCCACTTGTCTACTCCAGCAAAATCCTGAAATTCTCACCAGAGGAAATCAAGAGATCCAATGAGAAATGACAGTAAGTGACTACTTCCACTTCAGAACTGAACAAAAATAAGAAAGAAGATCATAGGAAATAAGAAAGGGGGCCATCAGCAAAGCAAGCTCCAGCTCAGGCAAATAAGCCTGTCATAGCCTCCAATCTTGGTCAGAGATGGACCAGAGATATGTGTTAACTCATAAATCTTTGTGTCTGGAGGAAGCAAGAGGGGAGAGTTCTACCCCCCAAAAAATGTTTTATGGTAGTAGCAATGCCACAGAGGAAATGTGGGGAGCCCCAGGAAAAGACAGCAACCACTAGTATTCTGATCAGGATTGCTTAGAAGTCCATGGGTTCTGAAGTCCCTAGTACTCAGTCGTGAGTCATCAGTGAGCACCCAGGGCTCTGAACTTCAAACATTCATGGGGACTTAACCATAGAAAGTCAAGTTGAATGTAGACACCCAGGTGACCCCTGGTGAGACCAAGCAGAACTGACCATCCTACCTAAAAGCCCAGGAAGTCTTCTAACTTTGGCACAAAGCGCCCACATCAAGACCTAAAGTTGGAGAGAGAAATAAAACAAAAAAGACATGGACTAGCATAAAGAATTATTGTACATCTAGAGATGTTCAAAAATCCAGTCTATAAAGAGAAAGGAACTCCATAACTATAGGCTGACTCAAAGGAGAAAATGGACTTTCCACAAGAACTATGTGATTACCTAGAAAAAATGAAGCAAAAGACTTTAAAAAAATTTTCATTTTATTTAGAATTTCCCCCAAGTTACATGTAAAAGAAATAAAAATCACATTTTTTCACATTGATTTTTTAAAACTTTGTGTTCTAAATTTTCTTCCTCCCTTCTCAATCCTCCCTATGAAATCAAGAAATTCAATATAAGTCATACATGTGCAGTTATGCAAAACATCTTCATATGAGTCCGGTTGTGAAAAAATAGACAAAATAACTTTAGAAAGAGGAGCTATCAAATAAAATTATACTTCAAACTGTATTCAGATACGATCAGTTCTTCCTCTGCTGATGATTTGCATTTTTCATATGTCCTTCCGATATCATCCTGCTCATCATTTCTTTCACAGTCACTATTGCTAACTGTATTACCCTCCATCTTATTCCCTTCCCTTGATATTTACTCTATTTTCTATCTTCCTTCACCATATCCCCCCTTGAAAGTGTTTTGCTTTTTACTGCCCCCTCTCCAATCTTCCCTCTCTTCCTTTGCCTCTCCCCCCACTTATCTCCTTTCCCTCCCACTTTTGCTCAGGGAAAAATATATTACTAGACCCACTTGAGTGTGTATGTGTAAAAAAATTAATTGTTAATAACTATAACTAACCTGGAAAAATTATAATAACTGGACTTATGAAAAATTATGATTATATGAAAAATTATAGGTTTAGAAAAATTATAAGTGGGCCATAAGTCCCTTCATGGTCACCATTCAAATGTTAGAATATTTTAAAATTGACTAGCCTAGGGGCAGCTAGATGGCACAGTGGATAGAGCACCGGCCCTGGAGTCAGGAGTACCTGAGTTCAAATCCAGCCTCAGACACTTAACACTTACTAGCTGTGTGACCCTAGGCAAGTCACTTAACCCCAATTGCCTCACTAAAAAAAAAATATTGACTAGCCTAATTTGGGGGGCTAATCTGACTGGAGGACTAATCTGGGGACTTTTGACTATTTGGCTATCTGACTGCGTTTAATTTAATATGGGCTGTTTATAAAGTTCCACCACACTGCTCCACTCCCAAATTGATAAGCAAAATATTAAGAAGCCTCTTAACTAAATAATCAAAGCAGAGTTTATTTATGAGATACTATTTAAAATTAAGAATACAGGGAAATAAAATGTACAACCTGACTGCTTTCCTGCAGTGTCTTTCCACTGCGTCTCTTTCCCACCTGCTGCAATTCGAATTTCTTGAATACAATAAGGGCCTTAGCCGCCTCCTGCCTCAGGGCACGTTACACTTTCCCTGCTCAGCTCCTTTCTTCTAACTCCTCTTAATCTTCACTTTCTCCAACAGGTACCCTGTGCTGACCTTCTGTGCTCTCCGCTGCCTCCTGTTCTGTCTGTCTACTCCATCCTCTGCCGCCTTTGTCGCCCCTCTAATCTCATCCGCCGGCCTTTCCTCCTTGCTCCTAGTCCTGCATTACTGTTCGTCTTGTCCCCGCTGACAGATCCCTTCTAATCTAATTCCCAGGTCTATATATACCTTTTCTTCTCTCCACTCAAATCTCGGGGCTTCCTGCGCCCCACAGACCAAGCTAATCTGCCAGTCAGGGCTTCGGCTGGGGGTGGGGGGGGGCAGTGCTTCAGCTTCACATGCCTCAGGACAGGCTATCCGGGATCTTTTGGATAGCAGATACCTCCGCTCAGGTCAGAGGGAGCTGGGGCTTTTGTACAAGACCTGGCGTCTTGTACAGCCCACAGGGCTTTTGGGCTCAGCTGAAGCAGAGGGGGAGGGGAAGAGACCCTGAGGGCCTAAGGCTTTCTAATCTTAGCCTAAAGGTTGGGTCCCCAAATCAAAATAAATTTCCACATATGTTATTCTCTCTTTGAGCAAATTCTGAGGAGAATAAGGTTCACTCCCTCCCCCACTCCTTTCCCTTCTTCCCCTCCACTCCATAAGCTTTTTCTTGTTTCTTTTATGTGAGCTACTTTTCCCCAGTCCACTTCTCCCTTTCCCTTTCTTCCAGTGCTTTCCTCTTACCCATTAACTTTATTTTAAAGATATCATCATGGGTCAACTAGGTGACACAGTAGACAAAGCACAAGCCCTGCACCCAGGATACCCCAAGCCCAAATCCAGCCCCAGACATAAGCCACACCACCCTGTCTGCCCCACAAAAAACAGGGATAAACAAAAAATTAATGCTTTACAGATATCATCCCTTCATATTCAATTCACACCTGTGCCCTCTGTCTAATTATATTCCTTTCAGCTGCCCTAATACTGAGAAAGTTCTTATGAGTTAGAAGTATTATCTTCCCATGTAGGAATGTACACAGTTTAACCCTTTAATATCCCTCATGATTTCTTTTTCCTGTTTACCTTTTTATGTTTCTCTAGGGTCTTGTATTTGAAAGTCAAATTTTCTATTCAGTTCAGGTCTTTTCATCACAAATGCTTGCAAGTCCTCTTTTTCACTGAAGTCCCCTTTTCCCCATGAAAGATTATACTCAGTTTTGCTGGGTAGGTGATTTTTGGTTATAATCCCAATTCCTTTGTCCTCTGTAATATCATATTCCATGCCTTTTGGTCCTTTAATGTAGTCCTTACTGTAGCTCCACAGTGTTTGAATTCCTTTTTTTCTAGCTGCTTGCAATATTTTCTCCTTGACCTGGGTGCTCTGGCATTTGGCTATAATATTTCTGGAAGTTTTCCTTTTGGGACCTCTTTCAGGAGGTGATTGGTGGCTTCTTTAAATTTTACCCTCTGCTTCTAGAATATCACGGCAATTTTCCCTGACAATTTCTTGGAAGATGGTATCTAAGCTCTTATTTTGGTCATGGTTTTCAGGTATTCCAATGATTTTCAAATTACCTCTCCTGGATCTATTTTCCAGGTCAGCTGTTTTTCCAAAGGAGATATTTCATATTGCCCTCTATTTTTTTATTCATTTGGATTTGCTTTATTGTGTCTTGGTTTCTCATAAAATCACTAGCTTCCATTTGTTCAATCCTAATTATTAGGCAATTATTTTCTTCAGAGAGCTTTTGTATCTCCTTTTCCATTTGGATTTTCAAGCTACTGACTTTTTTCTCATGACTCTGCTGCATCTTTCTCATTTCTCTTTCCATTCTTTCCTCCACCTCTCTAAATCTTCCTTCTATCTCTCATACTTTCTCTTCAAAGTCCCTTTTGAGCACTTCCATGGCCTGAGACCAATTCATACTTTTTCTTGGAAGCTTTGGACGTTGGCGCTCTGACTTTGTTATTATCTTCATCTGAGGGTGCATTCTGGTCTACCTTGCCCCCCAAAAGGTTTTCTCCGGCCTATTGCTTTCTTTGCCTATTCATCTCAACCTGGAAGCAGATGTCTGATTGAAATCTGATTCCCTATGGTCAGAAGCTTGGCGTGCCTGTGCCCCTCCCCCACTGGGCCACCACCACTTGATTTGGCCCACTGGTTCAGAATCAGGGCTCTTTGCCCCAACTTGAGCTGTGACTGCAGCCACTTCACCCCAGCCAACCATTGAACCCCCTCACTGGTTTGCAAGCCAAGTCTCAGAAGAAGCTGCTAGCACCAAAGACTCCAAGGCCCTGTCTGTTCCAAGGTGGGTCTGCACCACCTGCCAAGCTCCTCTCTCAGCCTGAACAGCAGGTGATCCCAGTTTCCTAATTAAGCCATCTTTGGCTGAATAATAGTCTCACTCTGTTTGTATTTGGGTTAGGCTGTTCTGGGAGTTGTTTTATGGCATTATTTTTGTAGTGTGTGGATGGGTTTGTCAGGAGCTGGGGGAGTCACAGCCTTTCCTCCACCATCTTGACTCTGCCCCCTCAGCAAAAGATTTTTTAAAAAGTTCTAGAGGAAAGAATTGCAAAGAGAATAAATAATTTTGAAAAGAAATTGGCAAATATTAGCCAAAAAACAAACTCCATGAAAAGTAGCTCAAACAGAAACTAATGATTCCTTGAGATAGCAAAAATATTAGAACAAAGTTAAAAGATTGAAAAAGTGTAAGATAGCTGATTTTTTTAATTGACTTGGAAAACAGGTCAAAGAGAAATAATTTAAGATGTCCTGGGCTCCTTGAAAACTATTACTTTAAAGAAGCCTACATATTTCAATACATTATAAGTAAAAACTTATTAGATTTATAGAATGATTCAACCATCTCCTGAAAGGAACACCAAAAAGTCATAGAAATGTCATAGCCAAAATCCAAAGCTCCTATATCAAAGAAAAAATATCATCATCATCCAAGAAGAATCATTTCAAGTACCAAGGAACTATAGTCCAGATCATACAAGACCAGGCAGCTTCTACAATAAATAAGAGAAAATCTTGGAATATAATATCCCGAAAGGTAAAAGAGATAGGTATAGAAACATGAATGATTTATCCTTCAAAACTTAGTATAAATGGCAGAAAAAAATGGAGTTTTAATAGAATATAGTACTTTCAAGCATTTCTTTTTTTTTTAGTGAGGCAGTGGGGGTTAAGTGACTTGCTCAGGGTCACACAGCTAGAAGTGTTAAGTGTCTGATTCCGGATTTGAACTCAGGTACTCCTGACTCCAGGGCTGGTGCTCCATCCACTGCACCACCTAGCTGACCCCAAGCATTTCTGATAAAAAGACCAGAGCTGAGTAGGAACTTTGAAATACAAAGACAAGTCCAAAGAAACCTATAGAAGTAAAGTTATGGGGCAGCTAGGTGGCACAGTGGATAAAGCACCAGCTTCAGGAGGACCTGAGTTCAAACCTGGCCTCAGACACTTGACACTTTTTAGCTGTGTGACCCTGGGCAAGTCACTTAACCCTCATTGCCCCACCAAAAAAGAAAAAAAAAGTAAGGTTATGTGAGTACCTCAAAGGAATTCTACTATGATACAGTGCTAAGTTACTAATAAGGGAAAAAGAAACACATAGCTCTTGAGAACCAAATATCTTCAGAGTATGAAAGAAATTAAATAAGAAAAACAAAGTCCTGAGAGTGGATTGGTTTTATTCCAAGAACTTGAAGAAGATAAGAAGAAGGGAGTGTAAAAGGAATACACTAGTATAAAAAGGAATAAGAAAGAGTTACATCTTGTTATTTACCAAAATTGGGATGCATGAGAAAAAGAGTATGCAAACATGAAGTAAAGGATGGAGTGGGGGAGAGTGACTTTTCTTCTTATCTAAACCAGACACAAGAGGGTTAAAAACACAGAGTCTGGAATATATCAAATTCAATGGGGAAACAAGTGGGAATAGGAAGTGAGGGGTTAAAGCAGGAAATAGTCACAGGGGAGGGGAGGGAAGGGGAGAGGAGAGGAGAGGATCTAAAGGAGTACTTATTCATTGGGAAATGGCTGAATACCTTATGGAATGTTAATATAGTGGAATATTATTGCACTGTAACAATGAATGACACCATTTCAGCAAACTCTGAGTAGTATGAATTGATGCAGAGTGAAGTGAACAGAACCAGGATAACAATTTGTACAAGGAAAACAACATAGAAAAGAAAACAACTTTGAAAGATTTGAGAATTTTTGATCAATGCAATGACCAACCCTGTCTCTAAGAGTTATTGACCTCCTGAAAAAGAGGTAATGGGCTCAAAGTGCAAAAAGAATTCATTTCTTACTGTAAGGATTCATTTTGTTTGCCTATGTTTATTTGTTACAAGGGATTTTCTCCCTTTAGTTTTCAAAAGCTGGGGAAAGTTAAGGGAAGAGGAACATTAGGAGTGAGAGGGGATTTAGCAAAGTTGATGCCACCAAAGTAAGGACCATTGAAACCTTTTTTTTTTTCAAATACACAGAAGAAAATAAAACTCCTCTGTCTGCATTGAAAATATTTCACAGTCTAGCTCCAGCCTCTCTCCCAGATGATTATGTACTGTGTACTTTGTGTTCCAGCCAAACTGATCTATTTGCTGTTTTCTGTCCGTGACATCTCATCTGTCACCTCTGGGCCTCTGTAGGGACCATTCCACACACCTGGAATACTCTCCTTCATCACTTCTATCTCTTTTCGTGGCTCAGCCCCGGTGCCAATATCCAGGGGCCTTTCCTGATTCTGCTGTTAATTTCTGCATAGCTCTTTTGTTTATGTTATCTGTTTTTTATCTGCAGACATGTTGTATCTCCCCAGGTCAGCATTAACTCTTGGGACCAAGGTCTGTTTAATTTTTGTCTTTATATTCCTAACACGTAGCTCAGCCCTTGGCACACAGTAGGTATTTCAAAAATGCTTGTTGACTGATTAATGAATCAAGGCCAGGGCTGCTTAGGACCAGAAACTCCCTGAGGAAACTATAGCCACTGTGCTTATAGGCCCCTTTTCTATCTCACCTGGAGACAATCTGGTATAGTAGATAGACTTGCTGCATATGGAGTTGGGACAGACCTGGGTTCAAATACCACCTCTAATGCTGTCTGGCTAGGTGATGTTGGGCAATTCATTTACTGTCTTTGAGACTCAGGCAACCCTTTAGGACTTATCTCCTGTGCAGGAAGCTGATAGATTCCTAGAAGGATAAATGGATGGTCTGAGCTGTGGAGGACTTCTAGAAGATTATTTTTTCAGTTAAAGATATCACCCCCATGACACCAGAGATGAGGTGGATGGACAATAAGTCAGAATCCAGAAAGTTTTGTAGATGGGAGAAAAGTAGTGATTCTGGAGAAATAGAAAGAGAAATAAGCAAAAACTGAGAGCTAGAAAGGAGCATGAGAAAGGGGAAACAATAAGCACAATTGAGAAATTTGTGTCTAGCCTTGTCTTTTTTTTTCATATACCACATTTTATTTTTAAAACATTTTTATTTAAAGTTTTGAGTTCCAAATTCTACTCCTCCCTCCCTTCATTACTCCCTCCATCAGACAGTAAGCAATCAGATATAGGTTCTACATGTGCAATTATGTAAAACATTTCCATATTAGTAATTTTGTACAAGAAGGAAGGAAGGAAGGAAGGAAAAGGGAGAGAGAAAGAAAGGTAGATGATAGATAGATTAGATGGATAGATAGAGATAGATGGATAGATAGATAGAGAGAGAGAGAGAGAGATAGAGAGATAGAGAGATGATAGAGAGATAGAGAGATAGATAGTATGCTTCAGTCTGTTATTTAGATAGTATCCGTTCTTTTTCTGGAGGTGAATAGTATGCTTTGGGATTGTCTTAGATCATTATATTGCTGAGAATAAAGTCATTCACAGTTCTTCATCAAACAATATTGCTGTTACTGTGGACAACCTTCTCTTGGTTCTGCTCACTTCACTATACATCGGTTCATATAAGCCTTTCCAGGTTTTTCTGAAATTATCCTGCTTGTCATTTCTTATAGCAGAATAATATTCCATTACAAATCATATACCACAGCTTGTTTAGCCATTCCCCAGTTGATGGGCATTCTTTTGGTTTCCAATTCTTAGCCACCACAAAAAGAGGTGCTATAAATATTTTATACAAATAGGTCTTTTTCTCTTTTGGGGGATGTCTTTGGTATATAAACCTGACAGTGGTATTACTGAATCAAA
This sequence comes from Dromiciops gliroides, assembly GCF_019393635.1. Lineage (NCBI taxonomy): Eukaryota > Metazoa > Chordata > Mammalia > Microbiotheria > Microbiotheriidae > Dromiciops > Dromiciops gliroides. The sequence continues at coordinate 47,735,292 of NC_057862.1, forward strand.
GGGTATGCACAGTTCTATAGCCCTTTGGGCATAGTTCCTAATTGCTCTCCAGAGTGGTTGGATCAGTTCACAACTCCACCAACAGTGGATTAGTGCCCCAGTTTTCCTACATCCCCTCCAACATCCAACATTTTCCTTTTTTGTCATATTAGCCAATCTGATAGGCATGAGGTGACACCTCAGGGTTGTTTTAGTTTGCATTTCTCTAATCAATAGTGATTTAGAGCGTTTTTTCATATGACTATCGATAGCTTTGATTTCTTTGTCTGAAAACTAACTGTACATATCCTTTGACCATTTATCAATTGGGAATGACTTATATTTTTATAAATTTTACACAGTTCTCTATTTAAGAAATGATAGCCCTTGTCCCAAGCCCTTTACAGGTGTCCCACTAGAGAGGTCTACTGCCCTCTGACCTATGGAGCCCTTTATCATAAGTTCAGAGAACGAATGCACAGAAGAATAGATTGGAGTATGGAGAAAGAAAGACCTGGTTCTAGATCATACGATGTATGGGGTAGTAGAGAGGAGATGATACTTCAGACTTCCTTCTTCCCACCCTTGTTTCTTTTCATTCCTCTGTGATTCGCTTCAAAGAGGAAAGTGGCTTAGGTCCTCAGGCCCCTGGGGTGGGAGAGGGTGCTAAGGATATTCCCGGAGAGTTTTCCTACCAGGAGAACTTGAAGAGGGCAATGATGAACCTCAAAGGTGGAGAGAGATCTGAGTAGGGAGAGGATTGGGGGAAAGGTTGGGGGTGGGGAGAAGAGTTCCTGAGTAGAAGGCCTTTCTAGCGCCTCCTGTACCATGATGGGTGGGTGCCCACCAGCTTCGTATAAAGGAGGGCAGTGTTTCCTACTGTTACTTTTCAGGATCAGATGGAGTCCAGCTGAGCTCCAAGCAGGAAATCTGGGGTGCTCAGGGCTATCAGATGCTGGATTCCACCCAGAGCCTGGCCCAGGGGTGAGAGGCCTTCCTGGCAGCAGGAGGCCCCTGTGGCCGGATCCCAGTCTCCCATCCTGGAGAAAGACATGTATTCATAACAGGCAGGCCTCACAGGCAGCCTGGCAGGGGCTTTAACCAAGGAAGAAGGAGTTTTTTTAAATAGGCCAAGCAGTTTGGCTTCTCAGCCCCAGCGGGGCCTGGTGGGTGTTTCATAAAGGTTCTGCCTCATCAGCTACTCACTGAAGAAAAAAAAAATTAAAAAAAGAAAAAGAAAAAAAAATAACCAACCCTTGCATTCCTTCCTCTGCAGACCACGGAAAAAATACCCCCCCTTTTTAACCTTCAGAGTGGGTTTGACAAACCCCCAAACTCTGCCTTGGGACCAGTAATCCTTGGACTCAAAGCTCCCCCTCCTCAACCCCCCTCTCTTCTTGAGGTCCTTCCGGCTAGTACTGTGTCTTTAAGAAACTCCCAGTTGAAAATCCGCCCCCCACCCCCAAAAAAAAGTGACTGAGAGAGAGCACAACCCAAAAAAATTTGGCATCTCTTCTTCTTCCAGTTTCTGGTGTCACTTATGAAACACAGGTCCCTGTTGCTGCTGCTGCAAAGGAGATGTGCGGGTTGCAGGGAGACAGCAGCGCCAGGGCATCCTGAGCCCACACCCAGTGCCTTCCAGCCTGGGTTCGGAGGCAGCGGTAGGCACCTCAAAGCTGTGGTGGGGGGACGAGAAGGGGAGGGGGGAGGGAAGGGGAGAGGGGAGGGAGGGAGCCAGCCCAGCCCCTTGCTCCTTCCTCCTGGAGGCGAAACCGCCCCCTAGGTCGGGGCCTCCCTCTGCCGGCCACAGCTGGCCCCGGGGAGCCCAGCGCTCCAGGCTCCAGCGCAGTTTCCATGTCTCACTGTATGTGTGTGTGTCTCTCTCTGCTGTTTTGACTCCCTTCAGAGGGTCGGCAAGCACCAGGCTGTCAGGACATCCAACCCACTTTAGCCAGCCTGTCATAATTGCTTTGCTCCAAAAGACAAAGGAGGAGAGGAAAAAAGAGGTAAGGGCTTTTATTATTTTTTTAAAAGAAGTTTTAGGCTGGGGCGGAGAATGATGGCAGAAGGGGACTTTAAGAACTTGACAGAGGCCAGAGAGGAGCCCGCTTGGGCTGTCTCCTCTCCTCTCCTCTCCCCCTCCCCTCCCCCAGGCAGGGACAGATGCCCGCTGGGTGATTTCAAGCAACTTTCCCCAACTTCCAAGAAGCTGTGGCTTGTGACCCGGAATCTGTTTGGGTCCAAGGGTTGGAAGGTAGAACCCAGTTCCGTGGATGCCCTGCTGACCCCCGCTCCAGAGAGTTTAAGGAAATCCCCAACTTCCACCTTCCACACACAGGCATAATGGGGGGAGGGCAGGATGCCGAGGAGATGGAGATGAGACCGAGCAGCTGGCTGCCTCCCCTCCAAACCAGAAAGGCAGGGAGGCTTGTCTGAAGAGCCAGGGGTGATTCAAAACTTCGGAGAAGAGGAAGGAGGGAAAGTGGCAGGGAAGGGAGGAAGAGGAGGGAGGGGGCGTTCTGGATGAATTTATTTAGACTAGGTCCCTGGGCGCCCATGGCTTAACTGGAGAAGTTTGAAGAGAACAGGCAACTGGGTGTGTTTCGGGAGTGGGGGTGGGGGACTCCATAGCCTAACAGGGGCCTTCAATAAGCGAATATAAATACATACCTAGCAGTGGGGCCCTCGGAGGGAGACAGCTGAGTCTGGGATGTCAGCGGGAGAGGAAGCAGGGGAAAGCATTTGGAGTGAGAGTGGGAGGGGAGGATTTGGGGGGGTGGCATTTATAGCAGCAGGCAGAGAACTGGAAGAGAGCTCAGAGACCTTCTAGCCCAACCCCCTCCCCCTCATTTTGCAAAGGAGGAAACCGAGGCCTGGAGAGGGGAGGCAACTTTTCAAGTTCACAGAGCTGGCTAACCAGGACCAGGTCCCAGGTACACTGATTTCCTGGGACTGTCTGTCCAAATGAAAGATGAAATCACACTTTTTTTTTGGGGGGGGGAACTTATTTCCCTATTAGTTAATATCAGAGACCCTGTGGGGTGCCAACAGGCCCAGAGCTGGAGGAGAATCGCTGGGTCAGAAGGGTTTTTGTGGTCTTCACCCCACTGGGGATGTCCAGGATAAGAGTTTTGAGGGAACAACTACTAGGCAGGAGTACAAAGACAGCAATTTGAAACTCAGAAATAAGCAGAGCAGGGGCACCGTGTTTTACCACATCCAAAGCACTTTGGCAAACTCATTTTTTAAAAATTCTGATCTGGGATAACTGGGTCATAGAATGTTAGAATTGAAAGACACTTGAGAAAGGGCATCTATCTGATCTGGCTCCTTCATGTTATAAGTGAGAAAACTGAGTCTGAGGAAGAGGAAGTCACTTACCAAGGGCCACACAGTGAATTGGTGACAGAGCCTGGACCAGACCTCAGGTCTCCTGATTCTTGGTCTAGCTCTTATGAGAAAACCCTCAGTTGGGGGGCTAACTTTCTCAAGTTCACACAACTAATAAGTGCCGAAGGAGGGACTTGGACCCAGGTCTTCTTGCTCTTGGTCTAGCTTCCTTTCAGCCATATAATACCGCATCTTACAAGGCACAGATCACTGGGAAGGAGGCAGGAGCCATGTCAGGCTTATTAGAATGAAAGAGTAGAAAATGTATTTTGCCTTTCTTGGTATCCCCAGCTCAGTGCCTAGAACATACCTAGTAGGTGCTTAATAAATATTTACTGAGTGACTTAGAGGAGGCATCCAACTGCTATGAGCAGCAGCATCACCCTCTCTCATTGTCTCAAAACAATGACCCTGCTCAAAATCTCTCTTTCCTACCCCAGCTCAGTCCAACCTTCTCTTTCTTCTTTTACTGGTTGTCCAGTGGTTGTCATTTCTGAATTCATATCTTGATGGCACCATGGTTCCCATCATGGTAGGCTCATTCTGGGAGCTATATTCAGTATGTGAGTAAGTAGAATGAGTGGAATCCCAGAGAGGGAATGTGGGACTTGGAACTGCCTCCATGCCTTCCCAGGAAACATGGAAGACACAGGGAATGTGCCCTGGCCTTCCATGGGCTTGTATGTGAGGATACCAGTGTCTCACCTAGGATCACAAAAAGCTTCTTAAATGCATTCAACTGTCATGGAAAGATCAAGACAGGTCTAAGATGGCAGTCATTTAGGGTCAGTCACAGGGCTGGAGGTGAGAGATTATCCATCCACTCTTTTGTTCATTCCCCCCACTGCAGGGTAGGACAGCAAATCAATCCACCTAAGCCAAGAGCAGTTAGTTCTATTTTTAAATATTCTCAAAACCACCTGCTCTATTTCCCCTTGAAGGAGGCAAGGAATCCCTTCCAAAGTCTAACCTCAGTCCTGCTTTGAGGACACCTCTTGGCCAATTCCAGTTATTGCTTTCAGGGAGTTCCATTGGCCAGGAGAGGGATGAAACCTGTATCTAGGCAGGTAAGGATAATACAAAGTAATTGAAAGAGCGATGACGACTTGTGCAAGTCCCAGCTTCCCCATCTGTAAAATGAGAAGGGTGACCTCATTTCTAGAGACCAACGACTTTTACAATTCCTTCCACCGATGAATCTATGATTCTTTTATCCTAACTGGAGGAAGGAAAGGGGGAGATCAAAGAAGGTTTCTGGAAAGGCCAGAGATGATGGATCGTGAATGCCAGTCACTGGGGATGATGGCTTATTCAAATAAATACATGGAGGCAGAAGATGGAATGGTGACTTGCTCAAAGTGTAGTTGGGCTGGAAGGTGGAATTCATGAAGGGCAGCAGTATTAAACAAGGCTGGGAAGATAGGTGGGAACAATTGTGGAAGGTTATAAACACCATGCTGAGGAATCACCCAGCACTAAGACAGCCAACAAAGGCTTGAGGGTAGGAGAATAACATCATCAATTGTGCATAACTGGGTTGGGGTGGGGGCAGCTAGGTGGCATAGTGGATAAAGCACTGGCTCTGGATTCAGGAGGACCTGAGTTCAAATCCGGTCTCAGACACTTGACAACTAGCTGAGTGACCCTGAGCAAGTCACTTAACCCTCATTGCCCTGCAAAAAATAAAATAAAAAAAATAACTGGGTTGGGGTGTGGGCCCTGTGAGTCCTTTTCTGATGTGTGTGTGGAGAAGGCATCAAGACCCCAAGATCCCAGGTACTTATCCTTGGGAACTAGCCTGAAATTGGACCCGGAGGGCTCAAGAAGGAGGTCCTGTCATCTGTGGAGGGAGTTCAAGTGTCTTGGATTCCAGCCTGGTTCTGGTTTTTGTTGTCCCTCCCTCATCTAAGGCCTTCAACTCAGCAGGAATATCCTGTCTCTGGACATGCTTACCCTGACCCATGGCTAATTTTAACTCTCCTTCCTCCTGCCCCCATCCTTTCAGGGGCCATTTGGGCAATGTTTCCCATAAAGAGAGAGACAAAGGGGACAACAACAGGGAACATCGCCCCTGCTGACACTCACCCCCTTTCCATTGTCCTTTAACATTTACCTGGGCAGACCTGTGCTTCAGGATTTAACTGTCCCCAAGTTGAAGTACTGATCTTTAGCCAGTTTTTTTGGGGTTTTTTTTTTCCAGGGCAATGAGGGTTAAGTGACTTGCCCAGGGTCACACAGCTAGTAAGTGTCAAGAGTCTAAGGCTGGATTTGAATTCAGGTCCTCCTGAATCCAGGGCTGGTGCTTTATCCACTGTGCCACTTTGCTGCCCCCTTTAGCCAGTTTTAAAGAGTATCATAAGGTCATAAAACCATTTGTGTACCTGCCAATGGTTCTTTGGGTGACATTTGACAAGTCATTTAATTATTCTATTCCTTCATTTCCTCATCTGTGAAATGTATTGGTCCTATCAAATCATCAAATCATGGATTGCACAACTACATAGAGTTAACTTCTGGTCTCTTTCTGGTTGAGGCAAAATTCCAGTTACTAGAAATGGGTAATGAAACAGTAGCTTATAGTATCTGAGGATAGAAAGGAACTGGAGGGAAAATTGGGGAAAGAACTCATGTTCTCTTAGGATTCTCTCAAGCCCTTAGAAGGTGGGAAGATACTGATGGCATCAGCCTCTTCTGCCCTGAGATACCCGTAAAGTCAAGAGCCCTGCTCTCTTTTCCACTCCGGCTCAGTCCTCCCTTCTCTTTCTTCTTTTGCCGGTGGCCTGGTGGTCGTCATTTCTGGATTCAGCTCCTCCTTCAGAGGAAGGAACTTTCTCCTTCTTTCCACTGCTAGCCTTCAGTATCTGTTTCTGAGATAGCTCCTTCCTTTTTTAAAAATTCCTTAGGGTGGGTCCAAGTCTCACACAATGACTCTAATTGACTTAAGGAGGTGTACAGGTCCTATTCACATTCTATTCTGATTGATTCACTCAAGAAGTGTTCTTGCCAAACAGAGGGACTTATTATAACATGGGTGGGATAATCATTGGAACCTAACCCTCACACTAAGAATTTCTATTAGGATGGTCCTGACAGGTAGGTAGTACAGTTATTATAATGTCTGCTTTATGAATGGGGAAGCTGAAGCTTAGAGAGATATAATGACTTGCTCATGATAACACAGCCCAGCTAAGATTTTATCCTAGCTATGTCTCCTGACCTCAAGACCAGTGTTCCAGACTTCCTGTCTTACAAATGTCACAGTTTTTTTCTCTTTCTGTAAATAGTTTAGCAGAGTTACCTGTATCCTATTGTATAGAAATGTTGGTTTTGAGTGGGGCTGAGGACCCTCTGATAATAGCCAGTGGCAGTTTGGCAGAACATGCTAGTGGACGGGAGACCTTGCTGCAACAATGACCTCAGTGATTACTTGAGTAATAACTGTGCTTCTCTGTAACTACCTTCTCTTCCATTCCCCCAGGAATAGAGATGAAGCGGCTCCATCTGCTGTGGCTGGCCAGCTTTCTGGGCTCTGTGTCTGGCTGTCCCGAGGTCTGTGACTGTGGTGAGAAGTACGGCTTCCAAATTGCAGATTGTGCCTACCGTGACCTCCAGTCGGTGCCCCCCGGCTTCCCAGCCAACGTCACCACTCTCAGCCTCTCTGCCAACCGCCTGGGAGACCTGGAGTCAGGTGCCTTCGATGAGGTGCCCCTGCTGCAGTCACTGTGGCTGGCTCACAATGAGATCCGGGTCGTGGCCCCCGGTAGCCTGGCCCCTCTGGTCTACCTCAAGAGCCTCGACCTGAGTCACAACCTTATCTCCAACTTCTCTTGGAATGACCTTCACAATCTCAGTGCCCTTCAGCTGCTCAAGATGGATAGCAACGAGCTGGCTGTGATACCCAAGGATGCCTTCAAAAATCTTGGTGATCTGAGGTCCCTGCAGCTCAACCACAATCGTTTCCTGACTCTGGTTGATGGAACTTTTGAGGGGCTCACCTCCTTGTCCCACTTGCAGATCAATGACAACCCCTTTAATTGTACCTGCGGCTTGCTATGGCTCAAGGTGTGGGCCGTGGCCACAGCGGTCTCCATCCCAGAGCAGGACAACATCGCCTGCTCGTCACCCCCCTTCCTCAAGGGCATCCCCCTGGGCCGGCTCCCCCCTCTGCACTGTGCCCCTCCCACAGTACAGCTCACCTACCAACCCAACCAAGATGGGGCTGAGCTCCGGGATGGTTTTGTCCTTGCCCTGCACTGTGACACTGATGGGCAGCCCCCACCAGAGGTCCAGTGGCGGATCCAGACTCCTGGTGGCAAGGTTGAGATCACCAGCCCCAACGTTGGGCCTGATGGGCGGGTCCCAGGAGTGGCTGGGTCTCCTCAGCCCCGCTTCCAGGCATTTGCCAATGGCAGTCTGCTCATCCCGGGCTTCGGCAAACAGGAAGAAGGGACCTACAGCTGCCGGGCCACCAACGAGTTGGGGAGCGCAGAGGGCTCTGTGAACGTGGCTCTGGCTTCTCCGGGGGAAGCCAGCGAGGATGCCCTAGGTCGGAAGTTCCATGGCAAGGCGGTGGAGGGCAAGGGTTGCTACACCGTTGACAATGAGGTGCAGCCATCCGGGCCCGAAGACAATGTGGTCGTCATCTACTTGTCCAGCACAAACCCCAAGAAGAACAGGGCCAATCCCCTTGAGCAGCTGGGCCCCTGGATTCTTTTCCTGTGTCTCTTTCACCTGGCCTTCTAGCCCCTCCCCTTTCCTCCTTCCTCTCTGTGCCCCTCAACATCTCCATCTGGCTAGAGGATCTATGGTGCTCTCTCTCTCATCCAACCCTGTCCTTATCCACTGGCCTCCCAAAGATGCCCCGAGACCTTTCTGGTCTTGCCAGGGGTGGAGGGGAATAGCTGGCATTGCTTCTAGGAGGTGAAGTGAGCCCTTTTCCAGTGTTTTAGCATCTACTCTTTGCCCCAAAGAGGCCCAGTGATGGGCCTTTTAAACCAACTCCATTTACTCATGGCTTAGGCATCCTGAGAAGCCACTGGGCCAACCAGAGGCAGAATGGGGGCAATCCATGATATGTGCCTTTAATTCAACTCCAAAAGCCTGAATTGTGTGCCTTCCAATACTCTCTGCTCCTCCTTTTAGTCACCTCCTCCTCACCCCCTTTGCATTAGCCCCTCCAAGCTTCTCCCAGCTGGTTGGGGCTAGCTCTGAGAAACCAATTCACTCCAAGGTGCTATTAAGAACAGCTTCAGTGTGTTTCCCCACCTCAAGTGGATTCATGTTCCAACCTGGGGGCAATATCTGAGGTGGAAGGAATGGAGCTTTCAGAGTTGAGTTCTAGGCACTGTTAGAAGCAATGGGGAGAGATTTAGCAGAAGGGGGTCCTTCCTAGCTCTTCTCACCTCATTTCTGTGAGCAGGGATGCCCCCCTGGGGTCATTGAGTGATGGCTGCGGAGACCACTCTGGGCATAGGCAAAGGAGACAGAGAAGGCTCCAGGCCATGATCATATGCCTGGGTGGTGCCTGGCCTCTACCTCCTCTCCTCTGATCTCCCCCTCCCCCAATCTGAGCTCTTAGTCCCCCATCCACAGGAATGGGGACTTGAGAAGGGTCTCCCCTCTCAGATCAGTGAAACAAGCTGGCGCTGATCTGAGCCTGCCTCTCTCTACCAAGAGAGGAGTGGGTGTGTTCCCCTTCTCCTATTCCCTCATTTGCCTATGCCCCCCCCAGCCTTCCTGCCTCCTCCCTCATCTAGATGTATTCTCCTAGAGACCCTGTCCCACCTTGTACCCTTGAGCAATATTGGGACAGAAGAGGGGCAAAGAAGCTGCCCACTGTAATAAATAGTACTTCCCATGAGGCCTCTGCTGTTTTGCATTGAGTGGCATTTGGGTGGGGGTGGGAGGATGAGGGAGGAGATATCCAATGTGAGAAGAGTCATCTTCACTCCAATATCTCTTGGATCTTTAGCAAAGGCAAATCGGTTGAGTATTGTCCTCACAGTAGCCTTGTGAATGTTGTATCCCCATTTCACAGATTGGGAACTGAGAAGATTGATTTGCATCCCAACTGGTCCCAGATGTCTTTACCCAAAGGAATAAAACATTAAGTGAAGTCAAGTGTCCTAGCCACATTCACACAGCTGGTATGAGGCACGGCCAGGTTTTAAAACCCAGGTCTCCTAGACATCATGCCACCTCTTCGGGAGCTCGTCGATCCAAAGGGGCAAGTCACAGATAGCAATATGTACATATCAGCACATACATGTCACCCTGTGAGGTGGGAAACGCCCAAGAAGTCCCCTTGAATTCACCACATCCAGGGAAAGGGAAGGAGAAGGGGACATGAAGCTTTTGATCAGCTAGTAATACAGGTGCTCCTTGCTTGAAGAAAAACGAAGATCAACAAATTAGCCCTTCAACTTAGTGCAGAGAGATCAGGGGAAGGATGTAGGAGGCAAAAATCACTAGCTCTGCAGAGCTAGATAGTCTCCAGACGGTCCAGGAAGCCAGGGGTTCAGGTGCCCATGGGGGATGGAAAAGAAAATCCAGTTTTATAGTCAACTTGTTAGGGGCATGGTAAAATGGGCACTCCTATGTAGGAAAATCCAAGTTCGTTTCAGGAAGCACTTATTAAGTACCTATAATGTGCAAGAGCCTGTACTAGATGCTGGAGATATAAAGAAAATGACAAAACAGTCCCTGCCTTTACATTCTGTTGAGAGATATGATATGCGTGGATAAGTGAATACAGGATAAATTGGGAAGGGAGAGAGCACTGTCAATCCCTGGGGTAACGAATGTGAAAGTCACTTAGAAAGTATGAAGTCTTCTTCATATGTAGCATTATCATCAAAATTATTGTAACCTGTGGACCCAGAATCCCAGATTTGGCTTTAACTAAACACATCTGCTCTTAGAGGTACCCCACAAGTCACTCTCTGTGGTTTGTGTTCTCCATCCTGTGATCCCCCTAAGAACATTAGGATAGAGCTCTTGTCTGGGTCTAACACCAAGGAATGGCTTGATCCAGGCTTGCTTCCTATTGGTCCTAGAATACAACTGCCTCTCTCCGAGCCTCAGTTTCCTTATCTGTAAAATGCTTGTGGCCACACAACTAGTAATTAATAAAGGTGGGAGCTGAATCTAATGCATACCTCTCTCTGCTACAACAACAGTTCTTTAATTTGGGGGTCTTGGGGTGCCAAAGAGTTTTTGTTTATGTGGAGTATATCTATTGTTGTTTGCCACATTAGAAATTAAAATATCTTAGTATTATTATGAAAATGGTTGTGACTTTGTGGCTCCCTTGTAGGGATCTCAGGGAACCCTAGGAACCCCAAGAACCCCACTTTGAAAACCACTGAACTACAACACAACTGCCTCACTTCATGGGAGGATTCACAGGCAGTGAAAATCACCCTTTAAGTGATTTTCAGTGTTTGTTTATGACCAGGGATTGGGGATGAGAGGGTTGGAGTGAAGGTTAAATGAATAAGGGTGATGAGGTCAGAGGCTCTGGGGGGTAGGTGTAGGGGTAGGAGTAGGGACAGCATAGAAGGAGGAAGAGGACAAGAAGCAAGAGTGATTAGGGCAGGGTGCTGGGGTGTGTGGATCTAGCTTATGAGTGTCCTGACAATGTACTTCAGATTTACTCTGACCAGGGCAGAGCACATAGGAACTCATTCCTAGAAGCTAGGGTATTGAACTTGGAGTCACTAAGACCTGAGTTCAAATCCTGCCTCAGAGTGTTTAGCTGTGTGACTTTGGGTAAGTCACTTAACTTCTCTGTGACTCAGTTTCCTCAGCTGTATATTGAGGATGTTGGACTAGATGACATCCAGAGTCCCTTCTGTCTATGATTCCATGATATCAAGCATCCCTAGGTGTCTTTAGCATTTTTAGACACCCACTTCCACACTGCTGACTCATATTGAATAGGCAACCCACTCTAAAACCCCAAATATTCTTCATACACGAGACTCCCTAAGATTGCCTTCCCCCTCTTGTATTTGTGAAGCTTTTATTTTTTTTAACTCAACTCTCAGGCTTTACACTCTCTTAACTTTCATCTGATTAGATTCAGTTCCAGGATTTAGCTTGTCAAAATCATTTTGGATGCCGACTCTGTCATGCACTGTGTCAGCTATCCCTCCCTGCAGATCTGATGATCTCTGTTTTCACCCAAGTCCTTGATAAAAACGTGAAGCAGCCCAGGGCCAACGCTGAGCACAGGACAATGCTAGGGACCGCTGTCCCTGCAAAAAGAACAACTAGGAAATTGCGTCCCAGCTCCCCCATTCACGGGCTTTGTGACCTTGATCAGTCCATTTAACTCTGGTGGGACTCATTCAAGGTTTCTAGGGAAGTCAATAGCAAGAAGAATTTTCCAACACTTGGATTTCTCCCTGTTTTAGGAAGGCGGCGACTACTGTATAAACCAGACAGCAAAGGAGGCCTGCCCTGCGTTTAGGAGAGTCAGGAAGGAACCTAAGCCTCAGGTCTGTCCCCGTCCTTCACTTCTTCCAGGGAACATCAGCCCAGAATGCCCCCTCCCCAAACAGGCTGGGGACCTCCGGGGGGAGGGGGCAGGGAGGGGAGTGTCTGCTTTCTTGGACCCGGCTGTGCCCTCTCCACAGGTCCTCGACTGTGCACCTCCCAGGGGAAGAGCAACCCTGTTTGTAGTCTCCTCCCCTCCTCCCCCCGAGCCTCAGTGCTCTGCCTTTTGTCATCCTCCCTCCTCATTCACCCTCCCTCCCTCTATTGCCCTTAATTGCGGTTTTCTTAGGGCCTCATTACCAACTTCAAAAGGGCAGCAAAGCTAGAAAACAGTAAACGGCCTTTCGCTGAGTCCTTGCCCCTGCTTTTAACTCAAAAAGCTCCACCAGGTTTTAATTGCTTGTGTTACAAAACTCAAGAAGAAGCTGGAGATGGAAGGCAGAGGTTGCTCGCCTGGCCAAGGCTAATGCAGTTGAGAGGAGGCAGGGAGGTTTGCAGCTGTCATGAAGTCACTAAGGGAGCTCCTTCCCTCCCTCCTCCCTCCCTCCTCTCTCCCTCTCTCCTCCTCCTCCTTCTTCCTTCTTCTTCTTCTTCTTCTTCTTCTTCTTCTTCTTCTTCTTCTTCTTCTTCTTCTTCTTCTTCTTCTTCTTCTTCTTCTTCTTCTTCTTCTTCTTCTTCTTCTTCTTCTTCTTCTTCTCTCTCCCTATTTCCCCTCTCTTTTTACTCCCTCTTTCTGTCCCTCTTTTCCTCCTCCTCACCCTCCCTTCCCCACCCCCTTTTTACTCCTTCCCTCCAGCTCTCCCCCTCTTTTACTTTCTCTTTCTATTCCTTTTTCCCTTTCTCTTTCCCCTTCTCCCTTTCTTCCTCTCCCTCTGCCTTTCCTCTCCTCCTCTGCCTCTTGCTTTTTTCTTTCCTCCTTTTCCCTAAACAATACTTTCTCCCCCACTTCTCTCTTTTCCCTCTCTTCCTCTTTATCTCTTTCCCTCCTTTCTTATTCTTTCTGTTTCTCTCTTTCCTCTATATCTTCCCTCTCTCTTATTTCCTTTTATCCTTCCTTTTCTCCCTCTATCTTCCTCTTCCTCCCTCCTTTAAGCAATCCTGCCTTTCTTTTCTACTTTCTTCTCTGTCACTTTTTCCCTTTCCTCCCCTAGTTCCTTCCCTTCTCTCTTTTTCTTTTTTTCTCTTTCTCTCCCTCCATCTTTCTCTCTCCCTTTCCACTTCCTTTCTTCCTTTCCTTTTTTCCAGAAAGAAAAACTGGCCCAGGATCTGAGGTCTTGCTTGTAATGAGAGCTGTGGTCCAGAGTCTCACCTTCAACAGATTTGAGAATGAGGGTAGGAATAGGGAGAAGGAAGTTAAAGGTAGACCATGCTTCCCACTCCATGCCTGTAGAGATTAGATCCTCACATGTAGTAGAGAACAGTTAATCCCCCCAGGTTTCACAGTATCTCTGGAGCCAGGCTTAGCTGGGGTGGACATTTGATCCCCCGAGGTGAGTCTGGGATGCAGACTGCTTAACTGCACCACAGGGCCCTGTTAGAAGGGGGTTCTGTGAAGCTACAGTTCTGTTATGGTCTCACTAGAATCTTGTTTTCTATAACACCCACCTAGCGTAGAAAATGGGTGTTGTCTGGCTTCCCTTTTCCTACATCAGCTCTAGAAGGGGTGTGCATGTGTGTGTGTGTGTGTGTGTGTGTGTGTGTGTGTGTTTGGGATAGGTGGGGGAGGGGGAATTACAGTATTTTCCACTAGGTTTCAATTACATGTTTGTAAAATGAGGGGGTTAGACTAGATTATCCCTAAGACCCTTCTAACTCCCAATCGAAGGGTCTATGATTCTCCTTCTTGGTGCTTAGCTCCACGACCTCTGCAGAGCCTCAGGCCTCAGGGACCCTGGTCTCATTATCCATTATTTCTTTATATGACATAGTAGGATAGAAAGACCACTGGGTTTCAGTCCTACCCTGTGACCTCAGACAAACCACTCTCACCTTCCCAGTCTATAAATGACAAAATTGGATTCAATGATATCTATGGTTTCTTTCCCACCCTAATATTTTGTGGTTCTAGGTAAGATTCCTGCTTCCTCCAGTCCATGGTAAGAGTAGATTGGGGAAGACCAACAGCCACTGATGAAACTCTATTAACTGGGAGAGAAGCATGAAGTGCTGCGCCCCCACTTCCTGACCTATTCCCATTGTTCCATGGCTATTGCTCCCTCTGCCCCCTTCTATCTCGTACCCCTGGCCTTACCTCTCTGAACTTCATCTTCAAGATATAGATTAATATTACTTAGATAATCTAGGGTGGTGGTAAGGAAAGCATTTTGGGAACCTCGAAGTGCTATTGAAAAGTATCACCAAGGGGGCAGCTAGGTGGATAAAGCACTGGCCCTGGATTCAGGAGGACCTGAGCTCAAATCTGGCCTCAGACACTTGACACTTACTAGCTGTGTGACCCTGGGCAAGTCACTTAACCCCTATTGCCCCGCAAAAAAAAGAAAGAAAAGTATCACCAATATCATACCAGGTACAACTTGGCAATGCCTACTTTGCCATTCACACCATCCTCACCCAGTCAGCTGTTACTCTCCAATCCCAGCCTCCAACCCAAAAGGCCTCTGGCGTTACCCCTCCCTCTCTTCCTCTTTCACATAAAATGGACCAAGTCACTCGGTCCAACCTATACATGACATCCTCTATACATGACATTTCTATGACATCCTCAGAAAGTAGACACAGCCTCTGCTTGGCTCTCTGCAGGGAGTGGGGACTCATTACCTCCTGAGATAGTCTGTATCTCAGGACAGCTCTGATCGTAAGCAAGTCTGGGGGCATATTGAGCCTAAATCTCTGCAAATTCTGCCTATCACCCTGAGTTCTGCCCTCTGGCACCAAGAGGAACAAGGCTAATCTTCTAGTCAACTGCTCTTCAAATACTGGGAGGCAGTTGCCATGCCCCCACTGAATCTTTTCTTCAGTCTAAACATTATCAGCATCTCCCACCCATGCCCTCAATAGGCCAGTCTCCAAACATTCTCCTTCCTCTGCTCCCGCTATTGACTCTGGCCTTGTGTCTATAGCTCCATCCACTGCACCACTTCGATGCTTCTCTGCCCCTGCAGGATTCTACCCCATGAGGCTAATGTGCAGGTCAAATGAGATAATTTATGTAAAGTATTTGCAAACCTGAAGCACCAAGTAAAGGTCAGCTGTTGCAGCAGATGAGCAATGAGCACTGGTTGATTGATAAGGTAGCCTTTCCAATCTAGAAATAATCAGGGACTGTTCATTTGGAGTCATTTATTAGAGGAAACATACTCATGTCTTTCATAACATGTCAAGGTAGAAACACTCCCAAAATATCTGAAGTTCCCATTTATTTCCAGGCCAGGCCCAGGTTCTGTAACAGCAAACTAGAGGGTAAAATAGGCTTCAGGATGGGAAATTGCTTCCGGGGAATTCCCCCAGACCCCGTAGTAGCCACAGGAGCCAGTCACCAAAAGTTCTGACCAGCACCATGTTTTCCCATCTTGGGAGATCAGGGAGCTTTCTACCAGTTTCAAAGAGGAAGTGAAAGGGGGAGAGGGAAAGGGGTAAAAGATGAATTTCAGCACCAAATCCTGGACTTGGAAGAACCCTCCAGGGGTACCTAGGCAAGCCCACACATGCACAGGAATCCCCTCTAACATTTCTGTAAGTGATCAAGCAGCCTTCACTAGAAGCCCTACAGTGAGAAGGAACTCACTACCTCCCAAGGCAGTCTGGTATGCCTTCAGATAGCTCAGATTGTTGGGGAGCTTGGCTTCACTTCAGTTGTGTATACTGGCCTTGTATGAAGGGTAAGCTATAGCTTTGAGCTGCCAGAGGCTATGGGGGTAGAGTTTAATTCTAGTCTGGTACTACAAGGTACCTTGGAGGTCTTAGGAAGGCTCTGGAGAAACCTCCAAGAATCCCTTAGAGTCCATTTCGGGGGTTCCTAGGAGATAATGAGGAGGAAGGGTAAGGACTTGGCACCATCTTAATATCCCAACCCTCCAGTTGGATCCCCTTGTCACCAGTTTGGCCCACACTATACCCCCCATTAGACCAGACCTACCATAGCTTCATTGGTCCCTGGAAAATGTCAAAGGCTAACTCCAATCCACTCCTCCTCCTGTGACCAAGGCACAGTTCCTTTGAGGATAGAGGGGAAACCAGTCCGATTGACCACACTGAAATTATGTTCAACATGTCACCATACAACATATGCATGTATGGAGTTCTACAAGCATCAAGGAAAGAAATCTTTCTTTCTTGTGTACTTTGGAGGTTGAGGGATGTAGCATTTGTCTGTTTGAAGATATTGTGGAATGTTGGAATGGTCTTTTTTTTTCTCCCTGGACCTACTCAGTCAATCGCTACTGATTGAAGGATGGAGGAGGAATTTATTAAAGGGTGAAGTGATTGATTTGGACTTTTCCTCGAAAAGGGGACGAAGCCAAGATACTCAAGACTTCTTGGGACAAAGATGGGAATTGGAGCCAGAGACTGAGCTAGAGAGGGAGGCAGGAGCCCTAATCCCTAGCAAGGAAGATGGATGCCAAACTAAAGACCACCAGGGCCTGAGTCCCAGACAACTAGGCTGGGATCCCAGGGGTTAGAAGGTACCTTGTGGAGGTGGGGAAAGTATCTCGAGAAGTATTTGGATAAAGCTCTAAGAATCAGATTTTTGCTTTTGTTTTGTTGTGTCGGACTCTTCATGACCCCATGAACCATAGTGTCCATGAGGTTTTCTTGCCAAAAATACTGGAGGAGTTTGCCATGTTCTTCCCCAATAGATTAAAGCAAACAGAGGTTAAGTGACTTGCCCAGGGTCACACTGCTAATAAGTATCTGAGGCCAGATTTGAACTCAAGTCTTCCTGACTCCAAGGTCAGGCACTTTATCCACTAAGCCACCTAGCTGCCTCTAAGAATCAAACAGAGCTTAAGTGAGGAAGCTTGGGACAATTCAAAACAACTGACTGGTAGTGGAGCTTTCTGGAATAGGAAACTGAATAGAATCTTTAGATGTGATCTCAATTCTGGGTACTCTCCAATGAGTCATCACTCTCTAACTTTCTGGATACTTGGTAAAGTCTGCATTTGGGGGTGGGGTGTATTTCTCCTTTATCCTTGATAAAGAAGAACCCCCTCCCCCGACTAGAATTAGAGTAAGGCTGAGTCTCAGAAGGAAAAGAGACAGCGACCCCTCAGAGAAGGAAGTATCCAGGAAACTTCATTCAAGGCTCAATTCAGGCACCATCATCTCCCAAGGGAAACCTTTTCTAATCTCTCTCTCCTTATGTCAATCATCTTGTATTTATCTGCATCAATGCTGTAATTGCCCCCAATATAATGTAATCTCTCTGAGGGAAGGAACTGTTTTTTACCTTTGGAACCCGAGACCCCACACTATCTCTTAGGAAGTGTCCGATAAATGTGCTTTGAATGAATGAATCAATGATGGAAAAGTATAGGGAGATGAGTCCCAAAGAAGATGGATTTTTGTCTGTAGTAATGGTCCCGTGGAAGAGGAAATGGTATAGACCCCAGGAGTAGGATTCATTTCCCTGGGCACCTGGGACTTGGGGATGGGATTCTTATTTTGGTGGGGGTTTTCTTTGTATATTCTAGGAAGTTGAGGATGCTTACATTGGCCAGGGGTCACAGCAAATGATTTACCTCCCCCCAAAAGGTAACAACAAACAAAAGCTGATGGATGGTGCACCATCAACCCTGAGGAGCTGCTCTCTGCACAATATATCTAGGTGGGAGGAGTCCAGCATCGCTGCAGGGAGAAACTTCAAAGCTGCGACTTTGGGAAGGATCCAGGAGGAAGGAGTGAGAAGAAAGAAGGAAAATGACCTCCCTGAACAGAAACATATCCAGGCAGTTCCCTCTCCTTTCCCCTCCCGGCTCTGCAGATCCATCAGGGGTTGGGAGGGCTGGGCTGGCTCCCATTGACCAGAGGGCCAGCCAGGCTTTTCTTCCGGAAGGCCAGGAGAGATGGATTGCGGATAAGGGTGTAAGCCAATCCCCAGCGGACTCTACTTTGTTTGGACTTGGTGGCATTCCTGGCTGGGTTCTTGGTTGGCAGCAAATGGATGCCTGAAGGAGACAGACCACATAAAACAGTGAACAATGTTAACTCCCTTCTCTCCTGCCCTTCCATGGCCCCTGCCTCCTTTACACACCCACCTCTCATTTCTCCCAGAACCTCCTGAGACTAGGCATAGAAAGGGCCCAAGACAGGAGCATCCTTCTGAGAGCAGGGAGGATTGACTCATGGACAGCTCAGAGACCTTCTTGTTCCTTGTAAAGTCCCATAACATGGAGCTCAGATTTTCCAGTGTGTGCCTTTGGGAACTGTGCCAGTAAGGACTGACACAGAACATTTTATTCTTACAACGAGCTGAAATATGGATGAGGAGGGACTCTCCCCCTGCTCTGCCAGGGCTCAGCACCTGGAGCCCCAGACAGGCAGCTTGGACCAGAGTAAGGAAGGGAGAAATCTGCAGCCCAAGACAAACTTTCATAGCATCCTTCCAAAATACCACTCAGTCAGCAGCCTGTGGGATGACTGCAGGGGGAAGAAGGCCAAGGAGGAAGCCTAGGGATGGAGGAAGGCAGGAAGCAGCAAGGAAACCCTCATCCTCCTTCCAGGCCAGGGAAAGAGAAGCCAGCCGGCCACAGCATCTCACCTTCTTCTACCTCACTGGGTCTGAGAGAGGCTTGGGCAACAGCCAGGCCCCGAGAGCCAGGTAATTGCAAGAGGAGGAAGCAAAAGGCTCTCACTGCAGGATGTGACTGGCTGACCTCCATCTTCAAGTAATAGTAGTAAGTGCGATAGCCTGAGGGAGGAAAAAAGCAAAGGGGGTGAAACCCCGGTAGGAGCCAGGCTAGGAAGTTCATACAAACATGGGCTGGCTCACACACAAACACCCTGTGCTCTCATCTAGACTGGCTCCACCCACCCAGCATCCCTAGCCAGGCCCCCTTAGCTTTTCACCTGGTCCATTCAAGTAGCCTTCTAGAGGGTCTCCCTATCTCCAGCCTATCCTCTGTACAAAAATTAATTATTCATAACTATAACTAACCTGGAAAAAAATATATAATTGGACTTATGAAAAATATGATTATATGAAAAATGATAAATTTAGAAAAATTATAATTGGGCCATAAGTCCCTTCGTGGTCGCCATTAAAATGTGGAAATATTTTTGTTAACTAGGGCTAATTTGGGGGCTGAAGCTGATCTATGGATGACTAAACTGGGGACTGTTGACTATTTGGCTATCTGACTTCGTTAATTTAATGTGGGCCGTTTATAAAGTTCCACCATACTGCTCCACTCCCAAATTGATAAGCACAGGATTAAAAAGCCTCTTAACTAAATAATCCAAGCAGAGTTTGTTTATGAGATACTATTTCAAATTAGGAATACAGGGAAATAAAGTACAACCTGACTGCTTTCCTGGGTCTCTTTCCAATGCATCTCTTTCCCACCTGCTGAACTTCTTGAATACAATAAGGGCCTTAGCCGCCTTTGGCCTCAGGGCACTTTACACTTTCCCTGGTTTGTATTAAGGCCTGTAACCTTCTGTCTGTCTGCTCTGTCAGTTTGCCCTTCGGCCTCCTGCGTCCTTGTAGCCCCTCTCTAGTCTCCAATCTTTGCCGTCTCCTCAGCCGCCTCTTGACCTCTTCTAGTCCGTCCGAACCCCTGAGTCTTGTCTATCTAGTCTGTCCTCAGCCCCTAGTCAGCCCCCTTTCTTTCTAGTCCGTCCCCCCCCCCTCCCCCCCCTCCCCCCCCTCCCCCCCTCCCCCCCCTCCCCCCCCCTCCCCCCCCTCCCCCCCTCCCCCCCCCGTCTTGTCTCACTCCCAGGTCTATATATACCTTTTCTTCTCTCCACTCAAATCTCGGGGCTTCCTTCGCCCCCACAGACCAAGCTAATCCACCAGCCAGAGCTGCAGCTGGTTGGGGGTGGGGTGTGCACTCCCCCTTCACGTGCCTCTGCACAGGCTATCTTTCAGATAGCTCCGCTCAGGTCGGAGGGAGCTGGGGACTTTTTTTTTCCCCCAGCTGTCTGACCTGGCATCTTATATAGCCCACGGGGCTTTTTCTCCTCAGCTGAAGCTGAGGAGGAGGGGGAGAGACCCTGAGGGCCTAAGGCTTTCTAATCTCAGCCTAAAGGTAGGGTCCCCAAATCAAAATAAATTTCCACACCTCTCTCCAATGCATTGTCCATAGAGTTCCCGAAATAATTTGCTCAAGGCACAGTCTAACCATGCCAAGCGCCTGCTCTAAAAATTAGCTTTTAAAGAAAGCTCATTGACTGCCCACTGCTTCCAAGCTAAAACGCAAACTTTGGAATTGAAAGCCTTTTACATTCGGGCCCCAGGATGCCTTCACAGTCTTGCTTCACGTTGTTCCCTTTTGCCCAGGCAGCCTGCATGACCAGCTATCACATCTGAACCTGGTATTCCACCTCCTGGCTTGGGGTAGTCACCATCGTGCTCTTGTCTGCATACTCCTTCTGGATCTCCCAGGACCCTTCTCTTCCTTCTGGGCTCAGCCACCTTGTTCATGAGCTTCTCCATCTGCCCCCTCCCCACCCCACCCCATCCTCTCTTCCTCTTATTCACTATCCGCCAACAGAAGGTAACTTTCTGGAGGGCAGGGATTATTTTTTAACCCTTCCTCTGGTCCCCTGCCCCTAGTCCCCTTAGGATAGGACCTTGAACAGGAAAGATGCTTGTGATGATGATAGAATTATAACTGAACAGGACCTTCAAGGTCATCTAGTCCAATGCCCTCAATTTACAAATGAGGAAACTGAGGCCTGGGGAGATCAAGTGAAGGGAGCTAGATTGCACAGGTGAGCTGGGATCTGAACCCATTACCCCACCTTTACTGCTTGTTAAATTGAATTCAATTGAATACACATATACAGAGCGCTTAATAATGATAACAACTAACATTGATATAGTACTTTCAGATTTGCAAAGTACTTAATGAATATGATCCCATTTTACCCCCACATAAACTAAGGAAACTGAGGGAAACAGATCAAGTGACTTGCCCAAGATCACCCAATTAATAAGTGCCTGAAGTGGCCTTTGAAGTCAGGTCTTTCTGACTTCAGTGCAGCGCTCTAACCACCATCACACACACACACACACACACACAATGAATGATCACCTAAAGAGCAGGCATGCAGGCTGCCTCACACTCAGCGCACACACATGAAGCATGTCCACAGGCTCCTTTCACAAGCAGTGTGACTAATCCTACATAGAGAGTATAAGCACAGACTGAATAACTTCTATGCAGCTCTCCTACATACTAAGATGGTACCCTGGTTAGTTCTTCCACAAACAGCATTCCGATCCTGCCTCAGACAGTAGTTAGCTATATGACCCTAGGTAAGTCACTTAACCTCTATGTGACTCAGTTTCCTCCTGGGTAAATTTTGGTGGTTGGGTGTACTGGCCACTACAGTCCCTTTCTAAATTTATGATCCAATGAGCCACACAAAATGTGGGGGCTCAGACAATCCATCTCACAGACAAGGGGTCCACATGCCCCACCCCATGCACAGAATGCACATAGACACCCAAGCCCTCAGGCTAAGGCTCTCGGGCAGTCTGTGCATCCTGCTTTTAAAGGACAAAACACTTACAGAGAAGGGAAGGGATTTGTTTAAGGCTACACTAAGCCCAGTGGGAGGCTCAGGTCTCTTCCTTCTCCTGCTGTCAGCCTCTCTGCCAGACTCGGCAAACCCCCACCCCATTGGAAGCCAGTGGTCTCTGATTCATTCCCACAGCTGCCCTTACCTGGGTCCAAAGTGCCCACACCACGGCCGAGCAAGCTGAGGTCCAGCTGACAGAAGTGGACGGTGTTGAAGAGGATAGAGATCACCATCCGGCCGATGCCCACCATGATGCCCACCAGCACATTAATGGGGAAGAACAGGAAAGTGATGGCAAAGAGCGCTTTCCTAATGGGGAGGGGACACAGGAGAGAGGCTGAAGAAGGGGGTGCCTCCCTTCCCTCGGAAAGCTAAATGGTGACAGCAGAGAAGAGTGTCCTTAGGGACCCTCCCATTTTACAAACAGGAAAACTGAGGCCCGGAAAGGGGAAATGACTTGCATAGTGTCTCCCAATAAGTTGGTAGCAGGACTAACACAAGCATCCAGGTCTTTCAACTCCCTTCATCAGTCCACTTTTTCCTACCCCCCTCAATAATAGATATGAAAGCACATGGTGCTATAAAATATAAGAACTAATTATAATCTTTATTGACAACAAATGGAAGGGCAAAGAAAAACAGGGAAAGAGAGATGGAACAAAGGATCATTAAAAGCAAAGGTAGGGGGCAGCTAGGTGGCACAGTGGATAAAGCACCAGCCCTGGATTCAGGAGGACCTGAGTTCAAATCCGGTCTCAGATGCTAGACACTAGCTGTGTGACCCTGAGCAAGTCACTTAACCCTCATTGCCCTGCACACACAAAAAAATCAAAGGTAGAGGGACCAAAGGAGAGAGGGACAGAGAAAGAGGAAAAAGAGAGAGAGAGAGAGAGAGAGGGACAAAAAGGAAGGGATAGATAAAAATGGATGGAGACGGGAGAAAGTAAGGGAAGAAAAAAGGCAGAGAAAGGGACCGGGAGAGAAAGGACAGAAAGTGTTCTTGGATACTGCTTTTGTCCTGCTTTTTTTCATTCACCTAATGCATAATAAATTGTGTTCCAGTCTCTCATTTTCACTCTGTGCTTTTCAGATGCTTCTTGTCCATGTGAATTGTTAAAATGAACAAAAAGAAAGGGGGGAGCGTAGAGTCCGAGAAAGAGAGGACAAAGAGTTAGAGGGAAGGACAGATCAAGAGACAAGGTCAGAGAAGAGGAAAGACAGAAACAGAGAGAGGCACCAAGAGGGAAAGACCGAGAGAGGAAGGGGGAGATGGAGATAGCAAGAGAGTGAGGCATGGCCTCCTTACCTGTTAGTCAGCTCCCGCCTCTCTAGGAAGACCCAGCGAGCAGCCAGGTTCTGCAAGATCACAGCCAGCACCAGTGTGAGGCAGAAGGGCCTATAGGGAAGGTAACCACAGTGATCAAGCCAGGGCCGGGGCAGGCCAGTGGCAGGGTCCCCAGCCTGGCTCACTCACCATATACTCTCCAGCATATGGAAGAGAAGGAGGTTCCTGCCATACAGGATGGGGATGATGACCAGAAAGGTGAGCATCACGAACCCCAGGAAGAAGATGACCTGCTGAAGGAAGAACCCTGCAGGAGGCAAAGGAGGCAACGTCAGAAGTGTGGGGACCACTGGGGAGGTGTGGGAGAATGACCAGGCTGGGGCCCTGGAGGCCAATCGTGCTGGGCCTCAGCCAGGGCTCCTGGCAGGTGCAGGAGAAACAAAGAAGGCCCGAGAGAGCCCAGGCCTGTCCCTAGGCCTGCCACCGCCCAGCTCAGTGACCCTGGGCGAGTTGTGTCCCCTCTCTAGGCCTTGGTTTTCTCATCGGTTTAAGGAGGAAAGAACTCCCTGCTCTACCGTCCTCCCAGTGGGATCGATCCCTCCACCCTCTCTGAGCTCCCCAAAGAAGCAGCAGTCATCTCCTGGGACTTCACAGAGGAAAGAGTGTGAGAGCACTGCAGACAATTTAAAACCCGACAGACCCGCGCAGGATGGTGGATGTCCTGGTAGCTGCCTCCCAAACGTCTTCAAACTCCTTTTGAAAGGTGACTGTCACATTAATTTTTTAAAATGAGATCTTATTGAAAAGGTGAATATATTATATTAGATATACAGATATATTTAAAAGGAGATCTCTTTTGAAAAGTGAAATATTAGGGGCAGCTAGGTGGCGCAGTGGATAAAGCCCCGGCCCCGGATTCAGGAGGACCTGAGTTCAAATCCAGCCTCAGACAATTGACACTTCCTAGCTATGTGACACTGGGCTAGTCATTTAACCCTATTGCCCCACAAAAAGAAAAGAAAAGTGAGATATTATATGTATGCAGATAGATATATTTTAAATGAGATCCCTTTAAAATGGTAAGCATTATATATGTATATATATACACAAATATATTTATACACATATAAATATATTTATATACAATATAAATTCTATTTTATATATAATATAAATATATGTACAAATATATTTAAAATGAGATCCCTTTTAAAAAGTGAGTATATGGGGGCAGCTACGTGGAGCAGTGGATAGAGCACTGGCCCTGGAGTCAGAAGGACCTGAGTTCAAATTCAGCCTCAGACACTTGATACTTACTAGCTGTGTGACCCTGGGCATGTTACTTAACCCCAATTGCCTCACCAAAAAAAAAGTGAGTATATGATATTACATATACAAATATATTTAAAATGATATCCCTTTAAAAAGGTAAGTATATCCTTTATATATATATACACATATATAAGTATTAAATGCAATCCCTTAAAAGATGTAAAATATGATATTTTAAATTACAGTCATTTAAAAACTACATATATTTTTATGTATTTTAAATGAGATTCCTTTAAAAGGAGCATGTGTCTCTCTGCCGCTATGTACATGTATATATGGAGATGATGCTCAGGCACTTGCTCCTAGGAGAATCATGATGAATTGTGTATAAGGAAGTGCCTGGAGAGACTGGAGCCTGTGTAGACATGCTGTAACTGGTTTGGGTTGGCTGATTATGTGGTTGAGAAGAGCCTTTTTCTAACTGGCCATGGAGCTGGAACTTGGCAGCCTCCCGTCAGCTTCAGCTGCTGCCTCTTTTGCCTCACTTGCTCCTGGGGAATCTCGGTGCCTCTTTTGCCCATCATAGGTAGCGAGAGAGTCTTGAGGCTTTTTCCCCCATCATGCTGCATGGGCCTGAGAAGAAGGCTTTGGTCCTTGGCCTTTTCATTTGGTCTCTCTTGTTCTAAATGAAGGGAGTGGCATGCACAATTTAGTGAGTTGGAAAGGTCATTAGGAAAGCAGTCAGGCATTTCAGGACCTGGGTTCTAGGATGAGCGTGGCAGCCAACCCAGCAATGATGCCCTGAGGAACAAAAAGTCTTTTGGACCCAGGCCAGCAGAAGCTGAAGTGAAGATTCATCAGAAAATCATGCCACAGGTGGACATGAGCCTGGTGGTATCCATACTATGCAGGAACTGAGCTAAGTTTTGAAATTAATCCTCCAAATATGAAGTAATACATGACCTAGAGATGACGGAAAGAATATTTCCATGTTTGTTCTTGCTATTATCTGTGGAGTCAATATCCTTTCTTTTCTTTTCTTTTTTTTTGCAGGGCAATGGAGGTTAAGTGACTTGCCCAAGGTCATACAGTTAGTAAGTGTTAAGTGTCTGAGATAGGATTTGAACTCAGGTCCTCCTGAATCCAGGGCCGGTGCTTTATCCACTGCACTACCTAGCTTCCTCCGACAATATCCTTTTGTAAAAGCTAATGGATCACTGTGATAGACTTAACTCTTTTCAGCAATGCAATGATCCAAGACAATGCCAAAAGACATATGGTGGAAAATGCTCTCCACGTCCAGAAAAAAAACTGTGGAATCTGAATGCAGATTGAACCATACTATTTTTACTTCAGTTGTTGCCTTTTTGTTACTGTTCTTGTTTATTCTTTCTTGTGTTTTTTTTCCTTTTGTTCTGATTACTGTAGAAGTATGTTTCACATGATTGTAATGCATAACCTATATCAGATTGCTTGCTAGCCTCAGGACAGAGGAGGGGAGGGAGAGTGGGAAAAAATATGGAACTCAAAAAATATCTTTACATGTAATTGAGAAAAATTTTTTTAAATTAAAAAAGAAACTAATTGATCTTAAGTGGTTAAATGGGGGAAGAGAAAGGGAATAAGCATTAATGTAGTCCCTACTATGTGCAAAGCATGGTGCTAGGAGCTTTAAAAATGTTATCTTATTTGATCCTCCTAACAACCCCTCATGGTAGGGGCTGTTCTTACCCCCATTTTATAGTTGAGTAAACTGAGGAAGACAGAAGGGAAGTGACTTGCCCAGGGTCACAAAGCTATTAAGTGTCTGAGGCTAAATTTGAATGCAGGCTTTCCTGACACTAGGCCCAGAGCTCTATACACCACACCACCTAGCTGCCATGAAGCTGGAACACCCGTTGCTGGTCTCTAACAACGGGGGGAAACAAAGCCAGTAGGGATTTGAGGCAAAGTTGGTGGAGAAAACAGATATCCCCAATTTTCCAGGATACCCTATAACCCTGAGGGGGGAGATGTAGCCTGCTTGGCTTCGGGAGAGGAGCCAAAACACACTTGCCACAGATACAAGAACATAAACCTACCTTTTAAAGGGATCTCACTTTAAGATTGTTTATTCATATGTAATCTGCATGGGTTTACATGTATAAACACATACATACATGTGTGAATGTCCATGTATTTGGGACGAGAGCAGTCACTTCTTTGGTGAATGAAGGACCTTGTAAGGAACATTCTCCACCAATACAGGTCTATACCTTTTCTGCAAAACGTAAAGTTGACCTAGGGGTTAAGTGACTTTCCTAGGACCACATAACCAGTATGTATTTCTTTCTTTTTTAAAAAAATTTTTGTAGGGCAATGAGAGTTAAGTGACTTGCCCAGGGTCACACAGCTAGTAAGTGTCAAGTGTCTGAGGCCAGATTTGAACTCAGGTCCTCCTGAATATAGGATCATGAAGCTCTGGTCCCTCCTCCTTCAGGAAGCCTACCCTGATTATTTTTACCTACACTGAGTCTTCTCTCCTTTGGCATTCAGTAGCCCTATTATCTCAATTTCTCATTTGGTGCTTAGCACATGCTGCCTGATAGGGTAAGTTTTCTAATCTTTCATGTAAGATTCAAGGAACAGGGAGTGGCTTCTCCCCTCATCACCCCCACAGTATAGTTTAGCACTGAGCTGGGCACAAGAGGGGGAGAGGAAAAGTTAAAAGGCTTATTGCTAGAGCCTCTACTGAATCTCTCTCCTCTCCCTTCTTCCTTCTCTAGCGAAAGAACTCAGTGATGCTTGAAGTCTAGGGAGGAAGGGGGTGGCTCACCGAGGCAGACGAAGGCTGTCTGGTAACCTGAAAAGCTCATCCAGCAGAAGATGGCTGTGGCACTCATGCCCTGCCTCTGTAGCTGGGGGCATCCATCCAGAGTGGCACCACAATGCCAAGCTCTCAGGTTAGCTCTGTGG
The DNA here is from genome assembly GCF_019393635.1 of Dromiciops gliroides. Classification (NCBI taxonomy): domain Eukaryota; kingdom Metazoa; phylum Chordata; class Mammalia; order Microbiotheria; family Microbiotheriidae; genus Dromiciops; species Dromiciops gliroides. Next base: position 47,762,380 of record NC_057862.1, read on the forward strand.
GGAGAGAGATTGGGGATCTGGGTGGGGGAAAAGCAGGGAAAGCAGAGCAGGAGAGGGCCTCAGCCCACCCACTACTTGGCTGACTCAGTAAGAAGAGAAGACTGTTGGACATTAAATCTGGCTCCTGCCCACACCCTCTGCTACACTCCCAGACACCCTCTCACCCTTCCCCCAGGCAGCCACCTGTCTGGGCTCTCCAAAGAAGCAATAATGGATTCTATCAATAAAAAGCAGTCCCAGACATAGAGCGCTTTGCTCTGTACAAATTGTTTTTCTCCCAGTAGTGTTGCAGCAGCAGGATGAGTACTGGGTGTTTATACGGTGCTCAGAGGTTTGCAGAGTGCTTTACAGATGTCATGTTGAGTCAACAAGCATGCATTAAGCACCTATTGTTTGCCAGACATTGGACTAAGGTCTAGAAAGAAAGGTAAAACTACTCCATGCCCTCAAGGAGCTCACAGTCCAATAAGGGAAACGTGCCACAAACAATGTAAGAGCAAGATCCGTGCAGAAAAATTGGAAATAATCCCAGGGAAGGCACTAGCATTAAGGGGGATTAGGAAAGGCTTCTGGTAGACAGCAGGACTTTAGCGGAGACTTGAAGGGAGGGAGGAAAGCCAGGAGGCAGAGATGAGGATGGAGAGGAGTCCAGGCCTGGGGCAGAGCCTGTGTTACTAGGTTACAGAGCACACAGAGGGGAATAAGGTACAAAAAGGCTCAAAGAGTAGGTAGAGGCCAGGCAGAAAAGGTGCTGAATGCCAAAAAGGGGATTTTACTTGATCCTGGAGGTGATAGGGAACTACTGGGGCTTATTGGACAGGGCTGGTAACATGCTCAGTCTTCTGCTTTAGGAAGATCAATTTGATGGTTTTGTACAAGATGGGCTGCAGTGGGGAGAGTCTTGAGGAAGGGAGACCAAGCCCAACTCCAACCCTGCTGTTCTTCCCACTGCACCACACTTCCCTTTGATGAATGGAAAGATCTCAGCAAAGTTGTTACGAGAAATTTTGGTGCCCTCAAATAAACTCATAAATGACAAATTCAGTTAAGTGGAAAGGGAGAAAAATCTTAGAGGGAGAACTCTGGACACAAAGTGCCCTGGTTGGTGACCATGGGGCTGTTCTTGGACGAAAGAAAGGGATGGGGCAGGCCCGGGAGGAATTTACCTTGTTAAGTTCCTGTTCTTATCAGCACGGTAGGATAATAGATTTAGAATTGGAAGGGAATTAAAGGTCCTTTATTCCAATCTTTTCCTTTCTATAGATGAAGAAACTGAGGCACAAAAAGGTGTAAGTGACTTGCCCAAGGTCACCCAGCCAGTAAGTGATAGAGATTCACACTCCAATTCATCTCTTTTTCCATTCATTGTCCCACATCTCCCTCTAAGCTGGAAGGAGGTCAGAGAGCTCACACCATTCATTCCCTTGGGCCAGTTTCATGGGCCAACCTGCACTTCCCTTCCTTTATTTCATATCACACTTACCTGTGTGTCACCATTGACCTTGTCAGCATGAGGAAGGTGAGTAAGCAGGACAGGACCAGGGCAGAGACATAGCACACTGGGGAAAAATGGGCCTAAGGGTTAGTATCCAGAACCAAAAGCGACATAAGTGAGATCTCCCCCATCCACTGAGCTAAGCTTTGGCTTTCTCTCTCTCTCTCTCTCTCTCTCTCTCTCTCTCTCTTTTGGTTTGTTGGTTGGTTTGTTTGTTTTGCAGGGCAATGAGGGTTAAGTGACTTGCCCAGGGTCACACAGCTAGTAAGTGTCAAGTGTCTGAGGCTAGATTTGAACTCAGGTCCTTCTGAATCCAGGGCCAATGCTTTATCCACTGTGTCACCTAGCTGCCCCCGAGCTAGACTTTCTCTCCCCCGTAAGTCACCAGCAGGAATGGCAGCCATAAGATTTGTGTCCCTTGTTCAGGGAAGAACATTATCAGAAATACCATCAACTCTCAACTACCAGAATATGGATCCAATTTGTGGTTCATACACAGTGAAATGTCCAATCCCAGCCTGGTTCCCCCATCCCAGTACACTCCCCTTAGTTGTCCATTGGCATAGGCTCAAATAATACCAATCCATTCTAATGTCAAACTGAGCCAAACGATTTAGAAAGATATAAAAATTAAATAAGCAACACTCCCTAAAAAAATAACCTTACAGGACATTTTTTTCAACTCTAAACCAATATAACTACAGATCACTGCTCTTCCTACATGAGGATGGACAGTCACATCTCTTGTACAAAATACATCCCCTAAAATATACATGATGCTTACACATCTATATTATTGACATGTTATATATATTTTGTCCTCCATTAATCCAATAGACAATCTCAATGTTGAGGTGACCTTGGTTCTCAAATGCCCAGCCAGCACCAAGTATGACCTGGGGTAGGTGCCTATGAAACCAGAGAGACTTCAAGTGTGGACTCTGGGAATGGATCATATATTTGAGGGCCCACCCACCTAAATCTGGAGAAACTTCTCATCAGTATAGCTGTAGGGTGAGGCATGACAACCCTCAAAGAGTATCAGTGAAGTCAAAAGGGCTCCCATCTGTATCAGTGGAGGGAGTGCCCCTGCCAGGGAAGTCAGGGGCTCTTGAGATATTTCAGTCAATGTTTCCGAGAAAGAAAGGAAGGGACAAAGGGACAGAAAATGAGAGGAACAGAGAAGAAGAGACAGAGAAAGGGAGATGATGGACAGGGTAGAAGGAGGACATAGAGGAGAAGGCATGGCTAAAGATGAAACACTAATATTCTCAACAGGGGACAAAGCACATTTTCCAAGTTTGTTATCAGTAAAAACTATTTGTTTATTTAAGCCCTCATTCTTTTTTTTTTTTTAGTGAGTCAATTGGGGTTAAGTGACTTGCCCAGGGTCACACAGCTAGTAAGTGTTAAGTGTCTGAGGCCGGATTTGAACTCAGGTACTCCTGACTCTAGGGCCGGTGCTCTATCCACTGCACAACCTAGCTGCCCCTAAGCCCTCATTATTTAATTAAAATGTTGGCCAAAAATGTATCTTCTATTTATGTAACTAATCTGTATCTATACCTATATCTATTTATATGTATCTGTATCTATATTACCTATATCTATCTATAGGTATCTAAATTTACATGTATCTATGTCAATTTACCTATAGCACCTATATCTATGTGTTTCTATACATATGCATGCATATACACAGACTATATATATATACATATGTGTATATATATTTGTGCTTAATAAATGTATATATTCATTGCATGCATACACACATCTGGGTATATATCCATTTATTAAGCACAATAACTATTTACTACTGTGTTACAAGGCAAGTCAGTGTAGCACAATAGATAGAGAAGGGCCTTAAAACAAGGAAGACTTGGGTTATTACACACAACCTCTCAGTTCTCTTGGCAACTGTCTACGGGTTGCAAATAAGGTGCCAACCTCCATTACTACAGGAAATCTCCTCACCCTGGCATTTCCCATTCTATAGACCGTCCTATACTGTTGTAGCTGCTACAGGGGACTCCAAGAGGAGTCAGTCATAATCTCTGCCCTTCAGAAGGTTAGTCTAGCAGAGGAGACAAGACTCAGTCACAAAAAAATAAAACTAGAGATCCTAGGCTGGATGTGCTAAATGCCGAATGACTGAGACAAACAATAAGTGTTGGTAAAGAAAAACAGGTGTCTTCAGCGTTCCTTGGAGACTGGATGATGCTGGGTTTATGGACTGCCTTTAACTCTAGGGTTGTACATCATTTGAACTGTCTTCTCTGGGGAGGCTTCCTAAGGTAGCAGGTAGACAGGAATGTGGGGGAGATGTCAAAAAGTTCCACAGTTACCAGAAGGATTCCTAACAGTTGATCTGGCATTACAAAATGCAAAAGCAAACTATTTTTGAGCATCCAGATGGACCAGTTCCAAAGGGATGAAGAATGTTCTGGAAAAAAAGAGTAGTTATCATGTTGTGCCTCTTGGGCATAAGACACCCAAGTTAGGTCTAAAGAATAGTGGGGGTTGAAAGAGGGTGGAGGGCTCAGGGAAGTTTTAGTTACCTGTTCAGGAAAGGTTAGTACTATAGGATGATTCTTTTCCATGTACGTCTGATTGCCTTAATCTTCTAGATCATGTATGAATTTATACACCTTTCTCTTTGTGAATGAACCCAGGAAAAGCCTGCTAGTGTTTGCAAAGGAGGAAAGAGAAAACTCATGCTAGGAATGAATGGATGCCGGAGCCAGGACACCCAGGAGAATGGCAGTGGAAGGAATGGGACAGATGACCAGCATTCTGAATACTGCAGGTCTTTGACCCCAAGGAGCTGAGCTGACTCAAATACTAGGAAGGCTCAAGCCTTGGTCTCACAAGAGTTCAAAGACTGGCAAGGTTTATTTATGGCACCGAGGACCCTCTTGGCAAATGGGCAGTGTTCTACTGAGATAATTCTGGGAAGGAATCAAATCCCTTGGAAAACTAAGCTCCTCACTACACCCTCTGCCTTGGACAATGCCTCCTTTCCTCTCTTCTATAGGAGGTGAGAGCAAGGAGAGCTATGGCTTTGTACTAGGATAAACCATCCATAACTAGCTAACCTTGACAATGGAGCCAGGAGCATTCACCTATTGGATTGCTCTTCCCGGTCCTGGACACTTGGTCTGCAGTTGTAGGTACCATCCTGAGTGTAATCCCAAGCCTTGGCCCCATACACTGACACACCTGCTAGAAAACAGGAGTCAGTATTAATTCCTGTTATGTGCCAGTTCCAAATAAAGGGGAAGAAACCAGAGAGAATGGTGAGAGAAAAGGAGAAGAGAAGAAAAATTATAGTCTCTTGGAGGGGAAGGGGGCTTTGAGAGGGATGGGATTAATAGAGGAGAGAAAGTATCTTTACAACCTGGGAAATGCACTCTATTCCTAGCCACATTACTAAAAACACCATCACTAGGCATAAGGGAAGCAGCTTATTGCAGAGCACAGGGCCAATAGCCAATGGCTATGGGAGCCTCCACTCAGGCTATGGTGGGGTCTCTCCTCCTGGCCCAAGCCCCCACAAGTCACATGACTAAAATGAAATACCATCTGCTCTTTTGTAGCACAAGCTGGCATCCCAGTGCACATGCCATCTGTGGTGTGGCACCATCAACTTGAGCACCTCCCCCTTCTTGGAGTTATCAGTCAATGTTGGTCCCTGGTACTTGGACCATAAGGCTTTTCTTCTTTTCTCCCTAGTGCCAGATAGATGATACCTGCCCCCAAGGTACCCCTTCTCTGAAGAGTTCACTTATGCAGCTCAAGGCCAGTTCTAAAACATAGCTTCATCATCACTTACTCTGGAGAAGCCCAAACCTTAACCCAAGACCAAAAGAGTCAGCTGTGAATAAATACTCCACAATAAAGACATAAGGAGAAAGAGACCCAGACCCCTCCCATCACTGGCAGTCATAGCTGCGTTCTTCTTTCTATATATAGTTGGCCCAGACACTTCTATCCACATCTAATGCCACTCATCCTCACCCTATGCAACTGCTCACCCAACATAAATTCACATGATCCAAGACACGTCAGCTCCTTTCCCACTATTTCATTCCTCTAAATACCCTAGCAGAAGTGCTGGTGTCATCAGCCTCCACTTGCATCTTCTCTGTGCAGTAACTCTAACACTGTGGGAGAATCCCAGAGGAATCTCCCCTGTCCTCTAGAGATGCCATCTGTGTTTCTTCTAATTCCATGCCTGCCACGCTCCTTCCTCACTACTCTCCTGAACCCCAAGGGATTCCGGCTGAGTCAGGAGGCTGAGTCAGGAGGCCATTTGGGGGAAAAGAGCATGGGGAGGCAGGGATGAGCAGTCATGTGGAGTCTCACGTTGAAGAACAGGGTTTTTCTGGGTTGGTTCCAGGACAATCAATGGGTCCTAACCCCTGAGACACATGTTCCATTGGGTGAGTGAGCCAACGACACTGGAAGGAGTAAGGGAGAGAGAGTAGGAGACCTCCTCCAGCTGGCTTTGGAAACTGAAGGGCCATTTCCCCCCCGCCTCCTGCCCATGATGGCACCACCTGCAAGCCCAGCCCCACCTTGAGACAAGAGAATGATCCCTGATCCCTCTCAGCCCCAAGCATCCCCTCGGAAATTTCCAAGTATCCTCACCTTCCAAAGCCCATAGGTAGTACTTCACCAGCTCTATCACTTCCAACTTGTCTTCGGAAAGGACCAGCCCAAAGCCAGCCAGCAGGTAGGTGACTTCTTCTGTGATTCCTGCCCTGGCCTTTTGGAGATTGGGGACAAAAGCCACCAGGAGCAGCAAGGCCTCCTGGGAAGCAATGACAACCGTTATCTTGGTCTGGACCCTAGGGTTCTGTAATAGCAGCAGGCTTGTGGGGTGGTCAAAGCTCATTAATTCAGAACCCACTAACCCATGATCTGTGATCATCTCTACAGGGCCAACAAGAAGCTGACCTCTATACTGTTGACCAGAGACCAAAAGGGGGAATCAGCTGAGCATCAGTCCTTGACTAATTAGGAGGCTTTCTCTGTTCATTAAAGTCAGTCCCCAAGTACAGTATATCTCCCTACCAGAAAGCAATTTTTTTTTATCCTAGGAGGAGATCACTGCAAGTATTTGAAAGTGTTAGCACCCACCGACTGTTCACTTTTTCACGCTGGCCATCTGGGCCTCAGAAAATCCAGATTAGAAGACTGCTGCCTGGGGAGGGCTTTTGAGGACTCTATTTAGGGAAAAGTGCCTGTCTGTTGTGGGGGTGAACTGTGTCTGGATGAATTGTTCTTTCTTTGTAGTCCATGTGCACCAATTATGACATTATTTTCGTTGAGTTCTTTTCCCTTTCATTCCCCCAGGACAAGGGGGGCAGAAGATAACTCCCTTGTCAGTGATTAAGGAGCAATTAGGAGGCTTCTGGTGAGGGAGAGACTGGTCCCCTTGCACTCAACCCTGGTCAGACCATGACTAGAGTAAGTTCAGTTCTAGGCACCATATTTTAGGAAGAACAATAGTGAGCTAGAGGACAAATGGCACAATGAAAGACCTTGAGGCCATGCTATGGAGGGAGGGGAATCTATTGATGGAGTAAGGGATATTTAGGCTGTAGAAGAGAAGTCTCAAGAGGGTTATAATAGCCTCCTGGGATTTATATAACACAGTAAGTGTTAAAATTATCCCCATTTTAGGGAAAGGGACCCACATGTACAAAAATATTTATAGCTGCTCTTTACGTGGTAGCAAGGAATTGGAAGTTGAGAGGGTGCCCATCCATTGGGGAATGGCTGGACAAGTTGTGGTATATGAATACAATGGAATACTATTGTGCTGTAAGAAATGATGAGCAGGAAGAGTTCAGAGAAACCTGGAGGGTCTTACGTGAGCTGATGATGAGTGAGATGAGCAGAACCAGAAGAACATTGTACACAGTATCATCAACATTGAGTGTTGACCTACTGTGATGGACTATATTCTTCTCACCAATGCAATGGTACAGAAGAGTTCCAGGGAACTCATGATAGAAGAGGATCTCCAAATCCAAGAAAAAAAAAAAGAAAGAAAGAACTGTGGAGTATAGATGCTGATTGAACCATATTATTTCTTTTGTTTTGGGTGCTTTTGTTGTTTTTTTCTATTTTGAGGTTTTGCATCACTGCTCTGATTCTTTCTCTTGTAACAGGATTAATGCAGAAATAGGATTAATGTTATTATGTGTATATATATATGTGTGTGTATATATCTATATATCTATATGTATATGTATAGAGATATAGATATAACCTATATCAGATTACCTGCTGTCTAGGGGAGGGGGGAGGGAGGGGAGGGAGGGAGAAAAATCTGAAATTGTAAAGCATGTATAAACAAAAGTTGAGAACTATCTTTACATGTAAAGGAAAAAATAAAATACCTCATACATTAAAAAAATAAAATAAAATAAAATAAAATAAAATAAAATAAAATAAAATTATCCCCATTTTAGAGATGAGGAAACTGAGTCTGAGAGATGCCCAGTGTCCGAGATATGATTTGGATTCAGATCTTCCTGACTCCAAGCTCAACATTCCATCCACTGCATAGCTGTCTTCAGGTATTCGAAGGGTATTCATGAGGGACGGAAATTAAGCACCTACTATACACTTTACAAACATTATCTCACAGGGCACTGATTTGTTCTGCTTGGCCCTAGAAGGCAGATCTCTGATCAGTGGGTGGGTGGGACACAAAGACAGAGTTGAGCTTAATGTGACAAGAATAGCAAGTAACCACAGGATCTGAGGGCTGAGAGAAGCACGGGGGCCCCCAAACTCTAAGGGAATCCCTATTTTAATGTGCCCCACAAGCAGTTGTCCTACTCCTCCTTAAAGACCTTCTCATCCAAAGTTGAATGGACTGTGTCAGGACGTGCTTGCTCCCCCTTCATCGTAGGTCTTCACACAAAGTCTGAATGACTACATCTTGGGAATAGTGTAGACAGAATTTTGGGTAGGGCACGGGTTGGAGCCTAACTCTGAGATTCTGTGATTGCTTGAGCTTGAGTTTATGATGACAAAACAGCTGAATGAACTCAGGTCATGGTGCCCAGGGGAATCAGTCCTTGTGGGGAGATTTTGTAAACAGTTTTAATGGACTTATCTCCGTGCATGCAGCTTTCCACTTGGAGAAGGTCATCTCCTTAGGGGATGGGAGTGGCTCCCTGTAGGGGAGTGAGGTAGGATGTGGGTGGTGAGGACAAAGGGTACAGATGAGAAGAGAGGGTGAGGGAAAGAGAAGGGGGTGTACCTGGTAAATTGTGATCACTGCCAAGGTAGCAGAAAGGATGAGTTTCAGGGGAAGCCGGAAACCTGCAGTCCCCAAAGAGAAGATCATGATGATGAGAACCTACTTGGCATTCCCAGAGATCTACCCATTCACAGATTACAGGCTCAACTGAAGGTTGTGTCCATGCAAGGCTCTGGCCTCACTAGTACCAGGTTCTAACCCTCCAGCCAACCTACCCATGTTCTTTAGCCCAAGGAGGGGAAGTAACTTGCCAAGGTCACATTGGTGGTAAGTGGCAGGATTTTCATCTAGATCCTTCAACTTGTTACATTAACTCTTAACCAGCCACCTTTTACCTAAAGCCCTGCCCCTATCTGCTCCAATGTCTCCCAGGGACATGGAAGTGACCCCAGGTCCTCAAAGGCTATATCAGCGGAGCATGAGGTCTGACCCCCTGCTCCCAAGCTGAAAAGGCTTCTGCCAAAGATCCCCAAAGAGAGAAGAGCTTATTCCAATACTGATCAGTCTGTAAAGGAGAATGATAGGGGCATCAGAGAACTTGTTTCTGTGAGTCCCCATGTCATAAACCCATTACCCTTCAGTGGATGCAGTGTCAGTATCCTTCAATGACTGGACAACTGGGGCTCAAAGCCAAGGACCACTGAGTGATCTCTCTATCTACCCTATGCCTTCAGTACCTCTCTCTGCTCCCCCACCCCCGCTGAAATCCTGCTGTGTTGAGCCCAGCTCCTCCAGGAAGTCTTCCTTGATCACCCCCTTACTGCCACCAACCCCACAACACACAAGCACACTTATACAGTGGTTAATCTATCTGCATTTGTCATATCCCCATCTCTAGGGTCTATGTCTTATCTAAATCAGCTCTCTTAATTCCCTCCCATGCTGCTCTGCATACAGCAAACACTTCATAAATGTGTGTGGAAAGCAAGAATCTGGATTATCATTTAGCCCCTGTGTGGAGACCACACACACACACACACACACACACACACACACACACACACACACACACCTCCCTGAATAGCCTGTGCTGACCTCCCTTCTGCATAAGCAATACTCAGTTCAGATCCAGGGTGGGAGGAAACCCCATCCCAAATTTGGAGGGGGTGTTTGGAAAGGGTTGGGGAGCCATTAAGGAAGATTGGGTAATGCCCATGTCTAGCGTAGCAGCAGTTCATTCCCAGATGGCTTTTCTGAGAAAGCCAAAACAGATGGCTCCTTGAGGCTTGAAGCAGAGTGGGGGTGGGGAGGAAACCAGCCAACAAGAGTCCTCCAGGTACTATCAGCCAACCCCCCCACCCCCACCCCAAATATGTAGTACCTCGTTGTGGAATGTAGATGTAAGAGAGGAAACAAAACAAGACCCGGGAGGGAAAACTTGGATTGGTCACTGTGGAGCTGGAAATGAGAAACGCAGACAAGGATGGTTTGGCACAAAATAGATTTTTAAAGAAGAAGAAGCAATTCTAGGGGACAGGCAGGCCACATGCCTGGTGGTCAGGGGTCACTGCACTGCACTGGACACTCTCAAGGGAGATGTAGAGAAGGAACTCAGTCCCTTCCCTCAGGGAGCTCCTGGTATGATAGGGGAGACATGGCCCTCTCTTTAGGATCCCATACACACACATACACACCCCAAATCTGACAGAGTTGAAAGGTCTTCATTGGATCCTGGGAGGAGATTCTAACTCCCTCTGGACAGAAGCTCTGTCCCCACTGAGCCTAGCACAGCCCTCTCCCAGCAACCCCATCTGGGCCTCTCTCCACCCCAGCTGAGACTATGGGGCAGAAATGGAAGGTGTAGACTCTCTACCTGCTTTTTGATCTCTTCCCACTGAGGACGTGCCTGAGGTATTCTCCATGATAGCTTTCCTCCATCACCTGCAGAGAGAGCACAGAGCCAACAAGGGGTGTCACCCGCCAGGACCCACTGCCTACAGAAAGGCATCCTCACCCCGACCTTTGGAGGTTTCAATGTCATGACTTCTTTACATTGTCCAATGGGGCATCACAGAGAGAGGGCTTGATTTCCTGGATCCAAGACCAGGTTCTCATGCAATCACCCCCAGGATCAAAGATTTGTTTGGTCTTTACAGCCCTCCATCACGGGTCCCTTGGGCCTTTCCAGTCTTCTTTCACCTCATTCCTGTTCCAGGGACGATGGCCTCTTGGCTGTTCTTTGAGCAAGACATTCCACCTCCTGATCCAGAGTATTTTCACTGACTGTCCCCCATGCCTGGGACTTTCTCTCTCCTCATTTCTGCTATCCTTCCTGGCTAACCTTCAAGTGCAAGCTAAAATCCCATCTTCTCCAAGAAGCCTTTCTCAGTCCTCCTTAGTCTTTGTGTCTTTCCCCCTTAGTGTTCCCCCTGCAATTGATTCTGTACGTATCTTGTTTGTGTATGGTTGTGTGCATGGTTGTCTTCCCTATTACTGTCTGAGTTCCTCGGGGACAGCGACTGTCTTTACCTTCCTATGTATCCCCAGAATCTAGCACCGTGCTTAGCACATAGCAGGGGCTTAATAAGTATTTCATTGATTGATTGATTTGGTCAAATTTCATTCATTCAGAAAACTGTGGGGGAAAGGTGGTGTAAATTAGGAAATAGCTTTGAAAGTCCAGCAGTCTTGGGGACAGTTAGGTGGTGCAGTGGATAAAACACTGGCCCTGGATTCAGGAGGACCTGAGTTCAAATCTGGCCTCAGACAGTTGACACTTACTAGCTGTGTGACCCTGGGCAAGTCACTTAACCCTCATTGCCCTGCAAAAAAAAAAAAAAAGTCCAGCAGTCTTAATCCTTTTTTTCTCCTTTCGAGTACAAAAAATAATTTGAATTCATGACAAACAAGGTGTGTTCATGGCTAACAAATGTTCGCCTCTAGACGTTATCTGGCCAGGCCACCCCTAGTCAACTGCTACACATTCAACAGCCCCAGCTGCCAGATTCTTCTTGGTATCTATGCATATCAAGGCCCGCCTGCTTCTGCTGCTCCCCCACACCCTTCCTGCCACTAGCTTGAAGGCCAAAGCTGCTCAGATGAAGGTGAGTCAGCCTCCTGTGGGAGTCCACATCTAGCCAGCAAGACTCAGTAGCAGGAGCAGGGAGTTAGGCAATGGGGTCATTTGGGGCCTCGTGCTCTTGGCCTAGAACATCTCCACTGGGCCCAGGCAGGAACACCAGGCTAAGAGGATTTGGCAAAATCCCATTCAGAACTTTTTGCTGTTGGGAGACGTATGTGGGGCCCACAGGGTGGGTCCCCTCCTCTGTCTGGACTGGCCCCTTTGTCCCCCGACTCAAGAAACAAACACCTGAGAGTATATAGCTGCTGCCATAGCAACCCTGCATGCCCCTGCCTCCCCCCCCACCCCCTCATTCCCATCGTAGGGGGTCAGGTCCTCTAATGTGGGCCTGAATGAGGGACTTTGAGGCCTAATCCTCTTGCACTAAGGGCTTTACATAAGTGGGGATTTTCTTTCCCTTCTAGATCTGGACCGGAAGCAAATGAGGCAGGGGAAGGAAGAAACGAGGTGTCCTTAGATTCTTTCCAAAGCAGAAAAAAAGAACTCCCAGAAGAAAGCCTCAGAGAGATGTGTAATGGCTTCTCCCACCTCCATAAGGTTCAGGAGCCTGGAGAAAGGTGATACCTGCCCCTTGGGATCCCCCTCTGCTCTCTGTGCTCACTTACTCCCCTCCCCCATATCCCATCAGCACCTGGCTCCTCGTCTACACAACCTCCAAGACATCCCTTCCTCTCTTACTCCCAGCCACCACCCAGTCCAAACCCTCATCATCGTACACATAGAATAATGCAAAAGACTCCAAATTGGTCAACCCTGCATCCAGTCCCTCCCCTCACCTTCCCATCTTCCAAAAGATGCCTGACTGATAGGGTTAAAGCAAAGCTGTGACCTTGTTACCCCTCTGCTCCAGAAGCTTCAATAGCTCCCAATTGCCCCTAGAACAAAATATAAATTCCTCTGTTTAGCATTAAAAGCCCTTCACCTTCTGGTTCCAACTATCTTTCTAAGTTAATTACATATTCTTCTTCTTTATATAAACTCCTTGAGGACAGGGATAGTTTCAGTTTTGTCTTTTTATCTCCAACATCTAGTATAGTATCCAGTGAACGGTGTTTTTGTTCAGTTGTTTCAGTTATTTGGGGTTTGCTTGGCAGAGACACTGGAGCGGCCTAGAATTTCCTTCTCCAACTCATTTTACAGAAGAAGAAAATGGAAGCAAACAGGGTTAAGTGACTTGCCCAGGGTCATATGGTTAATTAAGCATCTGAGAATGGAGTCACACTCAGGCCTCCCTGACTCCAGGCCCAGTGCTCTATGCATTGCACCACCAGCTGCATCTAGGCAATATACGTAGGTTTAGGTACATTGGGATTGAGATACTAGTTCGTCATCCAGATGGAGATGTCTCCTGGACAGTTGGAGATACAGGCTGGGAACTCAGAAGAAAGGTCCTAGCTGAGGATACAAGCATGGAAATAACGTGAATATCCATGGTAGCCATGGATACCATGTAAATAAATGAGATTGTCAGAGAAGACAAGAGGGGCTAAGCACAGACCTTCCAGTATGCTTATGTAAGGGGTTGGGATAGAGATGAGAAGTCAGCTCAGGAGACAGAGATGGATCAGTTAGGGTGGAGAACCAAGGGTCTTTGATGCCTCTGAATCCAAGGAAGGGAACTGTCTACTAGGAGGGGGCATTCCAAAGGGTCAAAGGCCACTGATGAGGAATAAGAAAAAATCCATTGGATTTAGTGATTGGGTCATTAGGGAGTTTGAAGGCAGCAATTAGGGCTGATGCATAATGACAAGGATGTGAAGGGGGAAATCGAGAGTGAGAGAGTAGAGACATCCACTATAAACAGTTTTTTCAAGAAATTTAACAGTACAGCATAAGAGGGGGATGAGACTATAGTTGGGTGGGGGTAGAAGGATCAAGGAAAGGCTTTTTAAGGACTATGGGGGCTTGAGAATGATTGCAGCCCCATAGAAAAGAACCACTGGTGAGGGAGAGATGAAAGATGAATGAGAAATGCTGTGACTGTAGTGAGTTCTTGGAGGGAAAGGGGAGAACAGAATCCAGGGCTAAGAACGGGGACCCTTCTTTATCTGAGATTGGAGGGAAGGAGGAGAGGAGAAGATGGATGAGGAGAGCTGAAGGATTTCGTGCTGGGTAACCTTGATCCTGGGTTTGAGGAGGAAAAGGGGGAAGTGTGTTCATCTCCTATGAGCGTGGGGGCAGGGAGGAGAGAAGAAAAGCACTTGGAATTGTGTCTGCAGGGAGCAAGACAGGAATCAATAAGGGCAGAATAGAGGGATTATGGAACTGCAGGAAGGCCCAGCTGAGGCCGTGTACCCCGAATGTGTAGTGAATGAAAACAGCTGATCATGTGGCTTTCTCTAGCAGCTCTACAACAAGAGTAAGGAAATAGGATTGTGGGAGTTACCCAGGATTGAGAAATCACGGGTCAGGGAGAGAAGCTCAGACAGGCAGGCAAGGGACAGCTAAGGAAACACCAAAGTGATGGGCCTTGGGGTGGAAACTGGGTATGGAGGAATGATTCCACAGCACCAAACAGAGGATCACAGAGGTGCAGCAATTTATATCACAGAACTTAAGAAAGCTATACCGATGGTAATGGCTACGAAAGAGAGAAATGAGCCACGGTTATTTAAGTGTGGTAATCCTACCTACAGGGGCACCATAATGGATAGAAAGCTGGGCATGGAGTCAGGAAGACCTGAGTTCAAATCCAGCCTCAGACATTTACTAGCTGCATGACCCTGGGCAAGCCACTTAACGCTGTTTGCCTCTATTTCCTCATCTGTAAAGTGGGGGTAATAATAGCACCTACCTCCCAGAGTTGTTGGGGGGATCAAATGAGACAATCAGTGTAAAGCACTTAGGCACATGGAAAGCGCTAGCTATATAGATGGTAGCTATTATTATTACTAAATGCTTGCTGACTTTCTGGCTGGCTGTCATAGAGCCTGCCTGTATGCAGTAGGTGCTTAATAATAAAATGCTCGCTACTTGATGGATTGGTTGTCATAGAAAATACATTGATCTTACAGCCAGAGGGACAATCACTTAACCTCTGGAATCCATGGTTTCCCCAACCCCATAAAACTGGGATGGTCGTCCATCCCCATCCTTCTTCACTGGGTATTGGGTGGGGCACGCAAACCTCCAAATGCTGCCATAGGAATGTGACTCACTATTATCATCGGTACCCGAAGGCTAGGCTGCGCCCCTGCCTCCACCCCACATCTTCCAGAGCTGCCTGGAATGTCACAGAGGCAGCATTAGCAGCCCCCACCTTACCTCTGAGCCGGTCACTGCCATCTTCTTCCCGCCCCAGCTTCTCAGTAGCTGTACGGGATACCAGAGGCTCAGGAACCCAAGGCCAGAGAGGAGGGGCAAGCAGACCAGCAGGGAATAGTACCTGTACACCTGGACAGACCAACAACTCCCTGAGCTGCCTTCCCGCCTCACCTCGCCTCCCCCCATCTTGGGAACCCTCGGCCCCTCTCCCACCTTCCCTCCCCAAGGAAGAACAAGAACCAGACCCTACTTCCTACATCTGCCCACCACCCTGAGGGTTCAACTGGCCTCCACAGGCTTCCGGGGATGGCGGGGGAGGGACCTGGAGACGAGGGAGGCCAATGCAGCTGTGATGCAATAAAAAGGACTCAAGACTTAAGTCAGAAAATCTGGGTTTGAAGCCCGCCTCTGATAGATACTTTTGAGTTGTGTAATTCTGGGCAAATAACTTGGGCCTCTGAGGTTCGGTTTAGTCATCTGTAAAGTGGAGGCAAAATTAACTTGTGCTATAAAAATGTGAGTTATAACTCTGTGTGTGTGTGTGTGTGTGTGTGTGTGTGTGTGTGTGTGGTGTCCCCAAAATCTTAATGCAGCTTAAAAGCTATTAAAACTGGGGCAGCTAGGTGGCGCAGTGGATGAGCACTGGCCCTGGAGTCAGGAGTACCTGAGTTCAAATCCAGCCTCAGACACTAACACTTACTAGCTGTGTGACCCTGGGCAAGTCACTTAACCTCAATTGCCTCACTAAAAAACAACAACAACAAAAAGCTATTAAAACTACCTAAATCACTCTATCAGTAAATATTTGTCAAGTACCTACTCTGTGCCAGGCACTGTGCTAAATGCTATTTAAAAGCCATTAAAGCTTAGGTAAGGGGCAGTGGATAGAGCACCGGCCCTGGATTCAGGAGGACCTGAGTTCAAATCCAGCCTTAGATCCTTGACACTTACTAGCTGTGTGACCCTGGGCAAGTCACTTAACCTCCATTGCCTCACAAAAAAACAAAACAACAACAACAACAACAAAACCCCCCAAAAAACAAAACAAAAACGCTTAGTTATGATTTTTAGGACATCTTGTATATACTTATTTTGATCTTCTGTGGTTCAAATGGGTTTTTTTCCAATTTAAAAACAGAGTAATTGGAAGACGAGGAGAATCAATCCATTTTTTAATAATAGTCCTACTGACTTTTATCCAGTCACTCTCCACCTGAAGAAGCCCCATGACTCCTCACCATTTACAGGATAAAGTCCAGCCTTAGCCCAGTATTATCCCAAAACCTGCTCAATCTGTAGCCCTGCCTCTCCCCACCCCCCCACCTATTATCATGCTTCCCTCCCACATGGACCCTCCATCTGCTCTAGCTGAGCTGGTCTCTTCACTGTCTGGGGCTCATGCCAGGTTCACCCCTGCTGGTGGCTTCATGCATGTTCTTCACCCCACATCACCCCACATCCACGTGGAATCCCTGTCCTGCCCTCTCCCAGTCTTCCCTATCTTGGGAGGCCCAGATCAAGTGCCTCCTCCCCCAGGGAGTCTTCCCTGTCTTCTCCAGTCCATGATAATGTTCCCCTTCCCTAGATGATCACTATCCTTGGAGTCTGAAGCATGTGTCCCAGCATTCATGTGTGCCTCTCAGTCTTCCATGTGTGATTCTAGACTCCGAAACCAAATGGGGAGCTCCCTAAGGGCAAATATGTTCCCTCCTCCTCTCCCTCTTCCTCTCTCTCTCTCCTCCTCTCCTTCCTCCTCTCCCTCTTCCTCTCCTGGAATCATAGACTTAAAGCCCTAAGGGGGAAGGAACATTTAGAAAGCTCCTACCAAGTGATTATATATATATATATATGTATATATATATGTATGTGTGTGTGTGTGTGTGTGTGTGTGTGTGTGTGTGTGTGTGTGTATAACCCTTTAGGGGTAGCTGTGGAGCAGTGGATGGAGCACCGGTGCTGGATTCAGGAGGACCTGAGTTCAAATCTGGCCTTAGATACTTAACACTTACTAGCTGTGTGACCCTGGGCAAGTCACTTAACCCCAATTGCCCCCCCCCCTCTCTCACACACACACACACACACACACACACACACACACACACCTTCAACACTGTTAATATCTCCATTTTCAATTAAAGAAAATGAGGAAAACAGGTTAAGTGACTTGCTCAGGATCACATAGCTAGCAAGTATATGAAGCGAGATTTGAACCCAAGTCTTCTTTACTCCAGGCCCAGTGCTCTGAGCTTTCAGATTCCTTCAGGGATCTTAGGGAACATCTAGCCCAGCCCCCTTTTTATAGTTGAGGAAACCAAGGCTCATGACCTACCTGAGATAAGTAAGGTCGGGAAGAATAGGGACAAGGGGAGGATTTGAACCCCAAGCTTCCTGACTCCAGGTGAATTGAAGCAAGCATTCCAAGTATGGCTTTTCGTGGAGCAGGCTGTATTTCTATCTGCCTATGAGTTAGTGTCCTTTCTGCTGGGTCAGTACCCAAAGGGAGCAGGACTTTACCTTGAGTGTCTGAGGGCACTCAACTTTATGCCATATTTGGATCCCGCAGTGGGCCCAGGAGAGCAAGCAGCCCAGGATGTATCCAGCTTGGTGTCTGACTGTGGCACATGCAATCAGAGGGTAGTAGAGGGCTGGGTAGTAGAGTAAAGCCAAGGTCTTCCAGTAACCTAGAGGAAGACAGACAGAGAGATGGACAGACAGAGAAAATGGGGGCAAGGATGACAGAAAACAGAGGCAAGTGCTCAGACCATAGTTACTCAGCCAAAATCTTGTGTTTTTCTCATAAGGGTCATGTCAGGGCTAAATGCAGTCAGAGACCCTAGAAGCCATATCCTTGGCCTGCTGGAAGGCAGTGCCCTTGTGCCTTCTGCCTACAACATATATGTGTATATATGTGTGTATACATACATATATATCCAACATTTATAATGCTAATAATAGCTAGCAATTACATAGTATTTTTTTTTGCTGGGCAATGAGGGTTAAGTGACTTGCCCAGGGTCACACAGCTAATAAGTGTCAAGTATCTGAGGCCAGAATTGAACTCAGGTCCTTCTGAATACAGGGCCGGTGCTCTACCCACTGCTCCACCTAGCTACCCCAATTAGATAGTATTTTTAAGGTCCACAAAGAACTTGGCTTCCCAAGGTGACACAGATAGTAAGCAGCTGAGGTAGGATTTGAACCCAAGTCCCCTGCCTCCCTATCTAACATCCCAGCACATGGCCACAAAGACTTACTCTCAGGTTTGGAAACCCTGGGGAAATCCTGACATATAAAATTAGGTAAACCAAGAAGAAACTAAGAAGAAAACAGAGATTCCATTGGGCATATCCTATGAAAACCCCAAAAGCTATCCACATAATGGCCAGACAGACTGGCAATCGATAAACCGGACGGCCAGGCTTGCCTTGTCCAAACCGCCACTGACTGATCACCAAAGCTGAGGCCTTCAAACTGATCGGCCACTTGTAAGCTGGACAAGACAAATCATTGAACGATCTACCTAACCACTGGCTTTACCCATGTCTTCTGGTCCTCATTTGGTCTATTTAACCAAGGTTCCATTAATACCTAATCTCTCTGTTTATTTTTCACGGGAAGAAGTCATTGGAAACCTAAGACATCAATCATCCATCCTGCTCCAGGGAAGCCTGGAGAGGTAGCTGGTGCTGGAGAGGTGATGCTGTCTAGTCCTAGCATCTGGTGGGCTTCACGGAGGAGTTAAGAGCAAAAGTCTGGAGAAGGAATTCAAAGCATCAAGGTGGGAGGCAATGAGTGTACCACTCCCTCATCCTTCCCCAGGATTTTGTGTTGAAAGAGAGTGCCCCAGAAAGGACACTGCTGGGTGACTCAAAGGTAGCTGGTTTTGGACTTGGAGTCATAAAGACCTGAGTTTGAATTCTGCCTCAGATGCCTACTAGCTATGTGACTTCCCCCAAGTATCTCATCCTCAGTTTCCCCATCTGTGAAACAGGGTAACAATAGCACTTCCCTCTCAGGATTTTTGTAAGTAATATGTGTGTGTATACATACATATATACATATATATCCAACATTTATATTGCTAATAATAGCTAGTATTTATATAGTATTTTTAAGGTTTACAAAGAACTTTATATAATATATTCTATCATATATAACATTGCCTATATTAATATAATATAATTATATTAATCTGTGCAATATACTTTATTAAATAGGATAGAATATTATATACATATATTTATAAAGTTCTTTGCAAACCCTAAAAATACTACGTAAACACTAGCTATTATTAGGATTATCAATGTTGGCTATTATTGGCATTATCAATGTTAATTATTTTCAACATTATAACTATCAGCCATTATTAGCACTATGCCAAAAAGAGGAGGAAGTGCTAATGGTGAGGGTTCAGGCACGGTAAGAGGCAAGTAGGGAAATATTTCCGAGTAAGAGGCCTTCCCTGAGCATCTTACATCACCCCAAACAAGCAGACCCTTCCTTCCCATTCCAGGTAGGTGCCTCTGTGTTTCATTACTTCCCCAGTCCTGTGAGGGCAGACAGCCAGTGCTGAAGGGACCCACAGCTACACATAGTACTACCTTGATTGGCCGAGGAGGATATGGGAAGGAAGGGCAAAGGGTCTTCATCGAAACCCAGCACACAGAGGTTAGTGAAGAGGATCCCAAACACAGCCACAGGCACCAGCTGGCCGCTTTCTTCTGCCAAGAAATCCAAAGGGCTGCAGCCAAGTAGATGGGGGGGGGGCGGGGCAGTTGGTAGGGTGGGATGGGAACGGGGGTGAGGAAAGATATTCAGTTAGGCACCAGATAGAAGTCCCTCCTATGTCCCATTCCCATTATCTCTCCAGATTTCCACAACACGCCTCTCAGATGGGGCTGTTTCTATTTTACAGGCAAAACAGCTAAGTCTCAGAGAGGTTAGGTGACTTGCCCTGGAACCCACAGTTAACTCCTGGCTGCTCTAGAAAAGATAACCCTGCCCCAACAGGAATTCTAAACCTTGCAAGGAATTCCAGGAATTTTGTATTTCAAATGTGTCTGTAGGACCTGAGATTCTCAAGCAAGTCTTCAACAGTCACAGGATATCTGTGAAATCCTTGGTGTACCTTCAAATTCCCCCAACTTTTGATAGGCACCTAGTGGCAATGAACCTGGACTAATGTTCTGAATAACAGACCAAATTCATTAAACACATTCTGGTCCAACATCCCCGAAGACAGGGATATAGTGACTATTATTCTCATTTTACAGAATTAGAAGATTGAGGCTTATCCAAGGCTGCACAAAAAACATATAGTTGAGTTGGGACTTAACCCCAAGTGCTTGCATCTTAAATCCAGACCTCCTTCTGCTATACACTACATTGTCTCTGATCTTGGGTCCTGAAGGTTCAGGTTCTTAGATGCTTCCCCCCTGCCAAGATCCTTTTCCTTACCTGGGAAGTCCAAAGGTCCCATGCCAGCACCCCAGGCAGAGCCGCCGCCGGCGTTTCACTAGCAGCGACAGCAGCAAGATGACAGCCAGCTACAAAGGAGAGAGGCAAATCTAACCAGGGTGATTGCAGACATCCAGCCCAGAACCCCGGCATCTCAGAGGTGGAAGAGAGCTCATTCAGGCCCACTAGTATCTGAACAGGAATCAGCTGTGCAGTGCTCTGACAAGCAGTCATCCAGCTTGGGAAGGGGGCCCCTAGGATTGGTGACAACCCAGGTAATATCACTGGGAACAGAGTGGATGAATGAATGAATGAATGAATGAATGAATGAATGAATGAATGAGCATTTATTTAGTGCTTACTAATTGCCAAGCACTGTGCTAAGCATTGAGAATACATTTAGAAAGGCAAGACAGTCTCTTCTCTCCAATAGCTCACATTTTTATAAGGTGAGATAGCATGGAACGGCATCCCTACACAAACCCAGAATTGGGACAGATTATCCCAAGAAACTGGGCCTTGGTGCTAAGTATTCAGGGACTCAGGTTTGTACTGTTGCTTTGTCCCTCACCCCAGAAAGAGCTGTTTAGTCAGTTTCCCCAGGGCTCTTCCCCTTCCTCAGTTTGTCCCCCATTAATCCCCATTCATGTCCTTCCTCAAAATGACTCTTTTATCTATGTCTGAATCAGGGCTATTCTAAGACATTGGTCTAAACATACATCACTCCCCTGACCCCCCACCCCACCCCCACCCCCGCCCCGGGCTCAAGAATGTTGATGGCTATTTATTACCTAAGCTTTCAAGCACTATTAAAATGGAGTTTGTTGAAGAGGAGGGCTACAGACTCCTTACCCTAGGATCTAAAGCTCTCCAAAACTTAGCTCCATCCTTATTTCACAGTACACAATCAAACAAATCTTTACAAAGCTGCGTGTGAGGCACAGACCTAGGCACTAGGAAGATGAAATTGAAGTATGCCAGTCTTTGCCCTGAAGGATCCAAAAGGAGGTCTGTCATTTACACAAATAATTAAGTACGTGTGACAGCAGTTAGCTGGTGATCAGCGCAGAAAGTACGTCTGGTGAACACGCTCTGGCCAAACTGTTTTTGTTTTTGTTTGTTTTTTAATCTTAAAAGTATTTTATTATTTTCCAGTTACGTGTAAAGATAGTTTTCAACATTTGTTTTCAGAAGATTTTTGGTTCCAAATTTTTCTCCCTCCCTCCCCTACCTCCCCCCTCCCCAAGACTGAGAGCAATCTGCTATAGGTTATATATGTACAATCACATTAAACATATTTCTTCTAGACAAATTTGAAGAGGGAGTCAATACCATCAGCTTGGGGGAAGCATCATAGAGCGAGCCTTCAAAGGATTCCTAGAGGCGGAGAGGAAGAGGGGAGGCATAGGGGTCTTGGACACAAGAGGCAGAAAAAGGCAGAAGGGGATCAGAGACAGGCAACATGCCAGGGCAAGGGGAATGGGATAAGCAACCTTAGAAAGACATAAGGCAGAGGAAGCCCCTGAAAGTTTGAAGGTAGGGGAGAAGTAGCTTAGATTGTACATTAGGAAAGATATTTGGGGGGTAGCTAGGTGGCGCAGTGGATAGAGCACCAGCCCTGAATTCAGGAGGACCTGAGTTCAAATTTGGCCTCAGTCACTTGACACCTTGACACTTACTAGCTGTGTGACCCTGGGCAAGTCACTTAACCCCAATTGCCTCACAAAAAAATAAAAAAGAAAGTTATTTTGGCAATAGTGGAAAGGGTGGGTTATCTAGGGGAGACATCACTAGTTGGGGGGTTATTATGATCGCCTAGGCAAGAGGTGAGAGGAGTCTGAAGAACAATGGTAGTGACAGTGAGTAGACAGGGAAGGATGGAAAGGAGAGATACCACAGAGACTGAATCTACAGGCACTGACAACTGATTAATTGTGAGGACATGAGGGAGATGGAAGGGTCAATGAATACTCCAAGATTTTGAGCCTCTTTGATTAACCAGAGGATAGAGTGATATCAGTAAGAATAGGGACATTCAGAGGAAAAGCATAAGGAGGGAGGATGAGTTCAGTTTGGGACAGGTGGAGTGTAGAGGAATGTCCAGATGCAGATGTGGAGCAGGTAACTGGAGGTACAAGGCTGGAGCTTAAGGAAGAATAGGGCTGGGAATAGAGATTGGGAGATCAAGCATACAGAGGTGATACCTAGAATCAAGTGGATGAATGGTTGGAAAAGGAAGGGAAAAGGAGGAAGGGAAAGGGAAGGGGAAGGGAAGAGAAGGAAAGGAGAGAAAAAGTGAGAGAAAGGGAAGAGAAGGGAAGAGGAAAGAAGAGGGAAACAGGTTAGGAGAAGGGAGAAGAAGAGAGGAGAGGGGAGGGGAGGGGAGGGAAGGGGAGGGGAGGGAAGGAGAGGGGAGGGGAGGGGAGGGGAGAGGAGGAGAGGGGAGGGGAGGGGAGGAGAGGGGAGGAGAGGGGAGGAGAGGAGAGGGGAAGAGAGGAGAGGAGAGGAGGGGAGGGGAGGGAGGGGAGGGAGGGGAGGGGAAGGGAGGGGAGGGAGGGGAGGGGAAGGGAGGGGAGGGGAGGGGAAGGGAGGGGAGAGGAAGGGAGGGAAGGGGACGGGAAGGGAGGGGAGGGAAAGGGAGGGGAGGGGAGAATGTTAAAGATACCCACACATGTATATTCTGACAAAACTGAATTATTAGCAGTGTTCTGATCTCTACCCACTGGCGTCTGCCTCTGGACACTTATTCACAAAAATGAGCAGCACATTCCTTGGACCCCCACATCAGTCTGCCTATTTGAAATCCTTCTTCCCTCCTAGTTGAAAGTATTCTTTCACATTTTCCTAGAGCACTTTGTATCTCTCTCTCTCTCTCTCTCTCTCTCTCTCTCTCTCTCTCTCTCTCTCTCTCTCTCTCCCTCTCTGACCTCTATCACATTGTACTTTTTATTAAATTTATTTGTGTCCCTGTTTTAATTTCCCTACTGGATTGTAAACTCCTTGTGGGCAGGAACAGAGTCATATTTAAAAATCCTTTTGTTCTCAGTTTCTAGCACAGTACTTCACACTTAATAAAGGCTACGTAGTACAGCAGAGTACTTAGCCCTGGAGTCAGAAAGACCTGAGTTCAAATCTGTCCTCAGACACTTCCTAGCTCTGTGACTCTGGACAAGTTATTTAACCTCTGTTTGCCTCAGTATCCCCAGCTGTAGAATGGGGATATCATAATAGCATCTACCTCTCAAGGTTGTTGGGAGGATCAAATGAGATAATATGTGTAAATTACTTATCTCAGTGTCTGACACATAGTAGGCACGGAATAAGTGCTTGTTTCCTTCCTTCCTCATTTTACAACCTGGCTCCAGCCCGTCTTTCCAGGCTGATTACGAATTACTCCTCGCCATGTCCTCTTCAGGACAGGCTTCTCACCACTTGTCCCATGTGACATTCCATCTCCATCTCTGAGCTGAATGTCCTCCCTCCTCACCCTGCCCTCTCAGATCCATTTTCCCTTCAGCTCATATTACACTAGAGACTCCCTTACTGTCCCTCTAAGCTGCTGATGCTGATACATTATTTCACATGTACCTCTATATGCTTATTACACATCTGCATGGATGGATGGATGGATGATGTCTCCCCTAGTAGACTGTAAGCCTGAGGACAAAGACTGTTTCACTGCTGTATGTATCTCTAGTACCATAGTAGGTGTTTTAATAAATGCCTGTTGATTGGGCGAATGAGTGCATGTACGATCCTTGGGGTCCCTATTCTGCCTGGGCTTCAGGCACCACCTGTCCGAGGGCAGGCACTGGAGCAGACCCTCCTTGGTGGGAAGGCCCGGGTATACTCACCGACAGAGGGGCCAAGCAGGTATGGTAAAGGCTGGGTGGGAAGCTGTGTTGGCAGGCTGGAATAGTTCTGGAGACACAGTGAGAAAGAGAGAGGCATGAAGATATGAGCAGAGCTCCCCCAGCCCCAAGGATGAGCAACAGGCCAAGTGCTAGGGGGTGTGGTATGCCACCCCCACATTGTGAAGGCTTCTCTTTGGCTCAAGCCCCTCCAATGCCTGGCCCTCTGCTGCCTGCCCAACATTCTCTCTCATGGTTCCCCTATATGCTCCAGCCTCTTGGGGTACTTCACCCAGCAGATACAGAAAGTTAGGTTTGTAATCAGATGGTCTGGGTTCAAATGCTGCACCTGACACCTCTCTGAGGCCTCAGTTGGCTTAGATGTTAAATGAAGAAGCTGCACTCGATGACTTCTATGGTCCCTTCCAACTGTTGGTCTATTTTCTGTGATGCTGGGAACATGCTTATCCTAGGCTCTGTACACCTTAGAATGACCTCCTGTTTCAATCCTGTCCGTTTTTCCAGGCTCCTCTCTAGGGCCATCTCCTCCAAGAAGTCTTCCCTGACCACTGGAGGCTGTGTCCTTCTTAGAACTCCTGCAGCCCTCAAAGTCTGACTACCCGGTCTTACTCGGGATTCCACACCATCGTGTCTCACCAGGGGATGACATGGAAGATACACTACTTCACAGAGAGTCAGTAGATATGAGATCCAGTCAATTCACTGGTCATTTATTACATTTCTGCTATGTTCCAGACACTACAGAAACAAAGACAAGAATGAAAAAGGGTCCCTGCCCTCAAAGATCTTACCTTCTTATGACATCTAGTCCTACTTCTAAGACTGACTGGCTGGGTAATTTTAGGTAAGTCACTTCCCCTCTGCCTCAGTTTCCTCATCTGTAAAATGAGGTGGTCAGAAGAGATCTCTTAAGATAGCTTCTAGTTCTTATGTTTTCCACATCTGTGCCTCATCAACTACCTTGTGAGTCACCATAGTGAAAAGTTATTTCCTCTCCTCCTCCTCTTCCTCCTCCTCCTTCTCTTCCTCCTTTTCCTCCTCCTCATTTTCTTCTTTTTCTTCCCCCATCTCTCCTACAATACCTACCAGGGCTCTGTAGGTAGAAAAGCTGCTTAGTAGATTTGGCAGCTAATGGATAGCTCAATGGTCCTAGCTGGCAACAAGAACAACAAGGAGAATAAGACCCCGAGGGGCTTTCATGGGTTCCTAAGACTAGCTGCAACTCTTTCTCTAAGGGTAAAAGATTGGGTCAAGGCAGGGACTCAAGAGGAACACAGCTTGAAAATTAGAGAAAGAACAGAGAAGTCCCTGGGCTGAATGGGTATATGGAGGAGAGAAGGCTGATGGACAAAAGGTTCCGGGCCTGAAAGAGATCCATCTCCCCACCGTCTCCCAGTCTTGCCAATATATGCCCAATTCTTCATTCCCCTTCCCTCATCTGTGTAGCACATTCAACAGGACATGCAAGAGTATTCCCATTGTTTGCCCTCTTCACAATGTCCTTGGGAAATTACAACCAAGAGAGCCAGGAGGCCTCCAACAACCCAGCCCCAGGAGATGGAGAACACTGTGAGCCCATAACCGCAACACTGGAGCCTCATTGCCTAGGGGAAGAAGCAACTCTTCCCCTCTCTCCCACAGGGAAGCACTTAGGCAGTGAGAGCCAGCAAAGAACCTACCAAGTCATCTGGTCCCCTCCTTTTGGCAAGGAGCGTGGTGGGGGATGGAAGGAGTTAGGAACAGAGCTTCCTTTGCAACCAGTGCTGTGATTCCTGTGGTCCCATGAAAGCCGCCTATCAAAATCCACCGCTCACCCCATTATTATGCTTAAAAAACATGTGCCATGAAGATAGATTCTTTCCCTGGTGTCCCCACTGGCTATTGGGCTTGGGGGCCTCTGCGATTCTCTCTAGCTCTAACATTCAGAGTCTTGGGTTCTAGGGGTCCCAAAGGGATACTCTGACTGAGAAGGTACTTTGTCCTAGAAGAGGCACAGCCCAGGAACTGAGTCACAATGAAGGAGGCCCAAATAACTCCTGAGAACAAGTTTGATAGGAAGGCAAGGGGTAGAAAGTAGGGGATGCTGGGATCATGAAAGACAAACTTGATCACTCACAAAAAAATAGTATTTTTATACCCTTTATAGAGTGGAATTTCCCCCATCTCCTCTCCCTCAGATGGGGACTTTACACTGGAGCATTCTTCAAGTGGGGTTCTTGGGCCATAGGGTTTAGAACCTAAAGGGATTTGAGATACCGAGTCCAACTCTTTCATTTTACGTATGAGGAAACTGAGGCTCAGAAAGTGATTTGCCCAAGCAGTGGGGGTGGAACTGAAATTCAGGTTTTCTGACTCCAAATCCAGTGTTTTTCCTCCTATATCAGAATGGTAGGTGACATCTCCCCAGGGTAGGTTCACTTACTGCCATATCCTCTTATATTTTACAGAGACATTTGAGAAGCACTCAGCCTGGTACACAGTGGGTGCTTAATAAATGCCTGTTCCCTCCCTCCCCCATTGCCTATCACTATATGGGCTAAGTTCACACATATACACACAAATCAGATGATTTACCTTAGTCCTTTGTCCCTACCCTGTAGACCTAGAGATGCTCCTGACACTCCAGGTGTATCCCTAACAAATACCTTCTTTTAATATTCATTTCAGTCTCCATAGCCCATGGGGACCTTTGGAAATGCTGGAGAGGAGAGGAGGAGAGTGGAAATTCTGATTTCATAGGCATTCAGAGGATGCTTGGTGCAATGGGAGGAGCCCTGGGCTGAGAGTCAGGAAGTCTACATTCCATTGCGGTGCATGTTGTTCTAACTCATGCTCTGGGTATAACTTTGGGCAAAAAACTTCCTGTCTCTGGGTCTCAGTTCTCTCATATGTGGAATGGGGATAAAAATCCCTGCCCTAACCATGCCCCATTCAACTCTCCCACTACTTTCTTACCTTGCTGAACCCTAAATTTATAATCAAATCAATACTTCCATTGATCCTGGAAAAAGTGTGTTAACCTACTTCTGATTCTAATCAGGATCCCTATAACTTTCCAAATCAAAACACAATCCCACCCTGGCCACCACTTCCTTTTATGTGTTGTCATCTCCTCTTAGAATCTAAGTTATTTCAAGGTAGCGACTCTCTCTGCTTTTTACAAAATGTGTGTCCCCAGCACTTAGCAACAGTGCTTGGCCCAAGCAAGTACTGAATAAATGAAATGGAGTCTCAGAGACCAGCTGATTCAGTGGAAAGTGATGAGATGGTGGAGAGATGTTCTTTTATGGATGGTTCTACTCTGAATCCCATCATGAGAGACCCCACACAGACACACAGTCACTGATTTTATAATTCCTTTCCATTGTGCCCTAACACTTTTGACTTCTGCTCCCCCGGGGCGGGGGGGGGGGGGGGATGGAAATACTGGACAGAGGGGACTCTTTAGGACTCCAGCCAACCTACAGCAAAGGCAGCTCTTTAGGAAGGCTGCAGAGAAGAGAACTGGATCAGATGGGATGCCCAGTTGGAGCTGTCCAAAGCTGAGATGAGACAATGAGGGCTGGAGGACCTCAAGCAAAGGATGGTGCAGTGTAGCCAGATGGACAGAAGATAGGACTTCCGTTTGAACCTTAGCTTCTAGTACTTAATACCTCAGTGGACCATTCTGCCTCTCAAAGAACCAATCAATCTACAAGCACTCATTAGTTGTCTATTATGAAACAACAACAATTGGACACTATATGTTAGCTCTTCTCAATTCAGTTCTGTCCCTCAAAATACAGATTGTTTTATCTAACTTTATAAACCACTAGCTGCCACTAAGACCCAGTAGAGAACAGGACCTTGGAAAGTAGGAGGACCAAGGATGGACAAGTTTTAATGGTGACAGGTCAGGCCTAGAGCATAGGGCATAGTAGACCCAGGATGAGGGTGGGTAGCATATCTGGGAAGTCAAGGAAGCAGCAAGAAGACACTAGGCACCATGCCCTAGGTACCTGAAATCCTGAATTCTGCAGTCACCTTAGGGTTTATATGCAAAGAAAGCATTCTTATACAGAAGAAAAAAAAACCCTATGCTTGGATAGCCATAATCATTTTTTTAAGTGAGGCAATTGGGGTTAAGTGACTTGCCTAGGGTCACACAGCTAGTAAGTGTCAAGTGTCTGAGGCAGGATTTTAACTCAGGTCCTCCTGACTCCAGGGTCGGTGCTCTATCCACTGCACCACCTAGCTGCCCCTAGCCATAATCATTAACACATACAGCACTTTAAGGTTGGGAAGGTGTATTTCATAAATCATCTCCTTGATTTGGATCCAGAAGACTTGAGTTTGGGGAATCATCTGACTGCCTCCAAGGGCAGTCGGTTTTATTCCTCTCAGGACCCTCTATTTCAGATCAGCCCCAGCCAAGTCCCACACAGTTCTCCCACCACTTTCTTGCCAGCTGCCTTTCTGAACTCTAGAATTATAATCAAATCAATACCGCCATTACTCCTGGAAAGGGTGTGTTAACCTACTTGCCTCTGATTCTAATCAGGATCCCTATAACTTTCCAAACCAAAATAGCTCTCTCTGGCCACCACTTCCTTTTGTGTTGCCTCCTCCTATCAGAATAGAAGTTCTTTCAGGGTAGTGCTTTTTACAAAATGTGTGTCCCCAGCACTTAGCACGATGCTTGACATATAGTAAGTGCTTAATAAATGAAATGTTTTTTCTTATTCATTCATTCGATAGCTCTTTCATTCATTCATACAGTCATCCATTCATTCATCTGTAAAGTGAGGGTGTGAGATGAAATGTTTTCTAATGTCCCCTTGAGCACTAGATCCTGTTTCTGCTCTTTTTTTTCTATGAAACCTATTAAAAAGTCCCCTGGCTGAGCTCCCTCACCTCCCCCCTTCCCCTAACCCAGACTAAAAGGAGTTAAGGAAAGCAGGAAGGAGGAAGGCATTCAGAGGGGGGGAAACCAGGTTCAACGTTCACCACAAGTCTGCTTCCCCAGAGGGAAGAAGGATTGGATTTACAGAAATTACTCTCTGCTTTATAAGACCCAGCATGTATTATGCAGATGGGCTGTGGGCCTCCACAGAACCCCCCTTCACTTTCTCCCTCTCCCTGCCCCCTCCAGCAGGTTTTTTTCTTCTTAGGGCAGTTAAAATCCATACCATGGAGCAAAGCAATATTCTCATTCTATTAACTTAGAGCATATTGTCCAGTCCTTAACAGCATGTGGTTCATCATGGAGGAGGGAAATAGTTTGCACTATTGGCCAGCACCAAGCCTCCACAGATCCCACCTGGGGCACACATGCGTAAGGTTTTCATACAGCCTTGATGAGGGCTGTAACCTAGACCAGAGATCCAGGAGTCTGTGCTCTCTAGAAGCCTTGGATGGCTTTGAAATTACCAGGTGCCCCTCCTGGCTCCTTTCTAGTCCAGAAAGAAGGAGAGGAGGGAGATTCATTCTCTGAGAATATGAAGGGGGTTGGTAGCACAACCGTGCATCCACTGTGAATAATGGCAGATGGCAGATGGGGACAGGGGACAGGGGAACCACTACTTCCTAGGATCCTAAGCTGCATAACTTTCCAAAATATTCCTCCCTCCTCCCTCAACACCACTCCTCTCATTAGAATATTAGTTCCTTCAGGGCAGTGCCTGGGACCAAGCGGCAGTGTGGTACCTAGAAAGACCCGAAGACTTTGAGTCAAGTTTTCGGTTGATATATAAGCAGGCTAATTCTCAGCCACTGGGAATTGGGATGAGTCACTTCATTTCTCTAGGCCCTCATTTCCTCCCCTATAAAATGAGCACTGGATTAGATTTGAGGTTCTTCCCCTTTTTTGGAAGCCTGGCGCAGTCTGTGGACCCCTTCTCAGAATAATACATTATTCAATTAAAATAAATATACATTTGTTTTAAATCCATAAAATAAAAACCTTAGGTTACAAAAGAACCCCAAAGCTACTGAAACTAAAGGTGTAATTTTTCCCTATCTAAGTTTATGGATCCTCTGAAATCTAGTCACAGACTTTTTGAAGGTCTGTGGCCCACAGGTTCAGAACCTCTGGGTTAGATTGATTACTGAGGTTACTTTTAGCTCTAAATCATATGATTCTATGGCTTCCACAATAGGAGTTTAGTTCCCCACCTAAGGGAGGAAGATGGTGAAAGGAAAGGGTTGGGGAGTAGGGTGCAGTGGAAGAAGACAAAAAGAAAACCAGGACTGGATTGAGGAAGGAGAGGGAGAGAGAGAGGAGATGTATCAGGGTAGGATTTTCTCCAAGTATCTTATTCTTTCCATTATGTCAAAATGCTTCTTGAAATCATGACAGGTGATGAGGGATGCCTGTCCCTGTCCTCTTAAATCAGCAAATCTCAGGCTAGATAGGGGTCAAGAGATGGCTGAAGACCACCTCCAGCCAGCTATATGGTGATACATCCTAGGATCAAGTGTGAGGAGAAGAATTGGAGAGAAATGGGATGAGTTGAATTATGGAACAGAGGAGAGACCTGACTTAGAATCACAGAACGAAATAGAACATCAGAGCTAGAATCACATTTGTGTAGGGTTTTAGAGTTTGTAAAGTGCTTTCCTCAGAAAAACCCTTTGAGTTAGGCAGTGCAAGTAATGTTATCTCTATTTTACAGTGAAGGAAACCGGCTCAGAGAGTAGATGACCTGCCTAGGATCATACAGTTGAGTCTCTACACCCAAATTCAAACAAAAGTCTCCTGGTACCATGCAAAGAGCTCTGGCCATGGTGTCTGAGAACCTAGATTCCAGTCTCACCTCTAGCACTTCCTACCTGTGTTATCTTAAGTAAGTCACTTGGCCTCTCCCCGGGGCCTCAGTTTCCTCACCTGTAAAAAAGAAGGGTTTGCTTTAGATAACCTCTGAGGTTCTCTCCAGCTCAAGATCTATGATCCTCTGACTTCAAATAAAAGTCTTTTCGCATTTTGGGGGGAGAAGTCTTAATTGTTAGAAAGATGTTTTGTTTATATCAAGCCAAGATGTGCCTCTCTGCTACTTTTGCCTGCTATGTTGAATACTCCCTTCTCTGGCCAAGCAGAACAAACATGATCCTTCTTTCATATGACTGAATTCCAAATAGTTAAAGACAGTTATCAGGCCTCTCCCAAGTCTTCTCTTGTCCAAGCTAAACATGAAGACCAGATCCTTCAGCAGAATTTC
The DNA here is from genome assembly GCF_019393635.1 of Dromiciops gliroides. Classification (NCBI taxonomy): domain Eukaryota; kingdom Metazoa; phylum Chordata; class Mammalia; order Microbiotheria; family Microbiotheriidae; genus Dromiciops; species Dromiciops gliroides. Next base: position 47,794,031 of record NC_057862.1, read on the forward strand.
CCATGCCAAGTATCCTCACCCTAATGGACGCCATTCTCCGGATGCTCTCCTACTTATCAATTTCTTTCCTAAAATATGGTACAAAGAGTCGAATGCAGTAACTACATATGTGAACTGAGCAGCACTGAGTACAGTAAGACTCTCATCTCCCTTGTTCCAAGTTATTATATCTCAGTGTAGTAACCTAAGGGTGAGTAGACTGGGTTTGGTTTCCATGCCAGACTACTGTTTTACACTGACCTTTGCAATGCACAAAACTTTTGACTTTGTATAACCAGAGAAGGTTATATAGCTAATCCCTTCTGCCTCTTTTCCAATCCCTTACTCTTTCACAGACCTAAGTTTGATGAGACAAAGAAGATTCTAAAGAAAGGACTCCAGGTTGGAAAAATGAAAATAATACCCAATGCTTACAGAGTATGTTAGTTTAAAAAGCACCTTTCTGGGGCAGCTAGGTGACACAGTAAGTAAAGCATTGGCCCAGGATTCAGGAGGACCTGAGTTCAAATCTGGCCTCAGAAACTTGACACTTACTAGCTGTGTGACCCTGGGCAAGTCACTTAACCCTTATTGCCCTGCAAAAAATAAATAAAAAATAAGTAAAAAGCACCTTTCTTAGAACAAGATATGTCTGTGTAATGGAATACTATGGTGATATAAGACATGATGAAAGTGACAGCTTCAGAAAAACCTGGGATGACTTGTATGAACAGATGTAGAGTGAAGCAAACAGAACCAGGTAACAATTTATAGAATGAAAACAACCTTGGAAAGACAACTTTGATAGACTTAAGAATTCTGATCAATACAGTGACCAAGCATGATTCCAGAGGACTGGCAGCAAACTCTGCTACCCATTCTGGACAGAGAGGTAAAAGACTCAGAATGCAGAATAAGACATATATTTCTGGATATGGACAATTCAGGAATTTGTTTTGCTTAACCATGGATGTTTGTTACAAGGATTGTGTCTTTTAAATGAGAGGGAGTGGAGTGAGAGAAAAATAAATTCTTTATAAATGAGAAATAAAAGAAAAAGATTTTAAATGCTATAGCTATTTCTAAAGGAAAGGACATCTATATGCAAATGTACAAAAATAGTTATCAAGCAAGGTAGATAAAGAAGAATATAGGATTGAGAGTCATGAGACCTGGGTTTGAATCCTAGATCTGCCACTTACTATTTGTATAACTTTAGGCATATCACTTCACTTTTCTGGGCCCTGGTTTACTCATCTATAAAATGGAAGGGTTTCACTTGATTATCTCTAAGGTCCCTTCCAGGCTTATATCTATGATCCTATGAATGTTGGTGGAATAATAACTCTTCCTTACCCATTCTGATGACATTTTTGTGAGGATCCACTGTGAAATAATTCTGTTAGAGAAATGCAAGCTGAATAGCTGGAGAAACTAAGTCACAAAGATTCATGTTGCCTTCAGATGATGGTGCCCAAGGTCACTTTGTTATAGGCAGTGTACAGCCAAAAGCTGAACCCAGTCAGTCAGCCAGTCAACAAACATTTACTAAGGTCCTACTATGTGCAAGACATTGTGCTAAAGTGCTGGGGATACAAAGAAAGGCCCAAAAAATCCCTGTTCTCACAGAGCAGTATAATGGGGGAGACAACCTACAAACAACTAAATAAAAACAGGCTAAAGGCAGGATGCATTGGGGATAATCCAAGAGAAAAGACAGTTACTTTGAGGATGGAGAAAGTTTTTTTTTGCAGAAGGTGAGATGTTAGCTGAGACCTGAAGGAAACCAGCCATGCAAGTCAGGAGTCAGAGGAAGAGGCGAATGTCCTAGACATGGGGGACAGCCAATGAAAATGCTGAGTTAGGAGCTGGAGTGTGCTGTGTGAGGAACAGCAAAGAGGCCAGCATCTCTGGATCAAAAAGTTCATGGGATGTATGGGGAGGATGGGAAGGAGGTCTGACCTTCTGTCAACCAAACCTTTTTCACTACCCCCGGTCACTTGTCAAGCCCCCACCAAAAAGAAAAACCAGTGGATTACTCCCTTTCAATATCACAGCTGGGAGAGAAGGGGAGAGTAGTGATGGAGGCCAATTCCCAAAGGTCCAATATCATTACAATCAAAGGCTCCTTGCAAGCACAAAATATCACGGTCCCAGGCCAGTGATTCATTTGTTTTGAGCCACATTCCCTCTATCCAACATAAATCCAATGTAACCCAAGGATCCAGCCAATATCAGACTTTTTTTTGGTAACAGGATATGCTCCAGAGCCCATGGTTCACCATTGCTGCTGCCAAAGCCTCACATAAGCTATGGAGCTCTCTGGTCCCCACCAATTTTCTTTCATCATCTGTCATCACTGTCAGGACCATCTTTGTAGAATGAACATGGGACTTAACAATAAGTAAGAAGACCAGGGTTAGAGTCCCAGTTCTATCATTTACCAGCAGTCTGTCTTTGTTATAGGTAGCATAGAGCCAGGAGCTGAGCCCAGTCAACCAGTCAACACACATATATTAAGTTCCTACTATGTGCCAGATACTGGGAATACAAAAGAAAGCATTTTTTTTTCCATTTCACTTCTCTGGGCTGAGTTTCATTTGTAAAAATTGGTTTGCATAAGCTCCCAGGATCATGGTAATGATCAAATATGATAATGGATGAGAATAGCAAATGTAAATGCTGGCTCTCATTGCCACTCTCTCTATCATCTTGAAGGCTTTCATCAGTGTCTACCTGTCTGACTCATCTGGAATTTCTTCTCAGAAGGAGAAGTCAAGCAGAGGCCAAGCTCACAGGATCCCAGACTCTTCCCAAGAGCAGCAGGGGCTTTCTGAATGTTGGAAAGTTGGCAAAATGATTAGACTTTAGTCATGACCTCATCATTAGACTATTATTTAATGATGAAACATAGGGGAATGCTTATGAATATTTAAAACACCCACTCTGTCACATTTGTCCTTACACAATATCCAACAACACCCATTCCAACAGTCATAGTCTTGAACTAATTTCCTTGATTTAGCTTCATTAATTGCACTGATAGCCAGATGTGGTAATAGCAGGGGAAAGAATACCAGTTATGGAGTCAGGAGATGAGTTGAAATTCTGATGCTTTTACTTAATACATGTGTGACCTTAGATAAGTCACTTAACATCTCTATATCCCAGTTTCTCATCTTTAAAATAAGAGGGTTGGACTAAATGACTTCTGAGGTCCCCTCCAATTCTAGATCCTATGATTGTAGGACATAGAGAAAGGGCCCCAGCATTCTTGGGGTAGGCGATGGTGGAACTCTTCTGGGGAGCATTTGTGGACATGGGCAAACATCATGGAGGGATGAGAAGACACATGTGGATTGCAATGGACATCAATGGAAGGATTCCTCATATGGTGGATATCACAGATGCATTGGGAATTACCAACATGGAGTCTGGGAGGAGCCCGGTCAAAGTTAGCTCTTCAATACCCAAAGCGAACCAAAGGATGAGACTTTTGTTCTGTCACTGAAGATGTCTCCCTCCACAAAGTGTAAACCTCCCCAGTGACATCATATGGATACTTTTGTCCTGGCACTGTACAATATTCTTGCTGCTAACCCACCAGATAGGGAAACAAAGGCATAAAAGGAACAAAGTCTCTCAGAGAATGAGTAGGAGAGGTGGGATTAGAAAGTGCACTCTCTTCAAGGCTCCTTAGACCCTTCCAGGGACCCAGGAAGCCCAAAGTCTGATATTGGCTGGATCCTTGGGTTACATTGGATTTATGTTGGATAGAGGGAATGTGGCTCAAAACAAATGAATCACTGGCCTGGGACCGTGATATTTTGTGCTTGCAAGGAGCCTTTGATTGTAATGATATTGGGACCTTTGTAATGACCTTTGGGAATTGGCCTCCATCACTACTCTCCCCTTCTCTCCCAGCTGTGATATTGAAAGGGAGTAATCCACTGGTTTTTCTTTTTGGTGGGGGCTTGACAAGTGACCGGGGGTAGTGAAAAAGGTTTAGTTGACAGAAGGTCAGACCTCCTTCCCATCCTCCCCATACATCCCAGGAAGCAGGCAAATTCTCCTTTGTCCAGTGTCCCAGTCTCATACCCAAGATAGCACTAGATTAAACTTGGGAAGACCCTCCCCTGTGGTGATGGGGTTCCAGTCCCTTAAGTGTTTTTTTTTCTTCTTATCTTCTATTCACAGATTCTACACTCTCTTACATCCATTCTCTCCATCCACTATTCTCCTTCCCCATTTAGTTTCTTCCCAAAAGATGCTCTGACCCAAATGATTCATCTCTTCTCTCTACCCGCGCCCCCCCCCCCGCAAAAATGAAGATCTTCATTGAATTCTAGCTAACGCAGAAGGGGGGGGGGGACGCTGAATGACATAAAGTCCTGTTTATGAGTTGCTGGCCACCCTTACATTTCCAGTCTGTCCTCTGCCCCCACCAGCAAGCTCTTTGACTGGTGCCTTCTGGAACTACAGAACCTTTCTCATCACCAGCAGAGGATAATCTCCCTCTCCCAAATAACCCAGTCCTGGGGCCCCAGGGAGTAACACTCACTAGTTGGTTTTTTTCCCATCTCTTGTTTCTATGGGTCAAACTGATGTGAAGCAGATGTGAGTACAGCTGGTCCTTCAATTCCCTCACCTTACCTATGCTGTTTCCTACCCCATAAAACAGATTTGTGAGGTGGGGATGGGGCCAGACCTTGGCAGGAGGCTGGGAAAAAGAATGGGAAGGAAACAAGAACCCTACTCTGAGACCTGCCCCAGCAGAGATGATTTATCTAATACATCCCTCCCTCTTCTGCCACACTTGGTCTAAACAGTGGCATCAAAGTTTTGGAGCAAAGACAAATGTGGCCAATGCTGAGGATTCCTCTCCCTGTGGCTGCATCTACCTTTCTCTGCTCACATAGGATAAGTAACAAAGCTGTTTCATTTACATATGAGAAGATGGGGACCCAGAATAACACCAACACCCAAGGAAACAACCCCCAAAATAAAAATATCATTAGTGTTTCCAGAATAACTTATTTCTACATCCAAAGATGCTTCTTAGACCTCCCTTCTCCTTCTTATCCACTCTTTAGCAGATAACCAGACATTACCCAATAGTTTTCTCTATGTAGACCAATTTTTTTTTCTATGTATACTGTGAGAGTTAGAAGGGACCCTTGGGGGCCCTGGACATCATAGGGTCATAGATCATTCAATCCAAGCTCCTCATTTTACAATTCAGGAAACTGAGGCCCAGAGTGATTAAATTATTTTCTCCAGGTTACACAGGTAGTAGAGACCTGAGGCAGGATTTTAACCTGAGATTTGTGACTCCAAATTCAGCATTCCCATTTAAAGAGGACAAAACTGAGACCCAGAGAGAAAAGGCAATTTACCCCAGCCCATAAAAAAGTAAGAGCTGAGACTCAACAGAGCTCTTTTGCCTTCAAGCCCACACTTTGGTGGATTGTATTATGGGGATGGGGGAAAGGGGGGAGTCTTTGGGTAAAGTGTCTCTGGGGATAACAGGAATCATTGCTTGGGGGTGTTCTTACTACCCACTATTGGGTAAGGCTTTACACTTTGCAGAGCACTTTTTCATCATTGGTAACTCAATAGTTCTCCATATAAGCCCTTATGAAATAGGCAGATCAGAATTTTTTTTTAAGTCCTGTTTTATTGATGGGAAAACCAAAACTAGAGAAAGCAAGTGACTTAGCCAAGGTCACCCAGTCAATTCCCCTAACTGGAGCTAGAATTCCTAACTCCCAGGCTGAGACTCCTTTCTAGCTGCTACTTAACCCCAAGCAGAGGAGCTGTTGGAATGCAAATCCCCTAGGAACACGGGAAAGGGACTTCCCAAACTTACTTGTCTGGTGAAGATGCTTCCCCTCCTGAGGTCGGTTCATCAATGTACCAGTTCCCATAGGAATAATCCTCAGGCTCCCCGGAGCTCTGGTTTGCTGATGCCAGGGATGACATCTTCTCCGGCAATTTTCCTTTTGATCCCAGACACAAAGTAAAAAGCAAAAAGTTAAAAGGAGTTTTGGAAAGAAAGCAAAAATCTCCTTTTGTCTTAAAAAAAAGTTAAGTGTGCAGGCAAATAAAAGGGGCAGTAAGTGTGCAGGCAATTAAACTGTCTTGTTTGTCAGAAGCCAGCGTCCCGAGAGCAGGGGTGCCCTTCGGAGAGAGGTAGGAAGAGTCCGCTTTCTTAGTCAGGGCGGGGAATGACCCCGGTGCAGGATGCCCCCCTGGTTCATCTGCCCATCCTTCCTTCTCCAAGGGGATGACTTCCAAAGGGAGTTCGCAGGGCTTCCACAGCTCGTGAAAACAAAACACGGAGAAGCCCGGTACCACTACGCGCGCAAACATACCCACCCACATACATACTCACCCACACCCCCAACCCCAGGGAGAAAGCCAGTCGGGACTGGAAGTGAAGTGATTACAATAACTTAAGGCGGGTTTAGAGTTGGATCCAGCCTCTGCCCTCCAAGCTCCCCCTCCTTCGCCACCTCCCTTTGGGTATGTAACCCAGACTTGCCCTGGGGCCGCCTTCTTTAAACACCTCGGGCTTATTGTGAGGGACCCTGGAGAGGAGGGTGTAGGAAAGGGAAACCAAATTAAATAGGTTTCTGCGGCAAGAAGAGGAAGGGGAGCAGGGCAGGGGGTTAACCTTACCTAGGGGAACTTGAGGGAGCTAAAGCCATGAATGAGAGGTCCCACTCTCCCCTCTGTCAACAGTCCAAGAGAACTGGAGAGGCAATCAATTAGAACGGGAAAGGAGATGAATTTGAACTTGGACTTGGAGCACGCGGAATTCCCCGCCTGGCTCTGACATTTCGATTGTGCCACCTTGGGCAAATTCCTTTTAAGTAACTGAGCCTCAGTTTCCTGCTCTGTAAAATGGAGGCTTCCGAAAGATGATTGCTAAGGTGCTCTCCAGTTCTAAATTTAAGATCTTATGATCCAAACGCTTTTAGGATTTATCATATTAATGTCAGCGTTTTAGGGGAAGAGAACACGGGCACATCTATACAAATGAGCCATGAACAAAACAGACATGCTCATAGAGCTACATCTACATCTGCACAACGGTAACTAACACACACACAAACACATCCACTCTGGCTAATGCCAACATCTGTAGAATTTACACACGCAGTGCCAAGTTATTTTGTGTTTCTTTGTATGTACTATTTCTACAATTCTTTTGTTGACTTTTAAAGTTACCTTGTATATATTTATACATGTATATATGTGTGTATTCGTGTGTCTCCCCATAGAATGCATGCTCTTCGAGGCTCGGACTTTTACATTTTTATCTCTGTATTCTCAGTGCCTGGCACATAGTAGGCACTTCATCAATCAATCAATAAACATTTATTAAATGCCTATAATGTGCTGGGCACTGTGCTAAGTGTTGGTATTTTATGAATACTTTTTGATTGATTGATCAAAAGCACATGTATCATATGCACACTAATATTCAGACATGTGCTGTCTGCCTTTCCCAAGCCAGAAGAAGACTGGTCTTGATTGCAGGAAGGAATTCATAGGATCTTGCACTGGAAAGGCCCTTATGAGTCATCTGGTTCAACCCTCTCGGGTTAACATATGAGGTCTGAGGATTGAAGGTGCTGAGTTTCCAGTGACTTGCCCAAGGTCACACAGATGGGAAAGGGAAGCAACAGAGAAAGGATTTTTATGCAGATTCTCCAAATGCAAGGCTCTTGCTATTAGACCACACTGCCCAGCATTCTAAACTCAAGTTCTCTTCAGACCATCTTTTCTGCATCAGAATAACTGGCTAACAGAGGAATCCTTTGGCCTCTGGCTGGTCACTCTGCAGTGACCAGAGAAAGTACAAAGGCAAGAGAAGAATACAGAGAGGAGGAAGCCAGCTGCCCTAGGACCTTCTGATACTAGGAAACCAGTTAGATCGAGTCTTTGGGGCTCCCCCCTTAAGGGTGGCCCAGAGTCTCAAATACCCTTGTAGTTTCTTCCACTGGCCTAAGATAAACTGACCCTCCCCTTCCCCCAAGGCAGAAAAGAGATTTAAATAAGAAGCAGACCCATAAAGCGTCAGTCTGCTTGACAAGGAGCTACCCAGAAAGGAAGAGCTGTAGAACTCTGGGCTTCCTTCTTCCCCTCCCTTTCCAAACCAAACTATTTCTTGGTTCCGTCCCTAATCCTCCCCATCCCCATGAGCATCACCACCACCAGAAGGCACTACCTATATGTGTAGGGGTAGGGAGAAGAGAAAAATAGCAAGGGAGAGGGGAAACTTGGTATAGAAGAGGGATAGAGATAGTAAGAAAAGGTGAAGGGGGGCAGCTAGGTAGTGCAGTGGATAGAGCACCGGTCCTGGATTCAGGAGGACCTGAGTTCAAATCTGGCCTCAGACACTTGACACTTACTAGCTGTGTGACCCTGGGCAAGTCACTTAACCCTCATTGCACTGCAAAAAATAAAGAAAAGAAAAGAAAAGGTGATGGGGAGAAGGGGAACCTAAGGATGAGAACAGAGAAAGATGGAAAGGGAGAAACTAATGGGGAAAGGAGAACAGAGAATAGTTGGGGAAGGAAGATGGTGGCCTGAGAGAGGGCAAAAAAGGAATCCAACTAAAACCTTACCCCAAAGCCTGTGAAAAATTGAGCAAGGCTAATAGGATTTAGACAGAAAGCTAAAAGGGGCTTAGAGATTTGAAAAGAAGAAAAAGGAAACTCAAGGAAATGCAGTGACAATATCATACAGTAGCAGGGTCTGGATTCACAACTAGATCCTAAGAATGGATCTCTGGGTGCCTTTTGGAGATTGGGGTAGAGACTGCTTGAACTGGACTTTGAAGGATAAGAGGCAGTGGAGGGAGACCCATTCCACATCTGAAGATCAGTGTGATGGCCATCTTAGACATGTGTACATCTCATTCCTACACTAGACTGTAAATTCCTTGAGGGCAGGGTATAGATGGTACCAGTTTTCATTATAGCACAAGTCAGTTCACTAATCATTAAGCATGTCTATGTACAAAGCATGTTACTAGCTGATTGGGAATACAGAGACAGAAATGAAAAACAGGCTTTTTCCTCCATAGACTCTACTACTAATGATAAGCAGCAGGTATAGTTAGAAAACTCTTTACAAGGATTATTTCACTTGAGGAATCCTAATGCTCCTGTGACAGGCAAATCAGGTGGGTATTTGTCATTCCTGTTTTACAGATTAGAAACTGAAGTTCAGCATGATTAACTGATCAGTCCATAGTCACACAGGAAGTGATATAGATAATGCTCAAGCCATTATTTTATGTTGTAGGTAGAATTTGAACCCAGATCATTGGAACTCCAAGTCTAGTTCCCTATCCACTGTCAGGATGCTTTTCAATATCTTGAGTTCCCTTCTGGTGGGAGAGACTGTGATTCTGTGAAGGGATCAAGTCTATTTTCATCCACAGTATCCCAGTAATGTGGGTTGGTACCTGTCATCTTGCCCATCCCTCTCTCCTCAAAGGAAGGTTCTTCATCTCCCAGTTTGGGTCACAAAGTCTCTCACATTTTCCTTGCCATCTCCCCAGGGAGTGCTATTTCCTGGAGACCCACTCTGTGTTCCCAGCTGTTTCACTGAATGGTCATTCCTCCCTCTCCTCCCAAACACTATGCAGAAACCCTATGCAGACACAAGCCACCCAGCGACAGTGACAGGTAAGTCCAGAACAATCCTCATTAGGAGAGGTGACCAAGTTCATTTGTTCTTATCCAGCAATGGGGCACTATGATGTGAGAAGAAAAAATCCCACACTTGGAAGCAAAAGACCTGAGTTCTAGTCCCAGTTCTGCCACTAGTTGACTGTGTGACCTTAGATAAGTCATAGTCCCTCTCTAGTGAAGCAATAATAAATATCATCATTTTAAAAATTAGGGAGTTGGCCAGAATTTGGAGAGTCCTTCTAGTTCTAATGTCCTGTGTGTCTCCTTTTTCAATCCAAGGGACTGCTATTCTCACTATAAATGAAACCAGAGGACCAAAGGAAGCTTCGTCTGCTAAATGTCAACAGATGTTGTATGTTGTTGTTCAGTCGTGTCCTACTCTTTGTGACCCCATTTGGGTTTTTTGGGGAAAGATCAAAAAGTGGTTTGCCATTTCTTTCTCCAGCTCATTTGACAGATGAGGAAACTGAGTCAAACAGGGTTAAGTGACTTGCCCAGGGTCATACATCTAGTAAGTGTCTAGGGTCACATTTGAACTCAGGGCTTCATGACGCCAGGCCTGGTACTCTATCTACTGTGCTACCTAGCTGTCCTGTCTCTTGTATACACTGTGTGAAAGTATATACAATATTGTGTCCTACTCAACCTCCACTTCTCTTGCTACGTTGAAGGAATAACTATGTTCAGTTATGCTATTACAGAAGCTAAGAAGGTGAAGAGGGAAATCCTACAAAGGAAGAACTCAGACCCTTCATATTAAATCATCATTAGCATTAAAACTGGGTGCATTTATGGCTTTGGGTTTTGCAAGGCTAGTCCACTGGATGTTAGAACTTCCTTGTGGGTTGCTTCCTGCTCCCTTCCCAGCACTTCAGGGCTCTCTTTGAGCCCCAGAGAGACGCAGCACACTAGGGCCCTGCCCTTCTCCCCATTGCCATGCTCCCTCCTCCTCCTCCTGGGGGTTACTCAGCACAACTGTACCCCAATGATCTGATCTCTGGCCTAGGTGCGCACCTTCCCCAGGAGGACCCTATTCCTCTTTGCCCCCTAACTTGACTGCTTGATTTCTTCTTGGGGTTGTCCAGTTCAACTGCACCGTATCTCCACTCTCCCTTGGGGCCTACCTTTCCCCGTGATGGTCTGCTCCGCTTAAACGCCACTGCCACATCAATAATCCCTTCCTTTGCCTGTGCCAAGGGGTCACCCATCAGGAGTTCACCGATTGGAACAAGTTTTCTCCTGTGCCCCAGCCCCTTTTCCTCCCATCCTCTTGTGTCTGGTGTATAACTGCAGAACCAGAGGTTCTTTTCTTTTGTCTGTCCTCGTCCTCTCTCAGGGGAATCACAACAAAACCGCACCCTAACCAAGAAGTGCTGACTGTCCTCTGCACGCAGCACCCCCCCTCCTCCTCCATTGCCCACTTTGCCCTGAAGTGCTGGATGCTTCCTTACAGCTCTGGTCAGAGGGCACACCTTTTTATTCCTGAGGTTCTGGAATTTAGCAATCCTACCCTCTGCTTCATTCAGGAGCCCCCAGGCTGGTTTCCACCAGCCTTCAGCAGGAAATCTTCCCACTTCTTTCTCTAATAGTATGCTGATAGTATCATGAACACCCCAACCTTCCTCTCCAAGGAAGGCCAGGGCTTTCTGTGCCTCTTATCTCTTGGCTCTGAGAAGAGTCCAGCCCACCTTCAGGGCCAGGGCCAGTCTTAGAAGGATTGTGAGTTGAATTGGGTTTATCCCAGTTCCCCACTTCCTCCTCTTCCCTCCAAGTGTGGGCAAACTCCTCATCCCCCTTTCCCAGATGTGTAGCCCCAGTACCTGATACCCCATTGGGCCTCCTTCCCTGGGTAGTTTCCTATGCTCTATCCCCAATCATAGTTCAAGTGTGCATTCCATCACCTTTCTCAACACTCACACGTATTAAGCACCTAATAAATATTTGGTGAATTTAATTGAATTCCATTTTCTCAGGGTCCTATTTCCAATGAATGATTCATGGGGATGGAATGCTCCAATAAGCTAATTCACTAAAAGGTGAAATGATAGAGGCAGGAGGGGCCCTGACCGTAGAATCATATTACCTAGGTTAGCAATCCAAACTGGACCATTTATTAGCTGGGTCACCTTGGACAAGATTTTAACCATGCCCAGCCTCAGTTTCTTCATTGGTAAAATGGGAATGAAAATCCCTTGAACTGTCTACCTCCCAGAAAATCCCTTTGTAATCCTTAGGGTCTAAATAAATGAACATTCTTGTTAACAAGATGGTGCCCCTGCATTGCATCTTCTTCAGAGCACATTTGTAACATGGTGTCTGGTTCTGGGTATCCTGGCTAGAGGGCATAAAGGAGGGCAAACAAGATGATGGGTGGTCTTGGCTCCATATTAAATGAGGATCCCTTAAAGGACAAGTTTAACCTAGAGAAGATTGGAGGGGGTGGGGGGCGTGCCAGCTGTCTCCAAGTTTTGAAGGAATGTTGAGTGGAAGAGGGATTAAATTTTCCTGGTTTGTTCTCGGAAGGCAAAAAACCAGGAATGATGGCTACAAAATTCTAAGGAAAGAAATACAGGCTTGATTTCAGAAAAACAAAAACAAAAACAAATAAACCTTCCCTAACAGTTACAAGTATCTAATGATAAAGGAGATGGTTTCAGAAAAACATAGGAAGACTTACATGAGGTGATGCGAAGTGAGCAGAACCAGGAGAACATTATACACAGTAAGAGCAACATTGTTCCATGATCAACGTGATTGACTTAGTACAGTGACTGGTGCATACATGGTTAAAAGATTGGTTGATACAACAATCGATGACAATTCCACAGGACTCATGATGAATGGTGCTATCCACTTCCAAAGAGAGAAGCGATGGACACTGAGTGCAGATGGAAGCATAATTTTTCATTTTATTCTTCTTACCCCCTCCCCACAACATGGATAATATGGAAATGTGTTCTGCATAACTTCTTATGTATAATGGGTATCATATTACTTGCCTTCTCAATGGGAAGGGGAGGGGTGAAAGGAGGGAGAGAATTTGGAACTGAAAATAAAAATTAAATTTGAAAAATATGATCCATATCTAAAATTGGAATGGGTTGCCTCTAGAGGTTGAATACCACTTTCAGTTTTTTCGAACACATGCTGGATGACCATTTGTCAGGTATGTTCTCATGAGAATTTCTGTCATGTATGAGCTGGACTAGATAGATAGCCAATGACATCCCTTCCAACACTCCAATTCAGTTGTTTGTCTTCTCTAAGGACTGTGTTCATTTTGATTTTGTTGGTTTTTGTTTGTCCTTCATTCTCAAAAAGGGTGGACCAATGACATCACAGGGTAATGTCTTGACTTGAACATGAATTTCATTTAAGTGAGGCAGAGCTGCACAAAGCACTTTGATAGATACATGCCCCTTTAAGCTCTGCAAAGCACTCTGCACCTAATTCATTAGTGTGATAACCCTGGGAAGTAAACACTACAGACATTTGGAATGTTGTCTGATGGGTAAGAGAACTGAATCTCACAGTGGTAAAGGGACTTGAGAGTCATTCCATAGCTAGTCATAAGAGGCTCTCTTCTGACTCCAAGTCCACAACTCTAAATATTATATCACAGGAATGAAGTTCACTGGCTTATGGGGATAATGTGTTTATATCTGGGGTGGTAGGAGTGGTGGTAGAACAAAACAACCTTTGAGGCAACCTTAGTCTAGCCTCTAAAAAGTCAAAATAACTCACCTAAGACCACACAGGTAATAAGAGACAAAGGCAGGAATGAATTCACCTCCTTTGACTCCAAAGTCTATGCTTTTTCATTTGATTTTTATAAATACACAGATTTTGGGGGGTGTTTGTTGTTTTTGTTTTTTCTTCCTAGAAAATTCCATTCTTCATAGGTTATCAGTATTAACTTTATGGTAAATCAAATTGCTTGTGTCCTAGGAAAGACTTAGAGGCTGAGTAACAAATGAAGGGACTAATTTTCAAACCCTGCCCTGGGCACACATTCCTGCCTTCTCTAAACTGGGCATGGAATGGGCTCTCCCAGTTAGGGGGGGCGCTACCACCTCCTGAGGCAGCCCAACTCATTTGGGGATCTCTCCGATTGTTAGAAAACATGTCCTTGGGGGCAGCTAGGTGGCGCGGTGGATAAAGCACCGGCCCTGGATTCAGGAGTACCTGAGTTCAAATGTGACCTCAGACACTTGACACTTACTAGCTGTGTGACCCTGGGCAAGTCACTTAACACACATTGTCCTGCAAAAAAAAAAAAAAAAAGAAAGAAAGAAAAGAAAAGAAAACATGTCCTTCTATGAAGCCAAAACCACGCTCTCTGAAACATTCATCTGGAGCAAGTCCTTCTACCTTCTGGGGTCAGAGAGAACATGTTTCATCTCTCTCCCACATGGCAGCCCTCCAAACGCTGGAAGAAGGCTGTGATATCTGCCCCTTACATTCCCTTGCTAGGAGTTTGACCTTGCTCACAGATGTGCCCCTGGACTCCCTCTTCCTGGAAAGGCAGGATGGGCCCCTGCCAGAATGCAATTATATCCCCCAGGAGAGGAAGAGAGAAAACACACACACACACACACACACACACACACACAATTAGCTTATCAAATTAACTAGTTGTCACCTTGGGAAGCAGAGAGCAATAGATGGTGTTGGGCAGGTGCTCATCCCCTACTAGGGGATGGGGTCCTGAAGGACAGAGATTGCATGCTCAGCCTCAAGCCTGGGCCCTGCCCGGAGAAGTCACTGAATAAATATTTGCTGTATTGAACAGAGAGTCAGGATTTTCACTGATTTGGAAAACATCTAGTCCAACCCACGCCCCAACGAGAATTCCTAACAAGCATCATCTAGCCTTTGCTGGAATACTTTTACTACTGGGATGTTCACTCCCTCAGGAGCAAGCCCAAGCTCAATGGTTCCTTCCAATGAGCCTCCCTCTCCACAACTGCCTTAAAGGATTAATGAACACAATGAGCCTACCCCTCTCCTCACAACTACCATCCACTCCTCCTAGTTCTGCCCACGGGGTCCAAGCAGAACAAGTCTGATCCTTCTTCCACGTATTTGAAGACAACAATAGTCTTCTCCCCTCCAGGTTCAACATTCTCGGTCATATTGAGAAGAGGAGCAGGGAGGGAAAATCCAAGAGTCCATAATGCTGCCCACGGAGGGTCTGTGGGGGGTGGGCTGCTGCCAGCAGGTGCTCAAGGACTGGTAGGCAGTGAGGAGTACTGGTGAGGGGGTTATCTTCCGGCAAACTTTCCCGATTGCCCAGTGGTCAGTTGCCCAGCATTTAGCACATAGTTGTCACTGTTCAGTTACTTTAGTCGTGTCTCTTTCTTCATGACCCCATTTGGGTTTTCTTGGCAAAGACAATGGAATGGTTTGCTGTTTCTTTTTCCAACTCGTTTTTACACATAAGGAAAAGGAGGCAAACGGGGCAAAGTGACTTGCCCAGGGTCGCATAGCTTGTAAGTGTATGAGGCCAGATTTGAACTCAAGGAAGATGAATCTTCCTGACTCCAGGACCAACACTCTATACACTGTGCCACCTAGCTGACCTCTGGCACATAGTAGGTGCTTAATGAGTGCTTATTGATTGGTTGACACAACAATCAATAATACAACTTAGCTAATGTGTATTAAGCAACCCTTCCCCTCAGTGCCTTTCCCCCTCCCCCCCTTTTAGGACCTATTGCCTATAAAACGCTGGTCTAGGAACTGGGGATAGTAGAAAGCTTGGGTCAGATCCCATTCCATCCTTCATGGAGCATAGGGGAAATGCCAAATTTTCAGATCGTTCAAAGGCATTAAAATCATGGAAAGTGCCTAAACAGGAAAGGACGCTGCCAATGATGGGAATAAAAGAAGCCTTTCCTGAAGACTTAACATTCACACTAAGCTTTGAAGGTTGGGCGGCAAGAAGGGAAGATGCTTTGCGGAGTATGGGTTTCTGGTGACTGTGCTGGACACTTAATTCTGTGGTGCCCTGGTCTCCCTCTCTGGTCAAGGAGGAAACTTGTAAAACAAGAAACAGGGCAGTGAGGTGTGGTCAAAAGAGCCCCAGCTCTGGAGGTGGAAGACCTGGGTTCGAATCAGGTTCTTCTAGAGCCACCTCCAACAGGCCAAAGTAGATTGTTAAATTTACAATGTGAACGTTTACACCTCACAAATCTGGTTCCAACTTATGATTTTATTGATCGTTTAGACTTAAGAAAGTGCTAGAGAAAACTTTAATAATGAGGACTCTTAAAAGTGTGTCATGGGTACTTTTTATGCTCGGAGAGCTAGTTGTTAAACATTTACCTGCACACCACTGGCTCAGATCCTTCCTCCCATCATGCCACCTTGTAACCTTAGATGCCTTAGATGGAGGACCGGGTTTGAAGTCTTCCTGACTCAGGAAGTTTCTGACTCAGACACTTACTAGCTGTGTGACCATGGGCAAGTTTTTTAACCGCTCCCTGCCTCAGTCTCCCCATCTGTAAAACAATGAGTTGGGCTAAATGGATGCTGAAATCTCATCTAAATGCTATGAGTTAGAGCTGAGAGAGAAGGGTATGGACTGAAGTGGCTCAGGAAGCCTTCCTGGAAGAGGTGATCATTGAGTTCACCTTGAAGAACGAGTCAAATTTGCACAAGAAGTAAAAATAAACTTTCTTTCTTTCTTTCTTTCTTTCTTTCTTTCTTTCTTTCTTTCTTTCTTTCTTTCTTTCTTTCTTTCTTTCTTCCTTCCTTCCTTTCTTTCTTCCTTCCTTTCTTTCTTTCTTTCTTTCTTTCTTTCTTTCTTTCTTTCTTTCTTTCTTTCTTTCTTTCTTTCTTTCTGTGTGTGTGAGACAACTGGGGTTAAGTGACTTGCCCAGGGTCACACGGCTAGTAAGTGCTAAATGTCTGAGGTCGGATTTGAACTCAGGTCCTCCTGAATCCAGGACTGGTGCTCTATCCACTTCAGCATCTAGCTGCCCCTAAAAATAAAATTCTAATGGGAGTGTGTGCATGTACAAAGACAGGTGAGCATGGAGGAGCTATCTGTGGCAGAGGTGAGGAAGTCAGCTACGGCTCTCACTTCCAAACGTGGCATCCCCTGCCGGTGAATCAAGCACCAGAGTATTCAGGATGCCTGATCTAAGATATCAAAGCTAGAAGGGACCTCAGAGGTCATCTGGAATGACCCCTTCGTTTTACAGATGGATGAACTGAGGCTGAGAAAGGGGAAGGGGAAATCATCAGAGACATTATGAGGCACATCCCCAAAAGGTTCCTCATCCCTGGATGGAGAGAAACTTTGGTCCTCTGGGCTCATCCTGGAACTTCCTTCCCTTCCCTGGGGGCCCGGGTGCTTCAGACCATGAAGGACCAGGGATGAGACTTCCTTCCTCCCTCCCTCCTGCTGTTTTCTTTCCCGTTGATTAAGCTCAAGGAATGTTAACCACTGGGAAAACAAGACCTGCCTTTTCTCCTCAGCTCAATCTGCAAAATCCATTTTTATCAAAAGCCACAAAGGGCAAAGAGAAAAAAAAATCGAGGGGGAGCTAAAAATAGGTCAGAGAGAGGGAAAAGAGGCAGATAGGCATGCACGTGTGCTTCTTGCAGCAAAGAGAAGCTATCTGGATCCCAGAAAACCCCAGGGCCAAGCCCAGGAGAGCCCCTTTCTCCCGGGGCCCAGGTGTCACCTGCTGCACACAGTTAGTAAGGTAAGGGTCTCCGGGGTCTTTAAGCCCATACGGGCCAGTGAACCCCCCTCAGAAACAAACTGCTCCTTGGTCATAGATAAACCCCTAACCCCGGCAACAGAAGGAGGCTCTGTCTGTGACTGCAGCCACATATTGTATCCCAACTCCCTCTACAAACCGACCCAAAATTCCAGGCTCCAACTTCCCCTAACCCTAGTCACCAACTGACCCCTGAGCCTCTTCATCTGTTTGACATGTGACCACAAGCACGAGGGCAAATGAACTAGAGCGTGGAGGTTTCAGGGCAGCCCATCCTCAGCTAGCCATCCATGGGAAGCATCATTTGACATTATTGTCAGCTGCTTGCCAGGACCCTCACCCAGTGTTCAGGGGAGCCCCATCCCCTTTCTCCACTGAGGGAAGCAAAGGAGCTAGGTCCACGGTGTAGAATGAGGGATGCTCTAGATGAGGTTTGATCATGGGCCCATCGTGCATAGACCATCATTGTCAGACTCATCTCTAAACACTGCCCTAGTTGTGTCACTCCCTAGCTCAAGAACTTACAATGGCTCCCTATTTCCCAGTAGATCAAGTTTATAATCCTTGACTTGATATTTAAGGCCATTCCTAGTGCAGGCCAACCCAACCTATCCCATGGCTCCCTAACATACAGCTTCTATGCAGCTTGGCAGGCCCCCTGACTATCCAAGCCTTCATGGGTCTCAGTTTTCTCATCTGTAAAGTGGGGGAGTTAGATTAGATAGCCTGTAAAGTCCCTTCTAAAGCTAAACCCATGATCCTATGACCCCCCCATTACAATCTGCTTGCCCCCCATTTTCAGGCTTTGGTTCACATAACTCCCCCTGCCTATCATAACACCTCAACCCCCACATTCTGCTCTTCCCTGATGTAAATCCATACCATCTTCATGGACCACCTGAACCCCAACTTCTTCCAGGAAGCCTTCCCTAGCCTTCCCTTCCCACCCGCTCTCTTCTCCGATGTCCCCAGCTCCCTAACCCCTGTAATTTAACGATGAGGAAGCTCTCCCACCCCCGAGTGCTTCTTCCCCCTAGGGAGCCCTGGGCCCACAACAAAAACAGAGGGATCCTTGTCTGAACCCAAATGGAAAGCATCCCCCACCCCAGGCATTTGCCTGAAACCCAATCCATTTCACCCCCGGGGCTAACCTCTGAGGAGAAGCTCCTCCTCCAGCTTAGATCAAGGGAGGGCCCCCAGACGGGCTCCAGATTGATGGCCTCAATAAGCCCCCTTCCCCACTCCATTTGTCACCATCCATCACTCCTTGGGGGTGGAGGGAGGGAACCAGTTGCTCTCTTGCTCAGATGAATTTCACAGAGGGGGTGGAGGGGAGGGCCCAGAGAGAGGGGAGCCTTGGCAGCCCAGTGGCATTTAATAAAGATGATAAACATCCTGAAGCTCTGGGCCCTGCGGATTTTGAAGATTTAATTCCATTCCATTTGACTTTGGACTTGGGCTTCAGAAGTGCAGCCTGGCTCTTTGGCGATTGGAAGGGTTCTAAAAAGATGACCTCTGCGGTCCCTCTGAGCTCTCACTTCCCCCCCCTCCAAGATAAGAAGACTGGAGAGCAGGCAAGTGTCTTCAGAGAGCTTCTCCAGTCCTCCCCAGAATGAGCTTCATCTTTCCCCAGGAGACTGGACTCCAACCTAGGGCTGAGCATCCTGAAGCCCCCCTCAGGAAAGGGCCCACTGGGCAGGCTCTGCCCCCTCCCAAAATACAACAAGCTCCCCCTGGGCACGGTCAATAGGAGGATGCTGCCCCTCCCCCCAAGTCATGGTGCAATGTAAATTAATATCTAGCCATGAGTCCAAGCATATCTCCTCTTCTCCCCCTGCTCCCCAGACAAAGAAAGTCGTCATCGAGGTTCAGTGAAAAGGCCACCGGGGTTTGCAGGCGGAAAATCCATTTTGGAATTCTGGCTCTGCTGCTTAGGACCTGTTTGACTGACCTGGGATGAGTTATTTCACCTCTCTGGCCCTTGGTCCTCTATAAAAAGAGGTGGGGGACAGGCCATGGTTTAGAAAACATCTAGGAACCATCATGGCTCTAACGCTATATTTGCCCACAGTGGGTGCCTACTGCACAATGAGCAATGAGTTTTGTGGCCAAAACAGCCCAGCATAGGCCAAGTCAGCTGCCAGAATCTTGGGTTTACTCAGAAGCAAAGATGGTGAAAGGGACCTTTCCTCTCCTAGTGAAACAAAGACCCCTTTATTTTTTGAGAGACAGACAGACAGATAGAAATAAGGGTGGATGGATGGAAGGATAGATGGATAGATAGGTAGATAGATAGATAGGTAGATAGATAGATAAATGATGGATAGACATATAGATGGTGGATGGATAGATAGACAGATGATGGATAATGATAGACAGAGAGATAATAGATGATGGATAGATAGATAGATATAGTAGAAGACAGAGAGACAGAAGGATGGATGGATGGATGGATAATGGATAGATAGACAGACAGACAGATAGATATATATAGGGAGGGAGGAAGAGAGGGAAGGAACATTTACTAAGTGTCTCTTACATGCCCTACACTATACAAAGCACTAGGGATAGAAAGAAAGGCAAACAAGATGGTGTTCATTCCCAGCTCTTAAGGAATTGATGTTCTAATGCAGAGAAGGAGATATATAAAGGGATGCTGAAAGAGGGAAGGAAGAGAGGAGAGAAGAGGGCCCTCATGCAGGCCGGGTGAGGAGTGAGATGAGAAACCTAAGGGAGTTGGAAGTCAGAGTTGGAGTCCTAGTTCCCTTTGGGGCAAAGATCATTTGGACAACACCATGGCATCCAGGAGACTGCAGAAAGGACAGGAAGAAGGAAACTTTCATTACTCAAGGAGATTTCAGGCTTAGCAAATGTTGGGGATCCCAAAAAACTTAGTGTAGTTTTAAGATAGTCAAGCTTAAACCTGCACAAAGACTTTTAGGAGAGATGGTCCAGAGCCCTGGGAGAGGGGGAACGGGAATTTGAGTTTGTTCAGATTTGAGTTGGTTGGGAAGAAGGGAGATAGAGCCCGTGCGAAGGAGTGGAGAGGAGAGAGCAGATTCCCTGTGGAGATAAAGGGACAAAGGAAGGCGACACAAGCATTCTGAAGTTGAAGGGGTATTGGATTTAGAAACCCCAGGTCCCAGTCTCAGCTCCACTGCTCTGTGACACCTTGAACAAATCTTCACTTGCTGAGAATCAATTTCTTCATCTTTCAAATGAGGAGATTCGACCCCAGGATTTCTAAGGTGGCTCTGGACGCTAGACCGCCTGCGATCTCCCTTTTGCAAAGAAGGGAGCTGAGAGTCCGCTCACACAGCGTCGTGGGGAAACAAACTGGCTACTCCAAGTTCAGAATTCTTTCCATTTCACCACTGGCCTTGACTTCCCTGGGCTGGGCTTTCATTTCCTCTTCTATAAAATGAGAGGTTTGGGCTAAATGAACTCTAAAGACCCTTCCAGCTCTGACATGTGGGGATTCTGTCTTCATCCTTTGCCAAGGACCAGGCCTGTGGGCAGACTCCCCTGCCACCCCACCCACAAGGGGATCCTGCCCTCTGCACCCACACTATTTCCCTGTTTCCACGTCTCCTCCTCCCGGCTCCCTCCTCCCCTGCCCCCAATCAGGTGATGGTTCCAGGCCACCAGAAACCCATCCCTTCCTCCCTCCCTCCCTCCCTCCCTCCCTCCCCAGCTCAACCCAGACACAGCAGTCTTTTCATCCAACCTGCTGGAGGTGTGGCCAGCCTCAAAGGCTACACACAAGGCCCTTTGAGGGGGAGGTGGGGCCTGGGCCTCTGCCAGCTCCCGATCTCTGAGGGGGGTACAAGCTGGGCTGAGGGGAGTAGCTGACTTCTAGCTGGCTCAGCATCAGGGAAAGGGGGACGGGGGGGGGGAGTGGGGCACGTGGGGGGAGCCTCAGGGAAGCCCCCAGCTAGTACACCTCCTGTTATGGAATCAGAACACATCAGAGATAGAAGAGCTCAATCACCTTTCTCATCTGACAAATGGGGAGACTGGTACAGAAAGGAACTCAGAGACCGCATGATCGGGGCGGGGGGGGGGGGTCATCATCTTTTTTGTACCACTTTGGCAGCCAAGTGAAGGCCACAGACCCACTCCTCAGAATAATGCTTTTAAGTGTACGAAATAAAATGCATAGAGCTACAAAGGAAACCAGTATGTTTATGCTGAAAATACTTGTCATGATATTTAAAAAAATGAACCCCTTGTCTTGTCCAACGCCTCCATTTTACAGATGAAAAAATTGAGGCCTGTGGAAAGTGACCTGGCTTGCCTGAGAATACACATGTAGCCACGCATAACCTTACAAAGAATCTTAGAGGCCGTATAGTAACAAGTGAGGAAACTAAAGCCCAGGGAGCTTAGATGACTTACTTTCTATTACATAGGTGGAAGGAAACGGAGGCAGCTAGGTGGTGCCTGGTGCACAGAGCGCTGAGCCTGGAGTCAGGAAGCCCTGGGTTCAAATCCAGCCTTTGACACTTACTAGCTGTGTGACCCTGGCAAGTCACTTAACCTCTGTTTGCCTCAGTTTCCACATCTGTAAAATGAGCTGGAGAAGGAAACAGCAAACCTCTCCAGTCTCTTTGTGTTATGGTCCGGAGGGAGCCACACATGACTGAACAACAACAGGAAACAGAAGCAAAATCTGAACCCAGGTCCTCAGACTCCTGAGTCAATGTTATTTCCTTCTTTGACTGAGTTCACTTGGGACAACTGTGGGGAAACCCAACCCTGGATCTCCCAGTGGACAGCACCAGCCCTGCTCATAGACTGAGTGTGTAGCCACCTCCCAGGGTGGAGCAGAGGACACTAGAAGGCTCTCCCGTTGGCCCCTAAATGCCAGCCCCAGGGAAGGAAACTCCCCCAGACTTCAGCTGAGCTTTGTTCCAGGCAATCTGGACCCAGGAGGGGTTATCAGCTTAACTCTGTAGCAAAGGATTAATTTATCAGATGCCAGCTGATTACCAGGCCCTGTGGCAACAGCCTTGTTCACATCTTCTCTGCTCCTGGAAACCTTCCCTGGCCGCTCCTGCTCCTGCCCTCACTAATTCTCCCTCTTCTGACCTCTGTCAGTCCTGGCTACCTGGACCCCACCCTGCCTGACATTACTAGTGAGACCTTCCCTCTGGCATGCTATTGCAAGTTGGGGAGAGAGGGGATGTGGACTGTTTGCACAGGTTCCAAAGGATTCCCTGTGGGTCTGGAAGCCCTCTGGCCCCCTTACCCTGGAGGGCTGCCGTTACCCTCAGATGAGGGGTCTGTACTTCCAAAAGCTCCCACCAATGTGCTTCCCTTACCAGTCAGCCCTTAGAAACAACAAGTTCAAAGTTAATTTACTACAGGCAGAAAAAATGGGGTAAGGCCGTGTAGAGAGAAGGAATAGCCTTAGAAAAGGCTTCAGGTGGGGAAGAATAGACCAAAAGAAGACAAAGAAAGCACGTGTGGCACCTAGATTTCATCCAAGAGGTCTGCACCCACTGGTGCTAAATTGAAGGTTTGAGGCTCTTGGTCCATCTAGGATTCTACCCATAGAATGCTCAGGAAGAATCGCAGACACAGGTAGAGAGAAGGAATCCGGTGCCAAGCAGGGTCCAGAAGGAAGGACTAATAATGACGGTCAATGACGCCCTCTAATGAGAGACTGGGAAGCTGCCATAGAAAGACACCTTCCCCAGGTAATGTGGAAGCGTGATGTGGTCCTCAAACATCTATCTGAGATGGGACTAGTCCTCTTTCAAGATGCATCCAAACGCCAATCACTTCCCACTTCTGCTGATTCATTCACAAACAAGAGCTGCAGTAAGGGAACCCTGGAGTCAACCAACCAACAAGCATTTATTAAGCACTACTGTCTACCCGGCACTGTGCGAAGTTCTGGAGATGTGAATATAACCAGTGAAATAATCTCTACTCGCAAAACAGGTCTCGAGTGACTCTGAAGACTCAGGTAGGAAAGTGGGGACACAGGCTGTGTTATAACTATATCTCTCAAGCAGTAGAAAGTAATAGTAGTAGGCCTCCAGACGACCGTCACAGACGACCGTGGATCAGCGCCTTGAAGAGCCACAGGCCACAGTGTGGCTGTGCAGTCCGATACGGAAGCCACAGCTCCTGAGTGACTTATAACCGGTAACTGCTGCTTCCAGTGTTGTATCTACCCCATGAGGAGTAGCTGGAGTGTCCTCTCCAGGGCGCTGGCCTGGGCAGATCAATATGGAAAACAACTGTTGCCCATGCAGCAGGTTTTCCCTCTCCGCGACATTGGTGTACACCAGACTCAAGTTCATACTTTGCTACTCACTATCTATGTAACCTTGGGAAGATCACTCAGTCTCTGAGCCTCGGTCTCCCCATCTGTAAAAAGAGGGGGCTAGATGGTCCCTAGGGTCCTTTACAACTCTAAATCCCATGACTATGGATCACAGATTTAGAGATATCATGTAGTCCGGTATTCTGCTTTTACAGGTGCAAAAGAGCTGAGGCTCAGAAGTCAGATGATTTGACTAAGGCCTTTCAATTTGACTAAAGCAAAATCAATGGCAAGGAGATTTCCACTTAGGCTCCCTGACTCCAGTCAGTGCTTTTTTTTTTTTTTTTAATCCTGCCTGATTATCTGTAAGAGAGAAGGAATGTGGGGAATGAATAGCAGGGTCATTAAGTGACATAACAAAGGAGGATTTGGCTTTCTGGGCCATGGATTATGATCCCTGAACAAAGGGCTTCTGACAAAAGACTAAATCTCAGGGTAGACTGGGAAGAACACATTTGGCAGGACACTTGCTCGCCAGGTCAAGAAGAATTGAAGTTGAAATCTGGAAGTGAAGGAGGTAAAAGCCCAGAGAGAATCGTGAGATCATTGATAACTGGATTTGTAGTTGGAACGAATCTCCCTGAGCATCTAGTACAACTCCCTCATCTTACAGCTGAGAAAACTAAGGCCCAGAGAAGGGTCACCTGGGCAGTGAGTACAGAGTTCAGATCCCCCTCCTGACTCCAAATGCAAGGTCGTGGCTGCTTCACCACTGGGCCTAACGGGCAGGTACTCGGGAAGCCCACCAGTCTGACGCAGGGAACACAACTGTGCATGAAGGGTCTGGGAATTCTCCAAAGAAAATAACAGGAAAGAGTGTTGGAGAAAACGCTTCCAGCCTCAGCACTCTCTTCCTCCTCCATTATTGCAGATGGATTCATTTATAGGGTGGGATTGGCGCCAAATACCTTCTATCACCACCCTAAGATTCTAAAATACTCATGAAGAATTAAGGGGGACATTTATTCATTCATTCATTTATTCAATTATCTGTTTCTTTATACATTTATTTATTTACATACTTATCTATCCATTTATTCATTTACTTATTTGTTCACTTATTTATTTGCTTGTTTATCTAATTATTCATTCATTCATTTATTTGTTCATTCATTCATTTATTTATACATTCATTCATTCATTTGTTTGTTTATTTGTTTGCTTCTTTCTTTATACATTTACTTATTTATCTATTCATTTATTTATTTGTTCATTTATTTATTTGCTTGTTTATCTACTTATTCATTCATTCATTCATTTATTTGTTCATTCATTCATTCATTCATTTAACAAAAGGAAGTATCACTAAGACTCAATAGAATGAAACATATTCCTGTCCTTACAGGCATGTCATTTTTAATTGTGAATTTTTAAAAATTCTGACCTAGAAAATCTTCAGCATCATAGGCAAAATAGATAGCTAGATTTGGAGTCAAGAAGACTGGAGTTCAAATCCTGCCTCAGATATTTACTAGCCATGTAACCCTGGGCAAGTCACTTAAAGTCTCATGGCCTCAGTGTCCTCAATTGTAAAGTAGTGGTAATAATAGCACCTACCTCACGGTGGGAATTAATTAAGATGTAATAAATGTAAGGCGTTCTACAAACCTTAAAGCTCTACATAAATGTCAGCTATTGTTACTATTAATATTAACAAACACGGATATTTTAATATACAAAGAAGGCCAGAAAATTGGGGGTGTATATGAAATTATGGATCCATTATACACAGTGGAAGATCACTTAAATACAAATGATATATCTATAAAGGTCCAAAGTGTTTTATATAATGAGGATCAAAATAATGAACAGCTCTTTGCGAACCTTCAAATGCTGCATAAATATGGGTAATTCTTGAAGTGATGATGCCTTGCACACAATAGATGTTTAATAAATGTTTGTTGAATTGAATGGGAAACTTCCACCATCTGGGCATTTTGCTAGGAGCCTCATTCTTCTAAAGGCAGACAACCTAATTCTTGATTTGTCTTGATGACAACTTTATCAGACTTAATTCTGACCAAAGTGGTACCCAAATGAGCCAGCATAGACATTCATAGATGGCACCAAAGGACATAGGCAGGTGCTATTAAAAGAAAGCATAGGGTAGGAGACTCCCAAGGAAGCAACTCTGAGCATGGTCCTGCTGCAAGGACTATTAAATCCCACCCCAACACCAACAGGTTTCCCCTGTGCACCAAAGCTGGCTTTTTTCACTTTTTCCAATACTGTCATTCCTTTCCACTTTCCTGTCTTAGTTACCCTAGACAGGCATGGACTTTGACTTCTGCTTTTCATCTTCTTGCCTTCTCCTTAATGACCCTGGGGGTCATGTGGCCTGTATTTACAACTTCAATTAATTATCCTTGACCAGGACCAAGTTAGTGATGGGGATCTTGGGAGAAAATGACTAGGTCATCTTGTAACTCATGGTAAGAAAGGAAGAGAATGCCAACCTTAGTCTGACATGGACCCAAGAGTTTGGGAAATCAGATTTAAAACTTCATTAAATAGGTAGGTAAATGGATAGATAAAGATAGATAAATAGCTTTATGGGCATCCATATATTAGATCTATTAGAGATGATAAAAATAGACATGTGTATTTGAGAAAGACAGAGAGAGACAGAGACAGAGAGTCAGAGAGACAGAGAGAACCCCAAACTTGGAAAGATTGGGATACACAGATCTTAAGAATGAAATTCTGTTTATGGCTAAGTCCCATTAGTGCAAATAATGAATCCCTCACAGTGGTCAGATTATTTGAATTCACAATGCATATTTCCACTGAACTAGAGCCAATTACCATATTTTACATAATTATAACTTTAAATACTGAGAATTCAAATACATGTGACCCCTTTATGGGATTCATTATTCACAGAAATCAGGACCTCATTGGATATGGTCGCTATCTTGGAAAGAGGCAAATTTGGAGTTGAAGGACAAAGATTCAATTCTTAGCCCTGACATTTACTACTCATAATTTCTCTTCTTCAGGCTTCAGTTTCCATAACTATAAAAGCAAAGGGTCAGACTAGTTGACCTCTAAGACCTTTACTAGCTCTAGATCTGTGACCCTGAAAAGAAGGGAGGAAACAATGTAGTTGCACAGGGAACTCTCCAGTGAATTCAGATTTGTAAAAGATTGGAAGTGCATTCAACCAAGGATTAATACAAGAGTTTGTCTTATATAAATAATGTCAGAAATAATGAAATTCAAAAAGATCTGAGATTTGGAGAAAATGCTGAGGATGAACAAAATGGCTTTTAAAAAATTTAAAATATTTCTATTATATGCCTAATGTTTACAAGCCACTGTGCTAAGTGATGGGGCTCCCCAAGACCTCATATTCTACTGAGGTAGTGCAGTGGACAGACCAGACTTAGAGTCAGGAAAACCTAAATTCAAATCCAACCTCAAACACCTCCTAGGTGACCCCAGGCAAGTCACTTAACTTCTGTCTGCCTCAGTTTCCTCATCTATAAAATGGGGATAATAATAGTACCTACTTCACAGGGTTATTGTGAGGATCAAATGAGGCAATATATGTAGTGTGCTTTGCAAACATTTAAGTGTATCATTTTTAGCATCATCATCATCATTTTCATTACTGGGAGGATACAATATAAGTATATATAAGTAAATAGAAAATATATGCCAAGTAATTTCAGTGATGGGGAAAGGCCTAACAGCTGGGGGGGGGGGAATCAGGGAATAACTTAGGTTGGGGTGGAAGCTAATTGAGTTAAGCCTTAACCAAGAAAAGGAATGACTATCAGGGGTCAATGGAATGGTGTGATGTTCTTCTTTTTTCTTTCTTTCTTTCTTTTTCTTTCTTTTTCTTTTTCTTTTCTTTTCTTTTCTTTTCTTTCTTTCTTTCTTTTTCTTTTCTTTCTTTCTTTCTTTCTTTTTTTTTGCAGGGCAATGAGGGTTAAGTGACTTGTCCAGGGTCACACAGCTAGTAAGTGTGAAGTGTCTGAGAGACTGGATTTGAATTCAGGTCCTCCTGAATCCAGGGCCAGTGCTTTATCCACTGCGCTACCTAGCTGTCCCCTGGTGTGATGTTAATGATAGACAACAGAGAAAAGACAGAATACCTTTTCCACCAAGGAGAATTCCCTTTATATGGGAAAGGAGAGAACAGATTCCATAAAGAAGGACCTGAAGTCCAGATAGGTGAGGAGCTAGTAAGAGAACCCGCCTCTCCAGGACAGATGAATTTCATCCTACTGTGCTAGAGACATGAGTGGCCCTGCCAGGGGCCTGGGGCCTCTGCTATGGTTATCTCCCTAGGGAAAAAAGGAAAGCTCCACCAGGGTAGATCCCTTCCATGGCAGACAGTCCAGTATGTGGGTACCCTCGCATCTCAGACTGGTAGTCATTGGCTATCCTGGTCCAGTGGGTGCCCATGCCAACCACTTCTGCAGCTCTGGATAGAGGGACAAGGGCAATAGTTGTCTCTAATCAGAACACAGACAGATGCATTTTTTGGTATGGGATTTAGCTACCTGACCCCCCTAAAGAGGTCTACACAGAACATACTCACAAGAGAATGAGACAAGGAAGACATCAGGGCCAACAGTGCGTGTTGCGATTGAGTGACCTCATGTATACATCCATTCTTTGCTGCCGCTGAAAGCTGAGTCTGGTTTCTATGACCATCAGCCCTCTGCTGCTGAGCACCCTGTCACATAGCTTCCAGGTACATCTATGGCTAGTGAGCTTTTTGGTCAAACCTTCCTTGTTTGCTGGGCTGATCTCACTCCCAGCTCTGACACAGCCAACCATTGTCAGTGACCTTTGAGAGAAACCTTGGAGGATGAGGAAGATGCCGGGATACCAGAGAAGGCAAATGTTCTGATTTTTATAAAGAGGGAGGGAGGTAGATTTCAAAAAGTATACATCAGTGAGTTTGGTGCCAATTCCTGGCAGACTGTTAAGCAGAAGGCTTGTGAGCTCATTGAAATAAAGTATTGTTCATTAGGAGCCAGCATGGATCCACTAAGAAGAAAACACGATAAATTTAATTAATTTCCTCTGCTGCCAGTCACTAGACTTGCAATAAATTCTCCAGGTCCAGCAACTCTCAAAAACTTCCTAAGTCATAAAGAGGCTGCGATATGTTTCCATGGAAGGAATACTTCTGACAGCAATAAAATCAATATCCTTGGTATCAAAGTGTCAATCAACTGGCAACTCAAGGGAGTGTCATAGCTACAGTGCATCTTGATTTCAGGAAAGAATTCCATAGATTTTCTCAAGACTTTCTTAAGATCAAGATGGAGAATCATGTATGGATAGATGGACTTATGGCTGGCTGAATGATTACACCCAGAGAGTCTTGATTTTAATCAATTAATTTCAACCTAATTGAAAGACTGCTGAATTCTAATGTAGTTTCTCATCCTGAATTAGAGGTGATTCTAGGCACTCAGGGTTCATGCCAGTGAACCACAAGCTCTTGGAAGGTTGTACTAACCTGTAAAGCCTTTGAAGTTGGTTTGACAAGTCATCAGAGCTCCAGCCTAACCAAGTTCAAAGTGGAACACCATAGAGTGGTACATCAATTGATAACTTTGGTCACAGCAACTCAAGAAACTTCCTACAGAGGTGTGGAGTGGTTTATTGGTGGATTCTTTATTGGTGGAGGGACTCCCCACATTGACAAAGAGAAAATCCTTTCTTGTTACTGGGCATACATCATGTGAAAGAGGGTTTGAACTTCTTCCATTGAGCTATAGAGGTCAGAATCAATGGACAGACATTATAAGGAGATTGATTATGGTTCAGTCTAAACAAAAAAAAAAAAATGTTTAACAAATAGCTGTTGGAAAACGAAAGTCATACACTTGGACCCAGAGAGAGGCAACTGGGGGTTTAGTGGATAGAATGCTAGGCCTGGAGTCAGGAAGACCTGAGTTCAGATCCAGTCTCAGACACTTCCTAGCTGTGTCAACCTGGACAAGTCACTTAACCTCTGATTGCCTGACAAAAAGGATCTACTGGAGAAGGAAATGAAAAACCTCTTCAGTTTCTTAGCCAAGAAAACCCTATGTACAGTTGGTCTATGAGGTCACAAAGAGTTAGACACGACTGATTGACTGAACAACAACAATTGACCCAGAGGTACCTCTGCAAAGGTTATCCCCAAAATAGATTTTTTTAAAAGGAAAAGGACCCCCAAGTATAAAAATATTTATACCAGCTCCTTTTCATAATGGCAAAAGAACTGGAAACTAGGGGGACACCCATTAACTGGTGAATGGTAACCAAACTATGGAAGATCAATGCAGTGGAATTCCTACTGCACTATAAGGAATTATGAAGGAGAGTTTCAGAGAATCCTGGGAAGACTTGTATAGACCTATATAGTAAAGTAAGCAGAACCAGGAGGATGATTTATATAATAACAACAACATTCTACAGACAAAGAATTTTCAAAGTCAAGAACTCTGATCAACACAATGACTAACCACAATTCCTAAAGACTAATTAGAATACATGATACCCACCTCTTGACAGATAGACTCAACATGCAGAATGAGGCATACATCTTTGGGAATGGCCAATTTTGGAATTAATTTTGCTTGATTCTGAATACTTGTTACAAGAATTTTATCCTTTTCTTTTTTTAATGGCAGGGAGAGGAAATAAATATTTGTTAGTGGAAAAAAGTTTAATGAATTGGTTACCCTTGTGGGATACTGGGATTCATGGGATGAGTGTTTCAGTGAAAAGGATGCCACTTTTGAGGTCAGAGAACCTGGGTTTGTATTCCACCTCTAACTTTGCTAACTGTGTAACCTGAGCTCTCTCAGCTCAGCCTTCTCATCTATCAAATGAGAGAATTTACTAAATGACCTCTACCGTCTCTTCTAGCTCTAAATCTATGATCCAGAACAGACCAAATGGCTGCCTATCCCAGAGAGTATATGGACCCCCCTCCTACTTCCTTAGAGGAGGCTAGCAAGTTGGTTAAGGTGACCTGAAAGATTCTTCTCGGTTCTCAGGTTCCAAAATTCCATGTAGGATATATCACATAAAGGATATAGTGCATAATACATACACGTAAACATACATATACATATATTTACACATGCATGCAACAAACACGTGTCTGCATGCACACAGTTTCCTGTCAGCAGGCAGGAGTAGGTTTGCCAGGGAGCAGTTGGCTCACATGTGGGGGAGTCAGCTCCAAAGTCATTGGGGCAGAAAGGCTAAACAATGGTGGAGATAAGGAAAAGGCTACATCATCTAATTTCACACAACACCAAGTCTCACAGAGGTTATGACTCCCTCAAGGTCACAGAGAATTTACAGCAGAACTGGGGATGGAGTTCTGACTCTTTGACTCTGAGGCTAAAGTCCTTTCCATTAGAAACCACCACCTCCCCTTCACCCCCACCCCCCAAAAAATAACCCAACGAAGCCTCTTGGCAGTCCCTGATAAAATCATCACCCACCAACACCCCCTTCCCCATGACACATGGCAAGGGTCCATTTAAACCAGATGAAAGGGGGCGGTCTAAAGAGGATCTAAGACATTGATTCATAGCTCACTAGGCTAAGAAGGGATCTAGAGACCATTGAGTTCAATCCTATCATTTTACAGAGAAGGAAAAGTTCTGACTCCAAGTTTTCTGAGTTCAAATCCTGAACTCTTCGCATTACACTGGTCCTTAGGATTTCTCTTTACCCCTTCTCTAGCTAGAATGCAAGAGAATCTTTCTTCACTTTCTCCTCTTTTCTTTTTTCTATCTCTTCTAGCTTTCTTTTCTATTTTCTCTCCTCTAGACTCTGTCTCTTTTTTCTCTTCTCCCTTCTCTATCTCTTCTTTCTCTTTTCTCACTCCTCTCTTATCTCTCTCTTCTTTTGTTTTCACCTCCCTCCCCCTCTTCTTTCTATCCATTCTATCTATTCCAATTCTTTTGTCTCTTTCTCTTTTCCCTTCTTTTCTATCTCTGTTCCTTTCCCTCTTAACTTTTTTCTCTTAATCCTCCTCTATCTCTTTTCTCTCATTCTCTCCCTTTCTCCCGTTTTGTGTCTCACTTCTAATGCTGAAATACTCTGCTCACACCAGCCCCAAATTCTCCACTACTCTCCTGGTCTCCTTGCCCTTTTGGTCATTGTTACCCCAATCCAGTCAAGCCAGGCCTTTGGACCCTATTTGCCCAACACACACACACACACACACACACACACACACACACACACACACACACACACACACACACACACCCTCCCTCTGCGGCCTCCTCCCTTTCCTTTCCTCTTTCTTCTTTCCCCACCCCCTCCCTTTCCCTTTCACCAAACCCACTGAGGCAGATTCTCTTACCTGGATTCACTTTTGCAGAAGGTGTTTCCTGGGTAGCAGAGGACCGCTCACAAAGCTTGATTCAGACTCAGCCTCTACCTATCTGTGACCCCTGCCTCCACTCCCACCCTGTGGGATGCACTGGAGCCTCCAGTGGGAGGCCCAACCCAGATGGCCCTCCCGCTGCAGCTGCTTCTGATCGCGGTCCTCTGAACTACCCCCAGAGCCCGCCTGGAGGCAACCACGCAAACTGAAAGGCAAAGTTCAGCTCTTCGGCGTTCCCCTCCCCACTGGCTACATTACCCAGTCATTTTATCCCCTCCTAGCCTAAAGGGGCTTGGTTTGGAGCCAAGAAAGCCTCCAAAGGTTTCTGGACAGCCAGTAATATTCTCCCTGAGGGTTTGCCCATCCAGAGTTAGCCATAGCCCCAAGTGCTGCTGGCCCCCAAAATCTGCTCTTCTGAAATTAACTCCCCCCGCCCCGCAGTGCCCCTCCACATTCCCCCGGGAAAAGGAGCTGTAGCTGCAGCAAGAGGGGTTCAGGTGAGAGGGGCTAAGGACTTCCTAAAAGTGATGAAACCCTGACCAAAGACTCGGGGAACAGGTTGCTTGTTTCCTAGGAGGGGAACAGGTACCTCTTTCTCCTGGAGGCCAGATTTGAACTCAGGTACTTCTGATTCCAGGGCCGGTGCTCTATCCACTGTGCCACCTAGCTGCCCCTAAATTTTATATTTTTAATGAACAAAATCTATTTTTCCCTCATTATTGGAAAAAAATAAAAACCCTTGTAATAAATGTGGGGAGGGGCAGCTAGGTGGTGCAGTGGGTAAAGCACCAGCCCTGGTGTCAGGGGGACCTGAGTTCAAGTCTGGCCTCAAACACTTAACACTTACTAGCTGTGTGATCCTGGGCAAGTCACTTAACCCCAATTGCCTCACCAAAAATAAATAAATAAACAAACAGATAGATAGATAGATAGATAGATAGATAGATAGATAGATAGATAGATAGATAGATAGATAGATAGATAGATAGATATGGGGAGTCAAACAAACCAAATTTCCATCTTGGTCATATAAAAATATATCATCATTTGCACCCTGACTCCATCTCCTCTCTGTAAGGAAGGAGGCAGGATGCTTCCTCAGTCCTGTGGAATTGTGATTGGTCGCAAGGTTGATAAGCGATCTTAAGTCATTACAAGTTGTTTGTTTAAAGATGTTATGGTTATCCTGTAAATTATTCTGGTTCTGCCCATGCTGCATCAGTTCACAATGTCTTCCCAGGTTTCTCTGAAACCATTCCTTTCATCATTTTTTACAGTGCAATTGGGTGGCACAGCGAATAGAGTACTGGGCTTGGATTCAAGAAGTGAGCCCAAATCCAGCCTCAGACACTTGTGTGACCCTGGTCGAGTCACTTAACTCTGTTTGCCTCAGTTTCCTCATCTTTCAAATGCATAAGAGAAGGAAATGACAAACCACTGCAGAACCTTCATCCAGAAAACCCCAAATGGAATCATGAAGAGTCAACAAAAAGTATTCTTTAACATTCATGTGCCATATTTTATTCAGGACATTCCCTAATAGGCATCCCATTAGTTTCCAATTCTTTGCCATTACAAAAAGAGTTCCTATAAATTTTTTGTTCATTTGGGGCTTTTTCCTCTTTTAAAAAAAAAAATCTCTTTGGGATATAAGCCTGGTAGTAACATCAATAGGTCAATCATTTTTCCTTCATAAGGGATTTGGTGAAGAAAACTTCCCTAGGGGCAGTAAGATGTGCCTGTGAGGGGGACCCTTCCTGTTGTTTCTGAGCTCTGGCCTTCCACTGATGATGTTCAGTGATTAGCAGTGAAGGAGGGGGGCAGCTAGGTGGCGCAGGGGATAAAATACCGGCCATGGATTCAGGAGGACCTGAGTTCAAATTCAGCCTCAGACACTTAACACTTACTAGCTGTGTGACCCTGGGCAAGTCACTTAACCCTCATTGGCCCACCAAAAAAAAAAAAAAAAGGGAGTGAAGGAGGAAGGAAATATCTGAGCCTGTGCCATTGTGCAGAAGGTAGGAGAGTGGGGAAATGGAAATGAGCAGAAGCTCTGACCCAGTTACTTGCCTAGCCTGGTGACCCTGGGCAAGTCACTTAATTTGTATCTCTCTGTGCCTTAGTTTCCTTCTCAGTAAAACGAGGACAATACCTGTACTACTGACCTGAAGGTTGTTTCAGAGTTGTTTAAACACATTTGCCATGAATTTAAAGGGCTTTGTTAAGGGCTAGCCAAAGGTCTTCCAATATTATTATTACTCGGCTTATACGTCCTCCCTGGACCTCAACTTCTTCCTCTGTTAAATGAGGGGGATGAGCTAGGTAATCTCCAAGGTCCCTCCCGGTTCTAACATTCTTCAGTCGAGAATTTTATGGGGTGTCTCAGAAAAGCAGTTACGGGGAAGGGGCCCCTGAACCATAAATTATCAGGAAAGACGAGAAGGGAACACCAGGCCCCCATGGCCTCTTCCACAGTAGGCCCAGCTCCCTCTCCCAAGCAGACACCAAAGTAGGTTTGGGTGGTGGGACTAAATGGGGCAGAAGGAAGGTTCCGCCCACCCCCAGCCCATTCTAAGGAGGGGAGAGGGGATTTTAAAAATCCACTTTTCTTTTGTGGAAGCCAAAGGGGTTTGGGAGGAACAGGCAGGTCAGACTAATTACAGGACAGACAAAGCCAGAGGCCACAGAACAGGTCTTTTCCTGGCTAAAAGGGAACTGAAGGGCCCCCATTCAAGACCTTTCAAATTCCAGGGGTCCTGATGTCAAAACCCTTTCCTCCCTTCTCATATTTCCCAGCCTAGATTTTCTCAGGCGCTCTTAAGGTTCATTCGGGCCCGGGAACAAGAGGCCTCTGGGGGCAGAGCTCTCTGCACCTGGGGGAAAGCCAGAGGAGGATTACTGATGCCCTAGTCAGAGACAAAGACGAGACACTGCTAAGTCCCCCCTCCCATTCTGCCTTCTGACCACTATCATGCCTATTGGAAGGCCATGATCTCACATCAATCCTCTTGTTGTTGTTGTTGTTGTTCATATATTAAAGTGTGTTTGTTGATGATGATTATGTTCATGTTAACATTTTTGGAGTCTGTGTTAGACTTGTCCAAGGAACAGAGAGATCTAGGCTCCCTGCCCAGGGCACTAGATACTACAGCAGGACTGACAAACTTCCCACTTATGCACCGTGGGAAAAGAGGAAGGAAAGGAAAGACTTTGTCTCAGTCTCCAAGAGCTGTTGAGAGACATCCTGGGAGAGCAGAGAGTCCAGTGAAGCCTAGTTTCCAATTCTAGCTCTGAGAATGTGCCAGCTGTATGACCTTGGGCAAGTCATTTACCTTTCTCTGAGATTTAGTTTCTTCTGCTCTAAAATGGAAATATTAATAACTGTAGGTTTGACATTTCAGTATTGTAGTGAAGATCAAGTGAGAAAATGTATCTAAAGTGCTTTGTAGGCCTCTAGTTAAAGGTCAACTATTATTATCAGAGTCCAGGGGAGGGGAGAAAGAGACAGAGATGGAGGGACAGAGACAGCGAGAGACAGAGAAGGGGGGAGATAGAGAAACAAAGAGCGAGACAGACAGACAGAAACAGAGACTACAACCTTATATCTGAACAAAAGTTTTACAAAGTGGCGCAGACAAATGACAATGTGGGATGATCAATAAAGGGTTGGCCTTGGCGTCAGTAAAACCTAGGTTGGAGACACAGGCTAGCTATCTAACCCTGTTTGAGTCATTTAATCACTCAGCGTTGTTGTTCAGTCTTTTTTCAGTCGTTTTTTGTTTAGTCTTTTTCAAGACCCCATTTGAGGTTTTCTTGGAAAAGATAGAGGAATAGTTTGCCATTGGCTTCTCCAGCTCATTTTACAGATGAGGAAACTGAGACAAACAGGGTTAAGTGACTTGTTCAGGGTCACACAGCTATTGTGTCCAAAGCCAGATTTGAAGGCACAAAAATTGATCTTTCTGGTTCTGGGTCCTTCAGTACTCTCTCCACTGTGCCACCTAGCTGCCTCCTCTAAGAAACACTAGGTTCTAGATGAGTTGCCCCTCTGCATCCATGGAGGAAATTCCACACAGGGAGGTCTCCATACCCATAAGACCACACGTCTATCCCCCTGCAAAATGCAATTGAGCTTAAAATCAGAGGATTGCCCATCAACTGGGGAATGGCTGAACAAGTCATGGTATATGAATGTAATGGAATACTATA
This sequence comes from Dromiciops gliroides, assembly GCF_019393635.1. Taxonomy (NCBI): domain Eukaryota; kingdom Metazoa; phylum Chordata; class Mammalia; order Microbiotheria; family Microbiotheriidae; genus Dromiciops; species Dromiciops gliroides. The sequence goes on from NC_057862.1 coordinate 47,830,364, forward strand.
GTGCTGTAAGAAATGATAAGCAGGACAGTTTCAGAAAAACCTAGAAAGACTTACATGAACTGATGCTGAGTGAAGTGAGCAGAACCAGAACATCGTACATAGTAACAGCAACACTGTGTGATGATCAGCTGTGATAGACTTAGCTCTTCTCAGCAATACAATGATCCAAGACAATTCCAAAGGACTCATGATAGAAGATGCTCTCCACATGCAGAGAAAAAACTGTGGAATCTGAATGCAGACTGAACCATACTATTTCTACTTTTTATTTTCTTTTTTGAGGTTTTTCTCTTTTGTTCTGATTTTTTTCACAACATGATTGTACATATATAACCTATATCAGATCATTTTCTGTCTTGGGGAAGGATGGGAGGGAGGGAGAAAAATTTGGAACTCAAAATCTTAAAACAAACGTTGACAACTATCTTCATGTAACTGGAAAAAAATACTATTGAGATTGGGGAAAAAACTTAAAAGATACCCTAGAAATCATCATTTTGCCAAGGAGTATGCTGCAGCCCAGAGAAGCACCCAACATCCCCCATGACTGGAACCAGAGGCAATGTTGGAAGCCCAGAGCCCCAGCTTCTGCTAATCCAGTCATCTTTTCATCTTACTAGCAGGGATGCTTATGCCTCACTTCTTGTTCTCTCCTTCGTCTGCCTGCCCCTTTAAGGGGAGGAGCCCTTGGGGCTTTGATTCCCATCCTCCCTTCTCCTCCCCACACCCAGATGCAGAATCTGCAGAAATCAACTACATCACTTGACCCTGAAGCATTACTACCTGAGCACCTCATGCCTGTCCTGAGCCCACCATCTCTGGAACATCTACCAGCAAGCCCCTTCCCGTCCCCTCTCCCTTTAAAAACTTTTTGAAAGAAGCGCATACACAAGCTTGGTGAACTATGGGGGTAGGAGGGTGTGGGCAGTGTTAGCAGGAGCCAAGGACTGGGGGCTGGCTGTCTGAGTAAGAGGGGGAGGGGTAATATTTCCCAATCCCTCCTCTCCCCCCCCCCCACACGCACACACACTTATTCCCCAGCAAAGCTGTAGTCACAGAATCACAGATTTATGGACCTGAAAGGGAGATTCAATTAGAGATTGAATTCAGTCCAATCCAATAAGCATGTATTAAACATCTACTCTTTACAAGATGCAAGGCATAGTAGATAACACTCTGGCCATAGAAGTCAGAAAGACCTGGGTTCAAATCCCACCTCTGACACATATTGGCTGTGTGACCTTGGGCAAGTCACTTCACCTGTGGCTCCTCTAGGAAACTGTAAGACTAGATTGCAGAATTAAGTGTTGACCTGACTTGGTGAACAGGATGTCCTTTCTTCCTCCACTTTCAATGACTGTCTCCATCTTTCTCTGATCTCTCCTTCTGGGTTCTCTGGCTTCCTTCAAGACTCACCATCCTCAGGAAGCCTTGCCCAATCCTCCTTAATCTTGGTAACTTTCCTCTGAGATCAGCCCCATTTTATCCTGCCTGTGGCCTATTTGTACATTTGCATTGTCTCCCCCATTAGATCATGAGCTCGTTGAGAATTGAGACTGCTTTGTACCATTTTTGTACTCCCAATACTTAACTCAGTCCCTGGCATGTATTAGGGCCTCCATAAATTCTTGTTGACTTGACAAAGACCATCAGTGCCTTGGACAAGACTTGCAAGTTGACAATGAGTGGAGTAGACTGGTATTAAATAAGATGACATTGGCAGGGATCCCAGCTGGGAAATGGTTCAACACCACCTCTAGTCATCCCAGGCTTCTCTCTGCCATCAGACCTTCTCTTTCTAATGCCAGTATTCTTTTGATGATACTTCTTGTTGTCCAGTGGTTTCAATGGGTGTCTGTCTTTTCATGACCCCATATGGGGTTTTCTTGGCAAAGATTCTGGAGTGGTTTGCTTCTCCAGCTCATTTTACAGATGAGGAAACTGAGGCAAACAGGGTTAAGTAACTTGCCCAGGGTCACACAGCTAGTGCCTGAGGTTGGATTTGCACTCAGGTCTTCCTGACTGCATACCCAGCGCTCTCTGCACTATGGCACTGCCTAATTGCCCCACCATCTAACTACCTCCGCAGAAAGCATCAGGTGTGAGACCTGAAGCTAGGTCCTGTTGACCCTGGGGCCAGGTGTCCACAGTGCCCCCATCCTTATGTGCATTATAAAATGTAGGCAAAAAAAATAGACATTTAAAAAGGACGAGATAAAGATGAATGAATCCTTGGTCCTAGAGTCATGAAGGCACCATTGGAGTTTATTTGAACAGAGAAGTGACAATGTCAGACTTGAGTGTTAGAAAACCCCTTGAGCAGTGCCAGACACCATGCCCTGGGGGGCCAAATACAAGCAGCCTTGCCTGCCCTCAGGTAGCTTACATTCTAATTGAGGAGAGATAACATATAAAAGGGCACTGAAAGCATTTGCTGGGGCAGCTAGATGGTGCAGTGGATAGAGCACCAGCCCTGGATTCAGGAGGACCTGAGTTCAAATCTGTCCTCAGACATTTGACACTTACTAGCTGTGTGACCCTGGGCAAGTCACTTAACCCTCATTGCCTCAAAAAAAAAAAAGAATGGAGCACAGAGAGGACTGAGGAGAATGGGTTGGAGGCTGGGAGGCTAATTAGAGGCTATTAGAGTAATTTAGGTGAGAGGTGATGAACTAAAGTGTGACTGTATGAGTACAAAAGAAGGGGATCAATGAAGGTATGAGGGAACAAAAACTGAGATTTGGCAAAAAAAAAAAAAAAGGGAAAGCAAGCGATTGTTGATGCTGAGGTTGAGCCTCTGCTCAGTGACTGGGAGGGACGGTGGTACCCTTGCCTGGAGCAGGAAGTTTGGAAGAAGGGTGGGTTGGGGGGAGGGGCAAACATAACAAACAGGATCTGTTAAGACGGTGGCACTCTATCCAAGCCTCCTTATGCTGTGTGATTCACCTTACCCCACCCAAAATGAAAGTGGGGGAGATGGGACTCTTACTCACTGGTCACTGTGGCCAAGTGCCCACCCTACCAAGGTAGTCCTTAGAGTCAGCAGGTAACCTGAATGGCAGGGAATTGGGGGTGGAATTTTCCCAATGGTGTCTATATAACCACTGTTCAAAAGGGGGAGGGAGTAACTGGGAGCTTTCACAGGGGAGAGAGAAAAGGAGGGAGAGTTTGTGGGGATAACAATAGATGTAGCTGAAAGATGAACAGGCAAAGAGGAGTGGGGATGTCATTTCAGATGGGGGATAGTAGCAGTACTTTAGTTTGGGTTGTGTGTTATAGAGAAGAGACTTTGTTGTACTGTGAGCCAGCAAGCTGTGGGTTCAAATCCAGATTCAGATACTTACTAATGGTATAAGGAGTTGTGAGGGTTATTGTGAGGCTCAAATGAGGTAAGCCATGTTAAGTACTTTGCAAACTTTAAAACAAGTCATGATTATGATTATTAGCAACTAATACATTATTGCTAGGAATTATCATTAAAAAACATTTTGCATCACAGACTGAGATGCTGAGGTATATGGGACCTTAGAAGTTATCTCATCAAACATTCCCATTTTATAGATGGAAAGTTGAGGCCCATAGAGGTTAAGCAACTTTCCCTCAAGGTCACAAGTAAAGGAATACTGTGTGTTTATAATGAAGTTTGGCCCTGAAGATGAGATGTGTGAATACAGTTTCCTCGCTTCTTCACAGAGGTGGGAAATTATGGGTTTGGAACATTACACATACTGCCCAACTTAGTTGACTTCTTTGTTAGTTACATTGAACTGTTTGATTTCTTCTTTCTTTTTGTCCTATAAGAGATGATTCTCTGGTTGTAGGGGACCAAAGAAATATTGAGAAAGGAGATATTAAGAAATGAAAGTTATATAAAACAAAAGGTATTAATTTAAAAAAATAAAATTCATCCTTAGTTTGAGGTCCCTTGTGATTGTAACTTTATTTCTTTCTTGGTTTGTTTTTGTTTTGTTTTTTTGCAAGGCAACTAGTGTCAAGTGTCTGAAGCAAGATTTGAACTCAGGTCCTCCTGAATCCAGGGCCAGTGCTTTATCCACTGCGCTACCTAGCTGCCCCCTGTGATTGCAACTTTAGAGATCATTTCATCTAATCCTGTCATTTTACAGATCAGGAAACTGAGGTCGAAAGAGATGAAGCAATTTGACCCAAATCACACAGAACTAGGACTAGAGCACAGGATTTCTGACTTGTCTTTGCCTCAGGGAAATGGAAGAAAGGACATATGATATTAGAAGAGGGAGCCACTCTGTCCATACAGTGGAAAGAACAGCCAATAAAATGTCTCTATCCAGAAATTCTTTGCTTTACAGAGTCGCTTTCCTCTCAACACAACAGATGCTTAATAAATGTTTGTTGAATTGGAATCAAGGCATTGCAGCCAAACTGGCTGGAGAGTGAATTCTATTTCCCTCTAGATTATCTTTATAGAATCAGAGATTTATTTCCAAGCCAGCAAAATACAAACTCTGACAGGTCCCGCTAAAGTGAAACATCCATACACCGCTGAGCAATAATCCCTTTGCCTGTCACAAGGTTATTGATGACCAATCTAGAGCTAAAAGGAAACCCAGAGGCTATCTTGTCCAACCCCCTCATTTTACCAAGGAGGAAACTGAGGTCCAGAGAGTCTAAGTGACTTGGCCAAAGTCACACAGGCAGGACTTGAATTCCAATCCTCTGGCTCCAGAGCCTGCGTTGTTTCTTCTCTGTCAAACTGCCTCCTTAACTGAGATTCAGCCAAGTTGAATGCTGAGGGGTTCACTCCTACAGAGACAACCAACAGGTAGTGATTGTTTGTAGCCTCAGTAACTAACCTTGAAGCACAGAGAGGTTGCAACCTGCATCAGTGGAGGGGGTCCTCACACTAATGATAACAGATATTTGGAGTATTGAAAAAATATTCCCAAGGTTAGGTAGAGATGTCAACATTCTCCAATAGACTGTTGACTATATTAGACAACGTTTGTGTTAAGATGCAGCCCTGTGGCCTGCAGACCACTGAAGAAAAGTAAAATGTCCCTGTTGACAGTACTTCCAAAATTCTTTCCAGGTTCCAAAATCTATCTGTCCCTGAAATTCAGCCAGCCAACAGTGTATGATGTCTCCATTTTGAGATTATGTAAATTCAAGATGCTGGTTTCTGGAAAATGAATTTGTCCCCCGTTGCAATGAAAACCTGGAATTTTGCATCTTGAGTTGATTTAAATAGGAAGACCATAATTCGTATTTCTTCAGAATTTTTAAGATTTACAAAGCACTTTCCTTGTGATCGCCCAGTGAAATAGGGAATTCACATATTATCACCCCCATTTTACAGATGAGCAAGCTGAGACTCAGATGTGAAGTTCCTTACTCAAAGTCACATATCTAGTGTCAAAGTTATGATTTGAACTAAAGCCTCTCCTTGTCCTGAAGCTAGGGTTTATAAAACCATTGGACCCACTGTCTAAACCCTCTGACCTCTCTGAGGGTTTTTGTCTGTTGGAATTGCTTGGTATATATCTTAGAATAAGCTATTAATTTCTGTCTGTTGCCTGTAAGGTTTTGTGTCTAGTTACCTGGTCTCTTCTCAAACAGAGATGGGGTGTTCTAGAAAGAATGCCAGCACTCAGTTTCAGAGGAAGCCCCAAATCATAAGGGAGACAAGCTACATCTCCCCTCAACTCCCTCCGCTTCCGCTTCCATCTTTGCAGTATTCTTTGTCTCCATACCTCCTGGGAAGGGAAAGGGACTTGAAGTTTCCTGCCTTTGGAGTGACCTCATTCATTCATTCATTTATTTATTTAGAGTTTTGAGTTCCAAATTCTATCCATCTCTTGTTCCCTCCCTCTCTCCCCTCCCCCGCCAAGGTTGCAAGCAATCAGTATACATGTGCAATTGTGTAAAACATTACCATATTAGTCATTTTACATAAAAAAGACTCAAGTAAAAAAAAGAGAAAGCACAAAATAGCGTGCTTCGGTCTGTGTTCAATCTAGGTCAGTTCTTTCTCTGGAGGTGGATAGTACGCTTCATCATTAGTCCTTTGGTATTGTCTTGGATCATTGCATTGCTGAGAGTAGTTAAGTCATTCACAATTGCTCATAGAGCGATAATGCTGTCACTGTGCACAATGTTCTCCTGGTTCTTCTCACTTCACTATAAATCAGTTCATATGAGTCTTTCCAGGTTTTTCTGAAATCATCCTGCTTGTCATTTCTTATTGGGGTGACCTTAGCATGAAGATGAGGACAGGTTTGGGGTCCAGGCCAGAGAAGAATGGCAATGCATTCTGGTGCAAGACTGAGGGCAAGTATGAATGGACCAGTAGATCAGGACTTTGGAAAAGCAAAACTGGAGGGACCCCAAGGAATGAAATTGTCAATGTTCTACCTACTGCCATGTTCTTAAAAACTTCTTGGACTTTTCTGGATATGATGGTATGGAGCAGGAAACAAGCCTGAGTCCTTAAGGCTCTACCAAATTAGAGATTGAAAAGAGAGAAAAAGGGGCAGCTAGGTTGTGCAGTGGATAGAGCACCAGCCCTGGATTCAGGAGGACCTGAGTTCAAATCTGGCCTCAGACACTTAACACTTGCTAGCTATGTGACCCTGGGCAAGTCACTTAACCCCAATTGCCCCCCCCCAAAAAAAACACAAAACAAACAAACAAAAAGAGAGAGAGAGAGAGAGAGAGAGAGAGAGAGAGAGAGAGAGAGAGAGAGAGAGAGAGAGAGAGAGAGAGGAAAAGACCTTGGAATAGTGGTAGCAAATATCAGGTTAAAGAAAGCAGGTTACTACAGGGACACTGCTTCCTCCCTTGCTGCCGGCACAGGGGCCACAGATATCATTGATAGGGGACAGAGAAAAGTGACTTCAATAACATTTTCTTTCTTATTCATTTATTTATCTATCTATCTATTTATTCATTCATTCATTCATTCATTTATGTACCCTGGCCCAGCTCTCTATGCACTAGGCAATGTGTTTTCTCATATGTGCAAATATATTCCCCTTTCCAAAATACCAGGTCATATCCAGAGGAAAGAGGTTCTATGCCCTAGGGGATCAATACATTTTTATGTAGAAGTTGGTGCTTGAATTAAGCTTTAAGAGAAACTAGAGGGGTGTGTGGGTATTCAAGGAGGACTAGCACCTCTGGTGTTTGCAGAATACTTTTCAGGGCTGCTCATCCACCTTTGGTGCCCACCTGCCACCCAACTCTCACCTGTGGCTCCAAGAAGCTGCTGCATGTATAGTGGCCAAAGCCTGGTAAAAACAGTCTCAGCAGATGGGCTAAACCAGGTTGAGGGTAAGCCAGGAACCTCAAACCCATCAGTGAGTTAGGGGGGTGTCCACCCCAAACATGTGAAGACTCCCCCTGGTGGAATGGGTGGATAAGAACCATTTGTTCCAATGGCCATGAAGGCAGCTGAAACAGGTGCTGTGGAGAGCTTGGAGCTTGGTGGGATCAAATCCCCCAAGGTTACCCACCCATCATCTTGACTTTTGTCTTGTCAATTGACTTCAATGACTCTGGAATAGAGGGTGAAGCCGATGACTTTGTGCAACTCTACCTCACTTAAATCTAATTTAAGAGCAAGTCAATGCATCACCCTCGTGATATTATTAGTCCTCTTTGAAAATGAAGGATGAGCAACAACAAAAGAAACTAGAGATTCTAAGAGGAAGAGGTGAGAGGAGAGCAGGCTCCCTTTCGTTGTCCTTGGGAGCAGCTAAACCCTGCCCCCACACCAGAGGAGGGGAACACAGGCTGGACTCCCATTGAAGCTAGATTTCCTTGCCCATCTTGGAGCTCAGGATGGCTACTATCTCCTCTGGAGGAGATCAAAGCACTACCATCTTTCCCTTCCCCCTCCCCGAAGGGTGGGCCTCCCTTGTTACTTTCCTCCCTGACCTCTCTGCTTCCCGGTGGTCTTGGCTCTGCTCTGTGTCTGTGGTCTGCGCTTGGCCCTCAGCCCTCGTTAGTATCCCCTCCCCACTCCATCTGCAGAAGCACTTATTAAATATCCCATTACTCATCTGGGTTTTTTAATCTTGCTTCATACATCAGCTGTCCCTCTGGCCTCTTCCTTATTTGGTCACCACCACTTTGGGGAGATAAGCACAGATAGAACTGGAAGAGCTCAGTGGGTGTGTCTGTTTGTCTGTGTGTCCATATATTTGTGACTATAGGCAGGAGGGGAAATGAAATTGTGTCTATATTAAACGAATCTGTATGTGAAAACTACAGGAGTATCTATGTTTCATTACCTGTGATTACATTACTTCTATTTCTGCATGGGTCTGTATGAGTGAATATGTTTGTGTGTGTCATACCTACATGTCTAGATGAATGTGTATGGCATGTGTCTGTTGGGGTGTGTGTGTGTATAAGTGTGACTGTGAATACACACATGGGTGCATAGGCAAATCAGTGTTGGTCTGACCAGCAGCCTCTTAAGGTGGAAAAGAGCTTTGAATTTGGAGTCAGAAGCCTGACTCAATTCTTGTTTCTGACATTTCCTATCTGGGTAAGACCAGTCTCTGAGCCTAGAAAATGGAGTGTCTGAGGTAGGATTAGAACTCGGGTCCAACACCACGCCACACTGAGGAAAGGAGGAAAATAGCAAAGACTAAGGTGGTGACTGTGTGTGGAGAGAGAAGTGGATAAGAGATGTTAGAAAGGTTTTTCCATCTTTTGTTGTCTTTTGCTTATTTTCAGTCATGTCCAGCTCATTGTGACCCTACTGAACATTTCCTTGGCAAAGATACTGGAGCAAGTTTGCCATTTCCTTCTCTCCAGTTCATTTGATAGAGGAGGAAACTGAGGCAAACAGGCTGAAGTGACTTGTCCAGGGTTATAGGGACTAATAGGTGTCTGAGGCTGGATTTTAACTCTGGTCTTCTTCACTCCAGGCCCAGGGACCCTATCCACTGAGCCACCTTGCTGCCTATAGTCTGTGGCTAAAGCTGGTAATATTTGGCAATGGATTGGCTATGTCGGGGTGAGGGAGAATGAGGACTCAAGGATGATTCCAAGGTTGCAAGCCTGGGTGACTGGGAGCATCGTGGTCATAATGGGAAAGTTCAGGAGAGGAGGAGGTTTGGAGATTCTTCTTTGAACATGTTGAGTTTGGGATGTCTAAAGGACATCCAGCTTATGATGCAGGCCTGCAGCTGGAGAGATATTAGGGCCAGATATATAGATCTAGGAATCGGCTGCATTAGAGATAATCAAACCGATAGGAGCTGATGAGATTACCATGTGAGAGACTATAAAGGGGAAAGAGCTCAGGAAGATACCCATGGTAAATGGTTAATGGGCATGACCTGGATGAAGAGTCAGAAAAGCAGACTGAGGAGTGTGTTCCCCTCAGCCAGCACACAGGCAGAGGAAGATTCTCTCTTAACTACCTCCCCACTGGCTCCTAGTTCAGTCAGAATCAGGCCCTCTCTGGTTGGACAATAGAAATTCCAATCTGGAAAGTGAATAACAACTCCTTGATTATCATAGAATCAGCATTATCATAGTTGTCAGACTACACCTGTAAAAAACGAACAGGTTGGACTCAGAATCTTTTTTTTTTAACATTTTCTTTTTCTCAAAGTTACATGTAAAGACAATTTTTAACATTCATTTAAAAAAATCTTTAAGTTCTGAATTTTCTCTCTCCCTCCACCTCCCCATTCCCTGAAACAGTAAGCAATTTGATACAGGTTATACATGCTCAATCATGCAGAACACATTACCATATTAGTCACGTTGTGAAAAAAGATGAAGCCTAAAAAGACACCCACACCCACCCACCCACACACACACACACACACACAGAGAAAAATAGTATGCTTCAATATGCATTCAGATTCCATTAGTTCTTTCTATTGATGTGGAGAGCATTATTCACCATGAGTCCTTTGGAATTGTGTTGTATCATTGCATTGCTGAGAAGAGCTAAGTCATTGACCGTTGATCATCATATACTATTGCTGTTACTGTGTACTATGTTCTTCTGGTTCTGCTCACTTCACTTTGGATCGGTTCATATAAATCTTTCCAGGTTTTCCTGAAATCCATTTGCTCATCCTTTCTTATAGCACAATAATATTCCATTACAATCATATGCCACAACTTGTTCAGCCATTGCTCAATTGATGGGCATCCCTTGGACTCAGCTTCTTAAAATGCTTTCTAAATCAATGATTCGATGATCTTTGCCACCCCTGTAATCTAATTAGAACAAGGGACAGGGGCAGCCCTTTACTAAAGGATGATGCTGTGCAGCCTTGATGATTGACGAAAAAGAATGGTGGAGGCTGAGTTCGAGTTGGGATCAGATGGAAATAGGGCATCATTCTGCCTGGGATTTAGGTGAGCCTCTGGCTAGATTACAGATATATTTTTTAAGTGTTTATTAAACATAACCACTTCATTTGGTTTGGTTTTGGTTTGGTTTTTTTGGTGAGGCAATTGGGGTTAAGTGACTTGCCCAGGTTCACACAGCTAGTAAGTGTTAAGTGTCTGAGGCCAGATTTGAACTCTGGTCCTCCTTACTCCAGGGTCAGTGCTCTATCCACTGCGCCACCTAGCTGCCCCTGATTACAGATATTTAAGAAAAAATTTCCATGTTCTAAGAAGGAAATTTGTCAGTTTTGTGTTCTCCATTTTGTGTTTTTTTTTTCTTGTATCTTATAATTGCCTTCAAATCTACTTTCCTATACTCTGTGCCTACCTCAGCTCCCCAGTGCTACCTCTCACTGCAATAGGTCAAATATCCCCCAAGACCCACCAAATGTCCGGTAATGCCCAACACTGCTCCCGGTGCCCAGGATCACAGGCTTTGGCTGGCACAGCCCAGAAATCCAAACCCCAGTATTCCCCTGGCAGCAAACTCTGCAAGGAAATCCCAAAGCGACCATGGGCAGCAATTTGGGAGCTGCTAAAAATAAATGCTGGTTGAAAACCTAAGAGAGTGTAGAAAACCAAGCTTGAGAGAAACCGCAAAAAGGCATGGGAAGCTGATCTGTAGCAGGCATGGGATGCTATGCTTCATTCATCAGCCAATGGTACCCACACCCCTTGGTTGTGGGACATCTGGATACTGTAACGATTGGAATAACGCCACCTGCTGGATACTTACTGTAGAAGAGTTCTGCCCATGAAGGGAAGGTCTTTGAGGGCAAGACCAGGAGTCTTTTCTTCAGGAGTCAGGAAGTGACGCGGACTAGTGGGAGGAGGAAGGAAGAGACTGGCACTCAAGTCTCGCTCTCTTTCCTGAGGACGCTGGCGGAGAAGGGAGCTAGAAATGTGCTCTCCCTTTAATAGATAGGAATCTAGGCCTTTCTCTCTCTCTTTACCAAATTCTTATTCTCCTTAATAAATACTTAAAAACCTAACTCTTGCTAAAGCTTATAATTTATTGGCGACCACTCATTAGATATTTTAGACAGACTAGCTAGAATTTTAACCCTTAACAATACACTAGTCAAGCAATCCAGAAATATTTATTAAGAACCTACTATATGTCAGGACCTACTGTGGGGATATAAAGAAAAAGTAAAATAGTCCTGGCCCCCATAGAGCTTATATTCTACTGGGGGGGGGGCGGGTAAGATGCGGTAGTAGAGATAGGAAAACACAAAAAATATTTTTTAAATACAAAATACATATGTGTGGCTTCTTCTTCTGCCCCTCCCCACCCCCCTCTTCTTTCCTCAGCCCCACAAGTTGGAGCAAGGAGCATTTGGACGGGGAGAGCTGGGAAATGCCCCTCAGAGAAGTTTCAAGTCACTTTTCTGTTCTCCCTAGTGCCTGGCTGGAAGATAAGGCATCCAGGATCTTATACCCTAATTTTGTTCGTTTGGAGCTTTTTCCTCCCTTTCCTCTCATATACAATTAATGATGTCCTATCCTACCAAACCCACCAAATACTACTGCCTTCCACACATGTGCTGAATTCTCTTTCTATTCCTCTCCACACACTTTATGCCAACCAATTCTCTTTCTACCCCCCCCCCCCCCCACACACTTTGCCATCCTGTCTCCATGCCTTTGCTAGAGCCATTCCCTATACCCAAAATGCCTTGGTCCTCGTCTATGGAATTCCTAGTCAAATAAATCTTCAAGCCTGACTCTTCCAGGGAAACTCCCCTGATGTCACCTGTCAGTAATGACCTTTCCCTCATCAGACCACACATGTCATATTGTGTATCACAGTCATTGGGGTTGGTCTTTTCTCCCTAATAGACAATAAGCTCCCTGGGGGCAAGGTTCAGATGCCTTTATAAATGTCATTATCCACTGGTCCCTAGCATAGTGCTCTGCTCACAAATACATAATAAATGTTCATGGAATTGAACCAAACTGAATTGAACTAAATTGTGTTAAATCGAATTGAAGGAACCAACCAAAATGCACTGAATTGGATTGAACCTGAAGGAAATGAATCGAACTGAATTGTCTGAACTGAATTGAAATAAGCTTAACTGAGCAAAATCGGACTGAACTGAACTGAATTGGACTAAGATGAAGTGAAATGAATTATGTGCCAGGCTGAACTGAACTGAGCTGAATGAAATTGGATGGAAATAAATGGAATTAATTTGACCTGGACAAAAAAAAAAGTTGAAACAAACAATTAATTTGAATTGAAACAAAATGAATTTATTTGAATGGAATTACAACAAAGTGATTTGAATTGAATTGAATTTAGAGAAATGAAGTGAAGTGTCGACGATGGGCACGGAGCAGCTGGCCCAGCTCAGATTGTCAGGTGCTGCCAGCACTTGCCTCCTTCCAGTAGCCGGGACTCAGGCTCCATGGGCTGGGACTGGCTCAGTGCTACCTCCCTCGCTCGAGGTGACCCACCGGGCGGATAATTACAGGGCATTAGGCTGATTGCCTTTTCCAAGCGCGACAAATCGCCGCCCTAGCCTCGCAGCGCCTCCTCGGCGTTCGGTTACCGAAGCTGCCATCTGAGGTTGGGGAGATCCCCTACCCCAAATCCCTCTCCCTTTGCCCTTTCCCCCCTCCCCCTCCCCTTCTACTTCTCCTCCGTCTCCTCCCTCCCCCCTCCCTCTCCCCCTTCCCCTCCCTTTTCCTGCGTGACTCCGAGGCTGACAGTCTCCCTTGCAAAGCGATGAAAAATATCTTGACAGAGCCTTTGTTGGTTTTCCATAAAAGAAAATCGTTTCTACAAAGAAAAAGCCTCAGGTAGCTTTTAACCAGCACTGGGGAAGCCCGGGGCAGAACGTGTTTAAGCTGGAGGCGGCTGTCACTGGGGGAGGGGAGGGGGGAGAGAATGAGAAACAGCCTCCCTTTCACCTTTCCTCCTTCCTTCTCTCCCTCCCTCCTTTCTTCCTGACCTAACTCCCCCCTCCCTTCCTCCGTTTCTCCTTTCCTTCCTCCCCTCCTTTTTTCTTTTTCTCTCTCCCTTCTTCTCTTTCCTTCCCTCCTTTTCTCGTTTCCTCCCTCTTTCGCTCCTTTTCTCCTTCCCTAATCCCTTCCTTTCCTCTCTTCTCCATTCCTTCCCTCTTCTTCCTTTTTCCCTGAGAGGCCCTCACTGCATTAGCTGATGGAAGTCGTTGCTGCCCGGGGCTTGATTGAGTTTGCTCAGGCAACGACCAGTGGGAGAGAGAACCTTTCTAAAGAGTAGGGGAAAAGAAAAATCAATATTAATCAGGGGCGACTGGCATTATCATAAGAGAAATTTTAAGCAGCTGTTGGCCTGATGTGGGGGAGGGAAGGGGACTTAGCACATGTCATTTGTAACTTGCGCTCTCGGAGGAAGGGGGAGGGGAAACGGGAGGAGGCGGGGGAGCTGGTGCTGGGAGAAATTACGAGCCGCCTGGGGTCGTTCTTTTAAAAAAAATAATATATCTATTGAACCTGCATTATTAACGCAAACCCTAGCATGGGGGAGGGGAGGCTGAGTCTCTAACTGGAGTTAAGAGAGAGATGAATATATTCATTCCACTCAGAGTAATTGAGTGAACAATTGGAGTGTTTCTACAGCCCATAAAACTGCCTGATTTGTGGAGAAAGGAACCATCAGCCAGACTTGATGGAGTAGGAATCAGTAGGAGGAGGGACCTAGCCAGGGGCTGAAGATGTGAGGTCCGGAGGAGAAGGATGGCGAAGCTAAGGCAACTAACTGACCGGGAGCTAAGACTCCTCGCTTTGGTTCTTCACTAACCTTTCTTCTCCTTTACTAAATCTTCTCTACTCTACAATAATAATAATAATAATTAAAAAAAAACATCTTTTGAAATGGTCTCTTTCTCTCTCCTCACACAGCCACCATCTGGGTTCACGTCCTTAGCTCATCATCTCTTACTGGAAAAAACCCATGGTCCTGTTCCCCAGTTCTCCCTTCTCCAATCCAGCTGCCAAAATAATCTTCCGAAGGTACAGGCCCCTCATCGTGTTACTCCCCCTCAAGAATTTTCAGTAGCCCCTCATTACTGTAGAATAAAAATAAAGCTTCCTCAGCACAGAAATTAAACTTCTTCCTAGTGTATTGGGTCTACCTTTACAGACTTCTCTCCTGTTAATAACCTTTACACACTCCTCATTCCAATCAAACCAGCCTACTTGTGATTTCTGAGCTTAGGATCTCATCTCTCACCTGAGGATCTTTGCTTCCCATCCCACTCCACCCCCATGTCTGAACTGTACTCTCTCCTCCCCTTTCTGTCTTAAAATCCTTGCTTTTCTCTGAGGCTCAGCTTACATATAGCTTCCTACCAAAATCCTTTCTTGGTTTATAGTTCAAGCCCCTAATTTTACAGATGAGGGTACTGAGGCCAAAGGAGGTGGTGACTTGCCGTCATAGATAGGATTTGAATCCAGATCCTTTCTCTCTTGAGGCATTATTCTAGCAGAGGAACCAGGTTTATCAGCACAACCAGGTGTTGAAATGTTGAAACAGTCATGGAGATCAGGGGAGGATGAAAGATGCTGAACATCTGTTGTTAGCTATATCTCACTTCTCAATCTTTCTTATATTAACATACCTTCTTATAGGTTTATATTAGAATGTAAGCTCCCTGGAGAAGGTACTTTTTCTCATTCTTCTCTTGGTGTTCCTGTACCCAAAGCACCTTCCTAAATAAATGCTGGTTGAATTGGATTTACCCTATAACACCTCTCCATGCCAACATCTGAGGAGCATAGACTTGGGGCTTGAAGGGCTCTTCAGAGTCCAATCTCCTCAATCCATATGAGAAAACAAACTCAGAAAATGTTAGAGGGACTTGCAGAAGTGGGATTCGAACCAGGAATTCTGACTTCAAATACTTTCTACTTCACCACAATGGAGACCAATTTCTATAATCCCCTCCCTTTACATTATCCCAAGTACAAGCACTGGGCATCTCCCTTGCTGTGTGTAGAGACCCCAAACCTCCTTCCTGTGCTCCCACTGCCCTTGGAACGACTTTGAGAAACTTGGAGGTTTTAGAAAATTTGTGAATTTACAACTGGAAGAAGGGAAACGATTTGAGCCTCTATCTCCCCAGGTGTCAGTTTTCCCATCTGAGAAATGGGAGCAGTAACCCCTTTTTTGTATAGATTTGGGGGAAATGAAACTTGCTATTCTATTTCCCTGCTACTTGTAGGTTCTGGAGCCTAAAATAATAAGCCTGGAGGGGATCTGGGGAGATCTAGCCAAAGCAAGAGTGTCCAGAAGCCAATCTGTGAATATGGACTCGGGGCCATCTGGAAGCAGACTGCCAACTCCCCAGGAGATGAGACAGACTGAAAAATCACATCCTTTCCTTCTCCCTGGATAAATTGTCATTCAAGGCATTTTGAGGTACCATTTATGTAGGGTACCTTATACCATATTATAAATGTCAAATGTTATTGTTATTGAGTAGCAATGAAAACACTGGATATAATTGCATTGTGAGTGAACAAATGGAAAGGCATTTATCAAGCACTTGCTGCGTGTTCTAAGAATCATTATAGAACAAAACCCTAACACTCCAAGGATATGGGATTTTATCCATTTTATTCACTTTCCATGATGGAAGTCACAGCCCCTGCACCCACGATGATGGACTGTGCAGCATCCTGTGTTTTTGTAACCAAGACACTTCAACATGCTGTGGCTAATGCTCCAGTGATCAGCCTGCTTCCTTCTTCACCTAGAGCACTAACTTTCAAGACAGAGGATCTGGATTTAAATCCTACCCCTGACTGCAAGTCACTCTACCTCCTTGTCTCCTCATCCATATAAAAGGACTCTGAGATCCCTTCTGCTTCAAGACCATGAGCTGACTAGTCGAAGAACCCAAGCACCGTGCCACTGTAAAGCCTTTCCAGGTGGTGTCAGAGCAACCTGCCAAGGATTCCATTCTACCCGAGGCGGGCTTGGAGAACCCAGGTGACCTTCTGTTCCAGCAGGAGGCATCTGAGGGGGACTTTCCTGGATGGATGCTGGCAGTAAACTGAATGAAGGCTTGCTGAATACCAAACAGCTCTAAACAATATTACAAACATACCATATGAGGGGCAGTGCGGCATAATGGGTAGAGAGCTGGCCTCTGAGACACAGAGAGACCTGGCTTCAAGTGTTCCCTCTGAAACAGACTGGCTGTGTGATTCTGGACAAATTACCTAACCAACCTCTCAGTGCTCTAGGCCAGGGATTCTTAAACTTTTTCCAATCCCACCCACCCAGAGCAATTTTTCTTTTCTTTTTTCTTTTTCAGGGCAATGGGGGTTAAGTGACTTGCCCAGAGTCGCACAGCTAGTAAGTGTCAAGTGTCTGAGGCCAAATTTGAACTCAGGTCTCCTGAATCCAGGGCTGGTGCTTTACACTGTGCCACCTAGCTGCCCCGCCCGAGCAGGCATAGAGGTATATAAAATAGGTAAACAAATCAAACATTTACTCCTAAATTGAAAGAAACAGCCCCTGCCCCCAAGGAACTTACATCCATGTACATCCTCGGGTAATAACACTCACACTACCTCCCCTCCAAGAGAGATTGTAAGGGAAGCACCTTCATAGGATCACGGACTTAGAAATCATCTGGTCTAGTTTTATAGATGACTCTAAAAACCAGAGACATTAAGTGACTTAGACAATGTCACCCAGATAACCGAGATCTGGATCTGAAGCCTGCTTCTCTGACTCTCAATCCAGTTCTCTCTCTCTCTCTCTCTCTCTCTCTCTCTCTCTCTCTCTCTCTCTCTCTCTCTCTCTCTCTCTCTCTCCTGCCTGTTACTAACATTATCATTTGATATAATAGGTCCTAGTCTCTTTAAGGGGATATTTGGCAGCCATTGTTGGGAACAGTCAAACCCCTAGTCCTTTTTCTCAGGGAGCTCCCAGCATGCAGATCAGTGTAACCCCACCAATGGCCCAGTAATACACTGTTCTACACTGGTTCTCCTAAAGAAAGACTGAGAATAAACACTTCCTCTGTCAAGCCTAGGCTCCTTTCAAATCCACAGTATTGGCTCCAAGATCTAATAATTTACCATATTATTATTATTATATTGGGTATTATTAGTGGAATTTTTAAAAGAGCATTTGCCTGAAAAAAAAGAATGAAAATTGATTTTAAATGGAAAAAAAACCATAACAAAAGCTAGAAAGCCACATTGCAAAGGATCCTGGCGTGTCTGGGATCATTTCCCATAAAGAAACCAAGTTATTTGGGCCATATTAGTGGGTAGCTAGGTGAGTCAGTGGTAAGAGCACTGGCCCTGGAGTCAGAAAGACTCCTCTTTCTGAGTTCAAATCTGGCTGCAGACACTTACTAGTTGTGTGACCCTGGGCAAGTCACTTTACCCTATTTGCCTCAGTTTCCTCACCTGTAAAATTGAGCTGGAGAAGGAAATGACAAACCACTTTAGTATCTTTGCCAAGAAAACCCTAAATGGGGTCATGCAGAGTTAGATATGACTCAACAACAACAACAATGCTAAGGAATGAGTACTGCTGGGATATCCCAGCCTCTTCCCTGTAGGGCACCCAGAAAAGGCTCTCTGGGTGGGAGAACAGAGTTGACACGACCTGGGTTGGGAACAAACACTAAAAGTTTAAGAAAGAATTTTCAAGATCTCCAGAGCCCAGAATCAATAGTTTCTATTTAGGGAAATAATTCCAATCCTAAACCCCAGCTTTTACCCTAAAAGTAAAGCTAGGAATTGCCATCCCAAAGTTTCTCCCTTCAAATAATGATGCCTACAGAGAGGTCATTTTGTGGCTGGCTTTTTTCCTCTAAAACTTAGCGTGAAGCTACAGTTCAAGAAAACAGACACAAAAGTCTACCCTAAACAAAAATAAAAATCTACTCCGGGACAATGTTTGGTGTTAACTGGGTGTGCCGATTTTGGACCCGAAAGTAAAATGAGGCAAAATGAAATTCTCCACCCCAGAGGACTGGAGAGGAAAGAAGGGAGGCTTTTAACAGTACCATGATGTCACAGTCTTTGGAGCTGGCAGGGACCTTAAAGGTCAGCAGAATAATCCAGTGCCATCATTATAGCCATTAGGCCCAGAGTAAGCATAGCATTCTGCCCATGGTCATATAATTAGTAAGGAACAGAGCTCAAATTTGAACCCGGGTCTCCTAGCACCGGATCTAACCCAGACTTCCTATTCAGACTTGACACTCTTAGCCTTTTGTTCCTCTCCTGGTAGGAATGACCTACATAGAACCCTGTGCACTGACCTCCCCCTACCCTACCCCCCTTTAATTCAACAAACATTTTACTGATGCCTACTGGGTTCAAAGCTCTGCACTCTGGAGGGTACAAAGATGAATTAAAAGCAATTCCTGACCCCCAGGAACCTCCAGTATCGAGAGGGAGGTGAGGCTGGAGTGCATATAATAACAGTACAAGGCAGAATGTTGAAATGTCAGTCGAGGGGTGTGACCACCGAGTGTTTCAGAAGAGAAAGAAAACATCTCTGGCAGAGGATGGTCAAGAACATCTTAATGGAAGGGGTGACGTTTGAATCTAGTCTGGAAGGATGGCTGAGAATTGGGAGGCAGAGCTCAGGGAGAATTTCAGGTGGAAACAATGAGATAAACAAAGGGAATTTCTAGGATGCCATCAGGAGAGAGTAAGAACTACGGTTTGGCTCCAGAATGGGAAAAGGGAAACAGATGCTGGAAAAAAAAGTAGCTGGGAATTCAGTTGTGGAGGGCCCAAAGTGTCTAGTTAAGGAATTTCTGTTGTGGGTCTTTTTTATTTTTTATTTTTTTGCAAAGAATAGGGAGACACAGAAGACTAATGATGAGCAGGGAGAGTGACGTGACCAGACCTGGACATGAGGAAGATTAACCCGGGAGGGTGGATTGTAAAGGAAACGCAGGAGAAAGGATGACCAGCTTAAGAGGCTGGCACAAGAGTCCAGACGTGACATAGGGAGATCTTGTTCATTGCCATAGGAATTAAAATGTATCTCCTGCAATTAAAATCCGGTCGATGACGTCTATCTCTATCATACCCTCTCCCCATCCATTCCTGCTCCTGCCCTTTCCTCATCTTCATGCTGCTCTCCCTCAGGGAGGAAAACAGGAGATCTTCTCGTTCCCTCTGAGATGGGGAGGGACAGTCTCATCCTTCCGGTGGGGTTCACAGTATAAAAGAGGATCCTACGGAGAGCAATACTGAGCCCAAAGAAATTAAATGACAATGATAATAGCTGACACCTACATGATGCTTTCTGTGTGCTAAGAGCTTCATAATGAATATCTCATTTGATCCTCCCCACGACCTGGGAGGTAGGTGCTATGATTACCCCCATTTTACAGATAGAGAAACTGAGGCAGGGACAGGCTAAATGACTTGCCCAAGGTCACATAGCTAGCAAAAATATGGGGCCAGATTTAAACTTCTATCTTCCCAACTCCATGTGCCTGGGGCTCTATAATAATAATTCTGCTGATAATGATGGCATTTCAGGCACTGGGGCAAGGCCATGAAAGCACCCAAGTGTGACCAGTATTTTGGTGTGTGTCCTGGGTTTGGAGGGGGAGGGGAAGACTCCTATCACCCATCACATCACATCAGCTAGGCAGCCATCTTTTCTGCTTAAGCATAAGGTCAACCCTGCCTAAAAGGGGCAGTGACATGAAAAGAACACTTTGTCTGGGAGTCAAAGGACCTGAATTCGAATTCTACCTCTGATGCAAGCTGCCCGGTGACTTTGGGCAAGTCATTTAAACCTCTCTAGGCTTCAGTTTCCTTATCCGTAAAATGAGGGGTTTGAAGTGGCTGAGCTCTGGAGTCTCCCAGCTCTAAATCAGTGGTGCCAAAGGAACATCCGCCATGGGTATGGGAACACGAGAAAGACATTGTCCACGGCTCGTGTGAACATCTGAGCAGCACGATGCAAGAGAAATGGATGGAAACAGGATTTTTTTTTTAATAGAGGAGAAAATTGGCAGTGTCCTCAGGGAACCTGCTCTCCTCCTACTTCCTGAAGCACTAAAGCCCTGATGTCCAGCCAACCAAACTTTCCAAGCAGGCAAGCCCATCCCCTGGTCAGAAATGTGTCACGGGAGTGGGCCCGGGGCCACAGGGACTCAGCAGGGAACCTCGGCTGTTTCAGAGGTTAGGAGTTCAAATCTCAGCTTGGTCCCCAGCTCAGCCCACTGGCAAGCTCAGCTTCCAGATGGGAGCAGGAGAAAAGGGCTGAAACAAGATCTTAAGCTTGGAGGCTGGAGCTTGGAAACGGGTGGAGAGACGCCAGAGCACTTCCTGGGGAAAAAATGGGCCTGATGGTTCAGTGACTCTATGGTGGAGAGCCAACAGTGCTATGATCTCATACTCATTAAGCGCTAGCTATATTTCTCCACATCCATTATCTATGTTGCCAATGAGCAGGTGACTCCAGGCAAGAACACAAGGTCCTCGATGTCAAGTCGTAAGAGAGCATAAAACTATTCAATCCAATTCCATTATTTGATAGATGAGGAAACTAAGGCACAGAATAGTTCAATGACTTGCCCAGGGTCACAGAGCTAGTTCCTGAGGTAGAATTTGAACACAGGTCTTCCTGACTCTAAGTTCAGGAATCTATCCGAAAACAATGAGAGAAATGGACAGTGGTCAACACCAAACCATTAGTCATACATGGAAGACTTCCCAGAAGTCAAAACACACCCTAAAAGATCTTTGGAATAACAGGATGGAAAATTTTGATGGGCTTCTTTAGTCCAGACCCCTGGCTTATACAAATAAGGAAATTCAGATTCAGAGAAAGGAAAAGACATCCCCCAAATCAAATAGAGGGTTTCTGGCAAAGCTAGGGTGAGGATCTAGGTTCTTTAGCACTGGATTTTTTTTGTTTGGTTTTTTCCCCATTTCACAAATTTGTAACTGTGTTTCTGGGGAATTTTATTTTGATTTTTGGAATGGATCTGTCATGTCATTGGTTCAAGGAGTTCCCAGAGAGAAACTCCCTCTACCAACACAGATCAGTATCTTCTCTACAACTTATAGCTCCTGGGGCATTGAGATATCAAGCGACTTGCCCAGAGTCACACTGTTCTGTGTCAGAAGTAGGACTTGAACCCAGATCTTCCTGGTTCTTTGGCCAGCTCTCTATCCACTGTACTACACTGCTTCTCCTGAGGAATAGAATCCTAGACTATGAGATCTATAGATTCTTCACAATATAGGATCTTGGAGGTAGAGAAAAACTTGAAGAAAAACCTGCCTCCCTGACCAGAGGACACTCAGTTTCTGCTTAGATAACTCCCATGATCAGCATCTTGACACCTCACAGAACTCATTGTTCTATTATTAGAGAGTGCTGAACATTAGAATTCTGACTCCTGGGGCAGCTAGGTAGCACGGTGGATAGAGCACTGGCCCTGGAGTCAGGAGGACCTGAGTTCAAATCTGGCCTCAGACACTTGACACTTACTAGCTGTGTGACCCTGGGCAAGTCACTTAACCCTAATTGCCTCACTAAAAAAAAAAAAAAAGAATTCTGACTCCTCCTAACTCTTTCCTCATCCCCCATTCCACCATTGGTCCTTGTGCTCTCTGGAGTCACAAAAGATGTGTGCTCTGTCTTACACAGAGCAAACTTTTATTTATTTATTTATTTATTTATTTATTTAGGGGCAGGGCAATGAGGGTCACACAGCTAGTAAGTGTAAAGTGTCTGAGGTCGGGATTTGAACTCAGGTCCTCCTGAATCCAGGGCTGGTGCTTTATCCACTGCACCACCCAGCTGCCCCCCACAAAGCAAACTTTTAGATAGACTGACATGACACTAGTTCTAGACACCAAGGCACCCAGCATCACGGGGCAAACTTACCCACAGTGATAGAATCCCTGACATTCTTTCAGGTCATGGCTGTTCTCTTTACTGTTAGGATAACTTGATAGAAAAAAGTAGGAGAAAGGTAACTCACCTGGACCACTTCTCTGGGAAGGGGTGGGAAGTGGGGAGTCAACAAGGCTGACAGGGCTCATAGAGTTACGGCTAGACAGGAGCTTGAAGGATGCCTAATTGGACCTTTTCTTTTACTACTGACTAAACCTCAGTCCAGAGTAGAGAAGAGACAATAGGAGCAAAGCCAGGAGCCAAATGCAAGCCCTCTGTTCCCCAGGTCACCGTGCTGCTTCCTACATTGCTCAGACCATGAAATTCTACTCAAAAACATTCATTCCGGGGGCAGCTAGGTGGCGCAGTGAATAAAGGACCAGCCCTGGATTCAGGAGGACCTGAGTTCAAATTGGACCTCAGACATTTGACACTTACTAGCTGTGTGACCTTGAGCAAGTCACTTAAAAACCTCATTGCCCCTCCACAAACAAACAAAACAAAAAACAAAACCAAGAAAACCAAAAACATTCATTCTTCCCCTTTGCAAAATAAAGTCCATGTTCTTGATCCCGGATTTCAAGGTGTTCCACAATTTCTCTATCGGTTTTATCTGCCATTTTACATGTTCTATGTTTCAAATTGAATTATCATCCATCCCCTTCTCATCCTTCCCTCTGCCATAATACTAACTGGCATTTATATAGTGCCTTGATATCCTATCCTAAGTACCTATGACACATGAGGCAGCTAGGGATGTGGTGGGTAGAGTGCCAGGTTTAGGGTCAGGAAGACTCATCTTCTTGAGTTCAAATCTAGCCTCAGACACTTACTAGATGTGTGACCCCAGACAAGTGACTTCACCCTGTTTGCCTCAGTTTCTTCATCTGTAAAATGAGCTTGAGAAGGAAATGGCAAGCCACTCCAATATCTTTGCCAAGAAAACCCCAGATGATGTCACAAAGAGTCAGACACAACTGAACAACAACAACATGACACTAAGAGGAGGTAGGGACTCAAGAAAAATGATGGGAGCTGCCCAGCCTCCATCCTCTTCCTCCAGGGTCATCCTGCACTCTCCCTTTTGCTCTATAGGGTTTGGTACCCCTGCATCTCCTTTGCCAGTAGATGACCTTGAATTTCTTGAGGAAAAAAAGACCAAGGGTGAATAAGGTTTAGAGCTCAGCTGACTTGTAAGCAGGGTAGATGATCACTTACCTGATGTGATGTGAGGGCATAGGGAAACAGGGAATTCCACATGCTGCCATTTTACCTCCCTCTGAGCCTCAGTTTCCTTATTTGTAAAATCAGGGGAATAGACTAGAATAATATCTGAAGTCCCATCCAGCTCTAAATTCATGATCCTGTGAGCTCCCTCTTTGCTACTGTTACCATAGTGTCTGGCATCACCCCATCGGTTTCCTCCCCTTGCAGCTAGCACAGTGTGGCGGCTCGAAAAATGATCAGCCTTGGAATCAAACAATCTGTGTCTGAACTCTGACTCTAGTTGCGGGGCCCCTGGGCAAATCACTTAATGTCTCTGAGCCTCAGTTTGCTCATATAAAATGGGGTTAATAATGTTTGCATTATTCATCAAGGGATAGTGGTGAGGAAAGAGTTGTTGATCATGTGAACTAGTATCATATTTGTTCAGCCACACTCTCTCACACAGATTCTCAGTCAAGGAGAATGAGTTTTTCCAGCTACTTTCCAAGGGACCGAGGTAGTTTGAAGGCTCTGGGAACCCGGCATGAGAGAGCCTAGGAGAGAGAGGAGAGAGAGGGACAGAGAGCATGCCATTCAAACTTCAGGGACTTCTCAATGTTGCTCCCTATAGCCAAAGCCTGCTGAAGGGGGTATCCACTCAATAAAGACTTGGTGGGGGGCAGCTAGGTGGCACAGTGGATAAAGCAATGGCCCTGGATTCAGGAGGACCTGAGTTCAAATCTGGCCTCAGACACTTGACACTTACTAGCTGTGTGACCCTAGGCAAGTCACTTAACCCTCATTGCCCCACCAAAAAAAAAATAAATAAAGACTTGGTGGGTTCCCCATACCCTTTGGTTATAGGGGGGTGAGTGGAGATAGGTGGGAAAAAGGGAAGATGTAGGATCCTCAGCCACCTCCCCATCACCACCCCCAATACCCAAGGACTGTATCCTTCCAGAAAGTCAACACTTTCTCCATTCCTTCCTTGAGCTGAAGTGTTGAAGGAGACATTGGAACTCCATATGGTGGTGATTCACTCCCACTTTTCTCTTCCAAATGGGGCTTGGCAAGCCTGGGCATTAGGTTTGAGGAGCTGAAATAGTCAATCCCACATCTCTTCTGTCTTCTCTGATGAGGAGAATGATCTTTAGAATAGAAAGGTTAGAACAAACATAGAGAAGAGGAAACGGAAGCCCAGAATTGGTGAGAAGAGGGTAAGGAAGTACTTAGCTACCTTCCATAAGTTTCTGTTGCCAGATCCATATGGATGACATCTCAGGCTCCCGAAAGAATTGATGGTGGAAATTTTTGAACTCCAGTTAGTGATCTGTAAGAAAGGACAGAAGGGCAGCTAGATGGTGCAGTGGATAGAGCACCGGCCCTGGAGTCAGGAGGACCTGAGTTCAAATCCGGCCTCAGACACTTAACACTTACTAGCTGTGTGACCCTGGGCAAGTCACTTAACCCCAATTGCCTCACCAAAAAAACCAAAACCAAAACCAAAAAACCAACAACAACAAAAAAAGAAAGGACAGAGAAGTACCCTAAGATTGGATTGGGCAAATATCATAGCTATTTCCAAAAAGAGGCAGAAAGTGGATTCTGAAAATCTGGAGAGCTGAATATAGCTCCTGGAAATTTTAAAAATTTTTTAGAAAAGAATAGTTAGCTAATTGTCTATGAGAACTTAGGAAGGGAAGTAGTAATCACTGGGAGACAACATGGGTTTACTAAGACAAAATTCTGCTAGATTAATCTGATTTGCTTCTCTCTCTCTTTCTCTCTCTCTCTCTCTCTCTCTCTCTCTCTCTCTCTGTATATCTCTCTTTCTTTGATTGTCAGAACAATGTTATAGAATAGCATATCTTAATTTTGTCCAGATATTTGAAAAGTTTTCTCAGAACATATATACACATAGATATTCACACATACTATCTATCTATATGTACATCCATTCATATACACATATATGCATATATACATAAATATTTTATTTGTATATGAGATGGAAAGATCTCCATTGGACCATGGTTATAGCAAGGTAGACTTATAAGTTGTTGAAAGACTGTACTAAAAGAGAAGTGAATAATGAATTAAACTAACCTGAGGTAGGAGTGGAGGGAAGTAGAGGTCAGACAGAACTGTGACTTCAGACCTTTCCTGTTCAATGATTTGTCAGCAGCTCTGATAAAGATGTAGATTGCATGCTTATCAAATTTTTATCTGACACAAGCAAGGAGAGAGAACTAATTCACTGAGTGACAAAATTGTGATCCCAGTTTTTAAAAATTTAACTCTTTTCATTTAAGAAGCACTTATTTTCTCTCCCTCTTATGCATTGAAAAAGGTAAAGAAAAAGAAAACCTTTGTTATAAATATACAGTCACCCATGTTGGTGGCCCAGTTTCCCTGCTACCAGGAAGGACGGTGTTTGAGGATTGGGGCATGGCTGGTATATATTTCACAACCGGCTCTCTGTAAAGGCTCAAATTGAAAATTTAACAATTGGCTCTCCCAAACAGATCTAAACTGACTCCAACACATGCCTGACCTTTTGAGCTTAGGGGTTCTGAGAAACAGTGAACTATGTGGCTCTGGTTTCTGCACTAATTTTGTCATCAATATGGTGGGTCCTCAGGATAGACAGAGCTATCGGTAGTCTAAGTCCAACTGGCCCAGATTGGAAATGCATCTGGTCAAAAGCTCTTTCACTCATTCATACATATACACATAAACATAGATACACACATGCATATACATACATAAATACGTGTGTGTGTGTGTGTGTGTGTGTGTGTGTGTAAGACTGGGCTTCCCCATCTCACTTGGCCTAGAAGTGAGGAGGGACTAGTCATTGGCCCTATCCCACTCTGATGGCCATATAAATATATACATACATATATGTGTACATATATACATATATGTTTGTATACATGCGTGTAGGCAATGCACTCACATATAACACATGAAAAAGGGTTGGAAAAGATTAGGCAGAAAGCTATCCATTGTCTTCAAATATATGCAAGATTACCATTTGAAGAGGAATTAGATTTATCCTATTTGGCCCAAGAAGGCAGAGAGCTCCAGACTGAATTCCAATCCCAACCACAGACTGACCCTAGCCATGGACTGACCTCTAACCTTGACCACAGACTGACCCTGAACATTGGCCAAATCCTGGATTCTAACTGCAGTCACAGACCGATCCCTTAACCCTGGCCCCAGATTAACCTGTAACCCCAGCCACAGACCAACCTTTAATCCACAGATTAAACCGCAACCCCAGCCAAAGACTTGCCCTTAACTCTGCTAAGAGACTAGCCCCTCACCCTGGCCATAGATCATCAAGAAAGCAAATCATAAGGTTCCTTACTTTGGGATCTAAGTCTTCTCCATCCATTGTCTCGAGGGAGCTTTAAAACAACCCTGGGAAGTTGACAATGTTTGCATTTTTAAAACGAGGAAGCTGAAAGCCCAAGATTTGTCCTGGGTCAGGCTGCTGAATTAGTGCCAGGGGGGCTAAAACTCTCCACTGCTCTTTATGGGACTATGTTGACTTATAAACTGCTTTCTGTTTAACGTTCTTCCCAGTCCCTTTGGTTCCCACAGGCTTGTAGATTCTGAGCTAGGAGAGACCTAGTCCAACCCCCTAATTTTACAAATGAGGAAACTGAGGCCCTAGGAATAAACTGCAGAAGTGGGATTGAAATCCAACTCTTCTGCCTCCTGACCCAGCATTCTTCCCCCTATAGTACTGCCTCCCACGCTATAAAAGCAGATGTCATAGTTTTGTGGGAATTGGTAATGAATTCTGGAATTCATGCCGACCGAGTCCATGAAATTGAGCTGACATGGAAATGAGAGGCAAGGACCCAGGCACTGAATCTCAGATGGAGCGCTGGGCTGGGGTCCCAGCCTAGATGGAGGAGAACATTACCTCCACTTTCTCCGTGTCCCTGTGTTCCACAGGCTCCCACCCCTTCCTCTCCTCCATTCTTTCCTCCCCCACCCCCATCCTCCTACCAACCCAGCCAGGGAATGAATGTGCTTGGGGAGGGGCCAGTTCCAATTAACTAACACGTGTGGCCCCATGGGAAGCAAGAGGGGCCTCTCCTGACACCGTCAATGAATCCTCACCTACCAGACCAGATGAATCCAGACCAGGACTAGTTTTTGTTGGGTCAGAAGGAGAAACAATTCACCTTCAGCTCTTCATTAATAATCTCCAGTCCACATCTCTCTAGAGGGCTGTCCTCCTTTCTGCCAACCTCCTAGGATGGATGGGCTATCACCCTGGGGGTTCACCTCCTCCCCTGGGGATGGGAATGTTTCTCATTAACAGTGAGGTCAGAGGGCTTGGGAGGCCAAGAAGTCAGAGGCAAAAAAGAAGAAGAAATCCATTAAAATTACAAGCAATCTCTCCTCGCATTTGGTTCTTTCTTCTTTACTTTTATTCATTTGGGGCGGGGGGGGGGGGGGCAATGAGGGTTAAGTGACTTGCCCAGAGTCACACAGCTAGTAAGTGTCAAGTGTCTGAGGCTGTGTTTGAATTCAGGTCCTCCTGAATCCAGGGCCGGTGCTTTATCCACTGTGCCACCTAGCTGCCCCTCTTCTTCACTTTTAAACATTTGAGAGCCATGGGATGCAATGAAATGGGCACTTAGTAGTCCCAGAGTCAGAAGACCTGAGTTTGAATTCTGACTCTAATACTAACTGAGTAAACCTGGACTGGGACAACTAGACGGTACAGTGGATAGAGCACTGGCCTTGAAGTTGGGAAGACCTGAGTTCAAATCTCACCTCAAACACTAGCTGTGTGACCCTGGGCAAGTCACTTAACCTTAATTGCCTTTAAACATCCGAGGCCATCTCCAGTCATCCTGATGTCTATCTTGCCACCAGAACCAGATGGCTCTGAAAGAGAGAGTGAGGATGGTAACTTTGCTCAGCCCTCCCTCACTTAAATCCAATTCACTGCAAATCATGACATCACCTCCCCATGCCATGGCCCTCTTCAAGAATGAAGGACAATCAACAACAACCCTGAACAAGTAACACAAACTTTCCCTGTCTCAGTTTAGCATGGCACTCGGGGCAGCTAGGTGGCACAGTGGATAGAACACCGGCCCTGGAGTCAAGAGTACCTGAGTTCAAATCCGGCCTCAGGCACTTAACACTTACTAGCTGTGTAACCCTGGGCAAGTCACTTAACCCCAACTGCCTCACCAAAAAAAAAAAAAGTTTAGCATGGCACAGTGGAGAGAACATCACATTTGGAGGCAAAGGA
Source organism: Dromiciops gliroides (assembly GCF_019393635.1). Lineage (NCBI taxonomy): Eukaryota > Metazoa > Chordata > Mammalia > Microbiotheria > Microbiotheriidae > Dromiciops > Dromiciops gliroides. The sequence continues at coordinate 47,859,160 of NC_057862.1, forward strand.
CCTGGGTTTGAATTTTGTCTCTGTCATGTGCCATTTGTGTGATCTTTGTTGTTCAATCCTGTCCAATTCTTCATGACCCTATTTGGGGTTTTCTTGGAAGAGATAGTAGAGTGTTTTGCCACTCCCTTCTCAAGCTCACTTTACAGATGAGGAAACTGAGGCAAAGAGGGTTAGGTGACTTGCCCAGGGATTTGATCTTGTACGATCTAGGTCAAATCATTTAGCTTCTTTCTCCCTTTAGAGGTTGGGTCCACTGGGCTCTATGGTCCTTCCCAGCTTCAAATCTATAATCCTATGGTTCTATAATCTGGGAAATGGGGTAATAGGACTTGTACTATCTACCCATGTCACAGGAAGTTGGGGGAAAGTACATTCTAAACCCTAAACCTATTGTTTGTTTGTGTCCACCATATCATAGGAAGGACATGGACAAACCCAACTGCTTTGAGGGGAAGGAAGCCAAGGTAGCTACTGAGGCACGGGTTGAAGGAATGAGGATGCTTAGCCTGAAGAAAAGACAAAAACAGGACGTGACAAACATGTCAAAGCCTACTCTGAAGAATTAAATTCAATTCACTGGATAGAGCACTGGACTTGCAGTACAGAAGAGCCGGATTCAAATTCCACCTCAGACACTTGCTAGCTGTTTGATCCTGGGCAACTCACTTAATTTTTCTGGGCCTCAGTTTCTTCATCTATAAAATGAGGGGGTTGAACTTGACGGTCCTCCCAGCTCTAAATCTATGATGTGATCTATCAAGAACCAACTATGTTCCAGGTACCAAAGAAGAAGCCTAGACAAAGTGTTCTAGGAAAATTTGAGAGAGATAACATTTGGCTGGGATCAGGAAAGGCTTTTCAGAGGACGCGGCATTTGAGCTAGTCCATGAAGGAAAAGAAAAATTTCATCAGGCGGATGATGAGGAGATCGGGGAAATGGTCTATATGAACACATGGCAATGGGAATGAGCAAGGAAAAAAGCAGAGTAAAGTTTGAATGGAATATATAGTGTTTGTATAGGACCATCACCTATAAAGCTGCAAAGGTAGAATGAACCCAGATTAGGGAGGACCTCACGTGTGAGGCTGAAGAGCATGTGTTCTGTTGTTTGTAGAGAGTTATTATTTTTACGTAGATGAGAATTAGACATCTTTTGTTTGATTTCAATTCAACATAAAAAGAACTTTATGACAAGTAGAGGTATATGACAATGATACCGACACTAATGATGAATTACTACTGAGTAAGATAGTGAAACGGGGAAGCTTAAGTGGTACAATGGATAGAGCGCTTGGCCTGGAGTCAAGAATATCTGAGTTCAAATTTGGCCTCAGACACTTACTAATGGCATGATCCTAAACAAGTCACTTAACCCTCTTTGCCTTAGTTTCTTCATTTGTAAAAATGAGCTATAAAAGGCAATGGCAAAAAAAATTTTAAAGAAAAGAAAAATCAATGGCAAACCACTCTAGTATCTTTACCATGAAAATCTCAAATGGGATCATGAAGTGTCAGAAGTGACTGAAAAACAGCAACAAAAATTGGTGAACTAGGTGGCACAGTAAATAGAACTCTCAATCCAGAGTCAGTAAGATGTGAGTTCAAATCCAGCCTCAGACACTCCCTAGCTTTGTGACTCTGGGCAAGTCATTTAACCTCTGTTTGACTCAGTTTCCTCAACTGTAAAATGGAGACATTAATAGCACCTACCTCCAAGGCTTGTGAGGATGAAATGAGATGATATTTGTAAAGTGCTTAGCCCAGTGCTTGACATATAGTGGGTGCTATATTAATGTTATCTATTATTATTATTATTAAATGTTCAAGCAGAGGCTAGATGACCATTTATAAGGGACGATAGAGAGAATATCACTTCATTGTATATGTGGGAGGAGGTAGGGTTGGGTGAAATGAGCTTGAAGGTACCTGCCAATTCTAATCTCCTATGATTTGCCCAAGATCACATTATTCCCTCCCACAATCTAGCCACACTGGCTTAGTTGCTGCTCTTCACACATGACATTCTATGTCGTGTCTCCATGATTTTGCACTGACTGTCTCTTCCTTTTGAAGGATGCCTTTCCTGGCTACTCCCTCTCCCCACCAGCTACTGCTAACTTCCCTCCCAAAACTAACTTGCCTTCATTTGCATAAATTACAAATATTTTAAAATATGTATACTCTGTCTTCCATTAAAATGTAAGCTTCTTGACAGCAGGGACTGTTTTACTTTTATTTTTGTATCTCCAGAATCTAGCATAGTACTTGGTACCTAGAAGGTGCTTAATCCATGCTTCTTGCTTGATGGCTTTGCAAGGGAATGACACACATGGGACTAGAACTCATATTTTGATTGTCAGCTGTAGACATTTCTCACTAGGACACGATAATCAAGAAAACTCCATCTATGACTACAAGATGGTACCCCAGGAGGAGAGTCCAACTCAACTCAATGGAAAGAAGTATAGGGACAGCTAGGTGGCGCAGTGGATAAAGCACCGGCCCTGGATTCAGAAGGACCTGAGTTCAAATCCGGCCTCAGACCCCTTGACACTTACTAGCTGTGTGACCCTGGGCAAGTCACTTAACCCTCATTGCCCTGAAAAAATAAATAAATTTTTTTTTTTTAAAAAGGGAGCCATGTTGATTCATCCACCGGCAGTGAGAGTAGGGAAAAAAGATTCCCCAGAGTTTATATGGGCTATACATGTATTAAGCACTTAATATATGCAAAGCATGGAGGATACAGGGATGAATGATGGCAGAGTCCTTAATAACAGCAAGTTTGTACTCAACAGGGGAGGGGGGAGGAGGATACTGTGTGTACACAGAGAAGTATTATCCAAGGTAGGATGTGATAGGGACACAAGAAAACAAGCCCAAATGCTCCTGGACAATTAGAGACCATGAAGGCCACGGCTGGGGGGATGGGCAGTATGAGTGGACAGAAGGGCATGTGAGAGCTGTCAGGGAGGCAGAATCAATAGCACTTGACAATTGATTGAATGTAGAGTTGAGGCAGCCAGAGAATGAGGCCTTCTCAGTTTTTAAATCCTCCTTTAGCCTTCAGGGATATCTAAAATACCCAGACAGTATCTGACCACAGGGGCCTTCTGAATGGGTGAAATGAATCCCTGAGAGAATGTATATTTTGGTGCCTTCCAATCCCTCTCACTTTTTTTTTTTTTAATGGAGAACACCTGACAGCTTGGAGAGATGAGAGATTCAATTCAGTTCTGTTTTTTTCCAGTTTCTTTCAGAATCATGCAATCTTTGTGATGGATCATAACCAGTACACCCACTTCATTTTACAAACAAGGAAACTGAGGCCCAGAGACGTAACCCAGTGAGTAATAGGACTGAAATTTGAACCCAAGCCCTCTGACACGACTCTTCCAAGATCACCCAGAAAATGAGTGACAGAGACAGGAATAAAACAGGGGTACTTTGACTCTGAGCTGTCTCTTCTAAGAAGCCTTCCATGATGACCTCCCTGAGCTTGCACTGATTACCCACAGCTAATGATTATATTGCCTAATGGTTATGTCTTACTTAATACTTGCTTCTATATCATCTTGTCTTTTTCCAAATTTAGCACCCCAATTCCAGGGTTTTCCCCCAGTATGCCAGCCATGCTGGAGGACCTTTGGTATTTGCTTCCTGGGCCCTAGGAGAGCATAGCAGAAGTCTGGCTACCCCAACCTGTAGCCCTAGCCAGTCCAGAGCCCCCGGCTGAGGGAGAGCCATGAGGGACAGCTTCTGGGGAAAGACTGAACAAGTGGATCTGCAGGATTTGGCCCTAGCCACGCACTAAAGCCCCCAGGGGGACAGGCGAGATGGCTGGTTAGGTCTTTAGCTGCTCTAATTTCTATAATTTCCAGTCATCATCTCCCCGCCATGTTCCCTCTTAAAGTGTCAGGTGTTGGCTTCTGGAGAGACAGGAAAATGACTTTCAGGGGTGAGGGAAATCGCTCCCCTCCCAGCATCTGGGGAAGAGAGGGAGAAAATTACCCCAGGCCTGACAAATACAGAAACTATAAAAGTCTCCTAATGGAGCAGACAATGGAGGAGGGAGAGTGGAGCTGCTGTAATTATGCCACAGGTGAATTGGTATTTCTTTCTTTCTTGCCATAAATGGAGAGGGAATTAATTCAGCCCGTTTAGCCCGGAGGAATTTTGAGATCATTCCAGCCCAGTTCTGGATGGGGAGGGGGAGGAAAGGGGGGAAGGGGAGGAGGAAGAGGAGGGAGGGGGGAAAGAAGTGAAAGAGAAGGAAGAAAAGGAGGAAGAGGAGAAAGATGGAGGAGGAGGAAGAAGAGGAAGAGGAAGCCATGTCTTTCCTTTGAAGCCTCTCCTTAATTTTACTGGGGTGGGAGGAAAGAGGGAAGGAATAGGGAGGAGAGGAAGGAAGAAGATAGCAAGGGGAGGGAGGGAGGGCTGGGGCAAACTGCCGAGACACGCCTGCAATTTCTAATGAGATCCCGCAGGGCCCCCTCAGAGAAACAATGGAGATGAGACATTTACATGACACTGATGTTGGGGGGCTGGTAGCCTCCTCCTCCGGCTGCCTCCCCATCCTGGTCTTCTGAAAGCCCCTTGAACTTGGCCCTTCCCTTCCTGACCTGGGACCCTTTCTAGAGGAAAACATCTTGCCAACTGTGACTCATCCTCGGTCATGACCTGGAAGAACAGATAATTGAAATCCTGGCCTCCTATTTTGACTTAAGATTCTAAACCCCACCCCTTGCAAAGGGGCGGACAGCTTTTGAATGAGAAAACAGATTTGATGGATCTGAGTTTATGCTCATAACAGCGTGGGGTTGTGGAAAGAGGCAGGATTGCGAGGCAGACGAGACGGCTTTAAATCCTCTCTCTATCTGGGTAACACTGGGCAAATCACTATACCTCTCCAGCAGGCCTCAGTTTCTCCACCTATAAAACAAGAGAATTGGGACTAGAGTTTCCCTCTAGCTTTAAATCCAGCTTGAGTTCAAATCTGGGCTCTTCTATCTGCACAACCTTGGACAAATCACTTAAAACTCCCATTCCTTCATCTGGAAAAATGAGGGGATCCTTAAAGGTGCCTCCCTTCTCTAAGTCAATCAATGCTCTTCAGCCTCTCCTTACCTTCCTTAAATGTGCCTGGCACATAGTAGGTCCTCAATAAGTGCTTGGTGACTTACCTTAATGGAAGATTCCACATTGGGCATGGCTTGGAGTAGATGAATGCTGAGGTCCCTTCAGCTCTCAAATTCTGGGGTTGTTCTCCACAACTCTAAGGTTTCTTCTAGTTCTAACATTCCGTGATCAGCTCTACATGACCTCCAGTTTTTGAATCTCTTGCCCCCTTCTCCTCACTCATGCCTAGGCAAACCCCAACCCCGGAGTACCCCCACAAAATGTCTTCTCCTCCTCCTCCTCATACGCTGCCGGATGGAGGTCTTGTGGGAGGAACAGAAGAGAGGCAAGAGGCATTGGAAGGCAAACTAGGGATATCGAGGGAGCAGAGGAGGGTGAAACAGAACTTTAAAAGCCAAATAGGAGCTTATATTTTATCCAGTAAGTTGCCTCAGTCAGAATTTGAACCCAGGTCTCCCTGAACTTAAAGACCAGCAAAATCTCTCCCTTATACCTCAAGCTTGTCTTGTACATGGTAAGTGTTTAATAAATGTCTGTTGATGAAATGAGGGCAAGGACCCCTTTCGTACCTAAACTTTAGATCTTCTCTAACATGGAGTGGGCCCGCACAGAACAGGCCACTTAATCATTCAATTAACAAGCATTTAAAATGAATCTATTCCATTAGGAATCATGTTGGGTTCTGGGGCTACAAATATCCAAACAAGACATTCCCTGCCCTCAAAGGGCTTACATTCTCCTGGGCGGGGTGGGGGGGGGTCACAGAACACAGTATATACACACAAGTGCAAAATCTACTCAAAGAAAGTATAAAGTAATATGGGAGGAGGGAGGAGGGGACCAGCAACTGGGCAAGTCAGGAAAGATTTCCTAAGGAAGGTTGGCACTTAGTCAGTCAATTAGTGTAGACTAAGCACTTATATGTGCAGGCATTTACTAGCTGTCACTGCCTGGGATGCAAAGGAAGGCAAAAAACCAAGTCTCTACCCTTAATGCAGAAGGCTATGTAAAAACAGCCACTAGCAGCTGGAGGTGAAGAGAGTGAGTATTTCAGCTCTGAGCAAAGGCTCAGGGAGGTGGGAGATCCTTTCTTTTATGAGAACAGCAAGTATGTATAATGAGCCTGGAAAAACTGATACATTCATATGTCCAGTTGTATCCAACTCTTCGTGATCCAAGTTGGGTTTTCTTGGCAAAGAGCAGGGTTTGCCATTGCCTTCTCCAGCTCATTTTACAGATGAGGAAACTGAGGAAAACAGGGTGACGTGACTTGCTCAGTCATCCTGTTAGTGTCTGAGGCCTGATTTGATCTCATGAAGATGAGTCTTCCAGATTTTAAGCCCAGGACTCTATCCACTGCATCGCATAGCCCTAGATAGCCCTTAATTTAATGTTTGTTGATTGAAAACATCATCCCATGAATGCTTGTGAAAGTTCTGTCTGCTGTACTAGACTCATTTATCCAGGCAGGACGATGGTTTAGAAAGCTAGCCCAAGCATCGCCCCCCTGGGCTGCGGCTGGTCCCAGTGCCCAGATGAGCTCACCTCTGGCAGGGGTGAGGAAAAGCAAGAGGCTGAACCTGCCCCCTTCCTGGCCAGGCTCATCTATGAGACCCAGCTTCCTGATCCTGGGAGGGGATGGCAGATAGTGTTTTAATTTTCCTCTTACCTAGGATTGCTTTTCAGCGACCCCAGGGCCCACTTGGGGAGGCAGATTTCCCCTCTCGATTGCTTTCTATGTTTCTGGGCTGGGAGACAGGCCGGGGCCTGGCCCATCTCAGCACTGCATTAATCCAACTGCAAATGAGATTTCATAGCCTCAAATGAGATTAGCTCCCGAGGCTTTCCAGGCTCTGGGGAAGGGGCAGACAGACAGACAGACAGATAGCAGCAAGCAATCAGCCAGCAAGGAGACACCAGAGACACCAGAGGAAGAGAAGCTAGCGGAGCGGAGAGGTTGGATTAGGATGTAGGGGATGGGGGAGTGTCAAATGAGAAGGGAAAATTCAGCCGGAATCAGCTGTTCTTGGTCACTGAAACTACTTTCCTTCCCTTCTTCCTCCTCACAAGGTAATCCGACTCCCCTCGTCTCCCCCACCCCCATCCATCTCCACTCCCTTCTCAAAGGAGGATGTCAAGTTGGAAGGGACTTTAGGTGGTCATTTGGTCCCAAACCTCCACTGTGCAGAGGAAATAACTCAGGCCCACTTCTTCCATCCCATTTCCCTTGGTGATCTCATCACCTCCCATGGACTCATCTCTATGCTGGTGATGCTCCAGTCGCCTTATCCAGCCCTAACATCTCTGCTGACCTCCAGCGCAAGTCTCCAACTGCCTATGAGGCATCTCCGATTGGATGGCCAGTGGCCATCTTAAACTCAGCAGGTCCAAAACTGAACGCATTATCTTTCCCCCCAAACCCTCTCCTCTTCCTAGCTTTCCTATTACTTTGAGGTCATCACTGTCTTAGAGCATCTAAGTTTGAATCTCTGTTTTACCACTTGCTTCAAGTGGCCAACTCAGCTCAGCCCTCTGTTTCCCCATCATAGCTCTGGACCTGCAATCCTACAATTTATGATCGGTTGAATGAATTAAGGCAAGTCAGTGCAGGAGTTCAGGTGAGAAAATCTGGACTTTATTTTACACGAACCTTCGTAGAATTTTTCAAACTCATCTGTACACACTCCCCCTCCCCCAAGGTCAGTTTAACCCATGACTTGCCAAGGAAGATATCAGACCTTCTTCCTTCTGACCCCCAGGACCTCTTCGTTACCCATTAGCAGAGAGATTGGTTATTAGCTGGCCCACTGCTAGACTGGGAAGACCCAGGGCTAAAGATAGGCCTACCTGTCACACCAACCCTTAGTCTCCTTAAGCATCCCTCATCTTTCCTGATAAGTTGCACCAGATCAGTGTTGGGGTAGAAGCTTCAAGTTAGAAGGGCAAAAAGCCATGGTGTAATCAGAAGCCATGCTTAGTTCTTTTTTTTTTAAGTGGGGTTAAGTGACTTGCCCAGGGTCACACAGCTAGTAAGTGTTAAGTGTCTGAGGTCGGATTTGAACTCAGGTACTTCTGACTCCAGGGCCAGTGCTCTATCTACTGCACCACCTAGCTGTCCCCTTAGTTCTTTTTAAGAACAATTTTAGGGAGCCAACTTGGTGTTACGGTGGGCCTGGAGTTAGGAAGTCCTGAGTTCAAATGTAGGCTCAGACACTTACTAGCTGTGTGACCTTGGGTAAGTCACTTCACCTCTGCCTCAGTTTCCTCAGCTATAACACAGAGTATTAGGAGAGAAAAATAAAAGACCTATTAGAAGGTCATGGCTGGGGAGAACCAGCATGAGATAATGGCTATTGGGCCAGTCTCAGAGTCAGAAAGACCCAGGTTCAAATCCTGCCTTTGGCTTCATGACCCAGGGCAACTTCTCAGTGCCCAGAACAGTTACTGATCTCCATTTGTAGAAATAGTCCCCTATTCCAAGGAAATCACAGGTCTGCACCTTCCTCAGCCAAGACAAAATATGAGAGTGGGAGACCAAGTTCTACCTTTTAATAATTTATAACAAACAAGCATTTATTAAGTACCTACTATGTGCCAGACACCATGCTGAACATCAGGGATACAAAAAAGAAGCAACACACACTCCTTTCCCTCAAGGAGCTTACAATCAAATAAGCAGACAGGAAACAGCAGAGGCCTGAGCTCCAGGGAGTCTGTTCTGATATAGAAACCACTAGACTCAGGAAGACCTGAGTTCAGAGGCTGCTTCAGACACTTACTATCTAAATGACCCTGGGCAAGTCACTTAACCTCTCTCAGCCTCAGTTTCTGCAAAATAGGAAAGATAATAACCAACCCCCCTCAGTAAGAGATGATACAAATACAACACTTTTCCATCTCCAAGCCCTGTATAAATGGTATCCATCGCTATTACTGTATTTGGAGGTTCTCCATGGCTTGGCAGGTTGCCAATACCCCTTCACCCTCCCTCGGATTGTGGCAGTGTGTTGATGTCACATGCCGGTGCCATGCAAAGAACCCTCGATTTGCAATTTGAGTTTTCCAAACATTAAAGAATGATATACAAATATTTGCTATTATTCTTAGCTGTAAATAATAACAAAACCTCAGTCCTGCCACTTACTGGCTCTGGTACCTTGAGCCAATTGGTTCCCTATTGGGAGCCTCAGTTTCTTCATCTCTAAACAAATATACTAGATAAGGCCAGTGGCTGCTTAAATCTCCTGACTACTCATATGGGTACAAGTTTGTCCCTTTTCTTTCTCTCCCATGATTCTCACACCAAACCCAAGAAGAAGGAAGGGCAGGGATTGTTATCCTGTTTTACAGATTCGGAAACAGAGGGTCAGCGAGGCAAAGGAATGATGAGGTAATAATCCTGTTGTATTTCTAAATCCAGGGGGGATCATGTGGAGGACTGTGTTCAGTTCTGTGCCCACATTCTGGGGCAAAGACTCGGGAAAAGGAAGACTAGGATAGGCAAGAGCCCCAAGGTCATGTCACATTGAAGGAACTAGACATGCTTACCCTGGAGAAGACAAGGCTTCCCTCCATACTCCAAAGGAAATATGATAGTTGTCTTCAAGACTTGTGTGGAAGAGAGATGAGCTTTTTTCTGGTTGACCCGAGGGCAGAGCAGGGACATCCCTTCAAAGACTTACGGTCAACTAGCTTGCCCTTCCATATTTTAACTTTTCTAAGCTGAATATTCCCCATTCCCCTTTCATTACAGCATGATCTCAGCCTCTACTCTGTCTGGGTCACCATTTTCAAGATGTTTACCCAGCCTGTCAATGTCCTTCCTAAAGTTTGGCACTCAGTCTGGACACTGGGGACAAGCCATGGTCTGAGCATGGTGGAGCTCAACCAAAGGATTTACTCCTATTTATTCATAGGCAGAGCTAGTAGACAGAGTTCTGGACTCCAAGTCAGGAGGACCTGGGTTTGAATCCTGCCTCAGACATTTCCTAGCTGTGTGACCCTAGACAAGCCAGTGGGCCTTCATGCACCTTCTGTAAAATGAGGGGTTTAGACTAAATTACCTCCTCAGTCCCTTCCAGTTTCAAATCTGGGAGTCTGTTTTTTCAAGTCAACATTCTCCGAGGAGACAACTGGATCCTAATGGAAAGAGCGTAAGACTGAGAGTGGAAAGACTTCGGGTGATGCCCTAGCCCTATTTCTAATGAGCCCTATCATCTGGGGACAGTCCCTGACCCTCTCTGGGATTCAATTTCCTCATCTGTAGATTGGGAAATTAAAGTAGATACTCTCTAAGGTCCCCCTTGACTTTAAAATTATGGGAGTGTAAGAGTAGTTTTCGCTTCTTGGGCCCAAATCTTCCCCTTATCTGGGGAGATCCCAGGAGGCCTCATCCTGTGTCTCAAAGGAATTCATTAAAGGAGAAAGGGCAGTCAAGGAGAAAGCACCTTCCCATGTTATACTAGAGAATAATGAGACTGTGTTTGATTAGCTCCTACACTAAGGACCCAACCTGCTACTTCTCAGAGAGGAAATACAGAGAGGAGCAGACAAGAGGGTATCAAGGAGGGCACTGCCCCTGTAAGGCAGGTGAGTGGGGAGACAACCTTGGGATCAAGGCTCAAAGATTTAGAACTGAAAGAAACCTCAGAGATATTTTAGCCCATCCCCCTTCCCTTTACAGATGATGAAACTGATGCCCCCATCAAGGCAAATACCCCGAATTGTTTTCCCAAGGCAGTAAGTAGTTCATGTGAAAAGAAGGCAGTTTTCCAAAATATCGATATCTATCTTGTATGATTAAAATAATTAGATAGCTTTTGTTTTCATATCATGTTCATTTCCAATTAATTCTCACCCTACCCCCACTCAGTAAGCTAACACTCAGAACAAAGATTTTTTTGTTGTTTTTAGAAAGATATTCAGAAAATTAATGGAGTCCAAAATTATATGCAAGTATTTTCCACACATAGTCACCTATCTCTGCAAAGAAGGGAAAGAAGTCTAGTTTCTCAACCCTTTAAAAAAATTCTGTGCCTGAAAAACATGATATTTTCATATAGAAAAACCATGAACCTGTGTTACATCCAGCTTGTTTTCTTAAGTAGGTAATACATTTAATATAGTAGTACCAACCTTGCCTTGCTTGTTTGTGCCACCTTCTAAACTGTCTTATATTATTGTGTGTTTCTTGTTATTGTTGTTGAATCATTTCAGGCATGTGTCCCACTCTTCGTGATCCCATTTGGAGTTCTCTTCACAAAGATACTGGAGTGGCTTGCCATTTCCTTCTCCAGCTCACTTTATAGATTAGGAAACTGAGGGAAACAGGGTGAAGTGACTTGCCCAGGGTCATACAGCTAGTAAGTGTCTGAAGCCAGATTTGAACTCAGAAAAATGAGTCTTCCTTACTCCAAGCTCAGTGCTCTATCCATTGTGCCACCTAGTCACTCACTATTGTGTGTATTTTAAAATAATTCATTGACACTTAAAATTTTTTTTGATTGAGAGTTGTTATTACTCCTCTACTCCCAGCCCTCCCTATACAAAAAATCTTCCTCATTGTAACAAATAACCTTAATGGAGCCCAAAAATCCATTTATGGACATGTATGACAATATTCAGTTCTTTTCCAGGGCTAAGCTTCTTGGTCAATTCTAATTTCTTGGGTCTTTCAGGTAACAATGGCCCTGCATCTACCCGAAAGGAAACAGTTCTCTGTTTGTTGACTAACTCATAGCTCCCCTTCCTTTCACTTTAGCCCCATTACAGACTGAATGTCTTGATTTTCCGTAAGACGTGGGACCAGGCAGTGGAATGGGAAGGTTCTGAACAGCCGCTCCAGGCATGATGTGAACATCCACGGCCTTGTATTACTCAAGGGCCCAAGTGTGTGCCCTCTCTTACTCTATGCCAGCTCTGCTCTGCCTAGGATAAGGTCAGAGACTCAGACCAGGAGGGCCATTAGACATCATCTAGTTTCTTCCTCATTTTACAGATGAGGCCCAGAGAGGGGAAGACACTTAGGTGGAATCACACATCGAGGCAATGGCCGAGGGAGAATCAAAACTACATACAGCTGGATGCAGAGGATCATTTTTGCTTGCTGGGGGGTGGGGGAGGTCGCTATAGAGTGTGGGGCCAACACACCCATCATAGGCTTCACTTTTGGATGGAAGACCAGCTCCAGCATGTCTGGGGTATCGGGCAAGACAGGAGGGGAGGGGCAGGGAGAAACAGGACAATTTAAGGGAGCCCAGGGAAGCATTGACTTAGAAAAGCTTGTGGGGAATTCAGAGCCTCTTCATTCTCATTACCCTACTGGCTGTTATTTCTAGGGGTCTCTGGAGGGAGATAAAGCTGCCTCCCACTGCCCCGCCCATCCATCACTCCTTGGGAAAGGCTCTCAGCCCTGGAAAAGCTCATCATTCTCTTCCTCAACAAGATTTCTTCCACTAGCTCAGGCAGGCCAGGACTCCCTCAGCCTGGCCCTTTAGGCTAAATGAATCCGGAGGTGGAGAGAAGAGGGGGAACAAGATTCTTGGGTTCAAGGGTAGAAAAGATCAAAAGACCTAAAGTCAGATGAGACCTGGGCCTACATCTGGCCACTGGCACTCAAAACTATATGTTTACAAACAAGACACTTCCTTAGTTCCTCTGAGCTTCAGTTCTTCATCTGTAAATCGGGGATGACAACAACTGGAATTCCTCACAGGGGCATTGTAAGATTGAAACAAGACCATAGGGGGGCAGCTAGATGGCGCAGTAGATAGAGCATCGGCCCTGGAGTCAGGAGTACCTGAGTTCAAATCCGGCCTCAGACACTTAACACTTACTAGCTGTGTGACCCTGGGCAAGTCACTTAACCTCAATTGCCTCACTAAAAAAAAAAGAAAAAGAAAAAGAAACAAGACCATAGGATCCTGAAGAGACACTAGCGATCACCTAGTCCAATCCCCTTATTTTACAAAGGAGAAAATGAAGACCCAAAGAGGTCGAGGACCATTTACAAGGTCACACACGTCAAGAGTGGCATAGCTGAGCCAGTATTAGAACGTGGGTCATCTCCCTGAAAAGGTGATGTAGGTAAAGCAGTCCAGGGACTTGAAGGCCCATTGACTGATGTGTGTAGTTTCTTTCCCCTCACCCCATATCTTTTTGTCTTATTTTTAATTTATGGAATGAAATATGTATTTCCATAACACAGTAGAATAAAAAAGATGATTGCATACGAAACTGCAAATCTATTATGTACGACTTGCTACTCCTTTTAAATATATAATAGTTATCATGTAAATTTCTTTTTTTTTCTTCCCTCCCTCTACCCTAGAGATAGTTACCACTGGACACAAATAAGTATGTATGTATATATGTATGTATGTATTTGTATATGTGAATATACATGTGTATATGTATATGCATGTATATATGTGCATATAAGTGTCTGTGTATATGTTAAATTATTCTATAGGTTTTTTTGTTGTTATTCAGTCGTTTTTAGTCATGTTTGACTCTTTGTGAGCCCATTTGGGGTTTTCTTGGGAAAAATATTAGAGGGGTTTACCATTTCCTTCTCCAGCTCATTTTACAGATGAGAAAACTGAGGCCAACAAAGTTAAGTTACCTGCCAAGGGTCATATAACCCAGTAAGTGTAGTAGGCCAAATTTGAACTCCAGAGTGCTGGGCCTGGAGTCAGGAAGATTCATCTTTCTGAGTTCCTAAGTCTTTCAAAGGTTTATCTTTTCAATATTGTTATGTATAAATTGTTCTCCTGGTTCTGCTCATTTGACTTTGCATCAGTTCATAAAAGTTTTCCAGGATTTTTCTGAAACCATCCCCTTCATCATTTCTTTTTTGTTTGTTTGTTTGTTGTTGGTTTTGGGGTTTTTTGGTGAGGCAGTTGGGGTTAAGCGACTTGCCCAGGGTCACACAGCCAGTAAGTGTTAAGTGTTTGAGGTCAGATTTGAACTTAGGTCTTCCTGAATCCAGGGCCGGTGCTCTATCCACTGCACCACCTACCTGCCCCTCCTTCATAATTTCTTACAGCACAATAGCATTCCATCATCTTCATATACTTGCTCAGCCATTCCCCAGTTGGTGACCATCCCCTCAGTATCTAATTCTTTGCTCCCACAAAAAAAGAGCCTCTGTGAATGTTTTTGTGTGTCTGGGTCCTTTCCCTCTTTCTTTGATCTTTTTGGGGTATGGATAGAGTAGCAGAATTGCTGAGTCAAAGGGTATGCATAGTGTAGTGACATTTAGGGCATAATTCCAAATTTAGACCCACAACTAACACTTTCCTTAGTATACAATAAGCACTTAATAGATGCTTATTGACTGACTGATGGAGCAATTACCAAACTGAGAAGAGTTTATAATCAAGTGAAGGAGTTATGGCCAATAAGTGCTATAAGAGGTGAGAGAAAGGTGGGGCCAATGTAACCCAGAGGGGTGAGAGAACCACTTTTGGAGGAGTTAGGATGTGAACTTGGCTTCAGGATAAGTAGGAAGGGGCAGCTAGGTGGCACAGTGGATAAAGCACCAGCCCTGGATTCAGGAGGACCTGAGTTCAAATCCAGCCTCAGACACTTGACACTTACTAGCTGTGTGACCCTTGGCAAGTCACTTAACTCTCATTGCCCCCCCCCCAAAAAAAAGGGGAAAAAGATAAGTAGGATTAAGAGCAGATAAAGGTACCTCCTAGACCACGGGAATAAGCAAAGGATCCTGGAAGAATCATGGAAATAGTGAAGAGACTGGCGTGGTGAAAACAGAACATTTGTGTTGGGGAGTAAATATGGTTGGGCCTCAGTTTTGCAATCAATAAAATTGGAAGAATCACATCTACCTATTTTTTTTTGTTATGTTGTAGGCATCAAATGATAAAATTTAGGGGGGAAAGGAACCTTAGAGATCATCTAACCCAACCCCCTCATTTCTCTGATGAGGTACAAAAAAGGGAAATGACTGACACGAGGTCACACAAGGAAGAAGCGACATTGCCAGGATTTGAATACAAGGCCAGGGCTCTTGCCATTATATGAAACTTACTACATCTTTAAAATAAACTTATAGATGAGAAAAAATGGTAGGGATGAGAAAGAATTGTCAAAGTAAAAGTTCTATAACAGCCCTTGTATTTATGCTGTCCAGGTGACCCAGACCAATTCCTCTGTTCAGTATTAGGTCTCATTGTCCCCATTCCCCCCTAGACAGCAGAGCTGATTAGATCAGAGAAGTACCAGGAAGGTCTGCTGCTCCCACATATCTTCTTTACCATCTACCTTCTGATCCCTGGGGTGTTTATTTTATTTTTGCTTTTTAGATTCTATTTTCATTTTTAAATTTTGTTTTTATTTTATTTTCAGTTCCAAATGGTCTTCTTCTCCCAGCCCCTCCCCCACCCATTGAGAATGAGGCAGAAGCATCTGCCATTATTCAGCCTTTGAGTTTTACCTTGAAAGAAAGTAAATATCACATGGGTCAGGAAAACATATAAAGTTATTATCAGCCCTTAACAACTTGGCCTCAAATGGTTTATCAGATTAACCAAAGCTAGGCCTTGTATCCTTGAAAAACAGTCTGAAAACATTTAGAAGAAGATCGGAATGGGGGAGGTGAGAGAGAGAATGGGGAGAAAGGAGGAAAAAGTCTTAGGGTCTAGGTTACTTGGGAGATGCAGGCCTAGGGATCCTGGGCAATTGAGGGGTGGCAACAGACAGATACCGGTCCATGAGGGTCAATAGAGAAAAGGAAGGATGGGGTGGAAAGTTGAAAGCAAACCATCTATTTCATGGTTGCTAATAGGATGAGTCTTTTCCCCATAGATCCATTCACTGGGGAAGCCCTGCTGAGAAATTCCTCTCTGCTTATTGGTACTGAGTGGGGGGGCAGGGAAGATATGGGACAAAGTGAGACTCAAACAGCCAGAGGATAGTGTCTGAGCGGAAGGCAGATCCTTGTCTACTTGATTAATGGCGTCAATCTGGCCCCCCTCAGACTGTAAAAGCCATACAGAAGCCCCTGCTGGTGGGAACACAGCTCTCCTGTAGAGATAAACAGCTGGACCTCTGACTTTCCTAATGGGGCATCCCTGTGACCCAGAGGAAGAGAAGGTGTGGGCAGTTAGCCTTTGGAAGCTTGCTATCCTTCACCGAGAAGTCTGGAGGTAACATCTGAATGGGTAAGAGAACCATTGGAAGGGCTTGTCCTTCTGAGGAAATAGCAACAATTTCCCCTGAGTCTACTTTCATGGGATCAATGGCAGAACCAGCAAGACTTGGCAACCTATTAGATATGGGGAGGGGGGGGGAGCGGATGAGTGAGCGAGGAGTCTGAGATCACTCCGAGATTGGTGTGGACTTGGCCCGAGTTATTGTAAGATCAGTAGCACCCTCTCGGAAGAAATGAGAATCTAACAGAAAACGAGGTGGGGTGGGTAATGAATTCTATTTTGTACTCGTGGAGTTCAGAGTGCCTATGAGAAGTCCAAGGAGAGCTGGAAACGTAGGACTGGAGCTTTTCCAGCTCTCCATGACCTGCCCCTTCCTACCTTTCCAGACTTCTTACACCTTATTCCCTTACCTGACCCCTCCCCACCCCTTCATGTACTCTGGGATCCAGCGACACCAGCCTCCTGGCTATTTCTCAACTTGTCCCCCATACCTGGACCACTCTCTCTCCATATTTCTGCCTTCTAGTTTCTTGGAATTCCTTCAATTCTCCACTAAAGTCCTACCTTCCATAAGAAGCCTTTCCCAGTCCTCCTTAAACCTTAATGTCTGCTGGGCCTGGAGTCAGGAAGATTCATCTTCCTGAGCTCAAATCTCAGACACTTACTAGCTGTGTGACTCTGGCCAAGTCACTTCACCTTGTATACCTCAGTTTCCTCATCTGTAAAATGAGCTGGAGAAGGAAACGGCCAACCAGTCCAGTATCTCTGCCAAGAAAACCCCAAATGGGGGCACAGAATCAGACACAACTCAAATGATGGACACACACACACCTCTGAGGTTACCCACAGCCTATATCTTGTTTGTACCTAACTATTGGCTTGTTGTCCCTCCCCCTCACCCACCCCGAGCTCCTTGAGAACAGTATTTTCTTAGTCCTACTTTGTATCCTCACTGCTTAGCAGAATGCCTGGAACATTGTAGGTACTTAATAAATGCTAATCTACTAAATGAAATTCCAGAAAATGATTAGAGCTCACTATGTAGATTTCAGAGGCATCTACATAGAAGGGAAGAGAAAGGAGCCTATTATGTGCCAGACACAAACATGATCTCTTCTGACCCTCACAACAATTCTGGGAGGTGGGTGCTCCTTCATTTTACATGTGAGGAAACTGAGGCAGACAGAGGTGAAGTGACTTGACTAAGGTCACACAACTAGGAAGTGTCTGGGGTGGGATTTGAACTCAGATCTTTCTGACTCCAGGTTTGGTGCTCTATCCTGTAGGCTGATAGTTGAATCCACGGGGTGTAAGAAAGTCCCCAATGGAGAATATAGAAAAGAGAAAAGAAAGTCCTAATGTCCCTGCTTACCCAGGACATGGATGACGATCCTTTGAGGGAGATTGAGGGGACTGGTCACACGTATAGGAAAAATAGAGCAGGGTCATGAAACCTAGGGAGGAGTCTCTACCCAAGAGCATCAAACGCTCTTGAGAGGTGAGAAATCAAAATGACTTCGACATGTTGATTGATTTTGTTTCCCCAGCCTGAGACAAACATCCTGAGGTCCAGAAGTGGTCTGTCTTCTTATTGCTTCTCCAACATCCCTGACAAATGGTCACCTAACAGCTCCTTGAAGACATTTTGTAACAGGGAGCTCACTCCTTTCTAGGGAGTAGCCATTGCTCTTTTGGATACTGATAACTGGAAGGAAGTTCTTTCTTCTATTGAACTGACCTGTGCTCCCCGTCCTCTTTCCCCTCACCCTCACCTTCCCCAATTTCTACCCATTGCTTCCAATTTGGCCCTCATGGACCAAGCAGAGTAGCTGGTCATTTTTTCATAGGATGGTCACCATGCCTTCAAGAGTGACCACATCTGTAAAAAGAAGGGGAGACCACTAACTTTTATTTCTGTTATCAACAACCTATAGGTCTGTGAATGGTGGTTCCCCTGTGCTCTCATTTGCCTCTGACATCACATAGCATCACCATGGCAACAGAACCGACCACCTACACCTCAGGGGAGGGGAAAGTAGATTCCCCAGGTCTCCGTGAGAGCAGGGAGACAGTGTCATCCCCTCGTCCTTCATGGGGGGGTGTGAGGACTAAGGATGCTTGACTGCTGACCCTGACATTCCCCCCCCACCATTGACTGCCATGTCTGTGGCCCCCGATGGCATTGCCAGACCTGGAATGCCCCTACACTGAGGAAGACATCCAGCCACAGTTCTGCCCCGTCCACTCCTGTGTCTGGCCAACAGAGGCCAGTGGACCACACAGCCTCTAACTATTGCTCTAACCCCCCTGCCCAGGGGATGTCCATGCCTGTGTCGCTGCTCCACAGACTTGGAGACATCTGTGCCAGCCCCCAGGTGGAGTGGGACTGATTCTAGTTGACCCAGCAATACCAGACATTAGCACCCAAGATTACTAATTGAGTGAGGATCCAGGAAGAAAGCTTCTCCTCTGAAAGAGAATGGGATGGAACAAGAAAAGGGTAAGCCTATTATTATTCACTAGTTTTGTGAGCATCAATATTAATATTTCTCCAATTGTTTAGATGTCTTTATTTGTGTGAAGAATGCTTTACAATCCTGTTCATATAAGTTCTGGTTTGTGTCTTGGCAAGTATTTTAAGTGACTTGCCCAGGGTCACATAGGAAGTGTCAAATGTCTGAGCCCAGATTTGAACTCAGGTCCTCCTGAATCCAGGGCCGGTGCTTTATCCACTGCACTACCTAGTTGCCCCTCTTATCAAGTATTTTATATGTCTATAGTTAATTTTAAATAGACTTTCTCTTTCTATTTCTTCCTGCTGTGTTTTGTTGGTGATATAAAGAAATGTTGATGATTTATGTGGGTTTATTTTGTATCTTATGTCTTTGCTAAAGTTGTTCATTGTTTCAACTAGATTTGAAAAAATTGATTCTCTAAGGTACCCTAAGTACACTATCATATTATCTCCAAAAAGTGATCATTTTGTTTGTTGCATATTCTTTAATTTCTTCTCTTTTTTTAGTCTTATTGCTATGGTAGCATATCTAGAATGATAGTGATGATAATGGACATCCTTGCTTCACCCCTGATCTTATTGGAAAAGTTTCTAGTTTATCTCCATTAAAGATAATGTTTGCTCTTGGTTTTAGATAGATACTGGGATCTATAGGATATTAAGAAAAAACTAGGGGGCAGCTAGATGACGCAGTGGATAGAGCACCAGCCCTGGAGTCAGGAGTACCTGAGCTCAAATCCGGCCTCAGACACTTAATACTTAACTAGCTGTGTGATCCTGGGCAAGTCACTTAACCCCAATTGCCTCACTAAAAAAAAAAGAAAAAGAAAAAGAAAAACTAGAACCTCTGGTGTGAGAGCAGAATTGGACTCTGCTTGAAGCCCAGCATGACCCCCTCTAAGCTAAGAATTCTGGGAAGAGTTGAATAGAGAATGCTTCTTAAACTTAAGGGACAGTTTATGCAGAGCCAAAAGATATGAAATGTAATGCTGAGTTCTGGGATCAGCTAATGGACTACTTTGGCTGGGACAGGGAGTATGGGAAAGGGATGATGCTGGATTGAGGAGGAATTAAATGCAGGATGGAAAAGGAGCTAAGAGAGTGGCAGTGCACATGGAGAGGAGACAGATGTAAGAGACACCACAAAGGGAGAATCAGTAAGATTGGCAACTGATTGTCTATGGAGGGTGAGAGAAGAGGAAGATTTAAGAAGGACTCTGAGATTATGAATCTGTTCCCTACCTCCTCCTTTGATTGCTAAGCTCTGCTTTAAGCTCTTATAATCTATGAGACTATCATAGAACCATTTTACAGATGAGAAAACTGAGGCTCACATCTTGGAACTGGTGCTTTTTGATAACAATTACATATTGCATCCCCCTCCCTCATTTTCCTTGGTGCCTCCTGTCCAGTGATCCTACTTCCCTTCCTTCTTATCAAAACTTATCTATCCTATGTCCTTTGTCCCAGTCTTTGGGTGTCAGATCTGAGGTGTCGGATGTTTCATGTACTATTCTTTCTTCCCAGTTAACACCCGAATATTAATATCAGCCTTTAATTCTTTTGGGTATTTTTTGGCCAAGACCCAATCGAATAGATCTCTAAAGGTAACATGTGACGTACTGACGGGGGAGATAGTTTTGCATAAAGAGTGCCTTTAAATCATATTGTATAAGGAATCCCATATTTAACCTATGTGAAAATAATTTTGATGACTAGGGCTAATTTGGGGGCTAATCTGACTGGGGTACTTAATCTGGAACTTTTGACTGTTTGGCTATCTGACAGCTGTTAATTTAATGTGGGCCGTTTATAAAGTTCCACCACACTGCTCCACTCCCAAAATTGATAAGCAAAGGATTAAGAAGCCTCTTAACTAAATAATCAAAGCAGAGTTTATTTATGAGATACTATTTAAAATTAAGAATACAGGGAAATAAAAATGTACAACCTGACTGCATTGCGGGGTGCGTCTCTTTCCACTGCGCCTGGAACTTCTTTAATACAATAAGGACCTTAGCCGCCTCTTGCCTTAGGGCACTCAGGTCCTTTATTCTAACTCTGAGCCCCTTTCACTTTGTAAATCCCCTGCTTCTAACTTTCCTCTCCTTACTGCCACCACTGAACCCCCGTGTTTCTCTCTCACCGACTTTCTGTCTGTCTGCTATGTCAGTCTGCCCTTTGGCCTCTTTTCTCTGCTCCTAGTCCTTTATCCTTCTCCTGCATCCTTGTAGCTCCCATCTCTCGTCTGCCGTCCATTCTAATCTCATCAGCCGCCCCCCTGAGTCTAACTCCCAGGTCTATATATACCTTTTCTTCTCTGCACTCAAATCTCGGGGCTTCCTGCGCCCCCACAGACCAAGCTAATCCCCCAGCCAGGGCCGTGGCCGGTGACGGGGGGCCGGTGTGTGTGCTCAAGCCTCACGTGCTACACCAGAGCCCAGCCTGTACAAGCCCAGGATCTTTCGGACACCTCCGCTCAGGTTGGAGGGAGCTGGGGGCTTTTTCCTCCCAGGGGTCTGACCTGGCATCTTGTACAGCCCACGGGGCTTTTTGGCTCAGCTGAAGCGGAGGGGATGGGGCACCAGCACCTCCCACACAGAAGAGACCCTGAGGGCCTGAGGCTTTCCAATCTCAGCCTAAAGGTATGGTCCCCAAATAAAAAAAAAAAAATTCCACACCTATATCTAGGGTCTTACTGCAGACAGAGGTTAAATGACTTGCCCCAGGGCCACGCGCTACTAAGTGTCTGAGGCTAGATTTGAATTCAGGTCTTTCTGAGTCTAGGTCCAGCATCCTAGCCACTGTACCACCCGGTCACCAAAAGTCAGAGGAACTTTGCTTGAGTCCTAACTCTCCTCCTTGTTAGCATGTGATTTGGGAAAAGTTCCTTGGCTGGAATTCAATATCCTTAGTACTTTCCATGTAGAGTCTTTGTGAGGCTCTTGTTGATTAGAAGGCAGCATGATATAAAGCAGACAGAGGGCTGGACTTTGGAGTCAGGAAGTACCGGGTTTGAATCTCATCTCTGGAATTTACTAGCTGTGTTACCCTGGGCAAGTGCTCTCCCTCTCTCTGGGTGGTTGTAGACAACAGGTAGAACACTGCATATAAAGCTTTATAATCCCTCCAGAGTTATATTAATGAAAATAACTAACCCCCAACGGGACTATCTATCTACCTATTTCTCTGTATATATGCATATATGCGTACATGTATATCCATGTGTGTATACATACCTACACATATGTGTATTGTATACATGCATATATGTACATATAACAACCCTTTGGTATCTGAGTTTTGTTGATTTCTGGGGTTAATGCAAATGGATTTTCTCAAAGGGTTAAGGGTACAATTTTTCTTCTCTTCTCACCTCCAGAAATCTGTTTGTTACACATGCAAACAAGCAAGCAATACTCTGCTGTTGATTCATGCCGTGTTCAAATTTCATAATTTCTGGAAGGCTTTTCAATGGGGGGGGGGGAGGAGCAGGGGGATTCTCACCATGGAGACGCCTAATCAACACTTCCCAATGTTCCTGAAAATTGACACTACTCTCTGCTCTGGGCTCACAGTCCCTACCCCCCACCACTTCATGTTGAGGGTCAGCCACAGGCTTTGGAAAGATGTACTCCATTTAAAGGGGCCTTGTCATCAGGTGGATTGTTAGCTATTGTAGTCCCGTTGCCAATAAGATCCATCTGGGCTGTGGACTTTTAAAGAGACATTTGCATATCATTGGCAAAAGTGGTGATGAGTTGATACTGAAACACCCTCTGGGCCCTTAGGGAAACTGGAAATTCAGAGGAATCAAAATCTGCCCTTCTCTTTGTGAGCTATTTCTCCTCTTCCATGGTGCCCTTAACCCCAACAGAGCTGCAGGGGTCTGTGTTCTATAAGATACTTTGTGGCTGACAATGCATGGGGTCCCTCTCCCAGAACCATGTGCATGCTAAGCCTGAGAGTTCTCCCCCAGCACCTGCTGAAGGGCTTTATCTCAAGGAAAGGGATTTCAGGCCTAAGCCAGCAAGAGATATTTCCTAAGGTAAATTACTAAGTTCTTCCCTGTATTGATAGATAATCTATCTTGAGAGAAAGGACTCATACATGTGGATCAGTTGGAAACCTATGTACTGGGGGCAGCTAGGTGGTTCAGTAGATAGAGTACCAACCCTGGGGTCAGGAGGACCTGAGTTCAAATCCTACCTCAAACACTTGAAAACTTACCAGCTGGGTGACCCTGGGCAAATCACTTAATCCCAACTGCCTCACCAAAAAAGAAAGAAAAGAAAAGAAACCTATGTGCTACATTGTGTAGGCAAGCACAGGATAGCATAGTTCAATATCAAGGTTCTGTAAGTGATTGTAGAAGAGTCAGAAGCAGAGTGGGAGAGACTCAGGAACTCTGCTTCTGTCTTTAGATAGTAAGGCATTGCAAGAAGCACATTGGACTTGGAATTCATAAGATATGGATTCAAATCCAGCTCTGACACCAACTGTATAAATAGCCAAATCTAACCACCCTGAACTTCACTTTCCTGTCAATACAATAGGAACAAGGATGAGGATTTGGCCTTTGATTTCATTGGTGTAGGGAACTCCCCGGCAAGGAAACTGCTAACACCACTGTGAGTCATCCTTTAATCTTAGAGAGTTGCCGAAAGCACTTGGAGGTTAAATGACTTTGCCAGGACCACAACAACAGTGTGGCTCAGAGGTAGAATATGAAGAGTTCTTAGCTTCAAAGCCAGCTCTTTCCACTATGCCCCACTGCCTCTCTATTCATGTAATGGGGATAATAATACTTATACTACCTACTTTGCAGAATGGTTGTGAGGAAAGGACTTTGTAAAATTGAAAGCATGTGGGGGCCAGGCAGGTGACACAGTTGCATAGAGTGCCTGGCCCAGCATCAGACAGACTCATCTTCCTGAGTTCAAATCTGGCCTCAGAAACTTACTAGCTCAGTGATCCTGGGCCAGTCACTTAACTCTGGTTGCTTCAGTTTCCTCATGTGTAAAATGGGCTGGAAAAGGAAATGGCAAACCACTCCAGTACCTTTGCCAAGAAAACCCCAAATGGGGTCATGAAGAGTTGAAACAACTGAACAACAGAACAACAAAACATGTATATGTAAACAGTTCAAGAATCTACATTGTTTGGCCATCCCTGAGTGTCTCTGAGACCATTGTTCCACGGAACTTCTAACCTCCATGCTCTTTTTGTTTGTTTGCTTTTTTGTTTGTTTCTTTGTTTTTTGCAGAGCAATGAGGTCTAAGTGACTTGCCCAGGGTCACACACCTAGTAAGTGTCAAGTGTCTGAGGCCGGATTTGAACTCAGGTCCTCCTAAATCCAGGGCCGGTGTTTTATCCACTGTGCCACCTAGCCACCCCTTCCATGCTCTTTCAAGGAAACAAATGCCCCCTTTCCTTTTATATTATTGAGCAGCTAAGTGGCACAAAGGATAGTGTTAGGAAGACCATAGTTCAAATCTGACCTCAGATGCTAGCTGTATGACTCTGGGCAAGTAACTGAACTGTTTGCCTCAGTTTCCTCATTTGTAAAATTAGCAATGGCAAACTACTCCAATATCTTTGTAAAGATCACTCCCAAAAGGGTCATGAAGAGTTGGACACAACCGAAAACAACTGAACAACAACAATTGGGGATAAAGGTAAATGCATTTATCCCTCATCCCCTGTTGGAATTTTAATCTCAAGAGGGCAAGGATCATGTCTTGTCTGAGACTTATCTCCCCCTGTTCATTGCAGGTATTAATTCATATTTGCTGGATTGAATTGTACTAAATGATTTGTTGATTGTTGCTGCTCACCAGATTCAATTCTCATGACCTCCCTTTGGGGTTTTCTTGGCAAAGATACTGGAGTGATTTTGCTGTTTCCTTCTCCAGCTCCTTTTACAGATAAGGAAACTGAGGCAAACAGAGTTAGGAAGTATCTGAGGCCAGATTTGAATTCAGGAAGAGGAGTCTTCCTGACTCCAGGCTCAGTGCTCTAACCATTGTGCCACCTAGCTATGGAGGGAGTGGGAAAGAAAGGGAAAGGAGGAGAGATTGAGAAGGGAGAAAGGAGAACAAGAGGGAGAAGGAGTAGGGGAGAAGGGGAGGATTTCCAATGACTATTTTTTTGGGTTGAGGTGAATAATGACTCACTGATTTGACTGTAGAGCCAACAGGATCAGAGTAGTCTTGTCTCTGATGCACACTGTGGTGCCGTGGGGAATATTCCCATAATGCCTCAGTGTTTCCTGGTGACTCCCAGACCCAGAGAGCAGGAACTATCCTTTGGACATCTTTCATTAAAAATGCTAGTTGACTGAACTCCCTGACTATAAACCTCACAGTGGGTGCTGATCTGTGGAGGAAAAAGGAGGCTCCTCACACTGAGGAAGCCCCAGGGCTGACATGGCAGGTGTTCTTAACCTGAGGCTGGATTTGAACTCCCTGTCTTCAAGAAGCTTACATTCCAAAAGGAGAAACAAATGTATATGTGAATATATATGAAAATGACTACAAGGTGGTTGGGGAGAGAATGAGGGGACTAGGCCCTTGTGGGAACTGAAAGCTTTATGTAAAAGGTGGTATTTCAATGTCATCTTGAAGGAAGTGAAAGATTCTACAAGGCACAATGAGGAGAGAGAGAGCATGCCAGGCAGAGAAAAAAGTAGCTTTCCTTCCTGTTGGGGTCTCATATCCATCCCCCCAACCCTTACCACCTTTCTCTCCCTTTATTTGTTTCCTTCTCTCTTCTTCATATCCTTCCCTTTCTTCTTGTTCTTCTTTTTGAGGGCAATGAGGGTTAAGTGACTTGCCCAGGGTCACACAGCTAAGTAAGTACCAAAGTGTCTGAGGCTACATTTGAACTCAGGTCCTCCTGAATCCAGGGCCGGTGCTTTATCCACTGCACCACCTAGCTGCCCCCCTTTCTCCTTCTTGCTGACATTCCAAGTCTGACTCAAGCTCCCCCCCCCCCACCTTGCTGGTTCCCCTCTGGCTTATAGG
The DNA here is from genome assembly GCF_019393635.1 of Dromiciops gliroides. NCBI lineage: Eukaryota > Metazoa > Chordata > Mammalia > Microbiotheria > Microbiotheriidae > Dromiciops > Dromiciops gliroides. The sequence continues at coordinate 47,885,014 of NC_057862.1, forward strand.
AACATTCGCATGCACTCCCCTACCACTCCAGTGAGTAAAATGCTCGTCTGGGACATAGGAATCCTGGGTTCTTGCTCTACTTCTGATCTTTACTGGTATGAATGTGAAAACCTCATTTCTTCATCTAGGGAAATTAGGGGGTCACATTCTTCCCTTCTTGGGTTAGGTTTTGTGAGGCTAAATGGGGTTTGGGAAATATGTTATAATAGCAATAATCTGTGTGAAAGCCTTTGAGGATATATCAACTCCAGTTAGATTGGCAACTTAGTGTTGACCTAGAGAAGGAAATCCTATTTAAGTCTCAGCCACTAATTTACTCTGTGACTTGGGACAAATCAGTTTATGTCTGCTAGAATCTCAGTTCTTTCTCCGTAAAACAAGGGAGTTGGATTTAGGAATCAGGTTTCCAAATGAAGTGATAGGCAGGATCTCATGGTTTGAGATGAAAGAGGGATGGAGAAATCTTAACAATCCAATTTCAAATTACCCTGATGGGGGAAGAATAAAAGGAGCAGGTGTCTACAGAGACCAATTAGGCTACACAGAGGGGCCCAGACTTTAAAAGGAAACCTACAAAAAGATGGAAGCCGAGGGCAATAACCAAGGCCAAATACAGGCAAGCAATACAGACCTTCAGGAATAGGTTGGAGTGATAAAGCCCAGTATGAATGGAAGCGTGGAGAGAAACAAAGAAAGGCTTTTTTCCATCTTGGTCTGGAGCACGGAGGAGAGAGAAGAAGGGGCAGATGGTGTAATGGTAACAGATGATGGAGAGGAAGCAGAACTACTCAATTCCTATTTTACTGCCAAGGAAACTCCCTGACAAGAATAGCATCCAGACTCAAGAATGGTAGACAAGCAATGGTATAAGAAGATGTGAGGCCCAAGACGGGTGAGGAGATGAAAGGGTCCCTACCTCAGTTCAATGTATCTAGGTCTCCAAGTCCAACTGCGTCAAAAATCACACAATTATGGGACAGCTAGGTGGCGCAGTGGATAAAGCACCAGCCACTGGATTCAGAAGGACCTGAGTTCAAATCCAGCCTCAGACACTTGACACTAGCTTGTGTGACCCTGGGCAAGTCACTTAAGCTTCATTGGCCCTCCAAAAAAAAAAAACCACACACACACAATTATTATAATCACATAATAATAAGCCAAGCATGATCGATCACAAGCACAACCAATCATAATCATTTGATTATAATTATTTGAGTATAATCCTCACAGTAACCCTCTAAGGTTAGGCACATACCATTCTTCCCATTTTACAGATAAGGAAATGGAAGCCCAGAGAGGTTTTTTTAATTGTTGTTCAGTTGTTTCAGTTGTGTCTGACTCTTCGTGACCCATTTGGGATTTTCTTGGCAAAGATAATGGAGTTGTTTGCCATTTCCTTTTCTAGCTTATTTGACACATGAGGAAATTGAGGCAAACAGGATAAGTGATTTTCCCAGGGTCACACAGCTAGTGTCTGAAGCCAGATATGAACGCAGGTCTTCCTGACTCCAGGCTAATGCTCTACCACTGATCTCAAGATCAAACAACTGGCCAATGTCTGAGCCAGGGCATAACCCCCAGGCTTACCAACTCCCAAAACCATCACTTTGCCATGCACTGACTGGCATTCCAGGGCATTCTCAGAAGGGTCAGATAAGATATCTGTCTAGGGGGCGGCTAGGTGGCACAGTAGATAGAGCATCGACCCTGGATTCAGGAGGACCTGAATTCAAATCCAGCCTCAGACACTTGACACTTATTAGCTGTATGACCCTGGGCAAGTCACTTAACCCTCAATGCCCTGCAAAAAAAAAAAAAACATAGCTGTCTAGTAGTGATCCATGAGGAACTGGAAGAATAGGAGAGATGCCACAGCCTGGAGATGGGCAAATGCTCCATCCTTCAAAATAGAAAGAATGTGGATTCTGGAAACTAAAGTCAAGTGAGATTGTTATGCCCATCATTGGGCAAAATCAAAGACTCGACTATTAGACAGATCGATCGTCTGTGAGCACTTAGGGAAGGAATAAGCTTGGGTCCTAAGACAGGCTCTACAGACTCGATTTATTTCCTTTTTTTGACAGGCTAACTCTCCAAACCAGCTTTGCTAACTATATTGTTGGATCATGGAATTGCTGAATCCATTGTGTATTTAAGAATGTCTTTTATGGGTAAACAAATGGAAAGATCATAGAAAGATAGCATTCGGGGCTAGAAAGGACCTTCAAAGTCTCCTCATTTTACAAATGAAGGAACTAAGGCCAGAGAAAAAATAGGTGATTTGACTAAATTGGGGTGATGTGAGTGGGATTTGACCCAAATCTTGACTCCAAATCCCACATCCTTCCCATTGGACCACTGTCTCCAGTGGGCTGAATGATAGTACAGTGAAATAAACATATAGTAAACAGCTGAACAAGAAGAGAAATACTATGAAAGTATCATCCTGAAGGGAGATACTATTTAATATTCTGTTCTTTTCCGATTTTTTTTTATTTTGATCAATGATTTCCTTGAAGAAATAGATGGTTTGCTTTCCCCCATTTTCAAATTATGAGGAACCAGGAGGGGTCAATACATTGGACAATAGAAACAGGATGCAATAAGATCCTGATGGGCTGAAATGATGGGACAAATCCAATGAGATGAAATCTAATATGGATAATTAATGAATTAATATGGATAAATAAGAGTCTTGTTCTTAGGTTAAGAGATTAAACTCTATAAGTGTAGGGCTGCAGTTTTAGTCCAATACGAGTCATCTATGAGTCACGGCAGCTCAACTCAATTCAACGGGCACATATTAAATGTCTTCTCTGTGGCAGTTATTGTGTGAGGTACTGGGGTTAGAAGAAAGGACAAACATTTAACAGCTCCTGCCTCAAAGAGTTTACATTCTTCTACCATCTGAGGTTAGGGGCAGCCAGGTGGCACCCTAGTACACAGAGCACTGGGCCTGGAGCTGGGAAGAATCATCTTCCTGAGTTCAAATCCGACCTCAGACACCTATTAGCTGTGTGACCCTGGGCAAGTCACTTAACCCTGTTTCAGTTTCAGCCTCAGTTTCTTCATCTATACAATGAGCCAGAGAAGGAAGTGGCAAACTACTGCAGCATCCTTGCCAAGAAAACCCCAAATGGGGTCACAAAGAGTTGGACACAACTAGAAATGACCGGACAACAAGGCATCTGAGGGTGTATCAGTAGGAGCTTGACGTATAGAAATTACTAAGGAGTGCTGAACAAAGGAGCTTGCTGTGCTCTGTCCTGGATCTTGAGTCAGAAGACCTGGGTCACACCTGTGTGACCCTAAGCAAATCATTTCTCTCTCCTGGCCTCAGTTTCCTTAGCTGTAAATGAGGAGGGCTAAACTAGACAATCTCTTAGATCCCTTACAGCCCTAGCATCCGATGGTATTCAATCAGTGGCTGAGGTGGAGAAACTGAGGCCCAACGTAGGTCAACTAGTCCACAGAAGAGAGAGGGGCCGGCCAGGTTCCCAGGCTGCCAGGTACCAAAGGATCATGGAGAGGAAGGCCCTGTGGACTCTCCCCACTAAATCCTGGATATCGTAGAAATTGAATCAGGGGCCCTGAAGTGGGTTCCATGGAAGCCAAGTTAAGACAAAGCCTCTCCTTCCTCTATTTCTGATTGTTTCCTCCTTCCGGCTCCCTCCCTGTGAATCCCTGTGGGATTCAGATTCCCAGGATCCCTAGCAGGGTGCTGAGCAATCATGTGGGGGAGAGGGGAGGGAGGGGATGGAGCTGAGAAGGGAAAGGTTGAGCCCTTCCCCCGGGGGAGTCTGGCACCAATCAGCCCGGGAGAAAGGAATGGGCTGAGGGGAGAGGTCAGTGGGAGGAGAAAGGCCTGTCTTCTGTCAACTCCTTGGTACTCAGCCTGTATCTCTGCAATCCGAGCCTCTGGGGACATTTGGAGCCCAGGGCAGGCAGTCATTAACTGCTTCGGTCCTGGCTCCTTAGTGGGAGATGGGGAGGGTGGCTATGGGAGGTCCCCCTCAGCCTTCCCCTCCAGAATCCAGCCTTTGTGAGGTTTGCCTCTGGAGCCCCCTGGCTGTCTGATCTGCCCCCTCCCGTCAGCCAGCTGCTGCCTGCGCCCTCTGCCTCAGGCCCCCCCTGCCAGGGAGGAGGGGCGTCTCAGATGGGAACTCCTGGAGGAGGTGAGAGGGGCAGAGGGTTAGGGAGCCCGTGCCAATGCAGGATAGAGCTGAGCCATCCTAGAAGGCCAGGTAGCAAGAGGCCAATAGTGGGAGGCAGGGCTTGCCTTGACCTCTCCACACCCCACTACTGACTGTGTGCGGATGGGCAGGAGGAAAACCCAAGTGAAGAGGTTCAGAGTAACCTGCGTGGATGACCCTCAATGTTCTGCTGCTATGTGACCTTGGGCAAGTCCATTTCATTTCCTGGGCTGCCTCAGTTTCCTCATATTCTACCATGAGGACATTGGACTAGGCCAGATAATCCTTCAGGCCTTTTCCAGTTGCAAAGCTTAGGGTCCTAGATGGGAAAGGAAAGGATTCAACTTTGTCTTCTGGGGAGTCCAGGATCGTCCCTTCATTGGCCAGAAGGGATTGTGGAGCTCATCTAATCCAATCTTCTAGCTTTGTGGATTTGGAAACAGTTTCAGGGAGGTCAATCAAGCAACAAGCATTTATTAAGCACCGACTGCGCCAGTCACAGTGCTAGACTTTGGGAACACAAAGACAAAAAATAAAACAATCCTTTCCCCCAGGGAGCTTACATCATATCAGGAGAGATGACATTGGGGCAGCTAGGTGGCACAGTGGATAAAGCACGGCCCTGATTTCAGGAGGACCTGAGTTCAAATCCAGCCTCAGACACTTGACACTTACTAGCTGTGTGACCCTGGGCAAGTCACTTAACCCTCATTGCCCTGCCAAAAGAAAAAAAGGGCAAGATTACATACACACACATATGTAACATATGGATTTAGATAGGGATAGACTAGACCTGCAATTTTAATGATACAGGACACTGACTCCCCATTACCTCCATATGGAAACTCTCTTACCAATGCAGGGCAATAACTTGTATAACTTACAGTCTTAGAGAATTGTCTAGGGCCCTGAGAGCTAAGGTGACTTACCCAGGATCATGCAGACAATATGCTCAGAGGCTGCTGGCTCCAAGGGCAGGCTCTCTATTCACTATGACAATATTCATATATATGTGTGTATATAATTATATATATTTATAAGTATAATTATATTAATGTAAAATGTGTTTTATATATATATAATATATGTCATTGTTGTTCAGTTGTTTCATTTGTGTCTGGCTATATTCGTGACCCCATGTGAGGTTTTCTTGTGTGGGGACCAATTTTTAATTGGGGAGTGCTAGCTCAGCGGCTCGCCGAAATACTGGGGCAAGGAAGGAGACCAGCAGCCTCCCTCAAAACAGACAGGATTTATTTTAACAAGAACGAACTTAAAAAAAAACAACACAAACAGGATCAGTAGGATCAAGGGAAAAGAAATAAAATGGGGAACGGGAAATTATAATACCTGAAAAAATACCTCCGCCCAGGAACTCAGCTGAAATACGCAGCAGAACGCCTGTCACTTTCCAGCTTCCACCTCAAATGCCCAATTCTCCTCCCCCAAACCTAGAAACCCCCCACACCGCCCCAGCCAATAGGGATGGCCGCTCTGACAGTCACATGACTGCCCTCACTAGGCTTCCAATCATTATAATTTTGCCAGGCCATGTAGGCGTTGGCGAGTGGTGATGACGTGAGGTGCCAGAGCCCTGGCAACGGCTACAACCAGTGGGTGGAGCACCATGCGGTTTGCGGAGCCCCAGGCCAGTTCGAGCCGAGGCATAAAAACCTCAAATAACAATTAATTCTTTACACTTGGCAGACACTGGAGTGGTTTTGCCATTTCCTCCTCCAACTCATTTTACAGATGAGGAACTAAGGCACAGGGTTAAATGACTTGCCTAGGGCCACACAGCTAGTAAGTGTCTGAGGCTGGATTTGAACTCAGGTCTTCCTAACTCCAGGTCGGGCACTCTATTCATTGTACCACCTTTACTCCCCTCCCCTAAAAGAAAAGCTAAGCCAAGAGTCATCTCTTCTCTGTTCCCGTGTCCCTATTCTATTTCCCTCCTCTGCTGTTCAGACCTCCCTAAGCCTGTGAGAGAGGACAGAGGACGTGCGTGAGCCCAGCTTTCACTGGTGATGGCTTCAGATTCTGGCTGGCCATCTGCCCCAGCCTCCATCCTAGAGCCAGAGAGCTGGGGAGGAGGAGGAGGAGGAGGGGAGGGAGCAAGGGGAGCCATCGCCTTACAAATGAGGCCCCTCAGGAGGAAGGCAGTCCCAGCAATCTGGACTTTCATTAACACCTCGGCTACTGCTGATGACACCTGCTAGGGCGGGTGGGGGAGAAGGGAGGGGGAAGGAGGCATTTGTTCTGTCACTCAAATAGGGGAGCGATCCCTGCCCAGGGAAGAGCTGCTGTGAGTACTCGGCTTAGCAACACGTCCTGTGCCCCGGCCAACATTTGCCTTCTCAGAGGCTTATTTAGCTGCTCTGAATGTGGAGTATCAGCAGTTAAGTGTCAGCCTGATCAGTTCTATCCTTGAGAGTCTACACACACACACACACACACACACACCAGCTATATACCATATGTATGTGTATACTGTTTTATCTATTTATCTGTCTATCTTGGACAAGGGGCAGCTACATGGTGCAGTGGATAGAGAGTTGGGCCTGGAGTCAGGAAGACTCTTCTATGAGTTCAAGTCTGGCCTCAGACACTTCTTAGCTGTGTGACCCTGGGCAAGTCACTTCACCCTCTTTGCCTAAGTTTCTCATCTGTAAAATGAGCTGGAGAAGGAAATAGAAAACTATTTCTACATCTTTTTTTTTTTTTTTTTGGCGAAGCAATTGGGGTTAAGTGACTTGCCCTGGGTCACACAGCTAGTGAGTGTCAAGGGTCTGAGGTTGGATTTGAACTCAGGTCCTCCTGAATCCAGGGCCAGTGCTCTATCCACTGCGCCACCTAGCTGCCCCTTCTATATCTTTTCTTTTTTTTTCTTTTTTTCTTTTTTTTGTGGGGCAATGGGGGTTAAGTGACTTGCCCAGGGTCACACAGCTAGTAAGTGTCAAGTGTCTGAGGCCGGATTTGAACTCAGGTACTCCTGAATCCTGGGCTGGTGCTTTATCCACTGTGCCACCTAGCCGCCCCCCTTCTATATCTTTTCAAAGAAAACCTCAAATGGGGTCATGAAGCATCTAACATGAATGCAACAACAACAAAAATATATCATCTATATATAATATATGTATATATTAAGAACTAATTAGGTATTAATATAATATATAAAGATATACAGATATACATATTTGTATATACACATTTATATACATATATACCTTTATATATACGTATATACATGCATACATACATTTGTGTGTAAAGTACTTAGCACACGTCCTTTCCCCTTCTCTTCCCTACTCAGACTACAGACAATGATTCTCTGAGGTCCAGAGGGTGGGCCCTGTATCATAATAACAGTGCATTTATATGAGGCTTTTAAAATCTGCAAAGGGATCTACATGTGTTATTTTATTTGATCCTCATGTGTGGGAGGGTACTTTTATTATTCTCATTTTCCAGATGAGGAAACTGAGGCTGAATGCCAAGGTCACACAGCTAGCAAGCATCTGAGGCAGAATTTGAACTCGCTCTCATCTTCCTGTTCCCAAGGCCGCTGTTCTATCCACATTGTATCCTCAGTGCCTCGCACGCCGTAGATGCTTATTGAATTGAACTGAACTGGTCAGCTCTAGCTTGTCTCATATACAGACATGTTTCCCACCGCTCTGCTGGGCCATTCCCCTCCGGTCATAATGGTCACTGGTACTCAGGGCCCTAAGTTGCAAGTGTGGGGTGGGTGCTCCGTCTTCAAGGTCTCCCAGCCCACAGTGACATCTTCGATGCTTCTTCAGGGATCTCACTCTACGTGCCTTCCACTTCCTTTGGCTTAGCTGATTAATCTGCTGGCTTATGTTGGGGGTGCCATGTCCTCATCTTCCCCAGGCTCCCCAGCCACTTGGCAATGGTGAAATAAGATAACTGACAGGGGCTCACTAAGACCTTTGCCTAGCATGTGCTTAATAACACGTATCCCAAACAAAGCCCATCCCCCAATTAACAAAGAAACCCCATATCTTCACCACCCCTACCTGGTAACTGCTACTGTGACAAGACCCCTGGATGGAGAATCAGAACATGTGGGTCACATTCTCTTCCTGGCGGTTATACCTTGGGCCACATAACCAACTGCTTTGTGCCCCAATCTCCAGTAAGAGTTGTTATGGCATAGTGGAGAGAGCACTAGAGTTTGAATTAAATCTGAGTGTGAGTCCTGTCCTGCCCCACACACTTACTTGCTACATAACTCTAGGCAGATTAATTCTCCATTCTGAGCTCCCAATTTCCTCCTCAATCAACAAGTAACCCTTAAGCCCCTATTAAGTGCAGGACATCTATAGAAAAGGGAGAATGACAGCACAGGCTTGCTCTGAGGGTCACACTAGAGAATGCTGTGGACTACTCTATTCACATGCACCTTTATTATTGCTTCCACATCTTTAAGTAACTTAGGGGGATCTCAAAAAGGGACCTCAGAGCCCATCTCTTCCACCTCCCCTCATTTTTAGATGGGGAAACTGAGACCAGTCAATTGAGGTGATTTTTCAAGATCTCCCTGGTATCAAGCATCAGAAGTGGTCTTTGTACCTGGGTGCCCTGCCTCTAGGACCAATCTGCTTTCCTTTCACTGTGGGGCTCAAATGAGATATTGGATGTAGAATGCTTTTGATATGTCAGCTCTTCTCATTGGCTTCCCTAAACCTGGGCTTGGTTTACCTGCCTCCAATGTCTAAGCTTTGGTCCTAAGACTTCAGAATCAGCTCTATGTAAGCATTTCTTCCTGGGGCTGAGAGCAGGCTTCTAACTTCTTAGCTCTTCACCCCTGGGGCACCTCCCACCTAATTCTGTTTTCCACCCTACAGAGTTGGTGTTTCCACATCCTGGACTAAGAGAGGCAGGGTCCAATTAACAGTTTACACCAGCCCCTCCCTCTCTAGAGAGCCTCAGACTAGTTAGTGTTAATCTCAAGATGATGATCTTCCCATCAGGGAAGTGGGTTTCTTTTCTAGGATCACAGGAATACAGAGCTGGGAGGGACCTTAGAAAGCAGTTAGTCCAATCCCTTTATTTCATGGAGGAGGAAATGAAATCTAGAGTAGGAGTATGATCTTGTGTAACGTCACACAGGCAATAAGGGTCGGAGACAGGATTCAAACTTTAGATCTAGTACTGACTTATTCCATTCTGAGGCCTTACCTCTTCAGTCTCATCTTACAGTTTTGTAATAGTTTACATATATACTCATTAAACACATAGAGAGCCAGAACTAGGGTGGGGCAATGTGACTTTTCCCAGGGTGCCAATATTTGTGGGGGTATTATACTTTTTTGCTCCCTTTCTCAGTTCCCTGGTGGTTTATATATCATGGAGTGCCATGAATATCTCACCCTTCTCTCAGAGCCCACCTTCAGCTACAACAATCCTATCAGCCTCCTTTATCCCCTCACTAGCCGCCTACCTTCTCCTGGGCACTATCCAGCATGACTACATCCAGTTAGAGTGCACTGCCTTCCTGTGTACTGTTGGTCCTTAAATGAATTTGACCCAGGCACTGGCATTCCTAATTAGAGCTCTGTTCAGGTCATTTCCACTTGAGGTAAGAGAAGAATCCATTTGTCACAAGACAGAGAGACATTTCAAAGGAAGGATGTGCAGCACTTTCCAGAGTCCCTCCTGGGCATTGCTGTTGTTTGTCTTCTATTCTCCAAGAGGACCATGACATCAGGAGGTTATGTCACTACTTGCAGTGAATGGGATTTAAGTGAGGGAGGGCTGTGCAGTCACCAACCTACTCTCTCTTCTACCCACTGCACCACCTAGTTGCCACCCCCTCCCCCAGAGGGCAAATAGCTCTGAACTTAGAATCAAGAAACCTAGATTTTAAGGCCTCAATTTCTGCCACCTGCTACCCGTGTGACCTTGAGCAAATCACTGGGCTAATCTCTTTATCTTTAGAATTAGAAGCTTTGCTCTTCTCATCTCTAAGGGTTGTTGAAAGGAGGAAAGGTCTGTCTGTATAGACATGAAAAGAGAGACGAAAGATAGGCAGAGATTGAGAGAACTGGGAAGAAAGAGTTAGAGATAGAGAGATAGAAAAAGAGAGACAGAGGAGAGAGAATTAGAGAGATATCAGGGAGAGAAATGAAAAGAGAGTGGGGAGAAAGGAGAAAGGGTGAGAAAGCAAGGGAGAGGAAAAATTAGTCCTACCTGGAGAAGTTCTCCCTAGGATTTGTGGTTGATAGGGATTTAATCACCAATTAACTGGATAGCTATGGTAGGTCTGAGCATGTCTAGGGACCTAGAATAGGCATTCTGTCACCATGAGATCACACCTACACCCATCAACGATGAACAGGAGAGGCAGAAGGAATCCCCCACACACACACACACTCACGCAAGAGGCAAAGACAAGATGACTTAGAATCACAGGAGCTGCCAGATTTCCTCAGTGAAAGCTAGAAAGCAGAGTTACCCCATGAAGTCCACCTGGTTTGAAGTAGAGAGCTGAAAGCCAGGAAGGACTTAACTTAGTGGAGAGCACCCTGGAAGCAGACAAAGGGATGAGGAAATAGGCTATTGGAGTTGGAGAATGGACTTCCTTTTTTTTTAACCTTCAGTTTTAAAAAATTTTGATATAGTAATATCACTACAAGGTCTGTATCTCAAAGAGATCAAAGTAAACTAGGGAAAAGGACCTTCAGGTACAAAAATATCTATAGCAGCTTTTTTGTGGTTGAAAAGTTTGGAAATTGAGGGAATGCCCATCAACTGGGGAATGACTACAAATTGTGGTATATGAATGTAATGGAATACTATTGTGCTATAAGAAACGATGAGCAGACATTTCAGAAAAACCTGGAAAGATTTCAGTGGACTGATGCTGAGTGAAGTGAGCAGTACCAGGAGATATATTGTACACAATAACAGCAACACTGTGGTGTGATCAACTGTGATAGGACTTAGGTCTTCTCAGCAATACAATGTTCAATGATCCATGACAATCCCAAAAGACTGATGATGGAAAATGTTCTCCACACATTCAAAAAGAACTGTGGAGTCTGAACACAGATGTAATGCATGCTATTTTCACCTTTGTTGTTGTTGTTGTTGTTGGTTGTTGTTTTGGAGGGTTTCCCTTTTGTTCTGTTTCTTCTTTTACAACATGACTAATGGGGAAAATGTTTTGCATGATTTTTTTGTTTTTGTTTCATCACAAAAGTATTTTATTATTTTCCAGTTACATGAAGAGATAGGTTTTCAACATTTGTTTCTCTAAGATTTCTAGTTCCAAATTTTTTTCTCCCCTCTCTCCCCTTCCCTCCTTCCTTCCCGAGACAGCAAGCAATCTGATATAGGTTATATATATGTACAATCACATTAAATATATTTCTATGTTTTGCATGTTTGGCCTGTCCTCAGATCGCTTACCATCTTGGGGGAGTGGTGGGGAGGGAAGAAGAGAGAAAAATTTGGAAATAATCTTTCCAAAAATGCATGTTGAAAGTTATTTTTACACATATTTGGAATAAATAAAATACTATTTTTTAAAAGATTGCTGTATGAGGGAAGAACCTTTGTTCTAGGGGGAGTCACTTACACCCCCCAGTAGTGCTTCCTGGCTTCAACCATAAGGCCCTTCAGCCCCAATCCTGGTTCGTTCTCTCTCTCTCTCTCTTCTCTCTCTCTCTCTCTCTCTCTCTCTCTCTCTCTCTCTCTCTCTCTTTTCAGGCAACTGGGGTTAAGTGACTTGCCCAGGGTCACAGAGCTAGTAAGTGTCACGTGTCTGAGGCCTAGATTTGGAACTTAGGTCCTCCTGAATCCAGGGGCTGGTGGCGCTATCGGCTGTGCTACCTAGCTGCCTCTCCCAATCCTGGTTTCTCACAGTCACGTCTCCTCGATGCCCCCTCACAGGACAGGGATGTCATTCTAAAAGCCACACTCTCCTCAGAAACTATGAAGGAGCTCTTCTAGGGATTTCCTTCTTCTAGGTTTGGGAATACTCCTAGTTTGGACTGCCATGAGTTAAGTACTATGAGGCTACCCCCAAATAAGATATCCTGAGATTGCTCCTCCAATTCCTTCTGCCTCGGGAGTCCAGATCCTTGTGCCTGGGTTTGTTTGAGGTCCCCTTTTAGAACTGCTCAGTAGCCATCCACACATGGAGCCTGTGCACATATTGTCCTCTTATCTCAAAAAGTCATTCTCCTCATTCTTTCTTCCCTGTATTAATGTCACCTTCCTTTTCCTTGATGGGGGCCTTCCCCAGCTTGGTCTAGAGAACACCACTAGCCGGAGAATAGAGCCCTGGGTTTGGACCTAGCTTTGCAATGAAACGAGATGGTGGTGTCATGGGAAAATCCCTTTTCTTTCTATTGTCCTCAGTTTTCCCCATAAGTAAAATGAGTTTGGTTGAATTAGATAAGATGGAATTAGATGGACACACACCTTTTGGTGTGTGTCAATGTGAAGAAATCTATGGACCCTCTCTCAGAATAATGTTTTTAAATACTTGAAGGCAATGCTAAATTTCAGTTAGAAGTGATTGAACATAAAGATGTATTTTTTTTTCTTATCCAGGTTTTGTGGATACCTTGAAATCCATCCAGGGAACCCCTTGAGGGACCTGTGAACCCATCTTACATACCCCTGGAATTAGATTATCTCTTTAAGATCCCTCTCAGGCTTAACATCCAACATTGCCCTTGAGGTATAGTGACCAATGTGCCATCTAGGGATCGAAAAGCCCTGCCATGAGTGAAGTAGCCATGCCCGGTCTCCCCTAGACCAACAGACCAAGAATATAGAGCAGAGCCTGAGTCTGGGCCCTGGTCACACTAGACTTGGCCATAGAGAATCAAAGATTTAATTGGAGAGGAGGAGGGATTGGGTCTTGTCCATGTGGATGAAGTTAAGGGTCGCAGGGGGTCCAAGACAAGAACAAACTCAATTCTATCCTAACGCCTGCCTCCAGCTTCAAGCTTTTCTCTCTGTCTTATCACATCTTCTGATGCCATTTAATGATGAGAAGGAGGCAGAGGCCTCCCACTGGTTTCCCTACGGATGGAATTAGACCAAGTGGGCCCTGATACATGTGGAAATTTGACTAGGGCAGGTCCCATCCTCAGGGTTGGGGGTTAGGTCACTGTGGGAAAAAAGCCTGTCTCTTAACGGGTGAGACACAACCCAGCCTGCCTGCTCTTTTCCTCTCCCAGGGCTAATTAGTCAAGGTATAATCACCATCATCAAAAGAGATGAAAAGAACAAACTAATATTAATGATAATAATTAATAGTTAATAGTAATAGCTGACATTTACATCTTACCTTGTTTTGAAAAAGTGCTCTTAACTATAGCATCTTACTTGATGAGAGAAACTGTCCTTCGAATTCATTATCATGTGGTTTCAGGATAATGGGGTGATGAAAGGGAATTACCTCCTTTCACTGCTCCCCTCTTCCAGCAAAACTGACATTTAGGGGAAAGCTATAATAGGCAAAGCTGTGAAATTTACAAAGTGTACTACAGTGACGTTGTGATGTTGTGTGTTCTTCTTATCCTCATTTTATGGGATGAGCAAACTGGGGCTCAGAGAACTATGGCCACATAGAAAATAATCATCAGAGGCCAGATTCGAACCCAGGTCTGTCTGACTCTATATATGTACTACCTCAATCTAGGTCATCATCTATTAAAAGAGCATTGTAGAAAATCACAAGACCCTCCTAACACCTTTTTTCCTTTAGTCTTTCTCCCTTCCATTATATCGTCACCACACCCAGGTTCTGCAAGCACAGGTTTGATCATGCCTATGCTCAAAGACTTTCCATAGCTCCTATTGCCTGTAAATAAAGTCCAAAACTCTTATCTGAGCCTTCTGCAAACTGGACCCTATCTTTCTTTCTAACCTAATCTCTCACTAAAGTTTAATTGCCCCCTAAGCAATGACTTTGGGCAAGTAATCTCCCCTCTTTGAGCCATAGTTGTAATAATTTTCACACTGATATATTGATTTATAGCTTGTCAAGTGGTTGACAATACTATCACATTTAAACCCAATCATTATATGATGTAGGGAGTTATCATTATCCCCCATTTTGCAGAGGAAGAACCTGAGACTCAGAGGGGTCACACAGCTAATAAATAAGTGGTTTGTGGTATAATTTGAACCCATGTCTTCCAGATTCCACATACAAGGCTCTATTTCCTTCTGCTCAGCCCTACCTCCCTTTCTTGCCTTTTGTAAATTGAGGGGGGTTGAAGTAGATGACCTTGTTGATGAGTCTTGAGGCCTTTGGTGGACAGTAACGTTTGCCTCAACAGATTTGAAAGTAAGAACAATGGAGAAAAGGTGTTTTCTAAGAAGCGGACTTTAGCTCAAGTTTCCTAACAACTAAAGCCATGAAAAAGATGAATGAGTTGTCTTGGGGAGGTAGTAAGTTCTCCTACATAGAAAATATTTAAGTAGAGGTTGGATAACCATGTACTGGGGATGTTGTAGAGGGAATTCTTTTCAGGTAGGGGTGTTCTAGGCATATATTCATTCATTCATTCACTCACTCGTCATTCACATCATTCATTTTCAGTCATTCATTCATTCACTCACTCACTCATTCACTCATTTCCTTTTCATTTCATTCAGTCATTCACTCACTCATTCATTCACTCATTCATTTTCATTCATTCACTCACTCATTCATTCACTCATTCATTTTCATTCATTCATTCATTCACTCACTCATTCATTCACTCATTCATTTTCATTCATTCACTCACTCATTCATTCACTCATTCATTTCAGTCATTCATTTCATTCACTCATTCATTTTCATTCATTCATTCATTCACTCACTCATTCATTCACTCATTCCATTTCATTCATTCACTCACTCATTCATTCACTCATTCATTTTCATTCATTCCATTCATTCATTCACTCATTCATTTTCATTCATTCAGTCATTCATTCACTTCATTCATTCATATAATAAGCACCTACCATGTACAAGGGACTATGCAATGGAAACACAAAGACAAGTCCTCTAAAATTCCTTTCTGTTTTGAGATTCTGAAATTCTCCCACATTCTGCCCCTGGGCACCTAGTCTGCAATCAGGAAAGACCTGAGTTCAGATCCAGCCCCCATACACTATACTAGTATATGGCCCTGGACAAGTTATTTCGACCTCCACCTGTCCTCAGTTTCCCAAACTATAAAAGTTGGGGATAATAATAGCACCTACCTCTCTAGGCTTGTAGGATCAATAAGATAATATTTTGTAAAGTACTTGGGAAGCAGGCCTAGCAGTTGTAGTCACTATAGAAAATGCTTGTTCCCTTCCCTTTCCCCTTTGCTAGTTTCATTCTATTGTTTACCCAGAATGCCCTTCCCTCTCACTATTTAAGGCCTGACTATCCTTCAAGGTCCAGTTCAATTCCTTGTGATTTCTCCCCATTCTGAGCTGCTTTAACAATTACTGTCTCTATCAATTCATTTGGCAGTTTTCAAAATTTCTTCCATTATTGCCTTGAACCTGCCATGGAAATCTTTTACTTAACTCTGCTTTCAAGGTAATAAGTCACGGCTTCAGGTGGTCTGCCCTCCTTGTCATTCTTTCCTAGGGTCCTAGGAATTCAGAGCTAAAGGGGACCTTAGAGGTCCACCCAAGTTAGCTCTCTGTCTCTGTCTGTCTCTCTATTTGTGTGTGTGTGTGTCTCTCTCTATGCCTCTCTGTGTGTTTATCTGTCTCTCTGTCTCTTTCTGTGCGTGTGTGTGTGCATCTGTCTTTTTGTGTGTGTTTGTCTCTTTCTGTATATATGTGTCTGTCTGTCTCTCTCTGTCTCTCTGTGTGTGTCTCTCATCTCTTTGTGTGTCTCTCTCTATTTTTGTATGTGTCTGTCTTTCTGTCTCTCTCTGTTTCTTTGTCTCTCTCTGTCTCTTTCCTGTGTGTATCTGTCTGTTTCTGTCTCTTTGTATGTGTGTCTGTCTCTCTTGTCTCTCTTTTTGTGTGTGTGTCTGTGTCTCTATCCCTTTCTATGTGTGCATCTGTCTCTATTTGTGTGTGTCTGTATCTCTCTCTGTCTCCTCCTCTCTTTCTCTACACACACAGACACACACAGACACACGGATGCACGTGTACATATATATGGCTATGGCAGTATGGGGGAATGGGAGGTGGGGAGAGTGACTGAAGGGATGCTTTAGAGTCTAGCACCAGGATGGGGAAAGACTGGAGACAAAAAGACTGGTTAGGATGTTATCACAACAGACTAGGGTGAGATTACTTCTGGCGTCCATTGCTAGAACAGAACTACATCTTGGAAGAATTAGTTGATCTGGTCAGTCCTGAAAGCAATTGGACCTTTTACTTGGTAGGTTTAAGGGAAGGCTCTAAAGGATCACAGGATCCTAGATAAGAGCTGGAAGGGACCTCAGAGTCCTCTCATTTTACAGCTAAGGAAACTTAAGTGACTTACCCAAGGTGACCGACATTGTGTCAGAGGTAGAGTTTGAGCTCAGCCTTTCTGACTCCAGACCAAGGGCTCTTTCTACCATGAACTAGAGGAAACCCAAGTTCTAACCTAGAAGTTTCCAGCTTTAAATTGTTCAGATTGGGGAGAGGGAGGCCTAGAGGAGGGGTTGTCAGGAAAGGAGAAAAAGATTTCAACTAAGATGGACAGAATGACTAGGGAATAGACATCCAGTGGAATATAGAAAGACCAGGACAGAGAAACCAAAGATTTTTCTTCTCTAGATAGAGTTAGGCCAAAATGGTATCATTGGTAATGGAAAGGAAGGAGCAGAAAAGAGACATTCTATTTAATAATTATTAACTCTTAATTAGAATGTGAGCTCCTTGACAGAAGGCTCTGTCTTGCTTCTATATGTTTTCCTAGTGTTTACTTGATACATATTAGATGCTTAATAAATGCTTCTTTCTATTAGAAAAAAAATAATTATTTATTAAGCTCTTACTACATACAAGGTACTATACTAGGTGATCAGAGTAGAAAATTTTGAAAGGACAGTCTCTGCCCTTGTGGGGACCAATTTTTAATTGGGGAGTGTTAGCTAAGTGGCTTGCCACAATATTGAGGCAAGGAAGGGACGAGCTCAGCCTCCCTCAAAACAGAACAGGATTTATTTTACAAGAACGAACTTAACAAAAAAAAAAACACAAACAGCGAGTCAGTAGGATCAAGGGAAAGGAAATAAAATGGGGAAAGGGAAATTATAATACCTGAAAAAATACCACCGCCCAGGAATCAGCTGAGAATACACTCCTGTCGCCTTCCAGCTTCCAGCTAGAATAGCTAATTCTCCTCCCCTTCCCCTGCAAACCCCAGCAGCCCCCAACCATTAGCTGGCCGCTCTGACAGTCACATGACTGCCCTCACTAGGCTTCCAATCATTATAATTTTGCCAGCTCATATAGCGTTGGCGAGTGGTGATGACATGAGGTGCCAGCACCATGGCGACAGCTACAACCAGTGGGTGGAGCACTGTGCTGTTTGTGGAGCCCCAGGCCAGTGCAAACTGAGGTCGGTTTTTTTGTTTGTTTGTTTGGTTGGTTGGTTTTTTTTAATCCTAGCCACAAGATGGGGTCATAAAAACCTCAAATAACAATTAATTCTTTACACCCTCAAGAGGCTCTCTCTCTCTCTCTCTCTCTCTCTCTCTCTCTCTCTCTCTCTCTCTCTCTCTTCCTCTGGATTTCTCTCATTCTCTCTCTTTCTCTCATATACAATACAGAAAATGTTTTCCCTTTAAAAAAGGATTCATTGTAGTATTCAGTTCAATTCAACAAGCATTTATGGAACATCCACCATGTACAAGGCACCATGAAAATAAAGATATAAATGCAAAATATCCCCTGCCCTCAAGGATCTAACATTCTGTAATTCCACAAAAGAGGAAGCTTAGCTAGTATCTCTAGTGCTAGGATTCCAGTTTTCAAAATTCTAAGTGGCACAACAACTTTTCAGGAAATTGTGTGGCATACAGGCAGGCATGTATGCTTTTTCACCAAGCAAGGAACTCAAAGTCAACCATCCATTACTGAGATGGCTTGACAGAACTTGGCATGTGACTGACTGGTGGAACAAGAGGAAAGAGAAGCATGAAATAATGCTTGAAGGTTTTGAATCTGAGTGACTGAAAGGATATTAAATTGAGCGTTAGAAATTGGAAGCTGGGTGTGAGATCAGGGAAGCAGACAAAGGCCCTGCCTGCTCCCTCTTAGAAATTATTAAGGAAAGCGTTTCAATAAGTAACTAGGGAAGTGATTGGACAAGAGCACGGAGTCCTCGATTAAGTCACTTTGACTGATATGATCAGACTCTGAGACCTCTTGAGATCATCTTTGACCATCTGAAAGGAGTAAACTTTGTGATGGGAGCAAGCAAAGATGGACCGAGAGGTTTTAAGAAATGATTTGTGACTATTGTTCAAATGGGGAAGCCAACTGTTAAATGGACTTTCACATTCCCCTGAGCTCTGTAACTCTGGGTGTGCTTTTTTTTCATATGGTAAAAATTCAGTTTTGTTCAAAGATCCTAAAAACTGGGACTGCAATTTGACTTGTTAGATTTTCAAGGACATGATGGGGACCTTGTCAGTTTGGAAATTTCTCTCCCTAAGCAGAATAAAGCTTGGATTAGAAGAATGACAAATTAATTATAATTGCTTCTGACACACCTGTGCCCACAACACAGAGTATAGTATTATATTTTTCCCTTTTGACAAGTGTAAAGTTTGGGATATTTTGAATTTGAGGGGTCAGCTTAAGCCAAAACTCAAGAGTAAACTCAGTCCCAAAGGAAGAGAGAATCAGGTGAGAAGAGATGGTGGAGCCAGTTGGAATAGAAATGGGCTGGCTATAAAATTAATATCTCTTTCTCTTGGCTCTCTTGGCAGGTGGCAGAGCCCCCCCTGCCCCTTGAAGAAGCTTTCCGCCATGCAGAGACCACCTATGGCCACTTGGCGCCGGCCCAAAAGGAAATCATCATAATCACGCTCCATGGGGCCATCAACCTGCCCAGCCAAAAGAATGGCTCCAAACCCTTGGCCTTTGTGATAGCGTGAGTACTTTGGGGTGGTTGTGGGTAGACAATAATGAGTCCTAGGGGTGCATATATACTTTATGGGGTTTTTTTTGTTTTGTTTTTTTGTCTTTTTTTTTGCAGGGCAATGAGGGTTAAGTGACTTGCCCAGGGTCACACAGCTAGTAAGTGTTAAGTGTCTGAGGCCAGATTTGAACTCAGGTCCTCCTGAATCCAGGACCGGTGCTTTATCCACTGCATCACCTAGCTGCCCCCCCCCCATATATTCTTTAATATTCTTCATGAGGTATAGATATTAGAGGTATGCTGACCAGAGCTATGAATATTGGGTGTGTAAAATAATAGAGGTTGAAAACAAGAGTCCAAAGAAAATTAGAGGACAATATGAAAAGCAAGGTGAGTACCTGGGCTCTGGGGAACCACAGGAGCAATAAATACTGAGGGGTCAAGTCCTTGGAATCCAGGAATGTGCGGAGATGAAAAGAGGAAGCACAAACACTGGCTTTTGAATCAGCGTTAGTGGGAGGTGGTGGTGTCTTGTGTCTGTGTGTCCCTGTACCTGTGGCCAGAGAAGAGAATACTTTTGTTTTGCGGTATAATGCAGTTAGAGTCAAAGAATGTGGTCGCATCCTAGCCCTTCCGTTGATTACCTGGGTAACCTTAAGCAAGTAGCTTCCTGTTTCTGGACCCCAGGACCAGATAATCTCTCTGAGGTTTCTTCCTGCTCTGAATCCTTTGTCACAGCAGTCATGCTGAAAAGACTGCAGTGGTCTTGGGGTCCGTTCAGACCTGGAACACACACCCTGACATACTCGGACCTGTGATGGATTAGATCTTCTTTGCCAGACTGCTAGACTTTAAAGAACAGAGGTGGTGCCTGGTGCCCGGTGCCTAACTGCTGCATGTTTCCTGATGGCTCCTGTCTCAAGCTGTCGCCCCTGCCCCCTCCCTCTTTCCTCCTGATGCCTGTCTTCTGTTCTTTGTTCTGATTTGGTCCTATGGGCCTCCTTATTTGGGACCACTCCCATGCCTTCCTCAAGCACCCCCTCTGCTCCCAGGTGGCTCTGGGCTACGTGGGCCCCAGCAGGAGCAGGGCTAGACCAAACCTGTCTGTCTGACCCCCAGAGAGTGTGGAATTTGGGTCACGGATCTAGACCTGGAACCACAAGCCACCTAGTCCAACCTTCTTAAATCTGAGTCTTTCAGTCCCCGTGTCCAGCCCTACTCTTGCCCCTCTACTTCAGCAGTCTCCAATCCAATGCAAAAAGCATTTATTACTCAATCCATTGACAAGCATTTATCAAGCATCTGTGGAGAATGCACTGGGCTAGGCATGGAGGAAAGACAAATGTGAAACAATGCCTGCCCTCAGGGACCCTCCATTCAACTGTACAAAGAGAAGGAACTGAAAAGTCTGTACCAAATATTGTGAGGGCTCGTGAGAAGAGAGCAGGGCAGCTAGATGGCACCAGAATGCATAGAGCGCTGTCCCTGGAGTCTGGAGGATTTGAGTTCAAAACTCAGACACTTTCTGTCTGTGTGACCCTGGGGCAAGAGTCACTCGAACCCCCGTGTACCTCAGTTTCCTCATATGTAAAATGATGTGGAGAAGAAAACAGCAAACCACTCCAGTATTTTTGCCAAAAAAACAAAAAACAAAACCAAATGGGACCATGAAAAGTTGGACACAACTGAATGTCAACAAAAGAAAGAGCACTAACATCTGGGGGGAAAGAGCAAAGACCTCATCCCTAGGAGGAAGTAGCAAAAGAACAGAGCCTTGAAGTGTGTGGGAATTCTCAGGGACAGAGTTGAGGGAGAATATCCCACTTGGCAGCTGCTGGTGCTGATTCTTAAGCTATTCCACAAAGGACAGGAGGCCTGAACAGGCAGATTTAAGTCAGTAAGCATCTATAAAGCACCCACTGTGTGCTGGGCACTGAGGGAATAAAGGAAAGGGAAAACAACAAGGACAACAAAGAACAAAATGGCCACTTCTCTGTTAGCTTGTTCAAGATGGGGGAACAAGACCTGGATGCAGTGATCAGAATGAAGGTCTTTGTTTCCACAGGAACCAGTAGCTACATTGGTTTTGGGCACTCAGCATGCTGTGAATAGAGAGTCCAAGTGTGCAGATCCCTGACGAGGGGAAAGATGAGTGAGCTCAGGGGATCCGAGCACCCCTGCCCTGGTGGTTCAAGCTCCCAAGTCATGTCTGGCTCCATTTTGTCTAGCTGTGTTATTGCTGCTTCTTTCTGGGAAAGTCCAAGCCTTTTACCTCTTTTCTATCTTCCTCTGGGAATTTAGGGCTCCCTGGGGCATTAAGGGCTGGACAGAAAGGAAGAAAAGGAAACTGGCTTGTCCTTAGCCTTGCTTGCCCGGCAGATAAGCTTCATCTTTCTCCTACTCTCCCCCTCCTCCTCACACCGGGGCGAATGAAGCAGCAGGGCCTCCCAGGCCACGTTCACATGTGAGAGATGGAGGGAGGTCCGGGTTCCCACAGGGTGTTTTATCACCCAGAATGTCTCAGCAGTCCAGAATGTGACCATGTTGCAGGTTTTTAGCGGGAGCTGCTCATTCCTGGGGAGTGATGGTGAGGGAGGCTTGATGGGAAGGAGGGGTTATCTCTGAGGAAAGGAGCCTGGGTGGGGAAACTGGGTGGCTTGTTTTTTTGCTGTGGTGACCTCTCCTTGTTGTTGTTGTTTAGTCATTTCAGTCATGTCCTACTCTTCCTGACCTCATCTGGGGTTTTGTTGTTGTTGTTGTTTTTGCTTTTGTTTTTTGGTCTTTTGGTCTTTTGGTGGGGCAATGAGGGTAAAGTGAATTGCCCAGGGTCACACAGCTAGTAAGAGTCAAGTGTCTGAGGCCAAATTTTAACTCAGGTCCTCCTGAATCCAGGGCCAGTGCTTTATCCACTGCACCACCTAGCTGCCCCGATCTGGGGTTTTCTTCTCTTTGCTCATTTTACAGATGAGGAAACTGAGGCAAACAGGGTTAAATGACTTACCCAGGGTCATACAACTAGGAAGCATCCAAGTCAGATTTTACCTCAGGAAGATGTCTTCCTGATTCCAAGTCCAGTGCTCTATCCACTGTGCCACCTAGCTTCCCCAGCCTCTCCATGACAACCTCTTTACCTACCTCCTCCATCTCCTAATGGTTCTTGCCATGTCTATCTGTCTTTCTATCTCTCTGTCTCTGTTTTTTCCTCCCCATTCTGTCTGTCTGTCCATCTCTGTCTCGGTCTCTCTGTGTCTCTCTGTCTCTCTCTGTCTCTTTCTGTGTCTCTCTCTGTGTCTCTCCGTCTGTGTCTCTGTCTGTCTCTCTCTGTTTCTAGGTCTTTATGTAGCTTATATGTACACATGTATTTGTTTATTGTCTCCCCCATTTATATTGGGAGCTGCAAGGACTGCATTTTGCCTCTTTTTATAACCCCAGTGCTTAGTCTTTTGGGGAAAATGGAATTCACACACATTGAACTGTTAGAAAAGAATAAAGGACAGAGAACAATAGATGCTTGATGGGGTGGTACCTTGTTTCTTCCTCAATTAAGTTTCCTGGAAATGGAGAAAGAAGGAGCTTTCAGAACTCACTACCAGGCACAAGCTCAATGAGTTGAGTTTGAGGATACAAGTCATCCTGTGTCACTTCCTTAGGCAATCTGGACCAATTCAAGGTAAAGCCCTCCTTCCTTATTGCTGCTTTGAGACAAAGGTCACTTTCTAGGGTCTTTATTCTTCCAAGAACACATACACAGATAGGAGACCCTTTCTTGAAATGGATCCCAGGGAAAGTCCATAAGCACATTCACATGACATGGAGCAGGATTCTCACGCTACTGTCAGTCAGAGTTCTCTGGATGCATCAGTGAATCAATCAATAAACATCTTTTTAAATGTCTACTATGTGTGAGCACTGCACTAAGGGCTGGGGATACAAAAAGAGGTCCCTGCCCTCAGGGAGTTAACAATCTAAATGGAAGAGACCACAGGCAAATAAATATGGACAAGCTAGATACAGGATTAATAGGGAATAATTGACAGAGGGAAAGCATTGGAATTAAGAGGGATTGAGAAGGGCTTTCCTGTAGAAGGTGGGATTTTAGCTGAGGGCTTGAAGGAAGCCCAGCAGGGTAGAGATGAAGAGGAAGAGAATTACAAGCATGAGGGGACAACCAGAGAAAATGCCCGGAGTAAAGAGATGGGAGGTCTTGTTCGTTTGAACAGCCAAGAGGCCAGTGTCATGTAGTGAAGAGTACTTGGTTAGGGGTGTCATGTGAGAAGACTACACAGGGGGCAGCTAGGTGGTGCAGCGGATAGAGCACTGGCCCTGGATTCAGGAGGACCTGAGTTCAAATCCACTCTCAGATACTTGACACTTACTAGCTGTGTGACCCTGGGCAAATCACTTAACCCTCATTGCCCTGTGAAAACAACAACAACAACCAAAAAAAAAAAAAAAGACCAAGAAGACTGCACTGGGAAGAGGGTTACAAAGGTTAAAGACCAAACAGAGAGTTTTGTATGTGATCCAAGAGGTGATGGGGGGTTAACTTCCACTTCCTCATTTGTCAAATAGGGATGACAATAGCACCTATCTTCCAGGGCTGTTGTGAGGATCAGATGATAAAATACTCATAAAGTGCTTAGCACAGTGTCTAGCACATAGTAGGTGCTATGTAAATCTTAGCTATTATCTTGATCATTATTCTCAGTTGGGTAGAGCAGGAGGTGGAAGTCTACACACATAGGAAGTTATGTTGGCACAGATGGAAGTCAGCCTGTTTACCTCACCGACTTCCCCAGAGGCACGAGCAGCAGGAGGTGGAAAGAAGGTAGCCACATCAGCTTTGTAGAAGCCTCTTGCTACAGCTACATAGCTTTCCACCTGTAGTGACTGGCACTCGGCCAGGGTGCTGCTGAAGAGCAGACCAAAGCAGTAGGAGGATGCTCTTGCCACCATGCTGTGCCTGCTGGGCACTAGAGAGGGGGGCATCATCGTCATCTGCTGCTGCTGCTGCTGCGAAGACCTGAATGGGCAACAGGTCCTGCCCCTCTCCTCTTGGCACAGCCTCACTTGGTTGACAGACATTCTGAACTGTAGTGGAAAGAGTCCTGGGCTCAGGGCCAGAAAACGGGATTTGAGTCCTGGCTGTGACACATACTAGTAGTGAGACCTTGGATAAGTCATTTACCTCTGTAGCAGAAGAGGTCAATGATCTCACTGGGATGTGGGCATAGCTTCAGATGATATCATGTACAAAACATCCATACCTGCCCATCCTGTGCATTTTTTCCCTGGCTTACCATTAGCATGTTGTGGGACAAGGTTTAAGAAACTCTCCTTTCTTTGTCTTGACCTCACAAAGATTTGAGCTGCCCAGTGCCCTGTCTCCAGCCCTGTGACCTGCCCAGCTTTTTGGCTTACATGTTGATAACATTCTTCATATTATTTCTTTTTGTCATTCCTTGTTTGTGTGGCAGCTCATTCTTCATAAAATATAAAATAAGGCTTTTTTTACATGTAGGGCAATATGCTTTTTTAGTCATTTTTTTCTATCTTAATAGTATTTTTTCCAGTTACATATCAGGTTAGTTTTCAACATTTATAAGATTTTGAGTTCCAGATTTTTCTCCCTCCCTCCCCCCCTAAGACAACAACCAATCTGATAAAAGTTATACAGTACAATCATGTTAAAAATGTTCCACATTAGTCCTGTTGTGAAAGAAGAATCAGAACAAAAGGGCAAAACCTCAAGAAAGAAAGAAAAAACCAAAAAAGTGAAAATAATATGGTTCAATGTGCATTCAGATTCCACAGTTCTTTCTCTGGACGTGGAGCATTTTCCATCATGAGTTCTTTGTATTGCTAAGAGCCAAGTCTCACAGCTGATGAAGATAACACTTCTTGATCACATCATTGCCTTGCCAAATCGTTGGGAGGAAAGCATTTTAGACAATAAAGCATCTTAGCAATTTAGGCCAATGTAATTAACTCTCAAGGGCTTTGGGGGAGAAATGGAGGCAACACCAGGCCAGAGAGGGTCTACAATAGCAATTGTTCCAAGCTCTCCTCACTTCTAAGTTCTTAACTTTTCCTGCCTGGTTCTATCCCCCCTTCCCAGGGAAGTGGACTGGCTACTGACATCACTATAAATGGTTCCTTAAGATGCTCTGATCCTCTTCTATGCTGCCTGAGGCATGAACAAATCCCCTTTCCTCTGAGTTCAGCCATAACAAAGTAAAGACTGGTGCAAAGGTGCTAGAAAACCAGAGGAAAGGGGAGCAGAGGCCCATGGTAAAAGCAGGAGATTCTACAGAGCAGACATCTCATCCTAAGCTGACAGAGTATTGCTTCCTAGGAGCTCTGCTGGCCCAGAGGATGGGATGCTCGGCCTCAGTGGGTTCTCTTTGCCTCCCACGCCTGTCTGCGTGGGCTGCTAGACTGAGCTCCTCAGAGCCTTCATTCAAGGGAGGTTAAGGTTGGCACTGCTCTCTTCATTGAGATTCTCAGCCCTCCCAGTTTCCCAGTTCTTCTCTATGACTGTGGATCCCAGGAATATTTCCCTCTGACCCCAAGTCGTGTTATAGTCCCTGGAACTGTGGGTGAGGGTTCCTCTCCTGGATTTCAGGCCCCATGCAGTGACCTTGGATTTCTCCTTCAGTATTCCAGGGGTATCTCCTTGAACCCTGAAGTCTTAGCCTTGCCCCTCTCTCATTTCTCTCCATCCTGTTCAATCAGTCTAAAATCATATTCACAATCAATCAGTAAACACGCATGAAGCTCCTACCATATGCCAGCTAAGACTGGTTCTACCCTTGAGTGAAACTCAGTTCCTTCCTTCTTGTTCTAGGCTGAAATCCAAACCTGGTCTCACAATGTGACCATTGCCCAGGACTCTGAAAGGATGACCCCCTGTTTTCCTTGGTCACTCTGTGTTTCCTTCCACAGGAGCCCGGAGGACAAAGTCCTGGGTTCTCTTCCTGCTCCTCCTACCAGACAGAAGAGGCTCTGCTAGCCCGTCTGATCTGTTCCATACAGTTCTAGCACATATTCGCTGCCTTCTTGGAAGGGTCTCCGTTTGGCTGAGGCCTGTCTTATCTGGTGTGATCCAGTGGCAATTCCTTTTTCTGGTATAGGTGCCTTTGGGCTGCTCGTCCAAACTCCCCAGGCCCAGTTTCCTCAGGCCCATGTAGCAGCTTTCCTGCCCTCCTCTCTACCAAACCCAAGCTGCTAGTTTTCCCTCCTCAAAATGCTTCCTGATTGATCAGTAGCTGGTTTCTAAGCTCTTCCAACTCTGGGATTCTGTGATCTCTCAACCCAGACTGTGAATTTCAATGGATGGCAGAGACTGAGTCTTCTCCTTTCTCTTCCACATAGCTTAGTTTACCACAGGGTCCGGCACAGAGGAGCTGGCTGGGTAGAGACTTGCAGATTGGTTTGTGAAGGCAAACACCTGGTTGTTATAGCAACAATCACCTTGGGAACAAGGGAATTGGGCGGAGAAGAGATGCCCTAGCCCAACAGGTGAAACACCTGCTCGTTGGCGGGGGTAGGGATTTCCACCAAGCTTTGCCTCCTTTTTTCTACTCACCCTGACTACTTCTCTTCTTTTCTTCTTCTCCCTTTCTTTCCCTCCTCATATTCTGGACACTCCTCATTTCCATGGGAGGACAGGTTGGGGGGGGGGGACACGGTGAGGGGCTAGAACTTGTTTGGAAGGAGCTCTCCTTTTCATGGAGAACTTGGTTTGCCCTCTTCCTGTCAGGCCCCTGGGTTATTTCCATAAACCAATTATCGCCAGAGGATCTCAGGAGAATTCAACAACACCAGCGACCAAGATGGGAAGAGGAGCACAGCGGGTGATTGTCGCAGCTCTCCCTGCAGTTGTGACAGTCTCCATCACCACGTTGCCATGGGAACGCCAAGATTGGGTGGGGAGAAGGGAGCGGGGTGAGCCAGAGCCAGAGCCAGTCAGTGGGCGTGAGGGTCTAGGAATTAGCCATGCAGGGCACATCCAATTTCCTCTTAGCAACCATATCGAGGGACCCGGTCTGGGAGAGAGCCAAGTCTGGGTCTTGGGATGGAAAGAAGCCGATGCTGCTGACACTGAACCCAGAGGCAGAGGGGGGTGGGGAGGGAGGGAATTCAGAGGTAGGAGGGGAACGAGGGCAGTGGGGGTGGGGCTGGAGGTGAGTGCCAGCCAAGAAGCAGAAGAGGAGGTGCCTGAGATCCAGGGCCCCCGAAGCAGCTGTCACCAAGCTGCAGGTGATAATGAAATGCTCATGAAAGGAGAAAGGCAGGACTGCTAGGAGGGGAGACAGTCCCAGCTGTCACCAAAAAAGGGAGATGAAAGTCTTATCCAAGCCCTCCCCACTCCCTGCTGCCCGACTCTATCCTGGGGACTCTGCCCTCTGCCCCTGGTCACATCTCAGGCTGAGGCACAGAGAATATTGATGTAGGCAGGGAGCAGAGGGATGGGCCCAGAAGTAAGGTCTCCTCCGCCCTGTTCCATCCTGCCCCGAGCTTCATCGATCATAGGAAGCTAGGGCTGGGAAGGGCCTTTAAAGGACCAGCCCCATTCATTCTATGGAGAGACATATGGACCATTGGAAAGAGAAGGCAGGGGGAGAAGGGGAGAAGGGGGCACAAGCATTAAGTGCTTACCATGTGCCGAGCATTAAGCTGAGTACTTTACAAGTGTTATCTTCAGAAAGAAGACTGGCTTTCATGTCAGAAACTCTGTGATCTTGGGCACACTATTTAAATGCCTGTTCTGTAAAACGAAGGGGTCTTTGATGGGCCTGAGACACAGCTATGGACAAGGGATTGAAAAGGCCCTGCTCCTTCTAGCTCCAGGTCCAAGCTCTTGTCTCTGGAACTTGGGTCAAGTGACTGGACTTCTCTGTAAATGAATCAACCAAGAAGCATTTGTTAAGCACCTACTGTCTTCTAGGCTGATCTCTCGTCCCTCAGCTCCAGCTGTCTATTGGATGTCTTAGACTGGATTTCCACAGACACCTTAAACTCAACCCATCCAAAACTGAACTCATTCTCTCTCCCCTCTTTCAGTCACCTAGGCTAACAACCCCCCTCACTCTCTCCCTCTCTCCCTCCCATATCAAATGCCAATTGCCAATATCTCGTCTATGCCTTCTTCTTTCTCTTGATAATACCAACACCCTCATAGAGGCCCTTATTACCTCACACTGGGACTATTACAACAGCCTATTAGTTGGTTTTCCTGCCACAAGTTTCTTCCCATTAATTGTTGTTGTTGCTTAGTCTTATCCAATACTTCATGACTTCATTTGGGGTTTTCTTGGCAAAGATACTAGTATTTCCTTCTTACAGATGAGGAAACTGAGGCAAACAGGGTTAAGTGACTTGCCCAAGGTCACACAGCCAGTAAGCATCTGAGGCTGCATTTGAACTCAGATCTTTCCGGCTCCAGGTCTGGTGCTCTATCCACTGTGCAGTCTAGTTGCCTTTAATTAATTAAACATTAATAAATGCTTATTGACTGACCTCAGACTATCTATGTGATCTAGGGAGTGCCACTTAATCTTTCCCCCTCAGTTTCCTCATCTATAAATGGCAAATAGTAATAAAATAACCATTCTGGGTTGTTGTGATAATTAAATGACATAACATATAAATTGCTTTGTAAACCTTAAAACATAATCTAGCTATCAGCTATCATTATTAAAGGAGGAGCATTTGAAAGAGTGCGGATGCCTCAATGCACTTCATCTCTACTGCTAAAGATGTAGTTCCAAGCCCGTGTCCTGCTCTTGAAGGAAGACTCATTTTTAGGTGTAGGAAAGAACCCAGGACTGGACACAGGGTGACTGAATAGAAGCTCTAGGAATGGTATAGTGGAAAGAAAACTGACTCTGGAGTAAGATAACCTGGGTTCCAATCCTACCTCTGACACTTAATACTTGTGTGATCTTGGACATGGGTCATTTAACCTAACTGGGTCTTAGCTTCCCCCTCTATAAAATGAGGGTGGTTGTTCTAAAATGAGGGTGGTTGTTCTAGAGGTCTTCCAAGTTCCCTCCCTGCTCTAGAGCTGGGACCACATGGGATCATCCCATGTGAAATTGCAGCAGGCATCATCATTGACCTCAGCCATGGCCTTAAGTAGATGACTCACAAGGGAACGATAGCCATGGATGATTGATGGTCAAGAGTGGGGGTAGGAGGGGCAACTAGGTGGCGCAGTGGATAAAGCACCAGCCCTGGATTCAGGAGTACCTGAGTTCAAATCTGGCCTCAGACACTTGACACTTACTAGCTGTGTGACCCTGGGCAAGTCACTTAACCCCCATTGCCCCACAAACAAAACAAAAACAAACAAAAAAACAAGAATGGGGGTAGGAGATGGTGTATACCACCACGCTTAGCGTTGAGGTTGAAAGTCCTTCCTCCCCAACTGAAAAGTCTCCACTTCCTTCTACAAGAGTCTAATCAATCCATCATACTACCACACTCCATCATTGTTTTTGTTTGTCCTTCATTCTCAAAGAGGACCATGATATCAGGAGGTAATATTATGACTTGCAGGGAATGGGATTGAAGCGAGGGAGGGCTGTGCAGGGTCACCAGCCTCACTCTCTCCACCAGAGCCATCTCAGTCTAGTGACAAGATATATATCAGGATGACTGGAGGTGGCCCCAGATGTTTGAAGCAACAGGGGTTAAGCGATTTGCCCAGCATCATATAGCTCCTAAGTGTCTGAGGTCAGATTTGAACTCAGGTCCTCCCCACTTCAGGGCCAGTGCCTTATCCACTGCACCACCTAGCTGCCCCATTAGCACACTCCAAAATGGTGCTGAAGAACAATTTGACAGCTGTGGGGATGTAGAATACCACACCAGGTCCTAGTCTCGATACTGCCACCATCCCTCTGGGGGACCTTCCCTCTTTGGGTCTCAGTTTCCTTGCTTGTAAAATGAAGAAAGGACCTGAGATGACTGCTGAGGTTCTCTTCTGCCCTAACGGTCTTTGTTCTAAGGCTTTCTTCCAGCTCTAATATTCCAAAGCATGGCCAATGTTTGGAGATTGTCTCCAGCTCAAACAGTATATGAATCTGCGATTTCCCTTCTCCAAAGAAACACCCACCCTCTTCCCAGATGCACCAGGAGACAATGAGGCTCACATTCCTGGATTCTCAGCAAAGAACCAGATGGCTCTCCAGAGAACCTGGCCCAATCCAGAGCATCTGGAATTCCTTCCCCCTCTGTCTCCTTGGCTCCGGGCCCTCTGGACATGGGGAAAAGAGACTAGGAAGAGGAGGTAGGAGAGAGTGAGCAGTCAATCTGACCAGGCAAACATCCCATCACATCCCCCCAGGGTCTCTAGCTTGAGTAGCTGTTCCGTTCACTCCAGGCCAGAACTGCCTGATCTTTGGTCCAGCCATCGGTAGAGGCCTGAAGTCAATTAACATTGGTCTCCTTTTCTCTGAACTCCATTGAATTTTTATTTGGTGAGAACTTAGAAAAATGCTTTGGAGGCCAGTGGAAGGCAGTAAACACAACCCGAATGGAAGGAAAGATGGGACTGCAGAAAAATGTAAAGTGGAGGAAGTTTACTATCAACAGTCCTCGCCTTTCACCCCTGCCCATGGCATCCGGAGAAGGGCAGGCAGACCAGTGAAAGGCTTGGGACCCGTCATCTAAGACTGGCTGAAGGAGCTGAGAAAACTCAGGAGGACATGATCGATGTAAAAGAAGAGCTTTAGACTAGAATATCTCAAAGTTTCCCCCCATCTGTGATTCTGTGATCTCCCTGAGCCTCAGTTGCCTCATCTGTAAAAAGAAAAGGCTATACTAGATGATGGCGGAGGTCCCTTGTAGCTCTAAATCTCTGATTCTATTCAAAAGTAGAGTGGGCTATATGATGAGGTAGGAAGTTCTTCAAGAAAAGGCGAGATGACCAGAGTCAGCTACATTATCGATGGGGTTCTTGTTCGGGTATGGGTTGAACTGGCCTCTGACGTCCCTTCGAGCTCTGAGGTTGTAATATTTCATGATCCTGTGATCACTACATCGGTGCCACATCTGCTCTTCCCCACAGTCCCTAAAGACCATTATTGGCTGTTTCCCATCCTCTCTCTATGCTTAGACTGAAGTCTTAGATCACACCAGCTTTTCTCCCTGGTATCATGTAGTCATCTCAAATATTTTATCCTGTCCTCATTCTTCTCCCTATCTTTATCAACAGCTTAGAGGAGGCCAGAGAAATCCTGCTTGTGCAATGTGTAGATGACAGAGGGCAGAAAGAGATGACTAATACTACTCCAATATTTCCCACTAACACTGATTGCAACTACATGCCTTAGGGGGACCATCTTCATGAGTTACTGTAGCTGAAAAAAAAATTTGTCCCCTTGTGGCCAGAGTTCTGGGAGTAAGCCTCCCCCACTTACTAAAGCTGTTCTTCATAAGTTAAGCTCATTGTCTCTGTCATCCCATCCTGGAAACCTTCCAAACTCCCTTGGAGACTCCAAATCTTGCTTTCTGTTGACATCATGATCTCTGACATCATGCAGAATAGTCCAGAAGTCTTAGTGATGTTTTAAGATTAAAACTAAGACTTTTGAAATACCCTGTATAGCGCTTTACAATTTGTGGAAGCCGTTACTTTCTCACTGGAGCCTCACAACAACCCTGCTCAGTCGTTTCAGTCACATCTGACTCTTCACAACCCCATTTGGGGTTTTCTTGGCAAAGATGCTGGAGTTGTTTGCCATTTCCTTCATCAGTTCATTTAACAAGATGAGGAAACTGGGGCAAACAGGATTGAGTGACTTGTCCAGGGTCCCACAGCTAGTGTCTGAGGAAAATGAGACTTCCTGACTCCAGGCCCAGCATTCTACTCGATGTGCCACCAAGCTGTGAGGCAGGTACTACAGGTATTCTTTCTTTCTTTCTTTCTTTCTTTTTTTTTTTTTTTGCAGGGCAATTGGGGTTAAGTGACTTGCCCAGGGTCACACAGCTAGTAAGTGTTAAGTGTCTGAGGTTGGATTTGAACTCAGGTACTCCTGAAACCAGGGCCGGTGCTCTATCCACTGTACCATCTAGCTGCCCCCTACAGGTATTCTTAATCATCCTCATTTTAGAGTTGAAGAAACCCAAGCCCAGAAATGACTGGCCCAAGGTCAAACAGCTACTTAGGGATAGTGATCCTATTCAAATTTAGATTTCCTGACACTCAGCCCAGGACCTCTTTATTATTCCTGTGTCTTCTTCTCCTTCATTGTGAGGAAAGGACTAAGAGGTGAGACACTCTACACGTGGAGGCGGGAATGGGGGGCTGGAAAGCGCACAGGACTTGGAAATGAAAGGATCTCCGTTCATATCTTAACTCTGATCCAGTCTGTAACCATTGAAAGCTGTTCACTTCTACTGGTCTGGAAAATGAACATAATAATCTTTGTACTACTTATAGCTACAGCTAACATTTCTATGGTGTTTACTATCTACTGGGGACTGTGCCAAGTGCTTCCCAATTCTTATCTCATTTGACCCTGATGACAACCCTGGGAGGAAGGTCCTATCATTATCCCCATCTTACAGCTGAGGAAACTGAGGCAAACAGAGATGAAGTAACTCTCCCAGGGTCATACAACTAGTAATTATCTGAGGCAGAATTTGAACTTGGGTCTTCTTGACTTTATATACCTGGTGCTCTATCCATTGTACCACCAAGCTGCCCCATAGGGAAAGGTTTTTGGAAAAGTACCATAAAATAGGAAATTCCTATTTCCCTGAGCCCCTGGCCCCAGAAGATGCTCTCGTGGTCCCCCAGTTTCTGTCTTAGCCCAAGCACACTAGTTCCCTAAGCCCCTTGATCTACGCAGCAATTCTAGCTTGGCCTTCTCCTTAAAATTCCCTCGGCTCTCTCCATAGCCCGTTTCCTAGGTTCCGCTTGCCTTGGTCTCCTGTCACTAAAAAACTAGGGCTAATTAATTTAATCACTCCTGGTCATTCTGGTCCCAGAAGGCACCTCACCAGGGGGTGTGTGATTTGCTTCAGGGACAAAGAAACCTCACCGGAAGCCCGTCTTCAGATGGAAAACCACCCGGGGCCACATCTGCATGGGTCACGCCCAAAGACTTAGAGTACCTATTATCAGTGCGGAAGGTCCTGAGCGTGGGGAGGGAGACAAGAGAGTAGAGACAACAGGGTGGGGGCCAATGAGGAGCTCCACTCCTCAGGGTCAGCCCCTCCCAGCTCTACCCCGTTGTTCTCCACAGCTTGGACTTGAGCTGGTTTTAAGGGGGAAGGGAGGGCAGCAATGGAGGTCTGAACTGGAAAGAGAGGATCGTGAAAGAGTTGGAGGGTGAGAAATTTCGAGCTGGAAAGGACTTTAGGTGATGTCCCAGAGGCCAGTTTTCCCGTTTCACAGATGAGCAAAGAGGTGTAGGGGAGAGTAATTCACTTGTCCAAGGTCAGACAGGTAGAAATAATAACAACCACAATGATAGAAATGAATAACTAGCAATTATATAGCCCTTTAAGGGTTGCAAAAGACTTGACAAATGTTCTTTCTAGTTCTAACAACTGCCCTGGGGTGCAGGAGCTGTTATTGCCCCCATTTGACAAGTTAAGTGTTAAACCCAAAGTCACACAGCTAGTGTCTGAGGCTGGATTTGAACTCAGGTCTTTCTCACTTGAAGTCCAGTACTCTATCCACTTCACCAGCTCCAGATAGTAAGGCCTAAAGGTAGGATTTGAAGCCAAGCTCTGACTCCAAAGCCAGGCCACCTCGGGTAATAATAATACAAACAGCTCATGTTTCTATAGCACTCTAGAGTACTAAAAGTGCTTTCCTCACAACCACCCTGAGAGGTAGGGAAACTATGGAAATATTATTATCTCCATTGCATAGACCAGGAAACTGAAGATGAGATGTGAGATTTGCCCCAGGTCGAAAGGAAGAAGTGTCTCAAATCCCATGCTCTTTCTGTGAAACAGGAAGCCAGCCCCTGAACCCTGGGATCTTCACTCAAAGAACTGTGCTCTGTTCACAAGACTGCTCTGAGGGGCTCCTAGGGCCTACTTAATGACATTCCCATTTCTATAGTAATTCAGAGTTTGGGATGTGTTTTTCCTCAAAACACCCTGGTAGTGTATTGAGTCTAAGTAGTCCCATTTTGCAAATGAGTATAAGAGAAGCATTTGGGTGGTATCTAAATGCTGATGTGTTGTGTGACCTTGAGCAAGTGACAGAGCTGGGCTAAATTATCTGTAAGGTTCCTTTCAGCTCCAAAACAGCTGCCCTGTGATGAATTGATGGAAGTACAAGTAGGTCCCACTTTAAGTAACCCCACTATACAAAAACTCAAACCTAAGAACTAGAAAAGTATATAGTGAAGGATAACTTCATACAAAGTGATTCTTTTAAAATTTTTTATTTTCAGTTCCAAATTTTCTCTTCTCTCACCCTCCCCAACCCATTGAAAAGGTAAGACAAAATAGAACCAATTACAAATATATATAGTCATTCAAGACAAATTTCCACATTAACCCCGTCCCCCACAGGGAGAAAGGAAGGAAGGAGAAAAGAGAAAGGAGAAAGGAGAGGAGAGGAGAGGAGAGGAGAGGAGAGGAGAGGAGAGGAGAGGAGAGGAGAGGAGAGGAGAGGAGAGGAGAGGAGAGGAGAGGAGAGGAGAGGAGAGGAGAGGAGAGGAGAGGAGAGGAGAGGAGAGGAGAGGAGAGGAGAGGAGAGGAGAGGAGAGGAAAGGAAAGGAAAGGAGAAAATATGCTTCAATTTGCACTCTGATTCTATCCATTCTCTGATTGGAGGTGGATACCATGTTTCAACATGTCTTGGAATTGTGGTTGGCCACTGGGTTCATCAGAGTTCAGAGTTTTTTACCTTTGCAATATCGCTATTGCTACATAAATTGTTCTTCTGGTTATGCTCACTTCCCTTTGCATCAGTTCATGTAAGTCTTCTCAGGTTTTTTCTGAAACCATCTCCATAATTTCTTAGAGCACAACAGTATTCCATCACAATCATATACTACAACTTTTCCAGCCTTTCCCCAATTAATGGACAGCCCCATAATTTCCAATTCTTTGCCACCACAAAAAGAGCTGCTTTAAATAATTTTTGTTTTGAATAGTTTTTCCCCCTCATTCTTTGATCCCTTGGGGTATAATCCCAGTAGTGCTATTGCTGTGCATGATATGTACAGGTTAGTAACTTTGGGGAAATACAGGGTGGGCCAAAAGTCATGAATATTTAATAACTCCTTTATTTTTTGTTTTTAATTTACAATATCATAGCATCATATACAGTATATATAGGAAATTAATTTATATTACATGTGAAAAATCAAATCTCACAAATGGCAAAAAATAAAGAAATTTTAAAAAATTTATTAAAACATCAGATCTCTTTGTGACTTACAGCCCATCCTGTAGCTCCAATTCATACAAGATGATTCTTCACTATACAAAAGGGTTGCCTGCAGAATGCTTTGGGCTCCTTTACATAGATGTCTAGACTTCAAACTCATGACTTGTGATTCCCAATTCAGTGCTTTCCCTTGTTTTACATTGCCTCTCTCAAATCAGTATCACAGTAATCAATGTGTTATACTGATACCAGCTGTGGGACCCTGGGTAAGAGGAGGAGGAGGAGGAGCTAATGTCTAAATAATATCTACTATTTGCTAGTCATCGTGCTAAGAACTTTACAATTTTTTTTTTTGGCGAGGCAATAAGGGTTAAGTGACTTGCCCAGGGTCACACAGCTAGTAAGTGCCAAGTGTCTAAGGCTGGATTTGAACTCAGGTCCTCCTGAATCCAGGGTCAGTGCTCTATCCACTGTGCCATCTAGCTGCCCCAGAACTTTACAATTATTATGTCATTTGGTCCTCACAACCTTGGCAGTCAGGTGCTATCATTATCCTCATTTTACAGATAAGGAAACTGAAGCAGAGGCTAAGTGACTTGCCCAAGGTCACACAGCTAGTAAGTATCTGGGTTTAGATTCAAACTCAGGTCTTCCTGACTTCAGACCCAGAGCTCTATCCACTAGTCCATCCAGCAGCACTGGCAAGTCATTTAACTTATGTTTGCCTCAGTTTCCTCATCTGTATAATGGAGATGATAATAACACCACATGGGATGTTTGTGAGGATAAAATGAGTATTTGTAAAGCGCTTTGCAAAGCTCAAGGTACAATATAAATGCTAGTTATGATTGTTATATTATGAGATCAGGGGATGTTTGAGAGATGGTGCAGAATCTGAAAATTGAGGCTTCCAGCAGCCTCTAGCCATCGAAAAGTCCATCCAGAGTGGAGAGAGGGCATCTCTGAGGAGTTAATCAACATCACTGGGGACAGGGGGTTGATTTTACCCAGCCCTATCCCAACACACTTGTCCCTTAAAGCCAAGCACACCTGTAGCTTTGTTTGCCCAAGGGGCATTAGCAGTTGTTTATTATGGGTCTAATTAATGGATGAAATCCTGCAAGCTCTGGCTGAGAAATGAAATGATAACAGCCCTCAGCACCATTGAAATAACAGCTCTTTTCTTGTTTCAAGTGACTTCCTCCCAAGAGCTCAAAGGACTTAACAGATGATCATCTTCCTGGCCTCTTTTGAGGAGGGAAATGGTTATTGCTTCGAGGTTGTTTGTTATTGAGTAATAAGGGTAACAGGAAGACGGGGCTGGAGAAAGAGAAGTCACATTCCACTGCTCTTTGAGATTTAAAAAAGTACTTTCATCTCAGCTAACCCACGCATTTGGTAGCATTACTTATTTTTTCCTCTCCATTTTACAGATAAGGAAACTGAGGCCTTAAGAGGTTAAGCAATCACATAGCAAGAAAGCATGTGAGGCAAGATTGAACCCAGGCTGGGGGCAGCTAGGTGGTCCAGTAGATAAAGCACCGACCCTGGATTCAGGAGGACTTGGGTTCAAAATACGCCCTCAGACACTTGACACTTACTAGCTGTATGACCCTGGCAAGTCAATTAACCTTTATTGCCCCACCAAAAAATTTTTTTTTAAAGATTGAACCCAGGCTTCCTGACTCCAACAGCTCTATTCACTGCAATAGTCTGCCAAATTCTTCTCAGCTTTAAGACGGAGGGGTCCTGGTTTTTCATCCTCATTTATTTTGGGTTGATGGTCCAGGTTTCAGCTCCTCAATTCCCTGGAATTGGGGTGGACCTGTGGATGGATTGAGAAGACCAGGGGCTTTCTGAGCTCCTCATTGGTTCCCATTCTCAATCGACATTAGGATCCACAGCACGTAGTGCCCAGAATCCCCCATAGAGCTCATTATCAGAGGTCTGGCCGCTCCAACCTTGCCAGAAGGATTCACACATTGTGCTAATCTTTAGTCCAGCCTACCTGGGCCTCCACTGGAGAGGTCAGTTTCAGCCTTGACCTTTTCCTCCTCAGAATTAAGTGAGGGGTTGAAGTCATTTTATCAGAAACCTGCTAGACAGGTCTACCTAGGGCATGTGGTCTGGCCAGGCCAAGTATGCACCTGGCAACTAGTGGCAGTCTTTCTCCTTCCTTCTGCATGTTCTTTTCTCTTCCTTTCTTCCTTTTCTCTTTCTGACCTTTTCCCTCTTCTCTTCCTCATTTCTCCCCCACTACATACTCTTCTCATCTTCCCCTCTCTATCTCTCCTCTCTTCTCCTCTCCCCTTTTCCCTTCTTCCCCTCTCCTCTCCCTTCCTCTCCTTTCTCCTCCTCTAGCCTCTCTTTCCCTCCTTTGCCTTCTCTTCCTCCCCTTCTCTTCCCCTCCCATTTCCCCCCCTTCTTTCCTCCCATCCCCCTGCCATCCTCTCCTCTCCTCTCTTCCTATCTATTCTCTCCTTTTTTCTTCCCTTCCCTTCTCTTTCTTCTGATTCTCTTCCATCTCCTCCTCCCCTCTTCCTTTGCTTCCTCCCCTTTCCCTTCCTCTCTTCCTTTCTTTCATCCTCTCCCCAAGGCTTTTCACATCCTAACAACAGGCTATATAGGTGAGCAGGGAGCTCCCCAGTAGCAGTTTTTCAGAGCTAGCCTGAGGACTGGGGAGTGGGGGGAGCCAAGGGTGGGGAGCAGCGGTGAACCGGGAAAAGCGCCATCAACTGACTTGGAAGAAGGAGTTATTAAATTTTCATCTTCTTATTGCTTTGAAGGGGGAAATGGAGCGGAGAGGTCAGAGCAGGTGAGGAGAGACAGACAGGGCAGGCTAGGAGAGGGAAAATCTCCCTCCTGCTGGGCTCCCAGCTCTCTCGGACCACCAGGAATTGGTCCTTTCCGGGCCTAAAAGATGAGGTGTCTGATCCTACCAATGGTAGGACCGGGAAGGAGCCATGGGGGCAGAAGAACATGGGGTGGGGTGAGGGGAGGGGCTGGGGCTCGGTTCTTTTTGCCCCCTCCCTCCCCCCATTCCCTCTCTCTTCTTTCTTTATACCAGGAGATTCAGGAGGCAGATGCTTGGAGTGTAGGGGTCATTTTTGATCAGCGACGAGTGCCATGACTGCTTCCTTCACACACACACACACACACACACACACACACACACACACACACACACACACACTCATTTGTTCATTCATTCATTCATGCATTCCTTTATTTAACATAGTCTGAACTGAGCCCCTGTCACCTATCCAAGCTAGTGCAGGCGCCAAAGGGAAAAGAAAAGATGAAAAAAATTCAAGGACCACCTCCCCACTCCTTTCCTCCATCCCTAGCATGTCCTCTTCTCTCCCTTCAGTCAAATCACACCAATTCCTTACAACCCGGTAGGAGCCCACTTCCTCCAGGGAACCCCTGCTCCCCCAACTCCTCCCAGTAGAGCCAGATGGTGTAATGGATAGAGCACTGGTCTCAATGACCTCGAAAATTCCTTCCAACTCTTAAGTCTGTAATTCTATAACCCTACAATCTCTCCCCTTTTCTAGGCGACTAGTTAGAATAGTGGCTTGGGTTTGGAACCAGAAGAACTGAGTTCAAATCCAGCCTCAGACACTTACTAGCAGTGTGACCCTCGGTGAGTTACTTAACCTTTGTCTACCTCAATCTTCATCTGTAAATGGGGGTAAGTAACAGTGCCTACATCCCAGGATCCATGTTAGGATCAATGAGATAATGTCTGTGAAGCACACCTGGCATACAGTAAGTGCTTAATGAATGCTTGTTTCCTTCCTTCCTCCTCTGCTTCCCGCAGCAGAGTCTGACCCCCAGAGTCTAGGAATTGATTAAAACACACTTTCCCCCTTGGATAAGTCCAGTGATTTCAACCCGCTTAAGAAAATTCACTAGGGCGGCTAAGTGGCGCAGTGGATAAAGCACCAGCCCAGGATCAGGAGTACCTGAGTTTCAAATCCGACCTCAGACACTTGACACTTACTAGCTGTGTGACCCTGGGGCAAGTCACTTAACCCCCCATGGCTCTGCAAAAAAAGAAAAAAGAAAAAAAAAAGAAAATTCACTAATGCAGGATCAGCAACTTGAATTTGAGTTAGGGCCTTACTCTGGATAGTTGCCTGGGAACACTGAAAAGTTAAGCAATCTCCCCAGGGCCACATAGCTAGTATGTAGGATCTGAACCCAGTTCCTCTTGATTCCAAAGATGCCCCTCTATCCACCAAGCCATGATGTCACCAATATACTATTAGAGCCCTATTCATGATGTTCTCTCAGACTATAGTGTAAGAGCTCTGGGCCTGGAGTCATGTCTTGGGTTCAAATCTCAGCTCCTGGGTTTACTGGCCATGAGATCAGAGACAAGCTAATCAAATTCAGTTTCCTTACCTGTAAAACAGGGAATGATAACTCTTTCTGTACTGGGTTGTTGGGAGAGAAGAGATTTGTACATTGTGAACTACCAGATAGCTGAGAGCTTCTGCATGTGTCTTATCTCCTGTCTCTCCCCCTTAGCTGGAATGTTGATTGCCCCAGAATGCCTGTCAGGTGACACCATGAGGCAGCTTGAATCTCCAGTCTCTTTACTACCACCTCAAACCCCACCTTTAGATAGTCATTCTTTTGAGTCTTAAAGGATTTTCATGCCTCCAAGTTCCCATGAGAATCTAAATATCCCTAAAAGGAGTAAGTTTATGAGTGGGGATGTTGGAAATTATTTTAGATGTGTTCCAACTCCAAACTGGACCCTTCAGACATGGGATATAAGATAGGTGCCCAGGGTAGGTTTGGGGTGGTGATATTTGGGAGTAGGAACTATAGGATATTTGGATCATAGATTTAGAGATGGGGGGACCTCTAAAATCATCTGGTTAAGGTTATGGAAATATGTCAACTGCAGTTAAGGACTCACCTAAGGTAACACAGGGAGTAAGTGGCCAAATCAGGATTTGAACCCATATCCTCTGACCACAATTCCTGTTCCTTTTTCTGGGAAGGTGGGGGAGGATACTAGAGGTGGATCTCCTGGGTAGGGCACCTAGGACCCACTTCACCTAATGTCGGCCTGATTCATGAGTGCCAAAGAGGTAGAGGAGTCATTGGATTGAGATGAATTAGTCTAGAGGTCTTGGAGTGAGTCATCGAGGAAGTGACAAATGTCCTCCAGAAGACAAAGGAGGAAATAATTAGAAGAAAGCAGAGATGAGAAGGGAGAATATGAACTTGGGAACAGGAGAAATGAGTGATATCCCCTTCAGCACATCGCCCTCCTATAGTCCTCAGAGGTAGGTAGTACGGATATTAGCAACATCCATTTTACAGTTGAAACTGAGCCTCTGGGAGGTTAAATGATTTGCTTACATCATAGCACCAGGCAATGTTAGAATCTGGAACCAATCCCTGGTCCTTTGACTCTAGGTCATGAGATCATCAAACTGGAAGGGACCCCAAAAGCTCTAGAATGCATTATCCATTTTTATAGACAATGAAAGTATGGGTACTTAATCTAGATCCACAGAGGAAGCTGGCTACTTGTCTAGAGAGTTCTAGAACTTTGGCTAGAGGAACCTAGTACCCTAACTATGCACATACAATTGACTTAGGTCTTTCTCTTGTCCTGTAGAAGAGATAGCAAATTCTCGTTCACTTGTTCCGTCTGAACACATGGTAAGCATCAGGGATGCTTACCTCAAAAGCCTTCAATTACAACAAGTCCATCCACGATAAGGCAGTCTTTCTCCATCAAACAGTGAGTCATCCAAGCTTTACCGGCCACTCTTCTCATCATGTCCCCCATGTGCTACATCACAGGGCTTCATGCCTGGGGAAAAGGCGTGGGATCCAGAGGCCCAAACTAGAAACACGTGGGGCCATTGCTGTGATCACAGTGTTTTTCAAACCCACACAAATGTGCTTCCCCAGGGATGACAAGTTTTTTTCCATAGTTCCCGGCCCAAGACAGCCTTGTTGTAAGTTATGAGTCAAGAGCTTTGATGGCCAGTTGGCTCCATTCTGTGTCTGGGATCCTGCATCCTGCCTCCTGCCTCCTGCATCTCAGGGCTGGCTCCAGACACTGTAGGGGTTACATCATGGCCCTGGATGGGGAGAGGAGGAGGGAGAAGACTGTGAGCTGGCCCCTTGTTCCATCACTGTCTTCCCATGCCTACCCCATGAAGCACAGTGGACATGAGGTCCTATATCTGAAGCAGGAAGAAACCTTAGGGATGGATCATCGAGTCCAGCCCCCTCATTCTATGGACCAATGTCTCATGGTTAGGGAGAGGCAGAGCCAGGATCAGATCCCAAGTCCTCTGACTCCAAATCTAGGGCTCTTCCCACTGTGCCACACTGCCTCATGTCCTGTCCCTGAGCCACAACAACAAATAGAGTCATTGATTTGAAGCTGGAAGCACCATAACATCATAGATCCAGAATGGAAGGAACTTCAGAGGACATAGAATCCAACCCTCTCATTATACAGGCAGGAAAATGGAGGCTGGGTGAGATGAGGTGACTTATCTAAGGCCACACCAGCAGAAAGAGGAAAACTGGGATTTGAACACAGTGCTCTGGGCTCCAAATAAAGCCCCAATTCCACTGTGTCGCACTAAAATAAAACCCTCTCTATTAATTTGCTCCCTATTATCTCTAGACTCCTCCATTTGGAATTTCTAGCTCTCCACAACCTGAGCTCCTTCCATACACTCTGATGTTGCTACCTCCACCTCTTGCTCCCTTGCCCCTGCACTGACTGGCCCCATGTCTAGCCGGCCCTCCTTCCTTAAAGAATCGTTGTGCCTGATGACTCATGACCTCAATTGGGGCTTTCTTGGCAAAGACGCTGGAGTGGTTTTCCCTTTCCTTCTCCATTTTACAGATGAGGAAACTGAGGTCAACAGGGTTAAGTGACGTGCCCAGGGTCAAAAAACTAGTAAGGCCATAGAGAATATCATGAAATGCAAAATGGATGAGGCCATAGAGAATATTATGAAATGCAAAATGGATGATTTTGATTACATTAAATTAAAAGGTTTTGTACAAGCAGAAGCAATGCATCCAAAATTAGAAGGGAGGCAGAAAGCTGGGAAACAATTTTTTTATGGGCCAGTACTTCTGATAAAGGCCTCATTTCTAAAATATATAGGGAACTAAATCAAATTTATAAGAATCCAAGTCATTCCCCAATTGAGAAATGGTCAAAGGATATGAACAGGCAGTTTTCTGATGAAGAAATCAAAGCTTCCTATTCCCATATGAAAAA
Source organism: Dromiciops gliroides (assembly GCF_019393635.1). NCBI lineage: Eukaryota > Metazoa > Chordata > Mammalia > Microbiotheria > Microbiotheriidae > Dromiciops > Dromiciops gliroides. The sequence continues at coordinate 47,927,931 of NC_057862.1, forward strand.
ATGTTCTAAATCACTATTGATTAGAGATGCAAATTAAAACAACTCTGAGGTACCACCTGACACCTATCAGATTGACTAAAATGACAAAAAAGGAAAATAATAAATGTTGGAGAAGCTGTGGGAAAATTGGAACACTAATGCATTGTTGGTGGAGCTGTGAACTGATCCAACCATTCTGGAGAGCAATTTGGAATTATGCCCAAAGGGCTATAAAGCCTGTGCATACCCTTTGACCCAGCAATACCACTTTTGGGTCTTTTTCCAAAAGAGATCATGGAAACGGGAAGAAAAGGACCCATATGTACAAAAATATTTATAGCTGCTCTTTATGGGTGGCAAGGAATGGAAGTTGAGGGGATGCCCATCAATTGGGGAATGGCTGACAAGTTGTGGTATATGAATGTATGGAATACTATTGTGCTGTAAGAAATGATGATCAGGAGGAGTTCAGAGAAACCTGGAGGGTCTTTCATAGGCTGATGATGAGTGAGATGAGCAGAACCAGAAGAACATTGTACACAGTATATCATCAACATGTGTGTTGATCTACTGTGATGGACTAGATTCTTCTCACCAATGCAATGGTACAGGAGAGTTCCAGGGGACTCATGATGGAAGAGGATCTCCAAATCCAAGAAAAGAAAAAAAAAGAACTGTGGAGTACAGATGCTGAATGAACCATACTATTTCTTTTGTTTTTGGTGCTGTTGTTTTTCTATTTTGAGGTTTTCATCATTGCTCTGATTTTTTCTCTTATAACATGACTAATGCAGAAATAGGATTAATGTTATTATATGTGTGTGCGTGTGTGTATAACCTATATCAGATTACCTGCTGTCTAGGGGAGAGGAGAGGGAAGGGATGGAGGGAAAAAAATCTGAAATTGGCAAGCTTGTAGAAACAAAAGTTGAGAATTATCTTTACATGTAACTGGAAAAAAATAAAATACTTTTATCAGAAAAAAAAAGAGTCTGAGGCCAGTTTTGAACTCAAGATAACTCTTTCTAACTTTAAGCCCAACACTATCCACTGTACCACCTAGCTGCTCCCTATATATAATATATACCTATATTGTGCATACATATATATACATACATGTATTATGTGTGAGTATGTTTTATATTATAGGTTGAATATAATAAAGATACATTGTGTATGAATATGAGTACATGTAATATGTAGAACATTATTTACATAAAATGGGCTGTATTATTGATACTATATAGCATGTAATATATGCATATATTATACATACATATATACGTGATCTATTACATATTGAAAGTAATGCATGCAACATGTAATGCATTTTTGTATATTTATGTTTCCCATATATCTATGTGTTATATTGTACATTGGATAGTCTATATACTATACTATGTAGTAAATTAAATGTAACATAATACAATGTGCACATATGTATATATGCATTATGGATGTATATCACTATGTATTGCATATTGAATGTAATATACATCTAACAACATTTCTCTTATACATGTATGTACATTATCTGTATATGGCAGAAATGAATGTGTGCATGTTTTGACAGTGTTGTATATATATTACATATCCTTTTGAGTGTAACACATGTATATACTATATGGGCATATTATTTATTGTATATAATATACTCGTGTGTATATATGTGTGTATGTTTTAAACACACAAGTATGAATGCATGGAGTCTCCTTTATCAGAATATAATTCTTGGGAGCTTGCACTTTCATTTTTGTCATTGTATTCCCAGCTTTCAGCTTAGTGCCTGACCCTTAGGAGGTGCTTAATAAATGCTGGTTGATTATCTGTTTATTTGGAGCAGGATGCTCCTGGAGAGTTTTCATCCTTGCATGGGCCAAATGGTCACTGGGGGCCCTGCTCCCTCCGGCCAGGCAGGCGAGTCCTGGGAACCAAAGGCAGAATTAGACTCAGGAGATTGTCAGCCCCACAAAGCAAATTGACTGTGTAAGCTCGAAAGATTTGGCATTGTGGCCAGAGGAAGCAGGCCCCCTGACCATATCGGCTAATGACAACTGGCTTGGGTAGTTCTCTTGTCCTGTAAATGAGGCAGCAGGTTTGTATTTGCTTGTCCTGTCAGAAAGTGCAGGAAGAAGTATCCGCTTCCCTCGAGTTTCTGGAATATGTTCAGGGCTCAGAGGAATTAGCTCTGCCAGGAAAAAACCATTAAACTTACATCCTCTCTCCACCTGCTTGAAAGCCTCTCTCCTCCCCTTCAGGGACTGGCGCCCCCTCCCCTGCTTAAAGCTACCATGCTATTTTTCCTCCTCTATATTCCCCTTTCTGGATATTCTCTGGTTCCCTTAATCCAAGGAAGGATGGCCCCTTAGTTAACCACTTCAGTACCATTGGGTAAGTGAGCATACCAAAGGTGGTTTTTTCCCAACTCATAAGATTAAGAGCTGGAAAGGACTTTGAGAGATCAATTAATCCAATCCCCTTATTTTACAGATAGGGTAACTAAGAATGAATGAATGAATGAATGAATGAATGAATGAATGAATGAATGAATGAATGAAATGAGTGAGTGAATGAGTAAATGAGTGAATGAATGAATAAGCAGGAAATCATATATTGCTTACTTTGTACTAAATACTGTGCTAAATGCAGAAGATATACAAATGTAAAAGCAGTAACAGTCCCAGTCATCAGGAAGTTTATACCCTGAGAAGAGAGAAACACACAAAAGTATATGGTGTCCAGAGAGGAATACTTTAGTCTAGAAAGGTACAGATGATTGTGACTGTGGGGAAGTGCATTGATACACTCCATCCAGGAACAATGACAGAGTATATCGATCATATCAGCGGTGGGATTTGAACCCATATCCCTTTACTCTAGAGCCAGTTTGCAATCCATCATATCACACATATTGAAGGCCTAGTGAGCAATCACTTATTTTGAGAAATATAAAATAAGGAACTTTAGGGAATGCTATTTATAGGTTATTGTTTTTGTTGTTCAGCTTTTTCAGTGATGTCTGACTCTTCATTACCCCATTTGGGGTTTTCTTGGCTGATATACTGGAGTGGTTTGCCATGTCCTTCCCTAGCCCATTTTACATATGAGGAAACTGAGGCAAACAGGGTTAAGTGACTTTCCCAGGGTCACATAGTTAGTCAATGTCTGAAGCCAGATTTTAACTCAGGAAGGTGAGTCTTCCTGACTTTGGGGTCAGCACTTTATCCATTGCACTACCTAGCTGCCCTCCATAAATATTTTCCTTTAAAATATAAATTCCCCTGTGAATGAATGCACAAGCATTTATTAAACACTTACTATGGGCCAAGCTAAGAGCTGAGCATGAAAATACAAAAGTGAACTATGATGCCTAAAGCCAATATTAATCATCAGAACTTTAATGAGAATAAAAATGCTTCTCAGTGAGACAGATCTAAAAGAGGAGAGGCGAGCGGTTTTTGTTTTGTTTCATTTTGTTAAGTTTTTTGTTTCCACAGGAGAGTGGGGGAGATCACAAAGTAGGACCAGAGGAAGCACAGTAGAGTGGAAAGACAGCTGGGTCAGGATTTGGAAGACCTGGGTGTGAATCCTGACCCTAATGCTTACTGCTCCAGTGGCCTTGGGCAAGTGACTTCCCTGGTGCTCAGTTTCCTTATGTGGAAAATGGGCAGGTTGGACTAGATGGTCTGTGAGGTCACTTCTAGGTCCCTTGACCTACTCAGGGGAAGCAAGCAGGGTGTGCAGAGGCTCTAGGTAGATAGAGTGCAGCAGCTGCAGGATCCAAGGTGCTGGAGAGAGAGCTTCTAAGAAGAGGGAACAGAGAAGTTCTTCAAGAAGACATTGTAAGAATACCTGGAAACAAAATTTCCTACCCTGACAATTATGCCCAGGGTTCGGTTCCAACTCCCAGAAGAAGAGAAGGGAAGAGAGCAAAATCATGGAGTTAGGGCTTGATCCATTACTCAGCAGGTAATAATCACCAAGATATGGTGGTGCAGTGGATAGAGTACCAGGCCTAGAGTTAGGAAGACTAATCTTTGTGAATTCAAATCTGGCCTCAGACATTGACTAGCTGTGTGACCCTGGGCAAGTCACCTAACCCTGTTTGCCTCAGTTTCCTCATCTATAAAATGCTCTAGAGAAGGAAATGACAAACTGGTCTAATATCTTTCCCAAGAAAACCCCAAGGGGGGGTGGGTCACCAAGAGTCAGACACAACTAAAAAAATGATAAAACAACAATAACAACAGGCTGTGAGGGAGAAATCACAGTTTCAGCACGAAGAAATTATCAGCCAAACTAAAAAAGCAAAACTCACATTGAATTGAGTGACTCAAGTATTGGGCTTCAGGCCATTCAGTCACTCAACAAGCATTGAAGTGCCTTCTGTGAGCCAGCCATTAGGCTAGGCATTGGAAATAAAAAGAAAAGATAAGGCAACCCCTCTCAAGAGCCTTCTGTTCTGTCAGGAGAGACAACCTGCACATATACACAGAATAGAGAGACTAGAAAATAAAAAAAATAAATAAATATGAGGTCGTTAAATATTAGGTAGCCTAGGAGGGAAATCATTGGCATTCGTGAGGATCAGGAAGTGCTGCCTATAAAAAGATAGGGCTTGATCTGCATCTGGAAGGAAAAGGGGAATTCTACTTGGCAGAAGTCACCATTCTGTGACTGGTGCAAAGAAATGGAGCATCCTGGAGGAGGCCCAGAGGAGAGTCCAGTTTGGCTGGATCAGAATGTACAAAGTGGGAATAATATATTGATGCTGGAATGATGTTAGGTCTTAAGTTATCAAGGACTCTAAAAGTCAGAATTCTTGTGGAGCCATTGGAGTTTACTGAGTGGGAGAGTGAGATGATATACCCTGGAAATATTCTTCCCATTTTATAGAAGAGGAAAGGAAGCCCAACTAAGTAAGGTGACTCCCAAGAAGGGGCAGCCCACCTGACCCCCTATCACCTGTGTTACCTGGGCTCAGTCTCCCCATCTGTGAAATGAGGGATCTAGCTTAGATGCCCTCAAAGGTCCTTGTGGCTCTAAACCTTTTGCTCCCACAATCAAGTTGCAGCTGCTTCCTCCCCTGTCTGTGAGGGTGGGAGGGATCCATAATATTTCAAAGCCCTATCTCCCCTCTGTTGCATCACCTGGCCTCCCTCCAAGACTCATCATCTCCTTTGTTAAAGATGAGGAAAGGGAGCCTAGTCAAGTGAAGTAACTCTCTCTGTCCCAAGGTCACCCAGAGTCAGTGACAAAGCCAGGACCCACACCTGGATCTTCTGACTTCCCTTCCGAGGACCTTTCTTTGACATCCCCCTTCTGGCCTTTGGAGGGGGCTCCTGGACCCATTGCCTCACTTTACCTTGGTGACTGGGAGCCCAGGCAGCAAGCATTGTGTCTCCACTCTGTTCCTGGCAGGGAGAGAGCAGTATCGGCCGGTGCTCACCTCAGTGAATGGTTGCAATTAATGTCACATTACCATTCCGAGCGTCAATATAATAACTGTGTTGGCAAAAAGCTTATTAAGTCTCCAATTGAGCTATTTAACTGTGCAGTCTCTGGCGGGCACTTATTCCAGATCGCAAGGCTGTGTTATGAAATCATAACAGCAAATGATGCATTGGGCATCTAGCACACATCCTGCCCAATCCGGTCGATGCACTGACAGAAAGACAGGAGTGAGCTGAGCTGGAGGAATTGACATAATTGGAGGCAAGAAGAGGGTGGAGGGACCATATGGTCGTTATTTCTTTTCATCCCCTCCGACATCCACTTAGGACAGGCGTTCTAAACCTGGGGTCTGTGGACACATTTCATGGGGTCTGTGAATGGCTTTTTAAAATACTTTGGACAGCCTTGTCATTTTCTTTGCAGTATTATGTACTTGATTCTATGCATTTTAAAATATGATTCTAACCCGAGAGGGTACAAAAAAGATTAAGGACCCTGAATTAGGAGAGCAATAGATGATTGTAAGCAAGCAAGGGAGGGAGCGAGGGAAAGAAGGAGGGAGGAAAGGGGGGAGGGAGAAAGGAAGGAAGGAAGGAAGGAAGGAAGGAAGGAAGGAAGGAAGGAAGGAAGGAATGAAGGAAGGAAGGAAGGAAGGAAGGAAGGAAGGAAGGAAGGAAGGAAGGAAGGAAGGAAGGAAGGAAGGAAGGAAAAGAGGGAGGGAGGGATAATGGAATGAATACTAATTTGGGGGTCAGAAGATTTGAGTTCAAATCCAAGTCTTACACTTGCTAGTTCTGCATAACTTTGAAGGTCATTTTCCTCTTTCTGAACCTGAGTTTTCTCAACTCTAAAATAGGGAGAGGTGGGGTTTACATGAATGGATAAATGAATGGATGCAAAATTTATTTTTAAACATTTCCTGGGTGCCAAGATTAGATGATCTCTAAGGTCTCTTGTAGCTCTAAATCTCTGCAGGGCTCTTCGACATGGCAAATCAGCAGGGTCATATCTGTAGTCAATGTAGAAGGCAGAACTATCATCACATAGTATTAGATGTGTTATGAACCTTTGAGGTCACATAGATGAGAAAATTGAGATCCAGAAGATGAGAGGACATAGAAGGAGCCAACCTGTGGGTACAACCCTCACTCTGACATTTGTCAGATAAGTGACCTTGGGCAAGTAGTTTGACATCCCCAGGCCTCAGTTTTCTCATCTGTAAAATTGGGTGATACCCATTTCACAGGGTCTTTGTGAGGAAAACATTTCCAAGATGCTATATCTGTGTGAACTCTCATTATGAAATGATTTGTCAAGACAAGACTAGAATTGATGTGTTGTTCCCCCCTCCCCCCCATTAAGGGATCTTTCCATGAAGCCAAGTTACCTTGGTCACCAAATTGCTCAATACTAAAAATAGGTGTGCTGTACTTTTAGTTTGGAGGAGATAACAAAGACAAGCACAAAGAAGTGATGTGTCTCCTTCATTTGCACTGAGAAGTGTAACAGAGAGAAAACAGCAAGGGGTAAAGAGCAATTTTGATAAATTCCTGGATAAGAGACCCTGAATGGATCATTATCTGGGACTATTTAGAATATAAACTGATAAAGATTCACCTTGATACAGTACATTAGGTTTGGCACTTGAAGGGGTTGACCTATGTTCAAGTCCTACCTTTCACTCTTTGTAGCTCTGTGACTCTGGGTAAGTTACTTAACTACTCAGGGCCTCAGTTTCCTTACTTGATAAATAATTATAAAACCTGTAGCACCCACCTCACAGCGTGGTTATAAGGCTCAAATGAGATAGTACAGGTAAAACACTTTGTACATTTTAAAGCATTATATACATGTCATTTGACCCCTAACCTTTCTTTTGGTGGGGCAATGAGGGTTAAGTGACTTGCCCAGGGTCACACAGCTAGTAAGTGTCAAGTGTCTGAGGCCGGATTTCAACTCAGGTCCTCCTGAATCCAGGGCTGGTGCTTTATCCACTGTGCCACCTAGCTGCCCCTGACCCCTAACCTTCTGAGCTGAATATTATTTTGGAAGGGGTAACCTTGATCTCTCCCAAATCATTCATTGATGCCCTTGCCTGAGATGGTTGACATGGACCATTAACCCAATCCCTGGGGTATTTTTAATGCTCTTAGGTTTTCACAATATAGAGAATGGTTAGTGTGGGGTAAAGCTTCTCTTCTCTTCTCTCTTCTCTTCTCTTTTCTCCTCTCCTCTTCATTTCTCTTCTAATCTCCCCTCCTCTCCTCCTTTTTCTTCCCTTCCCTTCATTTATCTTTTTTTCCCTCTGTTTCTCTCTTTTTCTGTCTCTCTGTCTGTTTCTCTCACACTCTGAATAGTGAATTTATACATAGTAAATAAAAATGTAATTCTAGTAGGAGTGCTAACAATTGTAGAGATCAGGAAAGGCCTTGTGAACTGTGCCTACCTCCTCTCACTCCGTGAAAACTATAAGAAATATCAGTACCCTATTCTGTTTTTTTTATTTTTAATTGAATTTATTTATTTATCCATTCATTCATTTGTTGTAATTAACAAAATTTTATTTTCTCTCCTTCCCTATTGGAAAAAAAAGAAAATCAAAACCCTTGTAAGAAACATGCAACATGGGGCAGCTAGGTGGTCCAGTGCATGAAGCCCTGGAGTCAGGAGTACCTGAGTTCAAATCAGACCTCAGATACTTCCTATTTGTGTGACCCTAGGCAAGTCACTTAACCCTGATTGCCTCACAAAAAAAAAGGGAAAAAGAAACACGAAACATACCACACTGGCCATGTGCAAAAATCGATCTAGGTGCCTACCATGTAGAAAACCCAGGGCTGTACTAGATAGCTGTCACATTAAATTGTTTGGATAGGGGGCAGCTAGGTGGTGGAGTGGATAGAGCACCAGCCCTGGATTCAGGAGGTCCTGAGTTCAAATCCAGCCTCAGACACTTGACACTTACTAGCTGTGTGAACCTGGGCAAGTCACTTGACCCTCATTGCCCCGCAATAAATAAATAAATTTTTTAAAAGGTGATTAGATATTGAATTTTTTTTAAATTGTTTGGATAAGACATGGTCCTTGCCCACAGGGAACTTGGTCTTCCAAGGCAACACAGAGAGTCATTATACACATTGTGGTACATTTACTGAACGAGAAAGGCACAAAAAGAAGTGTGAGACCAGAGTGGGAAGGCCATTGCTCTTCAGAGAGGATCAGGGAAGGATTCCCAGAAGAGGTGGCATTTGAGTTGACTTTTCAAGGATAGGCAGGAATTTAACAGGAGTTAAATTTCCCAGAGACAGACACAAAACTGTTCAGCTATTAATAATGTGGTTTAAAGTGAGCAGTTATCCAGGGGAGAAGGCAAGATGGGGCATTAACGGAGCAGCCAAAAAAAAAAAAAAAAGATGAGAACGTTCCTGGGCCCTGACAGGTGACATTTCTGAGTATCTCTTACTTTGAGAGCCCATTTTTGGTCTTTTTCAATTCCTTTCACGTTTGGGACCCAAAGGACCAATGCGCCTTGGGTTAGTGGGGGAGGGACTTATTTTAGCTTTCCTTTTCCAATCCCCCATTTTTTCTATCCTCTCTCCCCCAGGAAAACCACCTCACAGGAAGAAAAACACCAGGAGTCTACAGCTGTCACCTCAACTACATGGGAGCCCACCAAAAGTCCCACGTGGGAGACAACAGTCAAGCTGGAGATTCAGACTGAAGATGTGGGTCATGAAGGTGAGGCCTTGGCTTTGCAGAGTAGGTGGGTTGGAAGGGACACCCTCAGTGGTGGCTGGGCCAGAGAGGAGATGTGTAAAGCTCTCTCATGGGGCCCTGAGGAAACAATTGAGTTTCAAATGCATTCGCAATCTCGGTTTGAACGATATTGCTATGATATCTTATGTTCCAGTGATTGCATTGGAAAAAAAAATCACATACAGGCACAAGTCATTTAGCCTAGCTCATTGAAGAGCGTGTAGTTCTCATTAAGCTAATTTGCCAAATAATTGAGACTTGCCCTTTTTAGCACTCAAAATTTTGGGTACAATCATTTTGGAGGGAAATTTTTCTCTAAAAATGCCTTCTTAACAGACTATATGCATTCAATACAACCTTTTTAAAAAATGACACAGGGTGACCCCAATGCCTTCAGGACTTATTGAGACATATAGGGCTATTGCTCCCACCATAAATAGACCCCAAGTACTGTGTTTTGGAGATTATCGAATACTAGACTATCAGAGTTGGGACACTTGAAGCACAGTGACCAAGCCAGAACTAGGACAAGGAAGCTGAGGCTTTGTACCAAGGTAGAAAATCCAGAGGACACGGACAGCATTTTTCCCAGAATGCTTCCTTTCCTGCTTACCCCATCCCCACCAGAGGCAACAAACTTCAACACTTCAGCAGCTGAACCTTTGGCAGCACAGAAGCCTCAGAGAGTCTCAGGATGCATGTTCCCTCCCTCAGAGGAATGAACCAAGCCACTGCCATCCTTTCTTATGAGTAGTAGCCAGTTAGTTCTTGAATAGCCAGGAAGTCTAATACAATCTCAGGGACTGTTTCCTCTCCTTACTTACATCCCAGGTGAGCCTAGTCCTCTGTTACTTTCCCTAATATTGCCAGCTTTGCCCAGTTAATAGATACTGAGGATGTGAACTAGAATGGCAGTAATGAGGATAATGGGGACAGTAATGATGAGAGACACATGGGAAAAGTAGGACTGACAACACTCGATGAGTGCTTGGATGTGATGATAGCCAGGTAGAGATTAAATTATTTCCCTAATACCTAGTTAGTGACAAAGTCAGGACTAGAACCCAGGTCTTTTGACCCAAGGTCCTTTCCACCTATTCTTGTGGCTTCTTTTCATACATTTTTGGTTCCACTGCTCTGCCTGCCTCTAACCACCTTCCCTTCACTCACCCCACCTCTAGTTTGATATCTCTATTTTGGGGCAACCTGAGAAAAACTATAGCACCAAGTTAATTAGAATTTTGTGTAAAGTAAGAGTCAGTAGGTTCTGAGTAAGGACCTTTAGGCACTTTGTACCACATGCATGCATGAACATTATGACATATTCTTTGACTGCTTCAGAGAACTTTTTTGGCTTTCTTCTGGGTTCTCAGCTGTGTTTTAGAGAAGTGAGGTTATGGGTAAATGAGTTGTTACCATACCTCTAACTTCCTCTAGTGCTCACTTTCAAACTGCCCCTTTATACAATCTGAGCAAGCAGCTAAGTGGTTAAAGCACTAAGGAGACTAACTGAGACCATAAATTCAAGCCACATGTTTACCAGTGAGCTTCCTTCACATAGAGGAAATCTTCTTCCCTGCCACAGACTGACCCCTCACCCTGCCTAGCCACCATCACATTTAATCTCTCATCAAGACTTGTCAATACTACCTCCCCAGTGTCTCTCCCATCTTTACTGTCCCTTCCATATCCATTACCACCAGCCTAGTTCAGATCCCTCAGACCCTTTCCCCTGAACTATCCAAATAGCTGGTTTTCCCCTTTGTCTCCCCTTTCCAGCTCATCTTTCACACATTGCAAAAATGGACTTTCTAATGCACATCTCTGATCCTGCTCATCTCCTGATATAACTTTCAGTGGCTCCCTATTGCCTAATACAATACAAATTCCTCAGCCAGATATTCAAGGAAGGCCCTCCACAGTCTGCTGCTGCACGACCTTCCTGGCCTGATCTCCCACTAGCTTTTTTTTTCTTGTCCCATGTTACAACCCAACAAGATAACTTACTTCTGTTGATAAATACCTGATGAAAGGAGCGTTGGATCTGGAAATCATGGGCTTAGGTTTGCATCCTCATTCAGTCACTTCCAACCTGTGTGACTTTGGGCAACTCACACAACGGCTTCAGTTGGACAGCTGTAGAGGGAAACTTCCATCTTCTCATCTGTAAAATTAAGGAAATAGATTCAGGTTATAGCTAAAGTCCCGGCTAGCAGCCACAGCAATGAAATGCCCTACTATGCCACCTCTGTGTCTCTCAACATTTGATTACCTCACTTGGAATGCTTCAAGGCCCAGATCAAAAATCACCTCCCCCTGAAGCCCCTTGGTCAGACATAGTCTGAACTCCCCACAGCGCCACTCCTCCCTTTCCATGCCCATACTTCTCACACCATCAAGAATCTTCTACCTTGATTTGGTGTCCATGTTTTTATCTCTCTTTCTAAATTGTAAGCCTTTAAAAGGCAGGTGTCTGGTCTTCCTTTTTGCTTCTTCCAAAATTCCTTGCCCCAGATAAATACTGAATTTATGCAATATTTAGAGGATAAGTCTCTAATCTTAGTAATATCGTGATCCTTAACATAAAGATATACAGCTATGGGTGTCTCCATGCAGCTCAGTGCCAATATAGGCAATGCAGCTTGGAGCATGTCTCACTGCAGATAAATGGGCAGGGAATGACATTTTCGTGGATAAAGGATGACATGTCTCTACATGCCTATTCACTTTGTCCACTTAATGCCTCATTATTCCAGGTGAACAAATCCCTACAGATTAGCCAAGGGTGCCTCCCTGTCTCCTTAAGCCTTTTATCTTCCAGTATTTTTCCCTCAGAAGGAAAATTTTTTACTCTTTAACTATTAGGGCATTCCAATCTGTTAAAATCCTTTGAGCTAACTCTCATTTTCAAGCTGTGTGGCATGCACTTGTACTAACTGAATGGAATTATGTCATTTTCTCCAGAGCCACTCTGACATTCATCTCTTTTCCTAATGTTAGAGGTCACAGGGACCTTAGAGATCATCTCATTTTGAGGCACAAAGAAGACCTAGGTTTGAATGCCAGTTCTGCTACTCACTAATAATATGTGACCTTAGATAAGTTCCTCTCCTCTCTGGACTTTAGTTTCCTCATCTGTACAATGAGTAGGTTGGACTGGGTGAGTTCTATGGTCTCTTCTAACCCTAAAACTGATATATGAATGGAAATAATTTGTGCAATCTGACCCAAAGGCGATCACTAAGAAAAGCCGATTCTCATCTTTCTGAACTGGAGGAAGAAGGATTTAACCTCTCCAGAACTCTTCAGTCAGACAACCTTGGATTTCTGTGTTTGCAGGGATTGATTGGTTCTCTCCCCATGAATAATTAAATTTTTTTTTCTCTCCATAAAAAGCAGTTGAAAAAAACCAATATTACCCCTGAGGTAAAGTAGCTCATCTCACAAAAAGGAGAAGCCCACTACTCCCTGCAGGAGAGGAATCTCCTATTCTGAGGCAAAGGTTACTATTACTGTTGTTGTTCTGAGCAGTGAGGAGGGGTTACCAGAATGGAGAATAAGGGGTAAGGGGAGAACAGAGCAAGGAAATGGAGCATGGAAGAATGACCGATCCCCGTTAGGTCTGGGTCCCTGAGACATGCATGTCAGGATTCCCAGAGGAGTTACCCAGCAGCTGTGATATCGGGAGTGGGAAGTGGTCCACATCTCAGACCCCACCCCAGGTCTCAGAATTCTGGGCAAGTCGTGCAGAAAAGGGAGATGATGCCCCTGGCCAGGAGAGGTTTGCCAAGCAGCAATCTCTGAGTTGAAATGACCATGGCCAGGGCTAGAGAGAAAAATTCAGAGCTCGTTGCTGTGGAGATGTGTGAAGGCAGCAAAGAAGGGTTAAAAATGGAGGTGGAAAGTGGAGGGGGGGGGAGGAAATTCAAGGACGTGTTAATGAAAGGCAAAAGAAAATTTCATTCTCCCTGTGTCAGGGTCAACATGACAGAAATGGCTTTTTTGCTCATGACACAAAGAAAGCTAGCAGGAGGGAGGGAAAGGGGAGACAATGGCAGCAAACTAGGCGTGTTCATAGCATGGAGACCAGGCAGAGACAGGAGTGATGCCTCCCCACCCCCCAGCCCCCAACCCCATTGCTAGCTAATCCCTTCAGTGAGCACATAGGATGCTCCAGACAAGGGAGGACACCTCCACAGGAGGTACAGGAAGGAGCTAGCTGGCCATCCCCATCTGGTAGGGAGGGAGAATTAAGTAGCCCTCCAGAATACTGGGATTTTGGCAAACTCAAGAGGAGGCTGCTGTTAGTCCACTCTAATCCAGCAAACATTTATTGAGGACCTACTCTGTGCAAGGCCCCATGCTGTGTTAGATGCTGGGGCTACAAAGACAAAAAAATCAAAACAAAATAACCAATCCATAGTTTACGTCTTCCCTTGCCTGCTGTGCCTACTTGGGCTGCCAGTCAAAATAAATCTTGTTGGCTGAGCTAGAACCCCACTAGGGGTTTATCAAGGGCATAATTAAGGGTATGGTTGGTAAGCATCAATATTCTTCTCTGCTTTAGTCATAAAACCATTGGATTGTAAGCTCCTTGAGGGCAGGAACTATTTTTGCTGATTATCTGTATCTCCACCATTTAACACAATGCCTGGCACCTGTAAGTACTTAATGTTTCCCAATTGATAAGAGCTTTTGGAGAAGTTTCTTCCGTCCTCCCTCTTTTCTTTCTCCTTTTCCTTCTTCACTCTCATTTCCATACTTTTCTTCCTCTTTCCCATGATTTATTCTCCTTTCCACTTCTTTCTCTCCCATTTCTCCTCTTCCTCCTTTTTTCTTCTTCATTTTCTTCCCTCCTCTCTTTTGTATCCTATTTCATCATCTTTTCCCCTTCACCTCATTTTTCTGCTTCATCAATTGCTCTACGTCTTCTTCCTCTTCCTCCTCATTCTGCTTTCCCTTTTCTTCATCTCCCATCTTCCTTCACTTGTTCCACCCTCCACTGTCTTCTCTTCTTCCCACTAGCTTTACTCCTCCTCTTCCTTCCCCTCCTTTCTATTTTGGGAGACATAAAAATATAATGAAAAGAGCACTGAACTTTGAAACCAAAGGCCTGGCCTTGACGCTCATTAGCTGTGTGACTTTTAACATGCCCCTTCCCCATTCTGGGATCCAGTTTCCTCCTCTTCAAAATGGGAGGGTTCAACTAACTGATGTTAAGGTCTCTTTTAGCTCTGACATTCTATGATTCTACTCCTGTCCCAGAGGAGGCTACAAAGTAACAAAAGGTATGGATCATGTTCCCTTTGAAATGTGGAATTTGAATGAAATTTGAAACTCTCTGTGAAATGGGCCTCTTCCCACTCAAGGGGAAGGAAGGATTGGTAACACCAAAAGAGATAGAGGTATGCCTTGAGTTTGGTGAAATAGCTTGGACTGGGCTGTGTAGCCCAAGGCAAGTTGGACCAAAGAGACCAGAAGAGCTGGTGGTTTGGCCTACACTGAATGGAACTGTTTAGGCTTGGAGGCCCCTAAGTCTGAGGAGCAGGGCATTGGCTGGCAACATCATCCCCAAATCCACATGGAGAGAATCGTATGTAACCTTTATTCGTAAAACAGGTTTATCTCTGGAATTGAGTGTGTGGGTGCATATGGGTGCCTACATCAATGCAGATGTTTACATTTGTGAAGGCCTTTGTATTTGTGTGTGCGTGTGAGCAAACACCCTCGTGGACCTCTAAGTATATCTGTGTAAATCTGTGTGTATGCAAAAATGTCTACATGTAATACGTCCTTCCTTTTGATCCCTGAGCACGGCTTCTTCTCTCTCCCTTTCCTTCCTTCCTTCTCTATTCTTGTCCTCTGAACCTCCTCTTCCTTTTCTCTCTTCCCTTCCACTCCCCATTTCCTCTTCCTCAGTTTCTTTGACTCTCTTTGTCATACTCTTTCATTTTCTGTCCCTTCCCCCTCCTTCTCTATCCTTCCTTTATTATTCTCTTTCATTATTTCCCTTTCTCTCCCTCTATTTTGCGCCCTCTTTCATGTCATCTCCTCTTTCCCAACTCTTTCATTCTCTTTCACTCCCTCTCTTCTCTCCCTCCTCTCCCATGCTCTTTCACTCCCTCTCCTCCCTTTCATTCCCTCTCCTCTCTCCCTTACCTCTATCTCCCTCTGCTCCCTCCCTCTCACAGTCAGAGTGAAGCCTATCTGAGCTGTCCCTTCTGCTCTCCCTTCCAGAAGTGATCCTGAAGGTGCTTGATAGCAGAACCAGAGATTTGCTAGCTTCCTACCGGATACCCATTAAGTACCTCCGCCCTTTCCACCCCTACCATTTTGAGCTGGTGACGGTGAGTGTCCCGGGCCAGAGAGGCAGCTTTGGGGGCAGTTGTAATTTGGCCCGGCAGGGGACTAGGGCTGGGCTATTCCTCTGCCTCTCTCCAGTCTTAGGGCGGGCTCAGGGAAATCCATAACAGCTCTATTCCCAGCATGTGATTCAGAAAAGCATGTGAGCTTAGGGCTGGGGGTTGGGAGTGGGGGTTTGCCCTGGAAGTAGATGGGCCCAAAAAACATTACTGGGACAAGAATTTATTTTGGTTGGCATTTGGGACCCTTTAAGACCATTTGCCTTTGCTTCTATTAATTCATCCTATCCACTACCCACCCTTCCCCTGCATTGAGAACAGCCACTCCCCCAAATAAAGCCCTCAACACATACATGAGTAGTCAGGAAAAATAAATCAGCTGTGTCTGAAAATGGCCATCTCCTCCTGCATTTTAAGTTCATCACCTCTCTGCAGCAAGCAAGTGAGCAGATACTTCATTTTCATTCTTTGGGATCTTGGTTGCTCATCACATTGATGAAAGTTCTAAAGTCTCCCAAGGTTCTTTCTTCCCTATAGTGTTGTTATCTTTGAATTATGGTTCTGCTTCTGCTCATGTTGCCCTTTATCAGTTCATAGAAGTCTTCTCTGTTTCTTTTGAAATTGTCCATTTGGTTATTTCTCATGGCACAGTAATAGCCCATTACATTCACATCCAACAATTTATTTAGTCAGTCCCCAATGAGAGGGCACCTCCCTTGGTTTCCATTTTTTGGATTCCATGAAAAGAGATGCTATAGGTATTTTTATACATGAGTCCTTTTTTTTTTCTTTGATTTCTTTGGGCTATTGGCCTAGTAGTGGTATAGGTGGCTCAAAGGGGACAGACAGTTTAATAACTTTAGGGGCCCAGTTACAAATTGCTTTCTAGAATGGCTGGGCCAATTCACAACTCCACCATCAAGGTATGAGTGTTCCTGTTTTCCCTCAGTGGGAGGGGAGAAGTGGAGATGAGGGGGAAACTAAGGCCTTAGTGAAGGAGGAGGATTCCATTGCTGTGACACATAGTTCATTATTAATCCTTTGATTCTCCCTGTACTGAATCCCCTACTTGGCAGGAGGGAAATAGCCCTCTAGAGGTCAAAAGACAGTCTCAAGGGCATCCCATATTCCATTGGTAGTTTTAAGATTATAATCCAGATCTTCTACCTCTCCATCTATCTGAAATCAGAAGATGTGGAGGTAAATCCTGGTTCTACCTACAGGCTGTGTATCTTCCCAAAATCATTGAACCTTTCTGGGCTTCACTTCTGGTCTGAAAAATGGAGCTAAGAATGCCTGCTGCCCTCTTCACAGGGTTGTTGTGAAGGTCAAATGAGATTGTAAAGTGCTTTTTAACAGTTAAGCATTAAATGCATGAGTTATTATTATTATTGCTCAAATGACGCTAACCCTTTGCAGTTGGCTGCAATGGATGCTCATCCATTATCTCATTGGACACTCTGACATCCTCTAGCCTAGTTATCCCTGTCTTTAAAAAGGGAGCAAGTGAGCCATGGCCCTTGTGAGGATGGTGAAATATTCAAATGGAAAAGTCAAAGATTGATTACAATATTGATCTTTCTGTAAAGGTTCCAAGGGACACTAGGCTTTAATTACCAGCTTCTGCTCTGGTGGTCGTTCAGTGCCACAGTGGGGCTGTGGCCAACATTTGGCCACATGCAGAGCCTTGATTTATGACTGGATCTGCTGCTTAACCTTCTGTTTTATCTCTTCTGTCTCTCCATATTTGTTGTCATCACTTCCACCGGTCCTCAGGCTCACAAGGCTGGTTTAGCCAAATTGTATGCTTCAATCACTCGGGAGAGCAGTTTCATGCCCCGATACATTGGATGCACTCACACAGCCTTAGAGGTAAGGCATGAAGAGGGCTGGTGTGGGAACATTATCTTGGGGTTAGTGGGACACAACAGAGGGAGCTGGGGAAATCACCATTTGTGGGCAGGGGAGGAGGTGAGGGAGCACCATTTATGGGGAGAGGAAGGACTAGGAGGCATCCCCTTTGAGGGAGAGAAGAAAAATAAGGGGTAATGTGGGCAGGGGCAGGGGGATGATTAGAGACCAACAGGTCAACAGCCTCTTCAAAAGGGCTGCTTTGGAAAAAAATAAATCAATCCCAAAAGTCAGAAGAGGGACATAGGAATGGGAAGAAATGGGGGAAGAGAAAAAAAACAACTAAGAACTTGGTTTTTTTTTTAAAGACAACTGATCTTACAAGAAGAGTACAAACTGACTCACAACATATGCACATTCATGTAAATTAAAAGAACTGGGATGACGAATGGTTTTGCTCCTAACCCACACTGGTGGTCACGGGCTCCTTGTTCCTATGATACTCAGAAAATCCCAGGTACCAAAATCTTCATGGATCTCTGGGAAAAACAGATCTGTCTCCTTCTCATCCACCATAGTTCCTGGGAAGCTTTCCTGTCACCATGTTGCTTGTCTATGACCCCTCAGGAAGGTAGAAAACACACACCTGTTCTATGGACAACTCTCAAGTAAACATCTCAGGGCTGCCTCCAGTCTCCTTGGTTAGCCAGCCCCATCCCTAGTGAGATCTGGCACGCTTTATTCCTTTGCAAGAGGCACCATTCCAGCCTCATGTTTGCCACACTTGCCTCTCTCATGTCTGTGCAGAGACTGAAATTGAGATCAGGCAAAGAATCTAGATGTATTCTCTCCTATCACTCTTCTCATCCATCTTCCCTCTTCCACACCACTCTTCCTTCTCATCCACATTCGGTGTCTCATGTTGACCCCCTCTCTTGCTTCTGTCCCCTCTTGTCCACATGTAGGGCCATGGAGAAGGCTGAATTCTTAGTCAAAGGACATGAGTTTCAATCCCAACTCTGACGCTTACTACTAGCATGATCTTGGACAAGTCGTTTAATACCCTTTGCCCCAGTTCCCTCATTTGTAAAATAAGAGGGTCTGACTAAATGGTCTCTGAAGTTCCTTTGTCCTCTAGATCTCTCCCCTCTCACTTAATTGCCTCTCCCATCTCCATTTTCTCCCTCATTCCTTTTTCCCCTTTCATCCACATTTGCTCTTTCATCTCTGTCTCTTTTCTCTCCCACATCAATTTTCCCTCTCTCATCTTTGTCTCTTCTCTCATCCACATTTTCCCTCCTCCCTGTCCTCTTTCCAATCTCTATCACCTTCTAATGCCTTTATCCTCTTTCATCACTAACACCTCTCTTATTATTGCTCTCTCTACCATCCCTCTCCCCTCTCCCATCCATAACTCTTCTCCCTGTTTCCTCTCTCATCCCTATGCTT
This sequence comes from Dromiciops gliroides, assembly GCF_019393635.1. Lineage (NCBI taxonomy): Eukaryota > Metazoa > Chordata > Mammalia > Microbiotheria > Microbiotheriidae > Dromiciops > Dromiciops gliroides. The sequence continues at coordinate 47,946,782 of NC_057862.1, forward strand.
TCTCTAATCCCTGGTCTTATTCCCTCTCCTATTCTGGTCCCCTCTTTCATCCCTGTCTCCTCCTCTCTCCCCATTCCCATCCCTTTTCCACCTCAGGCTTCTGCTACATTATCCCAAGACTTCTTGACAACAGACAAAGAATGTCCCAATCAACAGCCTGACGTGTGCCTCTGAGGAACACCTTCCTCATTCCCAAACACACAAGCCCTTTCTTTTTCAACATCCAAGCTGTCAGGCTAGGATTGATTTGGGCTCTGAGGCAGAAGTTGCCTACTTTCAGATTCTTAAAGAATCAATGACCACCCCCCTCCCACTCCTGCCATCTTTGCTCTCTGTGAATTTCTCTGATCATCAGATGACTAGAGGTTAAAGGTGAGTAACACTTCCAGATGCCCATGTACTGGTTTGTTGTTTGTTTGATTTTTTTTCTATTGGGCTCATCCTGCCAATGTCTTAAGGAGCACTGGGGGAAAAATCATCTAATGTCCTCAAATTCGCCACCAGCCTTCCATGGTCCCTGAAATACCTTCCAAGAGCTTCTTGCCTGACACAGCAAATGCCCCTGAGAGAGGGAACTCATTTGGTCCCTCTTACCACATGGAATTTTCCTTTCTGCCAGGAGGTGAGGCAATAGGAGAGCCCTTGAGAGAGGAAGTAATTGAGAATTTATTAAGGGCAGCTAGGTGGCGCAGTGGATAGAGCACCAGCCCTGGAGTCAGGAAGACCTGAGTTCAAATCCAGCCTCAGACACTTAACACTTACTAGCTGTGTGACCCTGGGCAACTCACTTAAGCCCAATTGCCTCACTAAAAAAAAAAAAAAAAGAATTTATTAAGCACCTACTATGTGCCAGGAACTATGCTAGGAACTGGGAATACAAGTACAAAAACTGCAATTCTAATGGGAAAGGTAACTACATATAAAAACACATGCAGCCTAAATAAAAAATTAATAGATACAATCATTTGTGTACATTACAAAGTATTACACATACTTTGTATACACAATACAGAAGCACAAACACAAATACAAAGTAGTTCATTACAAAGTTTGGAAGGTGGGGCACTAGCAGTTGGGGAGATCAGGAAAGCCTCATGCAGAAGGTTGTGTCTGAGCTGCATCTTAAGGGAGGAGAAAAACTTTGCGAATTGGAGGTAAGAGAGAACTGTGCTTTCCAGTCATGGGGATGACCAGTGCAAAGGTATGGAGGTGGGAAATGAAGTATAATGTATAGGGAATAAAGAAAGTGGAAAGGACACAGAAAGAGGAAGGGGCAGGCTCAGTCTGACTGAATGATACCCAAGCAGTCAAATAAACACTGTGGGCAAAAATGAGAATGGAAATGCTACACATCATAGGAGCATTAAGGAGGGGAGGGGTTTGTGAGTAGGTCAGAGCATAATTGATAGCAACATAATCACTTTGGGACACTGAGGCAACACTGGGGTGAGGGAAGGTCTTCAGCGCTCCTCTATTCAATCTTGGAAGGCTTCCTGGAGGCAATTTGCTAGCGTGGCTTCTAGCAGCTCCACCCATATGTCTCCTCACAGCAGTGTCCGGTGGGCACCATGTACCTTTCATGCCCAATTCTCCATCATGTTCCCTGACGTCAGTCTTTCTGGTGGCTGGTTCCTAGAGACGCTAAGGAGGACTGGGAGCATCCCATTGTTGGGCTCTCCCAACAGGAGTGGGGCCATGCTCTGGGCATACACACAAGATCCCTTAGCTCCCATCTGCCCTACAGAGAAACCCAGTTCCCCGAGCAACTGAACCACCATAATTTTCCCATTCCATATTCATCAAAAATCCGTTAGGGGCAGCTAGGTGGCACAGCAGATAGAGCACTGGCCCTGGATTCAGGAGAACCTGAGTTCAAATCTAGCCTCAGACACTTGACACTTACTAGCTGTGTGACCCTGGGCAAGTCACTTAACCCCAATTGCCTCACCAAAGAACAAAACAAAAAGAATCTTTTAGGGGCAGCTAGGTGGATCAGTGGATAAAGCACCGGCCCTGGATTCAGGAGTACCTGAGTTCAAATCCGGCCTCAAACACTTGACACTTAGTAGTTGTGTGACACTGGGCAAGTCACTTAACCCTCATTGCCCCCCCCCCCAAAAAAAAAAAGAAAAAGAGAAGAAAAGAAAGAAAAATCCTTTAGGACTTACTCAGGACATTCAAACCCCTCACACTGAGGTCCCAAGCTATCTTTTCAGTATTGTCTCCCACCCACCTCATCCAGAGCATAATCAGCATTCGGTCCATCTGAACTATAGTCATCTCCCATAAAGTGCTGCTTCAAACAACAGCACTTCAGAGTAAGAATCATTTATATATTATAATCAAACTTCACAGTAACATCATGAAACCACTAACATGACATTCCCCAAGATACGAATCAGCTTGCCAGTAATTAGCCAAGCAAGCCGGCTGCAACATTGTCTCACTGAACATCCTGTTTTCTTGAAACCAATTAGGCAGGATATGCTTGTCCTCACTATTTCCTAAAATACTCCATCTTTTCCCATCCTTGTACTTTTGCCTATGCCGTTCCTTCCATTTGCAATGCCCTCCCACTCTGTTTGTTTATCCACCCTTCAATGTCCTTCTCCATTACCACCTCTTCCTTGAAGCCTTCCTAACCCTTTAGAACAATTTATATAAATGTTCATTGTCTCATTTGATCCTCAGAACAGCCTGTGAGGGGGAAGTTAATATTGTCCCCATTTTATAGATGAGGAAACTGAGGCTTAGATATATTAAGCAATTTGTCCAAGGTCACAGAGCTAATGTTTATAACTGGATTCAAATCCAAACATTCATGATGACAAGTCCAGTATTCTACCTTGTGTGCCTGCCTCTCTGAGTCAGATGTAATCTGAATCTCCAAGGTTCTTTTCTTAAACCTCTCATGGTACCTGCCATATTATGGTTTGTATTGAAGTGATTTACATGTGTGTTTTGCACCTCCTCCTGGGATGTATCTGGGCAGCTGGGTAGCACAGTAGATAGAGCACTGGGCCTAAAGCTCAGGAAGAACTGAGTTCAAATCCAACTTTAGATACTTACTAGCTGTGTGACCCTGGGCAAGTCACTTAACCCTGTTTGCCTCAGTTTTCTCATCCATACCATGATCTAGAGAAGGAAATGGCCAACCACTCCAGTATCTTTTCCAAGAAAATCCCCAAAGGGGTAACAAAGAATCTGAACTCTACTTAAAAAAAGCAACTAAACAACAAGAAAAAGACCGTCATTTCCTTGAGGATATGGATTCATTTATCTTTTTTTGTTTGTTTGTTTTTTGAGGTTTTTTGTGAGGCAATTGGGGTTAAGTGACTTGCCCAGGGTCACACAGCTAGTAAGTGTTAAGTGTCTGAGGCCAAATTTGAACTCAGGTCCTCCTGACTCCAGGGCCAGTGCTCTATCCACTGTACCACCTAGTTGCCCGATTCATTCATCTTTGTATTCAGCACGTAAACCGCTTGATCAGTTTTAGATGGATGGTGGGAAAAGCTCACCATGTCCACTGGGCATGGAGTCAGAGGGCCTTAATTGGAATCCTGGCTCTGGTCTTTATTACCTGTGTGACCTTGAATGAGTCACTTCATTTCTCTGGGCCTCAGTTTCCTCATTTGTAGCATGAAGGGTTTGGGTTAGAGGCCTCTGAGGTCTGCTCCAACTCTAGAGCTTTGATCCTGCTAAGGATGAATAGGCATGTGCTCCAGGAGCCCTCACCATTTAACCCCATCCTCCCATTCAGATTTCCTTCCCCAAGCCAGAAGAAACCAGCCACATCCTCCTCAACCCCCACCCCCACCCAGTCATCAGTTCAGAGAAGTTGCCTCTGTGGGCGGCCTGTGGGCAGGTGACCACGGGAGCTGCCTCAGTGGGGGTGAGAGAAATTGCTTCTGCTAATCACCAGGAGTGGAAAGGGGGCAGGCATCCAATTCTCAGCACACCAGCCCCAGGACAGGTGTGAATGACTATCCCCTGTCTTTGGCGCCTTCTCCCAGGAGTTCAGATATCAGTCCTCACCGGGTCTGAGGCTGTTTCTCCCTCCTCCTGTGAGTAATAAAGGACCTGGGCATGCTCAGTCACGTGATCCAGGCAGGTCCATCCCAGCAGAAACACAACCTCTTTGTCCAGCTCTGCAGCTGACTTTACCCATAAGCAATGTATGGACTTTGAATGGAGGGGTGCTGGGAAAGACCTCTTGCACACACTCCCCTCCCCACAACTGATGCTTTTAGGCTTTTCATGCAAATAGCTCTGGGAAGTAGCACTCCTTAAGCCTCTTCTGTTAAAAACCTTTCTGGTAATTAGTCAACTACCAACTGAGATAGAGAGAGGCCTTGAAGCATAGGACAGAGGACGAGGGCTCAGGCTGAGAGTGGAATGAGGTGGGAGGAGACCACAAATGAACCTTGGAGACTTGACAGTTTTGCCAAGAGAGGACCACCCTGTAACTTTCTTTACTGGAGTCATAGGAAGAAATCCCTTCCAAAAGAGAGAACTTTCATGGTGCTTAGTTCCCTCATCTGTAAGTAATAATATCCATAGCTGGCATTTATATCACATGCTTTAAGGTTTGCAAAGCATTTCACACATATTGTCTCATTTTATCCTTGTAACAACTGAGGGAGGAGGTGCTGTTATTATCCCCATTTTACAGATGAGGAAACTGAGGCTAAGAGAGGCTAAATGACTTGCCCAGGATTACACAGCTAGTAACTATCTGAGGTAGGATTTGAACTCAGGTCTTTCTGACTCAAGTGCAGTTGCTCCACCCACTTCAACAATGACAAAATGTACGCTAATAGATGCGGTATCTACCTCACCAAGCATTTGGGAGGAGTCGGTGAGATTGTTCCTTTAAAACGTTACCAAAATATAAAATATTTTTGTGTTGCGTTCACAATAAAACTTGTGAATGTGTGCAGTGCTTCCTAGTTTAAAAAAAACAAAACCAGGGGACAGCTAGGTGGCACTGTGGATAAAGCACTGGCCCTGGATTCAGGAGGACCTGAGTTCAGATCTGGCCTCAGACACTTGACACTAACTGTGTGACTCTGGGCAAGTCACTTATTGCCCCACCAAAAAAAACAAAAAAAAACAAAAAAACCATACACACATCACTGGACACACTGATGGCAACCCTGCAGCAGTATTGTCTTCACCATTTTGCAACTAGAGAGAGAGAAGCCCCAGAAGTGAGGGGTAAAGTTCGGGTTCATACATTCAGCCCATGACAAAACCAGGATTGAGCCCCAGATTTCTGACCCCCAACTTAGGGCTCTGTTTACCTGATCACATCTACCTTCACAATGCAACACAATTGAATGTCAACTGGGAGGTGGTAAGAGGTCAGAAAGAGGGAAGATTGGCCCAGGCTAGGGTGATTGGGAAAGGCTTCCTAGAAATTTAATCTGGGCATTGAAGGCAGAGGAGCGGGGGAGAGAGCATTCCAGGAAGGAAGAATAAAGAGACAAAGGCAAGAAGGAGCCTGGCCTATTTGAGCAGAAAGGAAAGCTACCCAGCTAGAGTGAGAGGTGCCCATCAGGGAGAGGGAATGTATGCTCAAGCTGAGCATGGCCAAAATGGTCAAGCTGAGAGGGTTGAACTTTACTACAAAATAGCTGCTCCTTAATTCTTTGTGTCCCATACATTCATTCACCTACTGTTCTTTCCACTTTCAGGTCTTTCTCCAGGGGGTCAATGAGCCCCTCGCCAACCCCTTTGGCCCTATCATGGTGGTTGCCCGTATCATTCCCAACTACAAGGAGTTCAAGTAAGTAGAGGATGATGAGGTGAGAGAGTGATGAGCAATAGTGTCTTTCTCCTTTTTCTATGGCTGTAGTCCTGGCTTTACCCAAAGGTGAAATAAGCCATTGCCTATATGGTATAATTGTAGACAGCTTAAGAATCCCCTTTTTTTCAGAAAAGATCCCCTTGACCTATGAATGACTCTTTGAAATCCCTTCCCAAAGTAATATACCTCTAATTCTCTAGGGAAGGTTCAGGCTTGGAAGTCTCATGGCCCTAGGAAGGCATTCCCATGAATGAGTCTTATCGAGGAACTATGATTAATCTCAGGGTCTAATAGGGAAAATAGAGGTTGGGGAGTTTGGAAGGGAGAAGGCTCTAAAGATTAAGGGGAAAGAGGGGAGGAAAGAGACCCACTAAATGAATGCATATAGGAGGCAAACCATTCATTTCACAATAATGTCTGGAAATGACTAAGCAGCACATGATGGTTACCAATGGATGGTGTCACCAAGTCAGGACTTCAATTCTTTGCTCAGAGGACCCCTATATGGATCTGTGTGGAAAGTTAAGATCCTGAGAGACTCTTTCTTAGAAAAGTCATCAGCTTCATAAGAAACACAGGAAAGTAATACTGTGTAGTAGTAGAAAGACCACAGAGTTGGGAATGGGAAGGATGGAATTTTAATCCCAGCTCCAATACAGATTTGTTATGTTTCCTTACCCATAACACTTTCCCCTGCTGAGCTCAATTTAGGCATCTATATAATGGTGGTGATGAAGTCTGTCTTGCCGATTTCACATGGTCAAGGTGAGAATGGAATTAGATAATGGATATAAGAATGCCTTGGAAAGTACAATGTTCTCTACAAATAGGAATGACTGTTGCATTTATAGGCTGAATAAAGTTTGTAGAGGGGTGTTGTATAATAGAGGCCCAGTATTGAAATCAGAAAACGTGGGTTAGAATCCTCTGCCACTTAGAACCTGTGTGACATTGGCTAAGTTGGGGCTTCTTAAACTTTTTCTACTTGCAGACCCTTTTTCACCAAAGAAATTTTATGTGACCCTAGGGTATATAGGTATATAAAATATAGGTATACAAATCAAACATTTACTGCTAATTTTTTGTGACCCCCACATTCAGTTATGTGACCCCACATGGGGTGATGACCCACAGTTTAAGGAACTTTGGACTAGATGACCTCTGAATGTATGTATGATCCTTTGATGAAAGGTCTGTGCTTGAGTGCTTCCTGCACTTGGTCCTTTCAATTCACAAAACATTTATTAAATACTTACTACATGCAAGACACTGCTGGGGAGATAAGGCACTCATTCCCGGAGCTGAAGAATTCAAAGAACTCTAAGTATAAGTAATTTCAAGAGTCATCAATGTGGATACCGCAGTATATAAATACGGTAGTAGGTGATGGGGCAAAGAGCCGAGCATCATAATCATTGAGGGAAAACATAATGATAACTTAGGTAACAAGTGGGCCCCCTAATCTGATATCCCTGACTCCAGAGTCCTTTGCTTCCTTTCTCAGGTTAAGTGTGGCTATTGGTGGTGATCAGTTATGTAAAAAATGACCAGAGCTCCAACCAATAAAAACATCCATTACAAGACCAATGTTAAGAGGCTTCAATCCAATAATAGAAGCATTTAATTAATACATAAAGTAATGTAAATTTTAAAAGGGTGTCTATAGTCTGTAGTCTATCATTCTCTATCCCCCAAACACAAATGGACAGGTCTTCCCTGAAGACTTCAGGAGATTATAGTCTAATCCTCTCTCCCAATTTTAGGAGACTTCCCCAGATACTAAAAAGTGGACACAATCTCTTCAGAACTCATAGTCCTTTGGTGAAGGCTGTCTGCCGCATAGAGTTCTATAGTCTTTCTGGACAGGCTAGAAAACCTCTTGGTATGGACTGGAGATCTATGAAGCTTCTTGTCTCAATTCAAGGGAATAAGAAAAGGCTTCCCATAGGACATCTCATATAAACCAAATCTTGTACACAGCTAGGGATGCTCAAAGATAGAGGTAAAGAGGATGTGCATTCCAAGTGAGGGTAACAAACAGCCTGTGCAAAGGCTCCAAGACAATAGATGAATCACCAAGTCTGAGGAACAGGAAGTAGTTCAGTTTGACTGGAACATAGAGCGGCTAAAGAAAAGCAATGTCCACATTGCTGGCCTGGAATGGCAGACTAGAGCCAGACTTTAAAGGGCTTTGAATAGTAGGTGAGGACATTTGTGTTTTATCCTAGAGGGAATAAGGAGCCACTGGAGATTTTTCAAAATAGATTTTGTTATTGATGTCTTTTGTTTTTACACCACTGAGATTTATCATTGGATCCCTCTTCCCTCCTCCAAGAGAGCCATCCCTTATAAAAAAAATTTTTTTAATAAATAGAGAAAAATGCGCAAAACCAATAAAAACATTCAAAATGTCTTAACATTATATTCAATGTTCCACACCCATGGGCTCCAACATTTGCAATGGATGGAGCAGGGTGGACGGTTGGTATCTTCTCAAATTTCTTCTTTTGGGATCTTTATAATTTCATTGCTTTCAGTGTCAGGGATTTGTATATGATTATACTTTCCCTTTACATTGTTGTAGTAATCATGTGTATTGTTTCCTGGCTTTGCTCACTTCAGTTTGCATCAATTCATGTAAGTCATACTATGCTTCTCTGCATTTGTCATATTAATCACTTCTTAAAACATTGTGATATTCCTTTATGTGCCACAATTTGTTTAGTGATTCTACAGTCGATTGGCATCTACTTTATTGCCAGTTCTTTACAGTCACAAACAATGCTGCTATATGTATATTGGTATATATGGAGCTTTTCTTTTTGTTTATGACCACCTTGGATATATGCTCATGAGAAATCTCTGGGTTTAAAATTTCAGTCACTTTCTTTGCCCAATGCCAAGTTGCTTTCCAGAAGTAGTTGGCCCAATCCCCACTGAAGATTCTTAAGCAGAAGCATGATATAGTTAGATTTGTGTTTTAGGTAGATCATTCTGGGAGCTATATGAAGGATGGACAGGGGAAGAGAAAGATTCTGAGCAGGTAAACCAATTTAGAAGTTGTTGCAATAGTCTGGGAAAGAGGTGATGAGAACCAGGACCAAGATGGTGGCCACATGAGTAGAGATGGCTTGGGTCTCATATTGCCTTCAGGGACTTTTTCATAATACATTGCTCAGGAGCTCATTCCAGGAGACAGTTCTTCCCCCCAGTGCCATCCTTATGGTTTTAAAATTCTTAGATAGCCTAAACATGTAGAAAAATTACAGTGATCATTTCTACTTCCATATAGGAGGCAAGTAGAAAAGGAGGATTGTGATGCCTATTTTATAGCTAAAGAAACAGAGGCAGCTGGGCTTGAAGAAAAGCATATAATGAGTCAGTAGGTGAGCTCTGGGACTCATACTCAAGTCCCCTGTCTTGGCCCCCCCAAGACTATGGGTCAGTGGGTTTCCCAGTTCTCATCTGCTATACTTATAGAAAAGATGGACCTATGCTGAATGAGAGGAGCTAGGCTTGCCACTCAGCTCTTGATGAAAGATCACTGCCCACTCCCAGGTGCTCAGGCCAGTAAAGTACTCCATTTATTTGTGGGTTCCATTCTGCTCATATTTATCTTTCTTCTCTTCCCCAGGGAGACTACGTTGAGCAAAGATCCTATATCTATGGGGCTGCCTATGAGAACTGTCAACTTTCCAAGCCCCTCAGTGTTGGCTTTTGATGTTCCTCGCACCAACGAGCAGGGATACCCTCAGGTTAGTATTTATCCATCCATCCATCCATCCATCCATCCATCCATCCATCCATCCATCCATCCATCCATCCATCCATCCATCCGTCCATCCATCCATCTGTCCATCCACCCATCCATCTGTCCATCCATCCATACATTTATACGTTCATTTATTCAATAGTATTCCTTCATATATTTAGTAAGCCAGTATTCTTTCCCTTATTCATTCCATCACTTATTCACAAATAGGAAGCAAGTAGAGTAGCAAAGGACACCAGTTTTGGATTGAGGGGTACTTTGGCTTTAGGCTGTCTGCCTCATGGAGGTTTCTTCAGTGTAAATGCTTACGGGCAGCTAGGTAGCACAGTGGATAGCACCATGCCTGGAGTCTGGAAGAATCATCTTTCCAAGTTCAAATCTAACCTCAGACACTTACTAACTGTGTGACCCTGGACAAGTCACTTCACCCTGTTTGCCTCAGTTTCCTCATCTGTAAAATGAGCTGGAGAAGGAGACATTGAAAAGATGCTATTTGAGAGTAGAAACCAACTTTAGCTCCTTGGCCAATTAAGGAATAAAGTTATTTCACTGCTTGAAAAAGTCTCCTTTCCTCTACCAGAGGGAATCTGCCAGGTGAGCATCCCCTGGTCCCTCTTGGCCTTGGGAGTTGCTGAGTCAGTAGGCTTCCCTTCTCAGAGTCCTCTCCCCAGCAGGTTGGTGAACTCCAGAGCAAGCAGCAGTACTCATTGGTTCATGTGTGTGTGTGTGTGTGTGTGTGTGTGTGTGTGTGTGTGTGTGTGTGTGTGTGTTGAAGGGAGTCAAAGGCAGGATGCCTTCTCCAGAGCCAGCAGGATCCATCACCAAGAAATCAGAGCAAAAGCTCAAGGTTTCAAGGCTCCTGTTCTTTCTTTTCCCTCCTTCTAGGAGGAGAGTGACAATAGTAGACTTCAAGCAGTCTCCTTCAATTCCCCCTCCCCACGAAACAAGGCCATCCTCACCCCGTTATAGTAGGCTTTCTCCTCCAATTGCCTCTCAGACCACTGGCAGGGACCAAAGACTCCAGGGTGAAAGCTTCAGTCCCTAGATAAATTGATGTCTGTTCTAATGTAAATCCCCCTGCCACTGTATATGAATAGCCAGTCATTTATACCCCAAAGTCATAATTTCCTTGCAGTCCATTTTGAAAGAAGGTAGGGGATCAAAGCAAGGAGGTTTTAGATACTGGCAGGCAATGGGGCGGTGTGGTGGGAATTGCTCTCTGAACCAGAGAAAGGGGACAATGCAAAAGGGAAAGCTTGTAGTTTCTTCCAAACAAATGATGAATTCACAATTATGCCAAAGGTCAGCTCTTCCTGGGGAAGAGATTCTTCCCTCCCCCTGCTTCCCTCTAAACTCCCCCTAAAACCATCCTATGCCTGCTACAGGAGAAATCCAGGAAGGAGAGTGGACCCCTTATCACAAGGAGGAGCAGGGATGGGCCCTGGCAAACTCTATTAAGAGACTTGTACCCATGGAAACCCTGGCCTTGTATTAAAGACCAAGACTTTTGAAGGATGATCATAGACAAAGAAGAATGATTGGGAGACTGAAGGGGAGTATGTGTGAAGAGAGCAGAGGTGGGGTGTTGGGAAGAGGAGCAATGGGAGCTCTATAGATAGGAAGCTTCATTCTCAGCCAATTCTCCACTGTATTTCCTGTCAAGAGCTACATACTTGGAACATGGCCCTGCATTTAGCCAGCGAATTATTGACCAATCAGACTGAGCCCATGAGGCTGGAGACAATCAGTTTTAATGAGTATTCTTTCCCTCTGGGATCTCCAGTGTGATTGCCACTGCTGGCTCTTTGAGGAAGTGTGATCCAAGCACCTCTCACTCCAGTGATTGGTGATTCTCCCCATTATTCTCATCTTGAGGTGTGTGTGGGGACTTCGAGCCCAGAGTCGGTTGGCCACTTGCTGAAGGTCGCACAGGATGGCAGTACCTGCATGTAACAGCCATTGAGATGCTCTATCTAGATACAATAAGAGGACAGGAGCAAAACACCAAAGGATCTTGGGCTGAGAGGTTTTCCTAAAAAGTGCTTTGCTAAAAAAAAAAGTGCTTTGCTAATAACAGTAGTTAAGTGTTTATATAGCACCTACTATGTGGCACTTTGTAAATGTAATCTCACTCAATCCTCACAACCATTCTGGAAGGTAGGTGCTATTATTTTCTCCATTTTACAGCTGAGGAAACTGAGGCAGACAATAGTTAAATGACTTGCCCAAGGTCACATAACTAGGAAGTATCTGAGGCCAGATTTGAATTCAAGTTTTCTTGACTCCAGGTCCAGTGCCTTATCTACTGTTCCATGTAGGTGCCTCTCCTTGTGATGAAGTTAAAAATATCTTTCTCTGAAGCACTTCCTCCTCCTCTTTCTTCTCCTTTTCCTTCTCTTCATTCTGCTTCTTAAATTTGTGTTTCTTCTCCTCCTCCTCCTCCTCCTCCTCCTCCTTCTCCTCCTCCTCCTCCTCCTTTTCCTTCTTCTCCTTCCTAAATTTGTGTAGTGATTTAAGGTTTGTAAAGCACTTTACATTCATTGTCTTGTTTGACTTTCACAACACCCTTAGGAAGGAGATGCTATTATTATCCTCATTTAATAGATGATGAAGTGTGATTTGCCCAGAGTCACAAGTTTAGTATCTGAGGCAGGATTTGAACTCAGATCTTCTCAACACCAAACCCAATGTTCTCTTCATTTTGATACCTAGAGCTTCTATTTCTACCAATAATAATGATGATAAAAATGGGATTAGATACAGTGTGTTTTAGAAACTATTAAAGACTTTGGGACACACTGCAGGACATTTTTCAGGAACAAATTACCTTCATAGGTCTTGTCTCATTTGGACCTTACATGGCATAAGTATTCATATCCCAATTTGACACTGGAGATGACCCACCCCTGGAGGAGGGAAATGAATTTCTTGAGGTCTTATGGCTAGTAAGTGGTAAAGTGAATTTCAAGTCCATATACCCTGCCGCCCAGCCAAGTGCTCTCTGCTCCATACTGTAGGCTCACCAGCCGCCTGATCACTCTTTTTTTTTAATGTATGAGGTATTTTATTTTTTCCGTTACATGTAAAGATAGTTCTCAACTTTTGTTTATACATGCTTTACAATTTCAGATTTTTCTCCCTCCCTCCCCTCCCTCCCCCCTCCCCTAGACAGCAGGTAATCTGATATAGGTTATATCTATAGATCTCTATACATATACATATAGATATATATATATACACACATATATATACACATAATAACATTAATCCTATTTCTGCATTAATCCTGTTACAAGAGAAAGAATCAGAGCAGTGATGCAAAACCTCAAAATAGAAAAAAAACAACAGCACCCAAAACAAAAGAAATAATATGGTTCAATCAGCATCTATACTCCACAGTTCTTTCTTTCTTTTTTTTTCTTGGATTTGGAGATCCTCTTCTATCATGAGTTCCCTGGAACTCTTCTGTACCATTGCATTGGTGAGAAGAATATAGTCCATCCCAGTAGGTCAACACTCAATGTTGATGATACTGTGTACAATGTTCTTCTGGTTCTGCTCATCTCACTCATCATCAGCTCACGTAAGACCCTCCAGGTTTCTCTGAACTCTTCCTGCTCATCATTTCTTACAGCACAATAGTATTCCATTGTATTCATATACCACAACTTGTCCAGCCATTCCCCAATTGATGGGCACCCCCTCAACTTCCAATTCCTTGCTACCACGTAAAGAGCAGCTATAAATATTTTTGTACATGTGGGTCCCTTTCCCCCTTCCATGATTTCTTTGGGCAAAAGACCTAAAAGTGGGATTGCTGGGTCAAAGGGTATGCACAGCTTTATCGCCCTTTGGGCATAATTCCAAATTGCTCTCCAGAATGGTTGGATCAGCTCACAGCTCCACCAACAATGCATTAGTGTTCCAATTTTCCCACAGCCTCTCCAACATTTATTATCTTCCTTTTTTGTCATTTTAGCCAATCTGATAGGTGTCAGGTGGTACCTCAGAGTTGTTTTAATTTGCATCTCTCTAATCATTAGAGATTTAGAGCATTTTTTCATATGGGAATAGATAGCTTTCCGCCTGATCACTCTTGCTGCAGTTGACACTGGGTGGTACAGGGGACCAAATCTCTCCCACCACTCTCCCTCTAACTGGCCAGTGCAAGATCTAGGAGATAACATTTTTCTAACCAGTTAAAGTTGGTTAGATCAGTTGGTTAGTTCAAGGTCCTAATAGTGGTCAAGGCCACCAGTTGAATCCCTTTGCAGCCAATTTGATTTGATTACCCAACTCCCACTTTAGCTGAAAATGCTTGCTCCCTGAACACATCTCCCTAGAACATTTCTTCTGGATATATCCTTTGAATCCTAACAAATCTTTACCTTATATTATACTCATCTGTGCACAAGTTATATCTCCTTCCCCCCACCACCACCACCAAAAAAAAGTGTAAATTCACTGTGGGCAGGAGCAGCATCAATTTTGTATGAAGAATTCCTAGTGTCCAATATTGTGCCTTGCACATAACTAGTACTTCACAAATATTGGTTCAGTTTAATTCAATTCAACAAGAATTAATTTAGTAACTGATATGTACAAGACTACCCAAAGTACTGGGATACAAAGACAAAAACATAGGCATCTGTGGTCTCAAGATTATATTGTACTAGCATCAGACAACTGCCAAGGTGAAGTACAAGGGTCCCCAAATAGGGAAACAGATCACATCGAAAAATTTTGTTTTTATTATAAGCCATGGCAGGGAGAGCGCAGTTGCTTGACAACATCCCTTTCAGCCAAGTGAATTCTGAAGACAAACAACTTCATGTATATGCATATCTATGTAGATGTAGATGACGTAGAGATGGAGATGATACAGACAGAGATAGAGATGATAAAAGTAGAGCTAGAGATGGAGATGATACAGACAGAGAAAGAGATGGTAGAGGTAGAGAAAGAGATCATACAGACAGGTAGAGAAGGTAGAGATGGAGATATGATAGAGATAGAGGTAGAGATGATAAAGGTAGAAATAGAAATAGATATGATAGCTGTAGAAATAGAGATAGAGACAGAGATAGAGATGGCAATAATCGATAAAGAAGCAAAAGAAATGGAAAGCAATTCGTTCTAGTCTTGGAAGCTGGGCAAAGGCATACTAACCTGTTGTTTGGGGGAGTGGTTGGAGAGCAAGGTACCTGACTTTCTCTATGACTAACATAGCAAGAGAACAGGAATAACGAGGAGGGGGATGAGGACAAGGTTGAAAACGATAAGGATAAACACAGGGAGGTCAAGGGTAGATGTCACTGCTCATTTGCAATAAAATGGCTGCTAGTGTCACTTGAGCCCGAAGAGGGAAGATACAAGATTCCTATCTCTTTGCCTTCACACAATGTGTACGCAAATAAGTAAATACAAAGTCTTTTGTAGAAAAAACAAAAGCACTAACCACTGGGGGAGAATAGAAAAGGCCTATTGTGAGGTGGCACATGAGCTGGAAAGGTACAAGGGATTTCAAGAGTAAAGATGAGGAGCGAGAGCAGTCCAAGCCATGGAGACACCCTGTAGAAAGTCATCCAAGTTGGATATAGAATGTTGTGTATGGAAAATAGAATGGCAGCCAGTTTGCCTGTAACAGGGAGTGTGTGAAGGAAGGAATAGCAATTCTCTCTAGAAAGAAAAAATGGAGTCAGGACATGAAGGATTTTACATGTCAAAGAGCCAAGTTTATATTGAATTGAATTGATAAAGAATTCAGCTTATGTTGATGAAGGAGGACCAAGCATGGGAACAGGGACATCTTCATTTCCTCTGAGATGATCCATAGTCTCCAAAGTGGAGGCCGTTGCAAATCCTTATCACATGATCTCAGGAGCCACTTTCCTGTCATCTTCTTTCTCCTCCCACCCAAGGTGCTCCCAAGCTACTTAAGTATTGCCTTCCTAGCTTTGAGTTGTGTTCTGCTGTTGGGGTTAACCAGGACATAGAATGGGAACAGACCTTAGAAAACATGTGGTCCAACCTCATTTAAAGATGCGCAGACACCATGGCCCCAAATGGGACAGTGACTTGCCAAAGATGGCACAGGAACTCATCTCTGAGTCTACCACTCTACTCACTGCACAACTCTGCCTCCAAGTGGAAAGAACAAGCCTTTAAGGAAGGGTACATATATTTCTTCTGAATATGGGTTTTCTTCATGCTGGCAATGTTTTTCCCAATTCCCAGAACTGTTTAGTTGAATTTGAGATACTCAGAACTTTTCCACATGACTTATGAGCGGAGAGACATGTCCTATACAGACGGTGAGGGGGTCTTAAGAGAGTTGTGCCAGTGACCTTGCCCCAAAGATAGGCAGGGAGTATCATGGAAAGATTTGAGTTCAAACCCTGGCTCTTGCACTCATGATCTGTGGGACCCTTGATAAGTCCCTTAACGTCTGTAAGCTTCAGTTTCTCCCTCTAAAAAATGAGAAGGATTGTTTTACATGGTATCTAAGGTTCCTTCCTGGTCAAAAGGCTGATGAGTTTATGAGAAGAGGTGGGGGAAGGGGAGGATTTCCGTCTTAAGGAACATAGTTGCAAAGGGACCTTCTTGCATCCATGCTACTCAGTACTGTAGGAGTCCCTTGGGCCCACTTAAGAAATCGCAGGAAAACTATGTATTCCCATTTTTACAACTCCTGACATTTATCTGGAACTTGACATTTTTTCAAGGTATAAATTACAGGTATTCTCCCAAGCCCCATTCTCCCCATTTGTTTGTTTTGGGGTTTTTTTTTGGGGGGGGCAATAAGGGTTAAGTGACTTGCCCAGGGTCACACAGCTAATAAGTGTCAAGTGTCTAAGGCTGGGTTTGAACTCAGGTCCTTCTGAATCCAGGGCAGGTGCTTTATCCACTATGCTGAGCTGTCCCCTCTCCCCATTTTATAGCTGAATAAACAGAGACCTTAGAGAAGATAATTCCCTGAGGACAGTTAGTGGTCACACAGTGAATGAGAGAACTTGGACCAGGTCTCAGGCTTCTAGGCCAGTTCAGGATTCTTTCTGCCACAACCCTCCACCTGTGGCACAAACTAAACCACAGAATCACAGGGTGTCTGGAGAAGGGACTTTAAGGGTCTCCTAGTTCAACCTCTTCATTTTCTATAGGAGAAAACTTGGGCCCAGAGAGGGAAGTAACTACCCCCAAGATCCCACACAAGATAGTGACCCCATTCTTAATGGGAAAGAGAAGAGACTGTAGGGATAGGAAATTATATGGGACCCCTTAAGGGGTCATAGGAAAGCAGCCACTTGCCCCATTTTCAAGCCCAGAAAGCCCCTGCTAATGGCCCAGAGGAAGGGGTTCTGGTCCTGGGCTCAGGGGAGTGTGCTCTGGTCACAAGGGTTAATGGGTTTCCTGAGGTCACATTTACACCAGTTAATCATATTCACTAATTCCACTATTCCAGCATGCCATCAGGCCTGTCCCATTCCATTAGCATCTTTCAGACAATGGCTTCCCCAACCCCCATGTCACCTTCAGCCAGGCAGCAGCTCACCCATACCAGTGACAAAGGATTTAACCCTTTCAGGAGCATCCTGAACAACATTCCATTCTCTATGCCTGACCTTCTGTTAGGAATAACAGTGATCAGAAGTTGATGTGAGATGAATAACATAAGGGATCAATCAGTCTGTGGTCATGGTTAGGGATGAATACATGAATGAAAAATTAATTCAACATTTACTATGTGCCAATCAGTCTTAAAGCATTTATTAAATTGCTACTATGTATCAGGCACTGTGCGAAGTACAGTGGATACAAAAAAAAAGACAAAAGACAATCCCTTCTCTCAAGGAGCTCACACTCTAATGAGAGAAACAACATGCAAACTACTATGTACAGGCAAGATATATACAGGATAAATTGGGCATGGTCTCAGAGAGAAGAAAAGATTAAGAGAGAGAAGATTAAGGAGGACTAGGAAAGGCTCCCTGTAGATGGCAGGTCTTTAAACTGAGACTTGTAGGAAACCGAGAAAGCTAGAAAGTGAAGAGGAGGAGGAAGGGTGTGACATGGTCAGCCTTGAACTTTAGAAAAATCATTTGACAGCTGAGTGGAGGGTGGACTGGAGTGGGGAATGACTTGAGGCAGACAGACTCACCCACAGGCTCTTACTAATCCAGGTGTGAAGTGATGACAGTCTGCAGCAGGGTGATTGCTAATTCAGAAGAAAGAAGGAGAGGAGTCTATGAGAGATGTTAAAAAAGGAGAAATAACAGGACCTGACAACTGATTGGATGGGGTAGGGTGAGAGAGAGCTAAGCAATCTGATTGATCAGTTTTAAATCTTTACTTAGGGGCAGCTAGGTGGTGCAGTACAGATAAGGAAATGGAGACTGAGAAAAATTAAGTGACTTGGCCAATGTCACACAACTAGTGACTGAGACAGGATTTTCAACCTCAGCTCTGGAATTTGTTTCCCTGAAATATCCACCCTTTGGTACTCTCTCTCCTCTCTGGGGCTAAGAAGTGCAAGTCTAATTCATCATCCATCTATCAATCCTTTAAATATATGAAGAGCATGACCACGTTCATCCTAAGTCATTTCTTCTCCAAGCTAAATACTCCTAGTTTCCTTCAAATGAGCCCTGAATGTCCATGGCATCCATTCTTCTCCCCATTCTAGTTTTCATCCTCTGCATTCTCCCTTTCCTCAATGTTCATCCTGAAAACCAGCACCCAGAACTGGGCACAATACCTCACATATGGTCTGACCAGGACAGAGAGCAGTAGGACTATAATCATTCTTAGTCTAGATGTTATGCTTTAGTTAAGGCTGTCTGTGCTCACACTAACTTTTCTTGACCTCGAGGCCACACAGTTGATTCATGTTGAGCTTGTGGTCCACTAAAAACCTCAGACCTTTATCTACAAACTGCTCTCTAGCCACACCTCCCTTGACCTCATACTTGTGAAAGTGGCTTTGTTGAGGCTAATTGTAGCACTTGGAATTTATCTACTTCTTGTTAGCTTTAATCTACCCCATTGAGTTCTTTTGAGCTGGCATCCCTCTTGCCTCTTGGACATTTTATGATTATCCTGGGTCATACCTTGGAATTATCTTGGAATGCCTTGCCTCAGTCCAGATCAATGTGGGATTTGATTTTTGTCTTTTTAATAGATGTACTGAAAACAACTGGTGTGTGTGTGTGTGTGTGTGTGTGTGTGTATGTGTGTATGTGTGAGTGTGTGTGTGTGTGTGTGTTGGGAAGATAGAAGAGTTGAGATTTGTAGAGAAAGATGAAAGGAGGCCAGATCTGGACTTCTACAGAGTGCCAGGTCCAAGCTTTTGCCCCTAAACAATGGTTTAGGAAGGAGAAGAGTAGAAAAAGGAAGGGTTAAGGATGTTTTTCTGTCTTGTTTACCCAGATGTTTTTCTGTCTTGGGAGGAAGCAGGCTCCCCAACTCCAATGCTGAATTCCTTTTCTCTTCATTAGGTATCCAAGCCCGGTGGGCCTGCCAGACAGCCTGAATGGAATACCTCCTTCCTCTACCAAGCCCGGAATGGGTGCACCCAGTTCAGTGAAGATCTGGCCCTGCTACTGGAATTTTATCCCATGCTTCCAAGTAAGTTCCAACTCAGGGCAGAGTGGGACTGGGATGGCTGTTGGTTAGAGCAGCTTACATTTCTCATCTTCTCACAACCATATCACTGATGGCAACAACTCCTCCCCATCCTGGGAAATATGGAGGCTAGAGAGATTTTCCCAATAGCATGCCCAAGGCCTTCTTTCTTTCAAGCCCCAAAAGTTTCTTATCAAACTAAAGGTAATGAACTGTGACTTGGGAGATATGTGCTCCAGTCTTATATCCAAGCACACACCTACTGTATGCTTAATCTTGTGTCATGGGAGAGACAGGAAGAAGACAAGACAGAGACCCAGACCTCAGGGGACTTACATCATGACTAAAGAATCCAGATTTACACAAAAGTCAACCTTAGTAGTCAGTCAGTTATTAAATGCCTACTATGTTCTAGGTATTATTCTAAGCCCTAGAGGCATTGTTTGAACCCCGCCCCCAAATAGTAATTAAGTGCTTCTAGTGTGTGTATAACAGGTTGAAATGAGCCACAAGGTCCAGTGGCCTGTGTAATGTAGAATGATAAATAGATTTAGGATCTAAAATTTTCTACCCCATCTTCGGGAAAACCAGAGTTCCATTTTCATGAAGGGTTGAAGGGTGGTCATGACTGGATAAATATTCCTCTCTCCTATATAGGGGCAGCTAGGTGGCACAGTGGATAGAACACAGGCCCTAGAGTCAGGAGTTCAAATTCGACCTCAGACACTTAACACTAGCTGTGTGACCCTGGGCAAGTCACTTAATCCTCATTGCCCTGCTGCCCCCCCCAAAAAGAAATATATAGAGCTAAAATTATATCTATATACTACAATCCGGTCTTTACATTCTAGGGGCACAACACTCTTTGGGGTTCAGGGAAAAAGCAACTTTCTTTGGTCATTCAGAGGTAGAGGAGAGGGAAGTAAGCTCATCCATAGACTGAGAGGGTAACAGTTTAATCTTGGCTAACATAACTCCCTCCCTACCACACATTTAGCATAGAATAGATAATCACAATCCCAGGGATGCTATAGCCATTTATTTCAGCAACAGAACACAAGCTTGGGTGGAGGCAGTGGTCTTTACAGCTTGGTAGTGAGAAGAAATATCAGCTCAGCTGAGTAGAGGATGGTCTCACCCACTCTTAGTAGTTTCTAGAGTGTAGGCGCTGGGTGCCTTGACCTCCCCACATCACTAAAGCCTCAGGGCCTCCTGTCTTCCATTTAAATTCTCTCCTCTTTCTCTCTTTCCTTTTCTCCCTTTTTCTAATTCTCTCCCAGAAGCCTTTGAGTCAATCAGGATTCACCTCTCCCTGACATACTTTATCTATGAAGTTATTATTGGAGAAAAAGTCGAGACTTTCATGTCAAGTTTTAGGAATGAAAGCAAAAAGAAAGATATAATAGCACTTAATAGGAGACATGCCAATTATCTGGCAAGTGCCCGGGGAATGACCTTGGATTGTTCTCTTCAATGAGGCGTATATTCTCTCTACCCTTTTGGGAAGAGGACCAAAAATTATAATAACAAAGCCTTATTGATTAGTGTATCTATGCATAAATGTGTGTGCATGTATATATATATATATATATATATATACACACATGCACACACATATATATATTCTACAGCAAATCCTATTGCAAAATTCAGAGACTAGCTCTTGAGGAAATTCAAAGAAGCAAAACTCTGCCTTTACACATAATTAGAAAGGTTAAGCGAATGACAGGAGACCAAACATCATAGAAAGCCTTGCATCAGTTACAGTTTTGTTGGCCTTGCCACAAGGCTAGATCAGGTTTGTGTAAGAGGAGAACTCACCATGTTTCCCCTCCTCCTCCTCCTTGCAGTGCACCAGAGAGAATCCTGGAACCTTGTAGAGCCCTTGGGTATCTCCGTGTTGCCACTCAACAACCGAGTTTACCGAAAAATGATGTCAGGATCACAGACTGCGCTGCATGTGAAGAAGCTCCCTATCTTGGTTAGTCACCCCAACCTGCTTACTAACCATGCCAGGTGCCTCTCCCCTCAGCGTTATAGTCCCTGCCCAGTGCCCTTTTTCACAAAATCACAGAATCTCAGAGTTGAAAGGAAACTCTGGGGCCATTTACAAAGCCCCCTACATTTGGTCAAGCTCTATTTGAAGTCTTCCATTGATGGGGAACTCATTACTTTGAAAAGCAGCCCAGACCAATTTCACATAGCTCTAAATGGCAGGAAGGTTTCTTTGTCACAATCTGAACTCTGCCTCTCAGAAATTCCCATGCAATGCTCCTTGTTCCACACTCGAGGGCCAAGCAGACCAATTTTAATCTCTCTTTGCCATGATAGCCCTTCAAATAACGGAAGGCAGATCTCATGCACCCTATTACAGTTTCTTTACTCTGGCTAAAACTATCCAGTTCCTTTCATTTATCTCCAAGTGGCATGATTATCTTTTTTTGTTGTTTTGGTTTTTGGTTTTTGGTTTTTGTGTTGTTGGGTTTTGGGTTTTTTTGGTAAGGCAATTGGGGTTAAGTGACTTGCCCAGGGTCACACAGCCAGTAAGTGTCAAGGGTCTGAGGCTGGATTTGAACTCAGGCCCTCCTGAATTCAGGGCCGTTGCTCCATCCACTGCACCACCTAGCTGCCCCAATGGCATATGATTATCTTAATGATGCTGATCCTGGACCCTGGGAGAATGAGCTCTGTGGGACAAATTAGCAATTGATCAAGAAGTATTTATTAAATGCCTATTATAGAAGAGGTGCAGTGCTAAGCACTGGAGATCCAAATGAAAATAAAAGATTCTCCCTGCAAAATTAAAAAAAAAGAAAATGAAAGATCCCCTACCTTGAAGAAGCTTACACTCTATTGAGGACAACAACCTATGCATACATAAGAATACACAAAATAAATGCATGTAGTTTGGGGCAGGGGGAGCAGTAGCTGAGGGGAACAGGAAAGGTCTCATGTAGGACATGGCCCTGAAGTTGAACTTTGAAGGAAATACAGGATTCTTTCTTTCTATTTTTTTTGGTGGGGTAATGAGGGTTAAGTGACTTGCCCAGGGTCACACAGCTAGTAACTGTCAAGTGTCTGAGGTCGGATTTGAACTCAGGTCCTATCCACTGCACCACCTAGCTGCCCAAAATACGGGATTCTATCAGGCCAAGGAGAGAAGAGAGCTTGTCCCAAGCATCGGAGACAGCCTTGTCAAAGGCATGGAGATGGGAGATGGAGATATTTGAACCCTACTCCATAAGTGTTAGTCCCTCTATCCTTCTATGTTTCCAAAGACCTTTTACCTCCCTTTTCTCAGGAATCAGATTCTGTCCAATTCTCACTTGATCGTCACCAAATCCCAGTGAAGTAGGAGGTTCAGGTATTACTCACCCCATTCTACAGATGAGGGGCACAAAGCTCTGGAGTCAGAGGAACCAGGTTCAAATCCCACCAGTGACACTTAGTATGAGTGACCTTGGATGAGGCACTTAACCTTTTAGGGCCTCACTTTTCTCATTTGCAAAATGAGCCAAAGTATGGCCTTGGAAGTCCATTCCAACTCTAAACCTATGATTTTATAATTAAACCCTGGTAAAAGGGGGCCAACTCCTGAACCTAAAGGGGAAAAGCTGAGGGCTCTAGTTATGCTGTAGAGGTTCCCTTTATTGGACCTTTGTTCATATTAATTTGGGTGGGAATAGAGATCAAAGGTCAGAGAACATACCCAATGGGGGAAAAGACATGGGAGAGTTAGAGGCAGAGAAAAGGGAAGAGCATAATTTCACTTGACCATTCGATTAAATATCTCACAGTGTCCCAGCTGACAAGACGTAGGGTGAACCATGATATAGTGAAATTGATCCAGGCCTGTTTGAACAAGATTACCAAAAGGCGTGATGGCCACGTGGTATATGGAAAATAGAGATCTCTGAGATTGAAATCCTGGCACTTCCAGTCTCCATATGGGTAATCTTGGACCTGGGGAGAGTTAGCCTGAAAATACTTGAGGCATCAGGAATCAGAGAGAAAGGGGGGACATGATAGTTGTCTTCAGAGGTCTGAAGGGCTGTTGTGTGAAAGAGGGATTGATTGAATTTGTTCTGTGTGGCCCCAAAGGGCAGCACTAGGATAACCATGGGGAAGATATCAGGGAGATGTGAAACTATGCTATGTGATAGATGGTTGAGAAACTAGGGATGTTTAGTGTGGAGAAGAGAAGCTGCAGAGGAGCATGATAGCGATCTTGAATTATTTGAAGGACTCCCTTCCAGAGTAAGGATCATGCTTGCTCTACTTGGAGACAGATCTTTGAGTCTATAAAAAGGAAAAGTTCGGCCATCCAGAGCTGTCCAGAAATGGAGTGAACTGCCTACATAATGCCCATAACACATGAGCACTGTATTGTGATCCTCATTCCATGGGTTCAAAGAGAGGCCAGATGGGTAGGGGTGAGGTAGAAACTGCATAGGTGAGGTTCCTATCCACTCTGAGATTCTATGAGAAGAGGCAGCGTCTTGTTTAGAGAGCTCCCAGAACCTTGTCACATGAAATGGAGGTGGTATCATGAGTCATGGAAGCTACTTTCAGATACCTGTCCATAATCCTTTTTCCCTCTTCTACTTATAAGAGTGAGTTCTTCCTGTTTCACCAATTGGTAAATAGAGGTGAGGAAGGAGGTACTTCACCTAATAGTCCTAAGTGTCCATGCTAATCTAGTACCACCACCCCCCCTTTCAAAGCACATACTAGGGGGGCAGCTAGGTGGCTCAGCAGATAAAGCACCAGCCCTGGATTCAGGAGGACCCAAGTTCAAATCCGGACTCACTAGCTGTGTGACCCTGGGCAAGTCATTTAACCCTCATTGCCCCGCAAAAAAAAAAAAAAAGCACACATTAGAATAAGGGGAGGAGGTAAGTGCTAATGAAAGTATTCCAGATTCAGTTACTTGTCGGATTTCACTTGCTGAACTCACTCTTGCTGGCCCATTGCCTTGGACAGGCACCTGGAGACAATCTTTAGGGTATGATTTGTTTTGGGGGCACCCACTACATATGTACAAGATCCTTTGTGTTTGGTGCTAAAGGGAATACAAAGAGTTGGTTACTATCTCCTTAGAGCTTATAGTCTAATGAGAACCAATAATGAAGACCTTGATTCAGAAGCTAACTCATTCCATTGAGGATGTTTCTTTCTGAAGTGAGGGAAGTGGGACTCTTGACTGGAGAGAAAGAAGATTGTGGAGAAGTTCAACTATGCCAACTGGTTTATATAATTTTAGACATTTGGGAGAAAGGGTCAGGGATGGTGAAAGCAAAGGAACTGGTGCTGATGGGGAACACGGGACTGATTTAGATGAACTGATCCTCTGTCCTTTCTTTCCCAGAGAACTAAGCTGAAAACGATTGCAGGTGGAACACCTACTGTGAACCTTACTTTCCAAGTGCTTTCCTCAGAGGTAAGACCAAGTGATTTTTTTTCCCTAAGGCAAGGGATTGGATAGGACTCAAAAATTCAGCTGTTCAGATTCTGCTATTGATCTTCTTTAGTACTTTTTTGGTCTTGCCCAAAGGTAGAGGAAAATGAGAGGGGCAAGTTGCATAAGTTAGGTGTGTCCCAGACAATGTTGAGGTCCTAGATATTCAGAGACAGGAAGATGAGGACAAGAAGGTAAGTTAAGAGAGAAGGACAATAAAGGTTTACATAGACCTTGCAGTCTCCTTAAACTTAAGCCCTGAGTCCAGGTTTAGTACTATCAAGAGAGATTCCAAAGGGGTAACCTGAGTAGGACCAATGTTTTAACCTACAAGAGAGGTAGAGTTGTTTCACAGTTTCCTAAGACCTTTTCTTACTCTCCCCTTCCCAATTCCTATAATCTTCCCCTATGAAACCTTGCTAGGTTATCTCAAAGGGAAAAGACAACTTTCCCCACACACTTTGAGTCTATACTCCAAACTACCTTGGCTCTCCCAATCTTGCTGTGATGTATTTCAATCATAACCAATCAATTACCCAATTAACACATTTTTATCAAGTATCTATTGCTAGGTCCCAATTAGTATGAATAATGATTCCTCTAAAGGGGTACATTGTTCAGATTCCCACAACCTATTTCCATTGGGCTGGAAGCATTGACCATATTTTACATAATTATAACTCCAAATAGTGTGAATTTGAATATATACAACCACTGCAGAGGATCCATTATTTGTAATAATAGGAACCTGGCCACACCATGTGCCAGGCAGTCTGATAGGCTCTGTGGGTACCAAGACAAAGATGAAGCAGTACCTGCCCTCAAAAAGGTTACATTCTATAGGGGAAGACATCATGTACCATAAGTAGATAGAAAGTATATATGTACTTGTTTAGCCCTATTTATCTCTATCCTTTAATGTGTGCACTCTCTACCTATGATAATCCATACTGATTTGGACTTGGATCTGTCACTTACCAGTTGTGTGACTCAGGGCAGGTCACTTCTCTGGATTTGCCTATCAGTATCTGCAAGATAAGGATGTTAAATAGTGAACTAATTGCTTCAACAGGGCTCTTGTAGTGATCCTGAGATAATATGCACAAAGTATATGATAAAGGAGTCGCTCCTACTCCTAGGGCAGGGACTGGATCTGCTCTCTTCTTTATCTCCTCCACTGAGTGGCATCACACTAGAACAGGAAACTGACTGGATGGTTGAGCAATAGTTCTCAGCTGTCCAAAGCACAGCATGACAGGCTGCAATAATCTTTTTTTGAATGTGGCAGACTCAGAGTTGCCAAAGGTGTCACATTATGATGTAAGCAAAAATCATGATGAATAAATGAATGGGGATCAATGAGCACTTGGCAGGATATCATAGCGTGGATTTCTACTCTACATCTGGGATGGACTAGATCTGAGGTTCCTTACTTGAGGTCCATGAACCTGGCTTTTAAAAAATATTTTGAGAACTATATTTCATCATTTTAGAATGATTTTTTCCTTTGTAATCCTGTGTTTTTATTTTATACATTTAAAACATTATTCTGAGAAGGGGGATCATAAACTTCACCAGACGCTGCCAGAGGAATCTAGGGTACAAGAAAGCTAAAAAAAAATCTCCTGGGTTCAATGATCTCTGAGGTCCCCTTTCAAATCCGATTTGTGATCTTATGATGATGGAGAGTGAGTCCTGTGGCTGAGCTAATGACTCATTTTCTTCTCACTGAAACAATTGGCTATTCAGGGGGGAAATAAATCCATTTAAATGGTTAAGGAAACATTTTTAATGCTGACACATAGAATACCCCAAATCTCCAGCAAACAATTATTTGACTGAATTTGTTCACACTGTCCATCTAATTCAGTGCATGCATAAACCCAGTCTCAGAACAGCCCTGATGCAGCCAGAATGAGATAGAAAGGATTGGGGTCTAAAGCAAGGACCCCAAAACTCAAAGCCTAAACTGGCTTGTTGTGGCCAAGGACTAAGCCAGTTTATCCTTTTTAGCTCATGACACTTCTCAGGTTTCACCAGGTGCAGTTTGTCAACTTTGTGGTTAGATAGGAAGCAAGGTGACTTTAGTATGAGGTGAAGGAGCTAGCCACTTACATGATGTGATGTGAAGGGTGGCAGGGAAGAATTTCTGGCTCAATAAAAGCTTCCTCTCTGATCATGAAATTTTCTCAGAGACAGCTAGGTGGTACAGTGGATAAAGCACTGGCCCTGGATTCAGGAGGACCTTAGTTCAAATCCAACCTCAGACACTTGACACTTAGTAACTGTGTGACCCTGGGCAAGTTACTTAACCCTCATTGCCAAAGAAAGAAAGAAAGAAAGAAAGGAAGGAAGGAAGGAAGGAAGGAAGGAAGGAAGGAAGGAAGGAAGGAAGGAAGAAAGAAAGAAAGAAAGAAAGAAAGAAAGAAAGAAAGAAAGAAAGAAAGAAAGAAAGAAAGAAAGAAAGAAAGAAAGAAAAGCAATTCTCTCACAAACACCTTTTCCATTTGACCATAGGATCTTATATTTAGAGTGGGAAAGGATCTTAGAAAACTCTTAAGTCCACTCTCCTCATTTAACAGACAAAGAAACTGAGGCTCAGAGAGGCTCAGGTGACTTGAGAGATTCACACAGTCAATAAGGGATTTCAACCCAGGTCTTCCTGATACCAAGTCCAGAGCACTACCCATTACGCCACTGTCTCAGTTCACAATTACCTTCTCGGGGTTCTGTGATTCCTCCCAGAAGAGAGTTCATTCAGTCCTAAACTCTTCCAAGATGAGTGAGTTTTTCACAGGCTTTCCTTCCTCAACTGTCCAGGGCTGCCATGCGGACCTTGGAGCACTGGCAGTGGGGAAGGAATAGAAACCCTGAAGGGAAGAGTGTGTGCAGAAATGGGAGAGGAGGGCACCAAACACGGACTTGGCCAAGTTCCCCGCTTTGCTTTAGGCTGCTCCTGATTCTAACTTAGAATGAAGGACACTCTTCCCTTGCAGTGCACTCTGTTCTCAGATCAGCTCTGCTCCTCAGCCTCTTCCTCCTCTCTCCCTCTTCCTCTCCCCAAATAACCATCAATCTCCTAAGAGCATATTGGAGACTGGGCTGCATTTTCCTTCACCTGCAGGGAATGCAAGTTGGTTCAAGTCGGCAGTGCTGGGGAGATGGGGAAGGGGAGAGAGGTCTGGCTGGTCCTTGGCATAATTGCCCAGGGGTCTGGGCACAAGGGGGTCTCTATGTGATGAATTATTCACAGGACCAGCTCTAAGTGCAGAATTAATCCCTTTCCTTCCAGCTGGCGGCCTCACTAAATTATCCCTCCTAGTCATGTGGGAAAATGCTGCCCAATTCATTTCACTGATGACTGTTTTGATCTGGGACTTGTGATTTTAGCTCTCCACTCCCTCCTTTCCTCCCATAGCCATCCCACCCCCACCCCCTGCAGGCACAGCCCTCTCCAGGAGGAATCTGGAAGAAGAAAGAAAAGATACCCAGGCTGGGGATGGGGAAATGACACTAGGGGCAATTCAATCCCTTGGAAGAGCATACATGAACCATACATTCATGCACATATAAATGTTCACACATGCATGCATGTATATTTATACATGCAACATGCATATCCTTACAAGAATATACACTAACACTTGTGTGCTTACACATTATACACATATTCATAAAAACATGTTTATAAATGCTTATTCAAAAATAGATACACAAGTTTACTCACATATGCATATGTGCACACATACAGAGCAACAGCCAAACAATCCACATCTATAATTGTGCATACACAATTCATACCTATCAACATACTCATTAACATACTTATTCATACACGTGAAAATATTTACACACTCTTACTCAGATACATAGAGAGAGATATGTGTTGATACCCCTCATAAATACATACAAAGGCACACACATTCTTATAGACACACATGCACACATTCATATGTACACATAAGAATTTAACTGTTTACCACAAATAACTATCTCTTTGGTGATTCAGAATTTCACAGGTTCTCAGCATCATCGCTGTGTACTATACACATTTCATGTATATACATATGCATATATATACATGCATACATATAGACATATCTTGGGATACTCTGTATTATATATTAACTATCTTCAAACCTCCAGTCCTCTTTCTTGTGATGTTATCTACTTCCCTCACATTTATTACTAGTGTTATATTTTCCCCCTCTTTTTTGAGATAACTTCCTTTGTTTGAGATGTTCTGTCCCCTGATAGATAAGATGGAGGATATGCTATTTTGACCCTCCCTGGCTTGGGCTGAAGTGAATTTTCTAAGCTCACACAATTTTGTTTTGTTTTGTTTTGTTTTTATTGGGGTTTTTTTTTAGCTCACACAATTAGTAGTGTCAGAACCCAAAGTTAGACCCATGTCTCCTGATTCCTAGAGATTCCAGTTTCTTCTTATTGTTATTATCATTATGGAATCTAGGTATCTGTCCTGTTGTGGGGGTCTATGTTTGCCACAGAAACCTTTCAGCCTGGGAAGGCCCAATGATTGCTCGACTCTTGATGTTAGGGCTATCCTCTCCCTTTTACCTTCATTTCCTAGGAGAGTATGACTGGGGTGAGCTAATTCTGATTCTATTTCTAGAAATGCTCTGGTGTTTTGCCCAAACTACTTTCAAAGCTCTTTCTAGAGAGTGGGTGAGTAAAGAAAACTCTGCTGGCATTTTCTAATGTTTAAGTGGAGGAAGGAGAGATTTACCATGGTATTTTATGATTTTTTTTTCAAATCCATATCTAATAGACCCAGGCCAGTGCTCAAAATGATCCCCAAACACAAACCATTAGGCCGTTCCCACACTAGACAGACATTCACTTCCTTAGAAAGAGGTCCAGGATATTGTGTCATCTTTCCTGAATGCAAAGAGATAAACTGAATGAAGTATGAAAGGCTGCCCTGACCAGGCTCTGAGATTTCACCCTAATCCCACTGTTAGATCCATACCCTCTCAGAACTGAACTCTCAGCAAGGATAGACTACGGGAAAGATAGATCTCTCTGTCTCTGTCTCTATGTCTGTCTCTCTCTGTCTGACTCTTTGTCTCTCTTTGTCTCTGTGTGTCTGTCTCTGTCTCTCTGTCACTCTCTGTCTCTGTCTCTGTCTCTCTCTCACTCTCTCTCACTCTCACTCTCTCCACTCCTCTATCACCCTCCCAGTCCAGATGGTGGGAGAGGAGAATGGGCCAATCCATTTCCACTTTCCCCCACCCACTGTAACACCAAGAGATGGAAATTGATTCTAAAGCCAAGCTTGGGGGCCTCCAGGCTCCAACACAAAGGAAATGACAGATTCCTCTGAGGCAGCATGGGCTCTGATGAATCTGCCAAAATGGGTTGCACCTATATGGAGTGATTTGAGAGATGTTAAAAAGGCCACACCCCTGCCTGACTTCTGAAATTGTGTCCTCTCCCCTCAAAAATCTTCTCCCTTTCATTAAAACTTCTTTTATTTGAATTTGGCATTTTCCCCTGCTCCAAACACTTCCCTCATACTTCAACCACTTCTGAGATGGGGTGTACAATCAGTTCTTCTCACTCCAGCAGAAATTAGTTTCTTTCAGAATAGGAGTAGGATAAGGAACCCAGGATCCCAGTACAAGACCATGGAGAGGGAGGAGAAATGAATGTGAAACAATCAATAAGCATTTGTTAATCAACTTCTATATGGCAGGCGCCATGCTAGGCCCTAGTGATAAAGAGAAAAAAAGTGAAAGTTCCTTTCCTTAAGGAGCTTATACTGTACTTGCAACAGAGTAATTTAATCTCAGGATGTGAACAAAATGTGAGGGACATCAGAGATCATGCCACCCAATTCAGGAATCCTCTCTAGGACTTTCCTGATGGAGTCAACTGCCCTCTACTTGCAGACCTCCAGTAAAGAGAGAACTGACCAGCTCTTGAAGGATTGCATTCTACTCTATTTCATCACTCAGTGAATAGTTCAATGTTTCATGTTAAAAAGTGAGATCTGCCTCCCCATAACAATTCTCACCTTGGCCCCTCTCAATCCTAGTTCATAGATTATCAAATTAAAGATGGAAGGGAACATAGAGGGCATCTAGCTTCTGTCCTCTGGAAGCATATAGAACAATTGATACCGGAAGGGTGAATAAGGTGAGAGAAGAATAGAGAGAAAGAATCAAACCTTGAAAAGAGAAGGAAAAAAGAATGGGAAGAAATGTGAAGAGGATAACAATGCTGGCTTAGGAAGATGAGAATAAAAGAAAAGAAGGATGAGATGGAAGATGATAAAGAGGAGAGAGAAAATAGCAGAAGGAAAACAGTGGATAAAAGAAGGAATTTAATTCAATAAACATTCATCACATAGCCACTGTGTGCAAGGAACTGTGCTGGGCATGGGGAGGGGGTGGGGAGGAGTCTTACAAATATAAGGATGAAATACTTCCTGCCCTCAGGAGTTTGCTTTCTAATGAGGAAGGGAGCATGTACACAGAACATGCATGCAAGGTGATTGAGAAGGAAGATGGTAACAACAACTTGAGGCTTCCAGTAATGTTTTACTGGGGAAATTGTACTCAAGCTGAGTCATAAAGGAAGATAAGTATTCTGAAAGATGGAGCATATGAGTTATAGTTTTTGCAAATGCACAGAGGTGGAAAATGGAATTTGGGGCAAAGAGGTCCAGTTTCACTGGAATGTAGATTATGTAGAAGGGAACAATGTGATATAAAACTGGAGAGGTTAAGAGAAAGCCAGATTTGGGGGGGCTTTAAATGTTAAGATGGGGAGGGGGTGTATTTCACCCTGGAGGCAATAAGGATCCCACTGAAGCTATCTGAGCAGGGAATAACCTGTGCCTTACATTATTTTGATAGTTATGTGGAAGATGGGTTGGAAAGGGGATACACTTGAGTCAAAAAGAGAAATTAGGAAAGTATTAAAGCAATCCAGATGAGGTGATGAGGGCCTGAACTAGAGTGGTGGCAGTCTGAGTGGAGAAAAGAGAATGGATTTGAGAGGTGTTATGGAGATAGAATCAACAGGACCTGGCAACTGATTAAATATGGGTTTTGAGGGAGAATGAAAGGAGGCAAAAATAATTTCTCAATTGCATACCTGAGTAACTAAGATGATAATATAGTTTCAATAGAAAAATTAAGTTTAGAGGATGAGAGTAGATTTGGGTAAGGAGAAGGAATAGGAAAAAGAGAAGAAGAAAATGAGGAGGAAGAGAAGAAGAGAACAAAGAGAAGTCACTCCATACTGATAGCCTTCAGCCTCCTTCCTGCCTGACAAACTCCATTGCCCTATTTGGACTAGCGTTTAAGAAAGGCTAATGAAAGCACACCTAAAGCATATCTACCCTCAAGAGGACATCCCTGGAAAATCCAAAAGTGCCACCCCCCAGGCACTGAAATAGGCATAAGCTTATGCTTTCCCAGGGATGCCTTGTTTCTAGTCTAACAAGATCAAGTGTGCAGTCCATATCCATGTACTTACCAAGGGAGCTGCCTTGAAAGGTTTTTTTAAAGCTTCAATTTCCATTCGACAAGATGTCTCTGCCATTATTTTTTTAAAAATCCTTATCACTTTGGACCCCCTCCCTTCTAACATCATGCCTTCCTAACCAATCAATGGATGCTCCCACTGACATGATATTCTCAGAAAGTAATGCATCACTGGGGTCTTTTCTCCACTGTGAGCCTGATAGGAGAATGCTTATTGCTACCATATAACCAAGGGGACTAGAGAAGACAGTATAAATTAGACCAGCACTATTCTACCACCTGGTGAAGAAAGCCCTCCCTCCTGGGGAGGAGGGAAGTAATGCTTTTGTCTGTGCATTTAAATAAAGAGATAAAAATACATAACTATAACCAACGGAAATGAAAGCTATTATGTGAATAGAGAGCCTCTCCGCTCCAGCAGTTTCCACTCCAACCTTTGCCGGAGACACCCTTATCTGGCTGGAAATTGCATCAGGCCTCCCAGATCACTAGTGAATGGAAGCAGATTTCTCTGGACTCAGTTTGTTAGATAACTAATGAGTAGAATACAGCTGGGCAGAGCCAAAAGCATAAAAGGAGGGGGGAAGGGAAAAATATCTTTGTTAAAACGAATTTGTCAGTTTCCGCTCTATTCTCCCAGGGGAAAGTTCAGGAGCAAGCTAATTGAATTAGGGACATGTGTGCCTCAGCTAGGAAGACTCCCTCTCTATCTGTGATGCTGGCCAGCAAGGTAGTCAACTCTGGAATTGTTGATTATTTCAGCACCGAGGACAGCAGCTGTGCACTGGAAGAACTATAATTGCCCAGGCCTGGCTAAACTGTTGCATTTTGCATGATCCATGCAGGCCACAAGAATTGGGTGAGGAGGGGGAGGGGGAGGGAAGAGTGGAACAAGGGGAGAAGAAAGATTAAGGGCAAAGAAGGAAAGGTGGATAAAATGGAAAATGGTGAGAAGAGGAGGATGAAAAATGAGGAGGGAGGGAAGGGGGAGGGGAGAGAGAGAGAGAGAGAGAGAGAGAGAGAGAGAGAATGAATGAGTGTCTCTGTGTTTACAAAGACCTTTATATCCCAATCCATTCCATCCTCACAATCAGCTTTTGAGATAAACAGGGTTACTGGTGTTATTTCCATCTTACATGCCTCAGAAATCTGTGTAGTGCAGTAGAGAGGCCATCTTTGACATCAACAAGAAACAGGTTAAAATCCCATCTCTGTACATACTAGCTGTGTGACCAAGGACAAATTACTTAACCTCTCCATGGACCAGGAAAATCTCTGAGGCTATAAGTTACAGACTAATTGTGGATCTGCATTGGCAGAGGGAGCTTCCATACCAGGATTTCCCATGTCAGTAAAAATCATGGGTCCAGACAAAAATACAATTTATATCTTTTATAAGTGGGGGAGTCAGGCTCAGAATATAGGTCTTTTGATTTCCAGATTCAATGTTCTTTATACTACTAACAAGAGGGATAGGTGAGGGCATTGATCAGCAGCAGAAATAAAACACACAAAAAAATAGAAATAACCCTTGAGACACTCAGTGCATGGTCATGCATAGCTATGTGTCTTCAAAGACCATTTCCAATTAAAGCGCTAATGAAAGCGGGCCAGCTACTATCACGAAGCAGCAAACAGCACAGGCCACTTGGCCGCCTCACAATGACAGATGCCAGCTTGAATCGATTAGAGGCTGGGACCAAGAATGGGTCCTGCTAACTTGTAGGGGGAGAGTCTGAAGTTCACAAAATCCCAGCATAAGAAGGAACCTCAGAGCTCATCTACCCTGATGTGTACCTGACCAAGCATCTCTCCTATAATATCACCAAATGGTCGTGTAGCCTCTATTGAAGATCTCCAAGGAGAAAGAATTCACTGTTTACCATTGGCGGCCCATTCTACTTTTAAGCAGCTTTTAATATCAATCCTTAAACTGACTTAAATCTGCCTTTCAGTAATTTTCACTCATTGGTCCTAATTCTATCCACTAGAGACAAACAGATCAAGTCTGAGTCCTATGGAATCAAAAGACCAGAACTAGAATTTCAGCCCTACTACCTGTGGCCTTTAGCAAGTCATATATGCCTCTCTGAGTCCCAACTTATTCACCTACAGTGTGTGAGAGAGGAAGGGTAAGACTAGCTGGTCTCATACTCAAGTTGTAAAATCCTAGAGTCTTGAGAGTCAGCATAATGAAGTCAAGTGAGTGTCAGATATAAAGACAAAGGACCTAGGTTTGAAGCCTGGCTATTCTACCTACCACCTGTGTGACCTTGAGCAAGTTGCTAAACCTGTCTAATACTCAATTTGTTGTTGTTGCTCAGTCATTTTTTTCAGTCATGTCTAACTCTTTCTGACCCCATTTGGGGTTTTCTTAGCAAAGAAGTTGGAATGGTTTTGCCATTTCCTTCTCCAGTTCACTTTACAAATGAGGAAACTGAGGCAAACCAGGTTAAAGTAACTTGCCCAGGGTCACACAGCTAGTAAGTGTCTGAGGCCAAATTTGAACTCAGAAAAATGAGTCCTCCCTAACTTCAGGCCTGGAGCTCTATCCATTGTGCCACCTAGATGTCCTATACTCAATTTTGTCATCTGAAAAATGAATGGTTGTTCTAGATGACATCTAAGATCTAATTCTAGGAACTGGAAGCAGATGCATCCTGAGAGCTCAATAGTACAGGCAATTGATTTGTCTTGGATAATGGGCCTCATGAAGTGAAGAAGCTGGGCTAGGTAATGGAGGATGAATGCAAGAGAATAGTATAGGGAAGCTAGGTGGCACAGTGGATCAAGCACACAGCCCTGGATTCCAGGAGGACCTCAGTTCAAATTTGGCCTCAGACACTTGATACTTACTAGCTGTGTGACCCTGAGCAAGTCATTTAACCCTCATTGCCTTACCAAAAAAACCCCACATAAAACAACAAACAAAAACAGAGAGAGAGAGAGAGAGAGAGAGAGAAGCATGGTCCTGTAAGAATAGTGCCAGAGCACTAAAGCTCTAAATGAACTGACTCAATGAATGTCAAGGATAACAAGAAGATTTTTTTTAAATACTGTGGTTTTCTAAGAGAAAGATTTAAAAAGTGACAGAACTTCTGCTTGGAGTAGGTAGAAGAATGATTATGGACTATAGAGGCAGTGTGGTGTGCTGGGTAGGACTTAGAGTCAGGAACACTTTGGTTCAAATCTCTCCTCAGATGCCTACTAGTTTTTTGACCCTGGGCAAGTCACTTAATCTCTCTGTGCCTCATTTTCCTCTTCTATAAAGTGAGTTTTGACTCAATAGCATCTGGCTCCCTTCTAGCTCTAGCTCTATGAAGTTTTCTGTAGCAAGGAAAATGGTCTTCTGACTGAGAAAGATCGATTAAGAAC
The DNA here is from genome assembly GCF_019393635.1 of Dromiciops gliroides. Taxonomy (NCBI): domain Eukaryota; kingdom Metazoa; phylum Chordata; class Mammalia; order Microbiotheria; family Microbiotheriidae; genus Dromiciops; species Dromiciops gliroides. The sequence goes on from NC_057862.1 coordinate 47,982,331, forward strand.
CGTTAACTTTTTTCTCATACCAAAAAAATGAGTGAGGAAATAGCAAGAGAGCACATGGTGGCTGGCCCTCATCGAATTCAAGTCACCACATACAAACTACACTCCAGGGAACTGAAAGAACAAGCTGATGGAATGACTTAAGCTGTGTCAGTGATCTCTGAAAAATCATGAAGAGCAAGAAGCCTGAAGAAGGGCAAATATTGTTACAATATTTTAAATTAGAGGTGGAGGTAGAGGTGAAGAAGCAGCCAATATGTCTGGCTTCAATTCCTAGCAAATTTATAGACTACACACATACCCAGCATAGAATCTCCTCTACTTATATAAATCAGAAATTCATCTCTGTCTTCTATTTCTATACCATCTATAATAGTCTTTGAGAATTGCCCGATGTGCTTGGGGAGGGGCGGGGGTAACTTGTCCATAGCCGACCTCTCAGCATTATATGTCAGAGGAGGGACGGGAACCCAGGTTTTCTTGGCCCAGACGGTCACTCTTATATCACTGTCTCTTATAATACATTTATTTATTTATTTATTCATTCATTCATTCATTCATTTATCTATTTATTTATTTGTTTGATTATTTATTATTTGTGGAGGCAATGAGGGTTAAGTGACTTGCCCAGGGTCCCACAGCTATGTCTGAGGCCAGATTTGAAGTCAGATCCTCCTGAATCCAGGGCTGGTGCTTTATCCACTGCACCACCTCACTGCCCCCATAATACATTTTTAAAGGGATAATGTGTGAACATTTTGCAAAGGAAGTAATGATCCATAAGAGCCAGCACAGTTTCATTAAGTATGAGTCATTCAAGAACTAATCTAATTATGTTTTCACAGGGTAACTAGAGAGGTTGATCAGTACAATCTTATCTGTATAACATACCTTGATTGCAGCAAATCATTTGACAAAGTCTTTTCTATGTGATCCTTGTGGACAAGATGGAGATATGTGGACTAGACAATAGAATACTTGGGTGAACTAGAACTGCTTGAACATCTGGAGCCCAAAAGTGTTGGATCGTTGATGGATACACATGAACTTAATGGGATGTCCCTATTGGAGTGTCCTCAAGATCTACCCTCAGCCCTGTGCTTTTTGACATTTTTTGCTTGAGTAGACACAGATGGAATACTCATTGAGTGTGCAGATGGCACAAAGCTGGCTAGAGTGACTAATATGTTGGATAATAGAGACAAGCCCCAACCAAGATCTCAAGATGCTAAATCGTGGACTGAATTTAGTGAGGAGCAACTTAGTGCAAAGAGATCTAAAGTCATGGTTGAGAACTAAGGTTTTTAATTGATTAATCAACTAATAAAGGTTTTGCATCCAAAATAATAGAAACTATCGTTCTGCTGTACTCCATCTTGTTCATACATATGAAGTATTGTATTCAGTTGTGGATACTAGGCTCTACACTTGGGATACAAAAAAAGTTGATAACTATTTCAATATAATTGATTTCCTCTGTAAGCCTATGTATCTTATATGCATCTAAAAACTTTTGAAAAGGGGTCCATAAGTTGACTCTACTGCCAGGAGAGATTATGATACAAAAAGGTAAAGAACCCTCTAGAATATGTCCAGAGAAGGGAAATGAAGGTGTCAAGGGAACTGAAAAGCAAACCATATTAGTATCACTCAAAGAAATTAGGGGTGTTTAGCCTAGAGAAGATATAGGCAAGTATGAAGGCTGTATATAAATATTTGATGGCTGACATGTAGAAGAGAGGTAATAATTTTTCTACTCCATTCAAGAGGACAGGACAAAAACAATGGTTGGAAGTTACAAAGAGCTAAATTTAGGCTTGGAGGGAAAGAACTTCCCAACAACTAGAGCTGTTCAAAAATGGAACTGGCTGCCTTGTGGAGTATTAGATGCCTTCTCACAGGAAGTCTGCAAGAAGAGACTGGATAACCACTTGGGAGAAATATTGTAGATGTGGTGCCTGTATAGATATTAAGTAGATTAGATGACCCTAAGGTCTTTTCTGGACGGTTAGGTGGCACAGTCAGTAGAGTGCTGGGCTTGGAGTCAGGAAGACCTGAGTTCAAATTTGACCTCAGATACTTACTAAGCTGTGTGACCCTGGACAAGTCACTTAACCCTGTTAGCCTCAGTTTCCTCATCTGTAAAATGAACCGGAGAAGGAAATGGCTAACTACCCTAATATCTTTGCCAAGAAAACCCCAAATGGAGTTAGAAGAAATCGGATATGACTGAACAACAACAGCAAGGTCTTTTCTGTCTCTGAGATTCTATAATTCTGTCTATGAATCTATGATTCCAGCTCTAGACCCTATGATCCTAAGTTCTGATGGGGAATGTCCATGCAATTATTACATGGAAAGTGTTAAACATGTTGCCAAGTCACCACTGGAACATCCTTCCAACCACCTCACCCCCATTCCAGGTAGGAATGGCCCTGACCAGATTTGATAATAGCCCTAGGAGACCATTGGGATCTGTGGAAACAAGAGGTTGGTTGGAGTAGGTTTGGAAATTGGTGAAGTAGCCTTGGAGAGATGTTAGATAGCTCACAGGATTGCTATGAGGATCAAATAAGATAATGCATGTGAAAGTCAACAAGTCCAGTAGCATATATTAATCACCTACTATGTGAAGGCATGATAAACATGTTACTATGTTCATAGACAAGTAGAGCTGGAATTCAATGTGATTATATTGTCTTTTATTAAATGCCTATAATTAGCATACAAGGTGTATTAGGGAGTATTTCATATAACTCACTGTCTTTAGTATTTGAAAGTCTGTCATGGGAATGAGATTTGTCTTGCTTGCCTCGGCCCCAAAGAACAGAACTAGCTACAATGTCCTGAAATTGAAGAGGAGATCTTCCAAATTCAGATGTGATGCTATCTTCCTCAGAAGGTAAAGAGTTTCCTATCTCTGGAGTTCCTCAGATGGCCACTTGAGGGGCTTCTTAGGAATGGGTCATATCAGGTGGCCAGTTGTCCAGTTGTCACGAAATACTGATGAAGGATCATCACTCATTTTAGATCATAAATCATATATCTAAAGCTGGAACTGAGATATCTAGATGACTCAGTGCATAGAGCACTGGGCCTGGAGTGAAGAATATCTTGAGTTCAAATCTAGCCTCAGAAGATTGCCAGCTGTGTGAGCCTGAACAAATCACTTAACCTCTCTTTGCCTTGGATGTAGCCAGGTGGCTAAGCAGATAGAGTGCTGGGCTTGGAGTCAGAAAGGCCTGAGTTCAAATCTAGCCTCAGACACTCACTAGCTATATGTCCTTAAGTAAGTCACTTAACCTCTGTTTACCTTAATTCACTGGAAAAAGAAAAGTCAAACCGCTCCAGGATCTTTGCCAAGAAAACAACTACATGGTCATAAAGAGTCAGATATGACCAATGAACTGAACAACCAGAAAATTGGAAGAGACTTTAGAGGCCATCTAGTCAGATCCCCCCATTTTACAGATGAGGAAACTAAGACTCAGGAGGTTGTGATTTGCCCCATGGGATCTCTTGGTTAGGAATTTCCAGAGGTGGGGGCATGAACCCAGGTCCTCTGAGTCCAAAAGCAGTGCCCTTTTCACTGTAAGACACTGTCTTCTATATGACTTACTCAAAGTCACAAAGAGAAGGGTCAGAATTGGCTTTAGGAACTAAAATTTCCCCCTCATTCCAGCCCTTTTCCACTATCCCTGGCTTCCTCTCTTATTTCCATGCCAAAGTTAATCTAGACTTCTGGCCACTGAGATAAACCTTAGAAGAAGATCACAGTAGATCCAAAAATAGAACTGAAGGGTCCTTTTAGGGCACCTAACCCAAGCGCTTAATCTTACAGATGGGGGAATAGGATCAGAGAGGTTAAGCAACTTTTCAAAGTCACACAGGAAGTTAGTGGCAGCCTCAGGACCAGAAGGCAAATCTTTCAGCTTCTGCTTTGCTAATGTTTCTAACACAGTATAATAATACTCATTCCTTAAGCAATGCTATTGCCAGAGCCTTCTATCTTATACTAGCTGGGCCACTTCTGGGCCAGATGGTAATCATAGGAATTCTCTTCCCCCAAGGAGGAAGCACCTAAAAAAAGAAACTTCACAACTGTCTCTATGTGTATGTGGTAGGGGAGGGGTTGCTTTCACAGAGGTTGCTTTTGGGATTCATGCTCCTAACCCTGCTATCAGAGCTATGCTGGGGACTCAGGAGATTCCTGTGTTGATTTCATTACTTCCACTTCCTCCCATAACCTGATTAGTCTGAAGTCTATGAAATCCAGGGCTCAAGTCTAGGGGGGTGGGGGAAGGGAAACCAGCTTACTGCCTGGAAATGAAGACAAATTGCATTAGGGGCAAGATCAGCATCTTGCTCCTGCCCCAGGGGCCGCTGGGCCAATGGGGAATTGGTTAGGCTGACTACACCAGAGCTGCCTAACTTGGCTGACTAAACTAATTCATTCATTCGGCAAGCATTTAACAAACACAATCTCTCTGTTTCAAGCTTCTTTGTGAGACAGACAGTCCCCTAAATAACTAATAAATAGTCTTGTCTTAGGGAAGGAAGACTAGTCCATGTGAAACAATTAGAGAACTGAATCCTATAATGTCAAAGCCAGAGGGAATCTTAGCTATCATCTATGCCCTTGGTTCCTCACCTTTATTTTGTATCATGGGCTGAACCTTTGAGCAGTCTTGGCAAGCCTATGGACTCCCTCTCGGAATAATGTTTTTAAATATATGAAATAAAAAACACTAGGAATTAGAAAGGTAACCAGACATATTGGGATGCAGCTATCAGAATATTTTTTAAAACAAGTTTATAACTCCAGATTAAGAACCCTTATCTAGCCCAAACTCCTCATTTTACAGAGGAAGAAACTGAAGAATATGAGGGGAAGTGATTTGTCTGAGGTCCCACAGCCTAGAAGTGTTAATGCCAGAATCAGGATTCACCTCTCTTGACTCTAAGTAAACTGGTTTTTTCCACTACACAAGATTTCCTCCCCAAATAAGGTAGCACATGGTAAAGACCTACAGTGTACAGTACAAAGAGTTTCTGTAATTAAGCATTTGGGGAATTCAGAGTGGGGAAAATATCACTGTGGATGGGCAAATCAGGCCTGATACAGATCCTGATGATCCTTCATCAGTATCTCATGACAACTGCACAACTAGCTGCCTGATCTTACCCATTCCTAAATAAGAGTCCCCTCCAATGCTCATCCAACTGCTGCCTGAAAACCTCAGAGATAGGAAACCCTTCACATTCTGAGGAAGATAGCACCACATTTGGATTTGGAAGATTTTCTCTTCGACTTCAGGCCACTGTAGCTCTTTGGAGCCAAGCCAAGCAAGACAAATTCCATTCCCATGCCAAACTTTGAAATTCTTGAAGACAGATACCATGTCACTAGCAAGTCTTCTCCAAGTTAAACATTTTCATTTCTTTCAAATGATCCCCATAAGACAGATTCTCTAGGCCACTCAGTATCTTGATTGCCTCCTCTGTGAGGTCCTTTAACTTGGAGGAGGCATTTAGAAATTGGTGACTCTTAAATTGAACTACAGTATCTTAGTATCATGGCACTAGTAGAGCAAATGAGATCTCAGGAACTGTCCATAAAAGATACTTAATGAAAAGCAGAAAACTGGAGAGAAAAATTGCAACAAGTATCTCTGATAAAGGCCTCTTTCTCAACTATGTAGAGAACTGAGTCAAATTTATAAAAATACAAGTCATTCCCCAATTGAAAAGAGGCAGTTTTCAAACAAAGAAATCAAAGCTACCCATAGTAGTAGTAGTAGGCCTCCACCCGTCGTGGATGACCATAGATCAGCGCCTTGAAAAACCACAGGCCACAGTGTGGCTGTGCAGTCCAACACGGGAGCCACAGCTCCTGAGTGACTTATAACCGGTAACTGCTACATCCCCTGTTGTATCTACTCCATGAGGAGTAGCTGGAGTGTCCTCTCCAGGGTGCTGGCCTGGGCAGATCAATATGGAAAACAACTGTTGCCCATGCAGCAGATTTTCCCTCTCCACAACATTGGTGGATCCAAAGGAGAGGCAGAGCCAATACAGTTTGGCACCAGTGCTGCCGCAGGAGTTGCCAGAGGGATGTGATGTCCAACATCCAACTGCCTAAGGGACTCCGACTCCTGATTTTTCCTCGGGGTTAACTCCCGAAGCCTTTTCCATATATGGGTAAAGCCCCAAGGCAGTGGAGGTTTAAAATCAGGGTTTCCTTCCCCTAGGCAGGTTGCCTGCCAAAGCTAAAAGCCCCACCTGCCCAAAGCGACTGGTTTTAAGACGCCAGTGACTCACCTTCACCCCTTCTCCTGTTAGTGGAAATAGTTCCGCCTTGAGAAGGGCGGGAGTTGGGCTTCGGTTGTCAGAGGCTATTTGAGACACACGCCATTGGAGTATTTTATAGAGAGTGGGAGCTTATCCCTACTCCCACCCTGGCATGACAAACCTTTGGAACCAAAAAATGAAAAAAAAATGCTCTAAATAACCATTGATTACAGAAATGCAAATTAAAATAACTCCGAGGTACCACCTCATACTTAGCAGATTGGCCAATATTACAAAAGAAGAAAATGTTGGATGTTGAAAGGGATGTGGAAAAACTAGGACATTAATACACTGTCGGTGGAATTGTGAACTGACCCCATCATTCTGGAGAGCAATTTGGAACTCTGCCCAAAGGGCCATAAAATGTGATCCAGCAATACCACTGCTAGGTTTATATCCCAAAGACATACAAAAAAGGAAAGAACCTATTGGTACAAAAATATTTGGGGGAAGCTAGGTGGCACAATACATAAAGCACCAGCCCTGGATTCAGGAGGACCTGAGTTCAAATCCAACCTCAGACACTTGACACTTACTAGCTGTGTGACCTTGGGCAAGTCACTTAACCCTTATTGTCCAGCCCCCCAGAAAATAAACACAAAAAAATTCATAGCAGCTCTTTTTGTGGTGACTAAGAATTAGAAATCAAAACTGTTGTTCATCGATTAGGGAATGGTTAAACAAGTTGTGGTATATGATTATAATGGAATATTATTGTGCTATAAGAAATGACAAGCAGGATGATTTCAGAAAAACCTGGAAAGATATGAACCAATGCATAATGAAGTGAGCAGAATCAAGAGAACATCATATACAGTACCAACAATATTGTTCCATGAAGAACTGTGAATGCCTTAGCTATTCTCAGCAATGCAATGATCCAAGACAATCCCAGAGGAAAAATGATGAAGCATACCATCCATTTCCAGAGAAAGAACTGATATTGTTTGAATACATACTGAAGCATGCTATTTTTCACTTTCTTTCATTCATTTTTTTCTTTTATTCGACTTTACTTATACAAAATGACTGATATGGAAATGCTTTACATAACTGCACATGTAAAACCTATATCTGATTGCTTACCATGGAGAGGGAGGAAGGAGGTATAGCCTTTGGAACTCAAAACTTTCAATACAAATTTTTAAAAATTGAAAAAAGTTCCTTAATGATCATAATTTATGTGTAAACAAATACTTGCACTGATTAGGAGAGATGAGCCATGTTGCATTGTACTAACACCTCACTGGACATGACATCTCAGCTAAAGAAATTGATCTGGTGGGTTGCTTCTTTAATGCTCCTCATCTAAGTTGTTCTTCTAGTAGGGTTTGCTTATCAACAGAAGCTGATTGACATCCCTAGCTTCAGATGTGCATGTTCCTTCTACTGAAATAATCATATGTACTTCTTAATGAAAATGCATTGATTCATTTGGCAGAAGTTTCTCTGGCTCTTATCCTTTGACAATTCTTTGTGACCTCTCAGCAACAATATTTAGTCATCTAAAGAAGTATTTCTTCTTCCTCTTCCTCCTCCTCCTCCTCTTCTTCTTCTTCTCCTTCTCCTCCTCCTTCTATTTATCTTTCTCCTCCTCCTCCTCCTCCTCCTCCTCCTCCTCCTCCTCCTCCTCAGGTAGAAGTAGAGAGAATAACCTATCTTCTCCTCAGAAGCAATAGAAAGAACTGGTCTTTCTTTGACCAACCAAATCAGCCTGATGACAAATAGTGCAGAGAGAGTTGTGATTTCAATATCTTCCTGTTAAATTATCTGAGTTCTCTCTTTGAAAACTCTCACCTTATTTTATGATTAGAAACAAATTTTTCTTCTTCAGTAACTGATCTATAATCAGGTAAAGTACTTGTCATTCAATCATTTCAGTAGTATCCAACTCTTCATGACCCCATTTGGCGTTTTCTTGGCAAAAATACTGGAGTGGATAGAGCACCGGCCCTGGAGTCAGGAGTACCTGAGTTTAAATCTGGCCTCAGACACTTAACACTTACTAGCTGTGTGACCCTGGGCAAGTCACTTAACCCCAATTGCCTCACTTAAAAAAAAAAAAGAAAAGAAAAAAAAATACTGGAGTGGTCTGACATTTCCTTATCCAGCTCATTTTACAGGTGAGGAAGCAGGCAAATAATGTTAAGTGACTTGCCAAGGGTTAGAAGTATGAGCCCAGATTTGAACTCAAATCTTCCTGACTCCAAGCCCAACATTCTATCCACTGTGCCACCTAGCTATTTCTATGTGTTCCATAATCATAAAACAGTTCTGGTATTATTTCCCTAGTTATTAACTTCAAACTTCTCTAACTTTTCATATGTAAGTAAATCTTTGAAATAAAACACTGAAGCAGACTTGGTTCTATTTTCATTCCAAAGTTTTATAGCCTGTCACCAGGCAAATAAGCAACTACTGACTCAGAACATTGAGGCAGACTTAATTTAGCGATTGCTTTTTCAGAATCCTGGATTAGACTTATGCCCTTGATAAGTGAATTGTCAAGGATTATATTCCTCTTACACAAGCACTTATTACCTACTGCGTTCCAGGCACAAGAACAATAACTACTATGCCTGTAGTGCTTTACAATTCACAAAACATTGTCTTCACAAATACTCTGTGAATTAAGTAGAGCAAGTAACCAAACCTAGACTTAAAGCCGGATTATCTGATTAAATTCTCCTGCTCTTTTCCACTTTACTTTTACTGTGATGCTTTAATATGATGTTATTGACCCTTTGTCCAGCCCATACAGTCAAAAATCAGAATCATCCCCCCTCCTAAATCTCCTCTTCTCTTTATTTCTCAGAGGCCAGACAACTTCCTGACTCCCAACAACTGTGCGGATGTTCCTGTCCTGAACCCCACACTCCTGGATGCAGATCTTGGCATCATTCGGGAATCATGGTCCAAGGACTTTGTAAGCCCAGAGCCAGAGTCGGAGTCTGAGCCGCTGCCTGAGCCTGAAGCAGAGCCAGAGCCTGAGCCGCTGCCTAAGCACGAGCATGAGCCAGACCCAGAGTCAGAGCCAGAGCTAGAGCTAGTGACAGAGCTAGAGCCGAAGCCCAAGCCAAAACCCACCCTGTTCTATGTGGACAAGTGCCTTTCTGTGCCCTCACTGGAAGAAGTAAAACCTCTGGAGCTTCCTCAGGAAACAGTGAGTAGCTAGCTAGCTCTCTGCCTTCTGGAAAGAAGTACTCGTAGAGGAGCTGTCCTGCCTTGTGGTGGGAGGGGATAGGAATGGAGCAATAGAAAGGGACAGCTCTGGAGTCAAGAGGTTCCTATGTGGAGGTTATGTATCTTGCAGAGGCAGCAAATACTGGTGTATTCTGGAAGTGAATTCTGCACGTGAAAATCTGGATTGACAGCCATGGGGAGGGGGAGGGAAAGAATGGGAAGAGGGGATTCTTCACCTTACAATGGAATTCCTTATTTTGTGAAAGGATTCACCATCAGGCTCCTGGAAATGTCAAACTCTCAGGGGCAGCTAGGTGGCACAGTGGATAAAGCACCAGCCTTGGATTCAGGAGGACCTGAGTTCAAATCAGACCTCAGACACTTGACACTTAATAGCTGTGTGACTCTGGGCAATTCACTTAACCCTCATTGCCCTGCCCCCAAAAAATATCAAACTCTCCTGATATGTTTAAAATGGGACTCAGTTTATATGGATGTGCCTTATGTACAACACCTCAGCCCAAAGAGTTAAGGAAGTAAAGAGTACCTGAATGCCCTCCCCATCATATAAGATGGGAGTTCAGAGAGGAAGAAGCATTTTCCCTGTAGCAAATAGCATGTCTACTGGATTATGGGACATAGGAGTTGTCCTCAGGATGCTTTGTTGTTAAGTAGGCTCTCTCTGACTCTTTGCAATCCAGAGTAAAGAAGAAAACATCTCTGGCAGGGTTGTGATTTGATTTGGGGAAAGCTCCTATACCAAAGCAGGAGCTCACTCGCCCACTCCTTCCTGATGCTCTTTAGCCAAATTCAATCATCTCTCCATCAGCCTGCCTGTCTGCAGACAGCAACCTTGCCTAGTTGAGAGGAGAGTATCTGACCCAGAGACAAGAAATGGCCTCAGCCACAGTTTTTGGTGTGAGACCCCTAAGTGCTCAAGGTTTGGCAGCTCACCTCTTTCCTATTCATGGCCCTGTCTTGTCATGGTCATCAGTTCTCTCCCATTTTCCCCAGAAGAATCCCCTGCAATATCCTAGCATTAGAATCCTTCAGTTGTCCCTCTTTCTACTAAGAGCCTTGCCATTCCCCACTGAGCCTTCAGCACTTTTCTTTATCGTGACCCCACCTTATTGGGACCTACAAAATGGACTGCCAGTACTTCATGAAGACTGGGCATTACCATGGAGCTTTCCAAGCTTCTGGGGGGAGGGGACACCCTATCCCTGCCCTGGGAAGTATAGAATGAAACAATAGATTCCTAAATGTAGGGGCTCAGAGAATTGCTGAAGGCAAATAGTGCTTTCATTTGAAGTGTGGAAGCAGTGTGGCATACTGGATACCACTTTAGGCTTAGTATCAGAAAGACCAAAGTTAAAGTCGTGCCTCAATACTAGTTATGTAACCCTGAATGGGTCATTTAACCTCTGAGTACCTCAAGTAACATCCTAGACTTATAATAATACTAAGTCACCTACAGTTCTGCCTCATCTTGGGGAGGTCCCCATTCCCAGATATCCACAGAACTTTTCCCCAAATAGAAGTACAGTCCTGTCCATTCACAGATCTTCTCCATGTGACGTGATTTGTCCTTGTTCTCAGAGGGGGCAGAGGAGTAATCATACCTGTTAGTTATCTTCCATTTAAATTCATTTTAATACAAGGAGCATGAAGGACCTACTGTGCTCTAGTAAGAGACAGCTTGGCACAGCAGATGGATGGCCAGCCTTGAAGTCAAGCCATGCATGCTCTGACATAGACTGGCTGTGTGGCCCTAGACACATCGCTTAATCTCTCAGTGCCCTCTAGACAATTCTCTAAGACTCCAAGTTGCTTATCTCCATTGACAGACAGATATTTCTCATTCTGGTGAAACTATCACTTTAAATACTCCTCCTCACCGAAGTAGCAAGCATTCTTTTAGGTACTTGGAACACAGGGAGAAAAATGAGAAATGGCCTCTGGCCCTCAATGAGTTTTCACCCTCTTTGTCTGGTTGGATTTGAAAGATTGTCCCCTCGAATAAGGAATTTCCAGGAGCTATTCAGATTCTTCAGTTAGGCAAGAAAAAGCAAAACAAGTAACACCAAAGATTTATCCAGGAAACCGAAAGAAAAGAGGAGACCTAATTATGGTTAATCAATTGGATGGAGTTAGGGTTGAAGACATCCAGGTGCTTAATTAGCAGATGCTACCAGAAACAGAAATATTTTTTGTTCTGATGGAGCTTCAGAATGTGTTTGGGGAAGAAGAGAAACTAATATCTGTGTGACAATAGCATTTACATTCATAGATAATATTTACTCAATGCCAGTCACTGTACAGGACCTAACGTAATTGCTGTTGGAATATGAATCTACCCAGCATTCATCCAAAATGTAGAAAAGAGAAAAAAAAAAAGATTTATCCAGTTCTGAGAGGGGAAGGTTAAAGGTCCCCCACTAGGATAGTTTGGGCAGCTAGGTGGCGCAGGGGATAGAACACCAGCCCTGGATTCAGGAGGACCTGAGTTCAAATCCAGCCTCAGACACTTGACACTTACTAGCTGTGTGAGCCCGGGCAAGTCACTTAACCCCAATTGCCTCACAAATAAATAAAAAAAGAAATGAGAATTTCTCCATCCATTATGGGCCTGATTCGGTGAAAAAGAAAATCTATCCCAGAAAGAAGTCTAACAATTATCTTGAAGTGGCACAGAACAGTGGTCATCCCAAATGGTCCAAAGATTTCAGTCACTTGATTTTTATGCCCTTCTAAGAAAAGCATTCAGCACACAAGTATGCAAAAGTAACTTTATTTCCTTTTAAAAAAATAAATATTTGTAAATATTTGTAAAACTTTTTATAAAAAGGTTAATAGATTGTAAATCAGGGGGGCACTATTAACTTAATTTACCTAGGTTTTAGCAGTCTACTTGACAAAGCCTCTCATGTGCTTTACTCTTGTGAACAAGATAGATAGGAGGTTTAGGTGATAATGTAAGTAGGTGGATTCACAACCAATGGAGTGGCCAGGTCAAAAAATCATCATTAACGGTTCCATGTCAGTGTGAAAGGACTCCATTGGAGGACTCTTGGCATCAGTTGTTAACCCTACACTAGTTAATGTTTTTTTAATCAATGACTTGTATAAAGGCATAGATGGCATATAATATTTGCAGATGACACAAAGTTGGGAGGGTTAAGTAACCTGTTGGTTGACAGAATGGGGGTCCAAAAAGATCTTAACAGTCTACATTGGATCCCATCTTAAAAATGGCATTTTATATATATATATATATATATGTAAAATCTTACACACTTGACCCCCCAAAAAAATCAACTTGATAAATTCAAGCTAGACATGGCTCAACTGCATTTTACCTAAAGATGATATTTGGGCAGGGGGGAGGTAAGAGTAGCGGGATATGAGTCAGAAGTATGATGTGGCAGATCAGGAAACTAAAGCAACATTAGGCGACATTAAGATATGCATAAAGTTTAAGGCTAGGGAGGTGATAATTACTGTGCCGGTCAGACCATTTCTAAAGGAGTGTCCTCAGTTCTGGGTATTATATTTTAGGAATAATATTAGTGGAGACTGGCCAGAGAAGGGTGAAAGGGATGGGGAAGATGCCTGAGTTCATGCCACATGAAGGAGCTAAGTGGAATTAGCCTAGGGGAGAGTCTTAGGGGAAATATCATCCCTGTCCTAAAGTATTTGAATAGCTTTCAGGTGAAAGAGTAATGAAATCTGTCCTGCTTGGCCCAAGAGGGAAGCAAAGAGGTAGAAATGGTGAATAAAAACATTTAGGGTTGATAAAAGGGAAAATATACTAAGATAACTGGTCAAAATTTTTCACCAAGAGGTGGTGGGTTTCTTCTCCCTAGAGGGCTTCAAGCAAAGCCTGGATGAGCAGGTGTTGATTATAATGCAAAGGGGAATCCGGTTAGGACTTTAGACTCTATAGCCCCTGATGTCCCCTTCAGCTTTGAAATTTGCAATTCTCTTACTCTTCCTTTGTGCAGACTTCCAGGATCTCCTTTTCTCCTATTATGCCTTAAGCCAATCTCCTCCTTTCTTTTCTTTTCTTTTTTTTAACCTTGCTCTATTTATTCTTCTGTTCATGAAAAACTAGCTTCTATCTGGAAGTCTTAAGCTTAGCAAGTTTCAAGTAAAGACAACTTTCTCCTTGAACATGTTTTGTGATATTAAGCAGAGTATGAATAAGATTTCCTGGCTAAATATTACTCAGCCTGGCTAGTGAGTGTTGATAGAGAAAGAAGGTTAGAGGGAGAGCCATTTGTTGTGAATTTTCCCACACCAAGGGCCCCATCGAGACTTGTTTTAAAAAATTGTCATTGTGTTGGGAAAGGAAATGGAACTAGGGTGAGTAGAAGAGGCAGTGTAATAAAAGAAGGGAAGTGTAAGATCACATGTTTGAGGGAAAGGAAAGAAAAGGAGAAGACAAGAATCTCTTCAGTGGAAAGAAAGGTGAGTAAGAAAGTATGGTTATGCTCTGAGACATGGGGCTTGTATTCATGAGGAATCTGGGTGAGGAGATCCTGCCCAATTTTTCCATAGCCAGGCACAAATACCTGAACATTCAATCCCAAGGATCTGGCCACCTTAGGAAGTACCCAAGCAACTTTGTTTTTCATATGTTTGGTTGAAGTTGATTTGTTGTTGTTCTGTTGACCTCACCTTACATCATTTCCTATGTCTTTCCACATTTCCTTATAATTTCCATGAAGCACTCCCTCACATGCAGGCCCCTAGAAAATCTGCCCCAGTTTCTAGACGTTGCATAAACATGTAACGAAAACTATCGGTCATGAGCCTCCACCAGGTAGTTTACTTTTACCAGCTAGCGAGAAGATATACTATCTCAAAATACATTTCATTGGGCAGCATAGCACATAAAATAATAAAAAAATATAAATACATTACAGACACCCATGGCATACACCCTTTCATAGGTTACCATATCATCAGAGGGGAGAGTGCATGCATGCAGAGAACACTGTTGAAAAGGGAACACATTTGAAGGGCACACATGTAGGATACTTTTCACCAAGGAATATGTGTGAAAGAGAATATAACAGGAACTTATATGGCTTAGGTACATGCTAGAAAATACATACATATGTATGTATGTATATATACATGCACACATATGTGTGTGGAAATGTATAGCCTGGGCAACTCACTCCTCTGAGGCTAGAAAACTCAATGTTACCTGGCAATGTCATCAAGCAATTCTCTACTCTGCTGGAAATCTTTTCTCCTTTCTCTGTCACATTATCTCTTTTGGGTATATTGGCTGATTTCTTCTGAATGTCTCTGCTGGTCTCATGGTCACTAAGTTACTCTCAGTTGCAGTCTTCTAAAATGCAATGACTAGAAAGCCTCTTCCTGACAAAAACAAAGTGGTCACTCTTTTAGTAAAAATACTGAGGCTGTGAGCTAGGAGGCTTAGTTGGGAAGCTAACAAAAGTCAACAGAATGTTCTTGGCTCACATCAAACCTATTTTCTTTTATAGCCTTTGTCTGCTGCTGATTCAAGGTCCATAGTGCCAGCTAATTGTCTGACAGGTTTAGAAAATTCCTTTTAACTTCCAATAATTTCTGATTTTGAGTCTGTGTCCCCAAATTCCTTTTTAGAGATTCTGCTCCCACCACTACCACCATCACCATCACACACACACACAAAAAAAAGAGAGAGAGAGAGAGAGAGAGAGAGAAGCCCATAGGAATTTTTGAAGGCTATTTGCCTAACATAAACAGAACCTCTTTGATTAGCATGCAAATTAATCTGGGCAAAGCTGACAAGGTCCTCCTTCTTGCGTTTCATACATGTTTCAGCAACAATACCCCCTGACTTTTGCTCTATGATTTGACCTTGCTTGTCTCCCTAATTCACATTTTTGTCACTTTTTTACAGAACCACAATTATATATATATATATGTTATTACCCTTGCAATCTATATTTGATGCTTCTGAATACCACTCTTTTTCTTTGCAAATCAAGCACAATGTTGCAACCTGGATTATTGGACGGCAGATTGAATAAAGAAAAGAAAGATTGGGTCCATAAGCCAGGGTACCCAGGAATGGTGGCAGGAGTAGAGAGATGGGGAAATGTGATGAGGGGTTGGGTGTGGCAAGTCTCTTAATTCAAGGAAACTAAGCAGGCAAAAAAAGACCAAGATGGCCAGGGTCTCAGTACCTCAAACTCAGATCAACCAAGGTTTAGAAATAATTTTAAAATGAAGCCCTGGGGCGCAGCTAGGTGGTGCAGTGGATGAAGTGCCAGCCCTAGATTCAGGAGGACCTGAGTTCAAATTCGACCTCAGACACTTGACACTTAGTAGCTGTGTGACCCTGGGCAAGTCACTTAATGCTCATTGCCCCTCAAAAAAATGAAGCCCTGGATTTCCTACTCACATGGGGTCAGTATTCATCACTGTGTCATTTTTCCCCAGTAAGGACTATGATGCTAATGCTGCAAAGTTTTCTGGACTGCTATATTGTTCTGCTTGGAGAACTTTTGCCTTTTGCACTTCCCTACCCCAATTCCCCTTGTTTAACTAATGTGAGCCAGGAGTCAGGAGACATGCAGATACAATTCTGACACTTGTTAACAGGATTATATGGAGCAGGTGACTTCATCTCTTTCACCATCTGTAAAACAGAGATAGCAATTCTTGGGGGGGGGGGGCAATGAGGGTTAAATGACTGTCCCAGGGTCACACAGCTACTAAGTGTCAAGTGTCTGAGGCCAGATTTGAACTCAGGTCCTCCTGAGGCCATTGCTTTATCCACTGTGCCACCTAGCTGCCCCAAGATAGCAATTCTTATGCTACCTACTCTCAGGGTTGTGAGGGAGGTGCTTTGTAAACCTTGAGTCACTATATAAGTATGTTAGATGCTCCAGATATCCCTTGGTTTATGGAAGAATGTTCACACCCAAGTCAGTGAGGGATGAGAATATGAAGCAAGATAATGAGGACTGTGGAGATGAAGAATGATGGTAAAACAACAGAATGGTCTTGTAGCAACAGAACATGGTCATTTGTGCTATTGTTCATGTTGATATGGCAACAGAACACAGGCATGTAGCAACAGAACGAAGTGTTATCACGGCAGGATACTGTGATGTAACAATAGAACAGGGCTCTGTGGCCATGGAATGTGGTACCCTAACAATAGCATGTGGTGGTAGGGCAATCACACAACAAAAACAAACCCCACCCCAGATCCCAGTCTCTCAGCCTGTGAGCCACAGATGATCACCCCATAACTATAGTGTATTTGGCTGCATTCAATCTTGAAATACACTCCCCAGGGTCCAAGAAACAATTTTCCCTCTGATTCCCTCCAGAGTCTTGTTCAGCTTAATAGGAAATAAGGAATTTTCTTTGGAATAATACATTCTGCAAGTGATGTGGCAATGTCATGGGGGTGGGGCATGAATATGGGTTGAATTCCCTAAGAAGAGTCAGTGAAATGGAGGGAGGGAGAAAGTCCTGCTCAGTTGAATCCTTGACCTTGTGGCCTACCCCACCCCGCAGCTGGCCAAGGACATGAACTCTGTTCTAAGTGTTATGTTATGGAAACACCAAGCATCCCCTTCGACTTTTTTTTTTTAATGAGATATTTTATTTTTTCCGTTACATGTAAAGATAGTTCTCAACTTTTGTTTATACATGCTTTACAATTTCAGATTTTTCTCCCTCCCTCCCCTCCCTCCCCCCTCCCCTAGACAGCAGGTAATCTGATATAGGTTATATCTATATATCTCTATACGTATACATATAGATATATATATATACACACATATATATATACACATAATAACATTGATCCTATTTCTGCATTAATCCTGTTACAAGAGAAAGAATCAGAGCAGTGATGCAAAACCTCAAAATAGAAAAAAAAACAACAGCACCCAAAACAAAAGAAATAATATGGTTCAATCAGCATCTATACTCCACAGTTCTTTCTTTCTTTTTTTTTCTTGGATTTGGAGATCCTCTTCTATCATGAGTTCCCTGGAACTCTTCTGTACCATTGCATTGGTGAGAAGAATATAGTCCATCCCAGTAGGTCAACACTCAATGTTGATGATACTGTGTACAATGTTCTTCTGGTTCTGCTCATCTCACTCATCATCAGCTCACGTAAGACCCTCCAGGTTTCTCTGAACTCTTCCTGCTCATCATTTCTTACAGCACAATAGTATTCCATTGTATTCATATACCACAACTTGTCCAGCCATTCCCCAATTGACGGGCACCCCCTCAACTTCCAATTCCTTGCTACCACGTAAAGAGCAGCTATAAATATTTTTGTACATGTGGGTCCCTTTCCCCCTTCCATGATTTCTTTGGGCAAAAGACCTAAAAGTGGGATTGCTGGGTCAAAGGGTATGCACAGCTTTATCACCCTTTGGGCATAATTCCAAATTGCTCTTCAGAATGGTTGGATCAGCTCACAGCTCCACCAACAATGCATTAGTGTTCCAATTTTCCCATAGCCTCTCCAACATTTATTATCTTCCTTTTTTGTCATTTTAGCCAATCTGATAGGTGTCAGGTGGTACCTCAGAGTTGTTTTAATTTGCATCTCTCTAATCATTAGAGATTTAGAGCATTTTTTCATATGGGAATAGATAGCTTTGGTTTCTTCATCAGAAAACTGCCTGTTCATATCCTTTGACCATTTCTCAATTGGGGAATGACTTGGATTCTTATAAATTTGATTTAATTCCCTATATATTTTAGAGATGAGGCCTTTATCAGAAGCACTGGCCTCAAAAATTGTTTCCCAGCTTTCTGCCTCCCTTCCAATTTTGGATGCATTGCTTCTGTTTGTACAAAAATTTTTTAATTTAATATAATCAAAATCATCCACTTTGCATTTTATAATATACTCTATCTCATGTTTGGTCAAAAACTGTTCTCCTTTCCAAAGATCTGATAGGTACACTATTCCTTTCTCTCCTAATTTACCTATGGTATCACCTCTTATGTCTAAATCATGTATCCATTTTGACCTTATTTTAGTATAAGGTGTAAGATGTTGGTCTAAGCCTAATTTCTGCCATACTATCTTCCAGTTTTCCCAGCAGTTTTTGTCAAATACTGAGTTCCTATCCCAGAAGCTGGAGTCTTTGGGTTTATCAAACACTACATTACTAGTGTCATTTACTACTGCATTTCCTGAGCCTAGCCTATTCCATTGATCTACCACTCTATTTTTTAGCCAGTACCAGATAGTTTTGATGACTGCCGCTTTATAGTAAAGCTCCAGGTTTGGTACCGCTAACCCACCTTCCTGTGAATTTTTTTTTCATTATTTCCCTGGATATTCTTGATTTTTTGTTTTTCCAGATGAATTTTGTTATTATTTTTTCTAGCTGTATAAAATAATTTTTAGGTAGCCTGATTGGTATGGCACTGAATAAGTAAATTAATTTAGGCAGTATTGTCATTTTTACTATATTAGCTCTGCCTATCCATAAGCAATTGATATCTTTCCAATTATTTAGATCTGATTTGATTTGTGTGAAGAGTGTTTGGTAGTTGTGTTCGTAGAGTTCCTGGGTTTGTCTTGGCAAGTAGACTCCCAAGTATTTTATATTACCTACCGTTACTTTAAATGGAATTTCTCTTTCTATCTCTTGCTGCTGGACTTTGTTGGTCATGTATAGAAATGCTGATGATTTATGTGGATTTATTTTATATCCTGCTACTTTGCTAAAGTTGTTAATTGTTTCAAGTAATTTTTGACTTGATTCTCGAGGATTCCTTAAGTATACCATCATATCATCTGCAAAGAGTGATAGTTTTGTTTCCTCCTTGCCTATTCTAATTCCTTTAATTCCTTTCTCTTCTCTGATTGCTAAAGCTAACATTTCTAGAACAATATTAAATAATAGGGGTGATAATGGACATCCCTGTTTCACCCCTGATCTTATTGGGAAGGCCTCTAATTTATCTCCATTGCATATAATACTTGCTGATGGCTTTAGGTAGATACTGTTTATTATTCTAAGGAAAGCTCCCCCTATTCCTAAACTCTCTAGTGTTTTTATTAGGAATGGGTGCTGTACTTTGTCAAAAGCTTTCTCTGCATCTATTGAGATAATCATATGATTTTGGTTGGTTTTCTTATTGATGTGGTTGATTATGTTAATAGTTTTCCTAATGTTGAACCAGCCCTGCATTCCTGGTATAAATCCCACCTGGTCATAGTGTATTATCCTGGTGATCACTTGCTGTAATCTCCTTGCTAATATCTTATTTAAGATTTTAGCATCAATATTCATTAGGGAAATTGGTCTATAATTTTCTTTCTCTGTTTTTGCTTTGCCTGGTTTTGGTATCACCACCATATTTGTGTCATAAAACGAATTTGGTAGAACTCCTTCTTCACCTATTTTTCCAAATAATTTGTATAATATTGGAATTAATTGTTCTTTAAATGTTTGGTAAAATTCACCCGTAAACCCATCTAGCCCTGGGGATTTTTTCTTAGGGAGTTCATTAATAGCTTGTTCAATTTCTTTTTCTAATATGGGTTTATTTAAGGATTTTATTTCCTCTTCAGTTAACCTGGGCAGTTTGTATTTTTGTAAATATTCATCCATTTCATTTAGATTGTCAAATTTATTGGCATACAGTTGGGCAAAATATTTCCTAATTATTGCTTTAATTTCCACTTCATTGGTGGTAACATCACCCTTTTCATTTTTGATACTGGTAATTTGGTTTTCTTCTTTCTTTTTTTAAATCAAATTAACCAATATTTTATCTATTTTATTGGTTTTTTCATAAAACCAGCTCTTAGTTTTATTGATTAATTACATAGTTTTTTTGCTTTCAATCTTATTGATTTCTCCTTTAATTTTCAGGATCTCTAATTTAGTGTCTAATTGGTGATTTCTAATTTGTTCTTTTTCTAGCTTTTTAAGTTGCATGCCCAATTCATTAATCTCCTCTTTCTCTTTCTTATTCATGTAAGCATTTAGAGCTATAAATTTTCCCCTAAGCACTGCTTTGGCTGCATCCCATAGATTTTGGTATGTTGTCTCATTATTGTCATTCTCTTGGATAAAGTTATTGATTGTTTCTATGATTTCTTGTTTGGCCCATTCATTCTTTAGAATGAAATTATTTAGTTTCCAATTGATTTTCATTCTACTTTTCCCTGGCTCTTTCTTACATGTAATTTTTATTGCATCATGATCTGAGAAGGATGCATTTACTATTTCTGCCTTTCTACATTTGACTATGATGTTTTTGTGCCCTAATACATGGTCAATTTTTGAAAATGTGCCATGTACTGCTGAGAAAAAGGTATATTCCTTTCTATCCCCATTCAATTTTCTCCAGACATCTATCATGTCTAACTTTTCTAGTAATCTATTCACCTCTTTCACTTCTTTCTTATTTATTTTTTGGCTAGATTTATCTAATTCTGAGAGGGGGAGATTCAGATCCCCCACTAGTATAGTATTACTATCTAATTCCTCTTGTAACTCATTTAACTTCTCCTCTAAGAACTTGGATGCTATACCACTTGGCGCATACATATTCAATATTGATATTACTTCACTATCTATAGTACCTTTAAGTAAGATGTAATTTCCTTCCTTATCTCTTTTAATGAGATCTATTTTTGCCTGCACTTTGTCTGAGATAAGGATTGCTACCCCTGCCTTTTTTACTTTAGCTGAGGCATAATATATTCTGCTCCAGCCTTTTACCTTTACTCTGTGTGTATCTCTCTGCTTCAAATGTGTTTCTTGTAAACAGCATATTGTAGGGTTCTGGTTTTTAATCCACTCTGCAATTCGCTTCCGTTTTATAGCAGAGTTCATCCCATTCACATTTACAGTTATTATTACTGACTGTCTATTCCCCTCCATTCTATTTACCCCCTTTGTACTTTTCCCCCCTTCTTTCACCCTATTCCTCCTCACCGACGTTTTACTTCTTACCCCTGCCTCCCCCGATCTGCCCTCCCTTTTTATCACCCCCCTCTCTTTTCTTTACCCTTTTCTCCCTTGCTTTTGTCCTCCCTTCTATCAGTCCCCCCCTTTCCCTTCCCCTTTTGTTTCCCTAAAGAATGAGTTAAGTTTCTTTATCCCAATGAACGTATATGTTATTCCCTCTTTGAGTCAAATCTAATGAGAATAGGGTTGAAACCATGTTCCCCCCTCCTTTCTTTCCCTCTGTTATAATAGGTTTTTTTCCACCTCTTCATATGATATAATTCATCCCATTCCACCTCCCCTTTCCTCTCCTCCCCATAGACTCCCTTTTTATCCCCTTAATTCTTTTGTATCATCACATCAAAGACAATTTATATTTATACCCTCTATATAAAGTCCTTCTCTCTGCCCAAATACATTTACAGTTCTTAAGAGTTATGAGTATTCCCCTTCGACTTTCTTACAGTGGTCACTTCTTAACTCAAGGCTTAATTTCCTTGTCTGGGAAATGGGAAACAGCATGCCTATACTCATCCACCTCACAGAGCCATAGGGAAGCTCAAATAAGAAAAGAGATGATGTTAGGGGCAGTTAGGTGGCATGGTGGATGGAGTACTGGCCCTGGAGTCAGGAAGACCTGACTTCAAATCTGGTCTCAGACATTTGACACTTACTAGTTGTATGACCCTGAGCAAGTCACTTAACCCCACTTGCCTCACCAAAAGAGAGAGAGAGAGAGAGAGAGAGAGAGAGAGAGAGAGAGAGAGAGAGAGAGGATGATGATGACTAATGCAGAAATGTGTTTAATGTGATTGTACATATATAACCTATATCAGATTGCTTTCTGTCTTGGGGAAGAGGAGAGAAGGGAAGGAGGGAGAAAAATTTGGAACTAAATACCTTATGAAAACAAACAAAAAAAGATGGAAAACTAAGCAACTGCATGAATAAAGCTGTTGTTGTTTCTATTGTTCCTGTTGTTGTTACTACTGTTACTGATGATGCATTATTATTGCTGTTGTCATTGTTGCTGCTGCTGTTGCTATTGTGTTATTGCTTCTTTTCTTGTTATTGTTGCTACTTTGTCATCACTGTGTTGTCGTCACTGTTGCTGTTGCTACTATTGTTATTGCTGGCATGTTGCTATTGCTGCCATTGTGTTGTTGCTGCTGCTATCGTGGCTATTGTTGCTGGTGCTTCTGTTGTTAATGTTGCTATTGCACTGTTGCTGTTGTTACGGTTTTGGTTGTGTTATTGTCACTGCTGTTGCTGCTGCCCTATTGTTGCCATTGTGTTATCACTGCTGCTGATGTTGTTATTGCTCTTGTTGATGCTACTATTGCTGTTGTGTTGTTGCTGTTGCTGTTGCTGTTACCACTGCTGTTGCTATTGCTGTTGCTGCTGCTTTTGCTGTTGTATTGTTATTGCTGCAATCGCTGCTGTTATTATGTTGAATTGTTGTTGCAATTGTGTTATTGCAGTTTTTGCTGTTGTGTTATTGTTGCTATGTTTTGATGTTGTGCTGCTGTTGTTGTTGGCTTGGTCACTGATGGAGTAAGAACATTAGACCTGGACTCAGGAAGATCTACCTTTGAATTCTGCCTCAGACACTTACTAGCTGTGGGACCTGGAACAAATTCCTTAACCTCTCTTCTTCTTTTTTTTTGGCAGGGCAAGGAGGGTTAAGTGACTTGCTCAGGGTCACACAGCTAGTAAGTATCAAGTGTTTGAAGCCAGATTTGAACTCAGGTCCTCCTGAATCCAGGGCTGGTGCTTTATCCACTGTACCACCTAGCTGCCCCAACATCTCTTTTGAGACTGTAGATTTAAGAAGCATTTATGAAATACCTCTTATGTTCCTAGGTCTTCCCATCCATAAAATGGGAAGAAGAATAGCACCTCGTTTTCAGAGTTGTTGAGGACCAGATGAGATCACACATGTACAGTGCTTTCTAAATTTTAAAAGGCTCTATTAACACTAGCTACCATTACTGTTATTCTTAGCACCAGAGCATTTCCTATCCTTATCTAAATTTCCTTAGAATTTTGACCATGTTATTTGGATGTTTTTCTCTTTTTTATGTCAAAGTTATTGCTCTCCCACCTTGTGAATCTTCTGTTCAAGTCTTCCTTCTCCAGGTTATCTGGTCTCTTTGGTTTTGTGGTACCGAAATACCAGAAAGAGACAGCAAAGCAATCATATCAAAGTAATAATAGCAACAAATAGCATTTATGGAACACTTAAGGTTTTTACAAAGCATTTTATAGCTGGTATCTTTTTTTTGGTGGGGCAATGAGGGTTAAGTGACTTGCCCAGGGTCACACAGCTAGTAAGTGTCAAGTGTCTGAGGTTGGATTTGAACTCAGGTACTCCTGAATCCAGGGTCAGTGCTCTATCTATTGCACCACCTAGCTGCCCCCTATAGCTGTTATCTTATTTTATCTTCCCTACAAATCCATTATTATTATTATCCTCATTTTACAGCTGATGAAACTGAGGCAAACAGAAGTTAAGTGACTTGCTCAGGGTCACATAGCTAGGAAGTGTCTGAGGCCAAATTCAAACTCAGTTCTTCCTGTCTCCAAGTCTAGCATTTCTATGCACCATTGCACCTGACTGCCAACATGACTATCTTTGCAATTCACTTCCTTCCATCAAGCCCTTACTGAATATCCAATCCAAAGCTGGTCGCTAGAGGAGGGGAGGACTGAGGAGAATTAATTAGGGAAGATCTTCATTGCCTTGGGAAGAACTGGAACTGCAGCTGGCTGAGATTACCTCTTTTCAATCATCTTATACCAAGCACCCCCAATGAGCCTTGTGGGCTCAGCCCATAATTCTCCTATACCTTAGGAGAGACAGGAGAACAAGAACCAGCTTCCTAACCCCAAGGAGTTCCCATCTAGTTGGGAGACAAGATTCACACTCAAAGATGAGGATAATACTAAATAGGGTGTGTGATCAGCAGAATGTATGGTTAAGACACTAAGTCTTACAGGCAGTCAGGAAGGAAGATCCGTGTTAGATAAATTTGTAGCTCATTGAACAACTGTAATGGATCAATGACTTCCTGGAGGAAGGTCCTTAACCCTGTGCTGTTCAATGTTTTTCATTATCAATGACATGAATGAAGACATAGAAGACAATCATCAAATTTTCAGATGACAAAAATGAGAGGGAGTTAATACATTAGAAGACAGAATAAAGATCCGAAAAGATGGGACAGGATAGAACAATGAATCAAACCTAACAAGATGAAATACAAATGGAATAAAGTGACCTAAAAGACATTTTCAGAGGCAGGAGGTGGGACTGTCATATAGCCACCGTGAGAGACAACAGATGGCCAGCCCACATGGTACCCTGGTGTCCTGGAGGTACTAGAAGAACAAGATGGGGCCTTCCAATTCATGCAGTGGGATTTACAGGGCCAAGAATCCCAAGAAAGGGGGCTAGAGGGGCAGGGATCTGGTCACAGGGTGTACTCCCAGATCTGTGAGAGCAATAATCAAAGAGGAATTGACATCTTGCTTGCAGGTTCTAAGAACTGAAAGCACAAGCCCAGGATAAGAGAGATGCAGCTTAGCAACAGTTCATGGCAGGAGGTGGGGGTAGAGACCTGGGGTTTTAATTGACCACAAGCTGAGACAATAGCACACAGTGACTTCCTCTATTTTCCCCCTTTGCTTCTTTTACCTTCATTCTCACCTCCTCTCATCCTTTCACTTTTATTTCTTTTCTTCTCCCATGTTCATTACTCTTCTCCCCTCCCCATCTTCATCTCTCCTTTTCCCTCTATCTTTTCATCCCTCTCCCACTCTATCATTCTTTATCACTTTTCCTCCTCTCTCCCTCTATTCTTCCTTCCATTCCCCCATACTGCTCCCTTTTCTTTCCTCATCCCATTAACTCTATCCTTTCCTCTTCCTTTTATTCATCTTTTTCTCCATTCTTCTTATTCTCCCTTCATCTTTCCATCTCATTCCGTCTCTTTACCCTCCTTCTCTATCTTACTCTCCATCTCCTTTAACTCTAGCATCTTTCCTTCCCTTTTCTTTATCATTATATATCTATATCTCTATATATCTCTATATATATACACACACACATATGTATATTTGTGGGTATGTGTGTGTATATATATATATTCCTCTCTCCCTACATACTTTTCTCTCTCCTTTTAGCCCTCTCTCTTCCATTCCTCTCCTTCACTTCTTATACCACTTTTTTCTTGTCTCTCTCTTCAAGTCTCTCTCTCCCTCTCCCTCTCCCTCTCTGTCTTTATTTATGGAGAACCCTCTTCCTTATACCCCTCTATCTCTCCTCCTTTCATCCCTCTCTTTTCCCCTCCCTCTCATACACTTCCTCTATCTCCTCTCTTCATCTGCCTTTTCCCCAAAGAAATTTGTGGCAAACCAGAGGACTTTTTTACCAGGAGATAAATAATTGACAAGGGATGTTTAAAGATTCAGTGGAATTTTTTCCACCTTGCAGGGTTGAATAACTCATTTCTTTCTTCCTTTCTTTGAAGAAATCTTTCTCCCCGCTGGCCCCCAACTCTTAGTCCAGATTCTTTGTCCCCCTTTCTCACCATAGTCTGCTGGTCCTCTTGGGATTCCCAGAAAATAACATATTCCTCTGAAGATACGGCCCCCTTTGTCTTCCTAACCCCCTCTGAAACTAACCACATCACAAATGAACATGAAACAGGTACCTTCTAGATTTAGTGAGGTAAGAAATAGTGTCAGTCTCATCTCAGAGGTAGCTCAGAGACAAATGGCTACTTTCAAGAGGTCACATAGGCAACAGCTGGCAGGGAGGAGAAGCTAAGGTGTCTGGTTTCTCTCAATCCAACATTGTCTTTCCTAGTTTTGATACCACAAAATCCAGTTGTTACTAAACCATCCCAACAAGGAAACTTCAGGTCATTCAGAAATTGAAAGCATGGTTAAGTGGTCCTGCTCTGGACTGGAAAACAGGAGACCCAGATTTTAGTTTCCTTTGTGCTACCAATTTGCTTGGAAACAATTTCACCACTCTGGGCCTCAGTTTCCTCATTTATACAATGAGAATGACAATGATGTTCTCCCTTCCAAAGAATCAGGGAGACCATGCAAGTGGAAATATTTGGAAAAATGTAAGAATTTGTTATGAATCAGCATCCCTCTTTATCCCTGGACAAGTGTTTCCTGCAGTTTAGCTCATATATGCCAAGCTAAGACCCAAGTTGGTAAAGTATGCCCTGCCCCAGCCCCGCTACCCTTTCTATTCCTCTACTCTCCTCTAATTCCTCTAATTCCCTTTCTCTCCTATCAAACCATTCAAAGCCCCCAATAGTCCATCCAATTCCTCCCCACACAGTCTGTCCAACCCCTCCCCCTACCCATTTAGACCACAGACTCAGGTAGAAACAATTACCTTTAGTGGTCATCTAACCTTATAGCAGTGCCTCCAACCCAACAAGGATACTTTCCTGGTTCGTTACCCCCCTCTCTCCCTCCCTCCCTCCCTTTCTCTTTCTCTCTCATTTCTCTCTCTTTCTCTCCCCTCACCTCTTTGCCCCTCTGTCTCCTCTTTCTCTTTCCTCTCTCTTTTTTCTCTATCTTTCTCTGTGTCTATGTGTCTCTAACTCTCTCTGTCTCTTCTCTCCCTTCTCTCTCAGATTCTGTCTGTCTGTCTCTCTTTCTTTCTTCTCTCCCTTCTCTCTTTCCTCACCCCTTTTCCCCTCTGCTCTTTCTCTCTTTTTCTTTCTCTATCTCTATGTATCTATTTCTCCTGTCTCTGTCTCTCTCTGTCTCTTTGTCTTTCTGTCTGTCTCTGTCTTTCTCTTTCTCTCCCTCTTATGTTCCTGAAGGTTATTCAAGTCCTCCCCTACTCAACAACTCTCCTAATTCTCCCCAGCCTTAAAGGCTCAGCTGAAGTCCCATCTACTCTAAGAAGCCTTCCTTGACCAGACTACCCTATGATGAAGCCTTTCTCAAATAATACTCTCCAAGTCTCCTCCATACCAACCAGCCGAGGACTGTGGGTATTCAGTAGGTGTTCAATAGAGACTTGTTGAAGAGAGCACTGAATTGCAATTCCAAGCATGTTTGTAGCTACCTTAGTGCCATCTAGTGGCAGATCATCAATCTTCCCACACACCCTCTCATCAGTTCCCTCTCCTTGGTTCCCATTTTCACAGATGGAGAAATTCAGGCCTAGAGAGAGAAAGAGCCTGGCCCCGAGGTCATAAAATTGTCATCTCCATCCCAGAAGATACCCATCAGGAAACCTGATGCCAGGTCCCAAAGTACTGTCAGTAAACAGGGGGTGGATTTTAGTGGATAGAACCCTACCTAGATATGAGTCATCCAAGCACTGAATCTCTTCTTGGAAAAATGAGTGGGGATAGGGGAAGGAAGGAAGGAAGGAAGGAAGGAAGGAAGGAAGGAAGGAAGGAAGGAAGGAAGGAAGGAAGGAAGGAAGGAAGGAAGGAAGGAAGGAAGGAAGGAAGGAAGGAAGGAAGGAAGGAAGGAAGGAAGGAAGGAAGGAAGGAAGGAAGGAGGGAGGGAGGAAGGATTGAAGAAGGAAGGGAGGGAGACAGAAACAGAGCAGGAAGGACCCTGCAAGATCATATTCTCCAAACTCATACTTTTACAGATGAGGACACTGAGGCCCGGATAGGGTATGACCTTCTTATTACTTTACATTCACCACAAAAGCCTCCCAGGTGGTTCCCCTACCTCCAGCCTCTCATCCTCCAAACCTTCATGCACAGGCTTCCGAATTCATGTCCCTGAATAAGTCCTTCCCATGTCACTCTGTTTAATAATAGCCTGCAGGAGCTTCCTGCTGCCTCTATCATAAAAAATCTCAAGTCCTTTACCTGTGGAGGGCATTCAGTAACCTGCACAGTTATCCTAATTCCACTTTATCCCTCATTTCTGACCAGTACACTTGCCCTGCTCTGACCAGACCAGTCTTATCACTGTCCCCTGCACAAAGCTAGCCAAGTCAAGTTTTTGTCCATTTGCTCATGTTATTCTTCTGTTTTGAAAGCTTTCCTTTCTTAAACCAGCCTTTCCAAATCCAACCTACCCATTAGAACCCAGCTCCTCCAGGAAGCCTTCTCTGACCTCTCTCACCTTCACTGACTTCTCATTTCTCTGACCACCTATGGTCCATAGAGTCCAGACCCTATATTATATCACTTGTTATTCACAAAATGTCCTGAGTTTTTCTCTGTCATGTGTGTATCCTGTCTTCCACTTTGCTTTTTTTAATTCCTCAAGGAATTTCCCCTGAGGTTTCCCCTAGACCAAATGGGTTTGACCTATAGGGAGTTGTTGTTTGTCCTTCATTCTCAAAGAGGGTCATAACGTTGGGGAGGTGATGTCATGACTTGGAGTGAATTTGGACTTAAGTGAGGAAGGGCTATGCAAAGTTACTAACCTCACTCTCTCCTCTAGAGCTATCTGAGTCCAGTGGCAAGATATAGATCAGGAGATCTATGGTCCTGGATGCAATGGGGCATGTAGGCCTTTTAAGCTAAGGCCACCCACAGGTCTCAGTTTGCCTGAGGCAATATGAGAGGGCTCAGTAAATGTTTAGGGAATACATGAAAAAAAGTTCCAATAATCATACACCTCCCTTAGATATCTGCCTCATGAACTTACCAGGTCATCACCTTCACTGGTTTGAAAGATCCCTAAAGACCAGGAGAAAGAGAAGGAGAAGCAGCATGGTCCAATAGAAAGAATTCTAGATTAGGTCTCAGATGATCTGGGTTCAAATCCTGACTCTGCTCTGCTATTCACTACCTGTGTGACCTTGTCCAAAGTCACTTCCTTCCTCTGGGCCTTAGTTTCCTCCTCTGTAAAATGATGAGATTGGATTAAACAGTTTCTAAGGTACCTTCCAGCTCTTGATCTTTGGTCCTATGTGGAGAGAAAGTGCTTGGAAGGTAGAGGCAGGCACATCCATTTTGACAATCCCTGTGGTTTTCTCCCAAAGAAATAATGTTACACCCACATTGGGAAACTCAAGGAAACTGCTATAGTTGCTCCCAGAGGGTGGAGTCCACACTCTCACAAGGCCTTCCCCCCCTTTTCTTTTCTGTAGTAGATATAATAGCCTTCAGAGCCTTAAAAGCTGAGTCTCGGGTGGCCCATTCTCCCCTTGCATCCATCACCCAAGACTAAAGAGATTAATAAAAGACTCCCATAAATCATCAGCCGTGAGCACATCAGATATTTACAGCCCCGCTTCACTTTGCAAAGAGATTAAGTGTTTGCCCATTTATTTTCCCTGATGCACCAGGAGGCCCAGTAGGAGTCTACAGAGGGTCTGTGTACTCCCCTGAGTCTAGCCTGTGGGCTAGTGAAGGGCTAGGGCTGAGAGATGTCCATGGTGCTGAATGACTCCCACCCAGCATTTCCATCATTGATGGGGTCAGATTTGAAATATAAGTTCAAATGAGGAAGCAGAAAAGCTGAAAGGGTGTGTGTGTGTGTGTTGGGAAAGAGGGGGATGGAGGGGGTACAATTAATCTAGGAACCACAGGGTCTAAGGAGAGACAGGTAAAAACTAGACCTTAGAGTTCAGACTGTAAGAGTTACTTATCAGATCCAGAAAAGGGCATAGAGACAGAATTGTTGGCTTGGCCTTTGCCCATTTTTTACTTATCTTTGTAGCCATAACCATCCAGCCTGCCCCCTCTAACTTTTTCTCCAGACTAGAGCCACTCTCATTGGTCCCTGTGACCAGGCCAAAGTATTTAAGTTATCTGATAGGCTGAGGTGACCTTCCATGACAGTCTATCCCATTCAGGCCAATCCCCAGCTTCCTTTCTTTCATTGTACAGTCTAGAGAGTTCATAAGATCATAGACCTAGATGTGGAATAAATCTTAGAGATCAACTAATCCAACCCTTTCATTTTAAAGATAAGAAACTAAGGCCTAGGGGCAGCTAGGTGGCACAGTGGATAGAGCACCGGCCCTGGAGTCAGGAGTACCTGGGTTCAAATCTGGCCTCAGACACTTAACACTTACTAACTGTGTGACCCTGGGCAAGTCACTTAACCCCAATTGCCTCACTAAAAAATAAATAAATAAATAAAATTTTAAAAAAAGAAACTAAGGCCTAGGGATGTTAAGTGACTGACCCACAGTCTCCTGCCTCTGTAGAGAGGGGAAAGGGGTATATTATCATATTTCTTCTTCAAGGATAAGTTTGGTCATCAGAATTACACAGTGTTTAGTTCCAGCTTTCTGTTCTCACTGCTTGTGTTGTTGTAGTTTTGTTTGTATACTATTTTCCCCATTGTACTTTCTTCACTCAACATCAGTTCAAATAAATCACCCCATGCTTCTCTGAATTCATCACATTTGCCATTTCTTTATCACACATTAATATTCCATTCTGTTCATAAACTACAATGTATTTAGTCATTCTCCACTTGATGAATCCCATCTCCTATAATCCTATTCTGTTCCCTGCTAGCTACTAGCTATGAATAATAAGTAATAGTGCTGGCTTTGTGATGTGCCTTCTCACAAATATCATCTGTATCCTGGTTCTGAAGCAGGTATACTCCTGTCCTAAAGCAAAGCCATCATTCCTTCTCTCCTGCCCTACAGACTTGCTCCCTGGGATCTCCTTCTTCCCAATGATGATTATTGTCATTTCTTTCTCAAGAGCTGCTTACAAATCTCTCCTTCCTCCTAACCTTTTATTCTCTGTTTACTCCCTCCCCAGAGAGTCTCCTCCTCCCTGTTCATAGATGTCCTCATACCAACTACCCCATAGTAGTTGGAGATATTAACCCAAAATGAGTTTGGGATGTCCTCTCATCCTCTCTGTTCTTCCCCACTCCCCAAGCCTAAAGAAAGGTCAATGGGGACCAAGGATCCAGAAGCTCAGACCTCTATCCTCTTGGAAAATGTCCACTAAAGAACCTTTCTTGGTAGATAGGTAAGGGACTACAAGTACAGAATGACAAATGCATTATGCTATATGACCAATGTCTTGAGTTGTTTAATTGTACTCCTTTATCATGAGGGGAGTTCTGTTGCAGGAGGGTATCACTGTGAAATGATCACTCTGTGTTTGTGTGTGTGTTTGTGTGTGTGTGTGTGTGTGTGTGAGAGAGAGAGAGAGAGAGAGAGAGAGAGAGAGAGAGAGAGAGAAGAAAGAAAAAGAGAGAAATCATAAATAAAATATTTTTAAAGGAAAAAAATGAATATGTTCCATTGCCCCCAAAACAAGGAAGAAAGGGGAAAATCCAGGCCCACAAGGGACCAGCCGAAGCAATGCTTCCCAATTCTCCCCACAAGGCCTCACTGTCTCCTTATGCCCCATCTTAGCCAATTTTGTGATTGGATTGAAGGGGTAAGGCAGGAAGATTAGCGTTAGCCTTGAAATGAGGTACTTGTAGACAAGGAGAGGTGATGAGCTGACAATAAGGGTTGATGGGAGAATGTGGTAAAGAGCAGAGCCATCACAGCCTTTGTCCTCTTGTAATGGCCCTCATTAGCCAATCAGCATAGCAGAGAATAGAAGAAAAGGGACAGAAGCAGAGTGGAAGAAGGCCCTGCCTCAGTCAGGGCCCCAAAGACAGAAAATCTAGCAACTAGAAGTTACGAGTAACACAGAAAGATCACAGAGCCCTGAAAGGGCAGCATGAGTAATGGGAAGGGGCACTGAACTTGGGGCCAATGGCAGAGCCATCCAAAAAACCCAACCTTCAGCCGAATTTAGAGAAGCAGAGTTTGTAGAAATGAGGAAGTGGGAGTCTCTCCTTTGAACTTCTGGAGTCCTGTGTCCAGGACCAGGTACACCATTCAGGAGGGACATTGACAAGTGGGAGCATGCCCAGAAGAGGGTGAACAGAGAAGTCAAGGGACTGGAGAGCTTGGCATAAAGGGGTCAGGATGGGTCTAAGGACATAGGCATTCGAGACCTGAAGGAGTGATGGCTGACTTCAAGTACTGAAAGGACTGTCATGTGGAAGAGGGATTCCTTGCTTGGTCCCAAAGGGCAATACCACTAGCAATTGGTAGAAGTGGATAAGAAGTAAATTTCAGCTCAGTGAAAGAAGAAATCCCCTAGCAGAGCTATCTAGAAGTGGCACAGGCTGGCTATCTCAGGAAGTGGGTAGTTCTTTGTTTTTAAAATGAAAGACGGAAGATTACTTGTTGGATATGTTTTAGAAGTGATTCTTAGTCATGTATGGGCTGGATTGGGTTGGTCTCTGAGCTTTCTTCAAACTCTGACATTCTGTGATTCTTGACATGGGTTTAGAACCTGATTGTGTTCTTTATTGCTGTGATCCTGGGCAACTACATACCTCAGGATCCTCCTGGAGTCATCTAGTCTAACTCTACATTTTACAAATGAGGAAAACTAAAGCCAAAGAAAAATAAAGCAACTTGCCCAGGGTCATGCAGCAAGTCACTACCAGAGCCAGAACTAGAATTCATGTATCTGGACACAAGTCTAGAATTCTCTCCAAGCTAGAACATGACTTCTGTCTGGGTCACATGGGGAACAGGACAGAAAAGGACTGACCCCTCCCTTTGGTGGGGTGGGGGCAAATGGAGGAATCCATCCATCAGATCCATCAGCCATGGAATGCCACAGAACATAACTGTACAAGACCAGACAATTGAGGGGAGGTTGTGGGGAGAATCATGTACATATGCACATATGTATATATGTGTATGCATGTATGTGTATTATGTATGAGATAGATGGATGAATGGAGAGAGAGACAGACAGACAGACAGAGAGACAGAGAGAGAGAGAGAACAAGGTAATTTGAAGGGTAGGAGAACATTAATAGCTGGGAAGATCAGGACACCTGAGTTGTCATGAGGATTTAGCTAATAGATAATAATAGCAGAAATGTAGGATTTAAGGTTAACAAAATACCTTACATACATCATTTCAGTTCATTCTCATAAGAACCCTGTGAGGTGGGTGCTATTAATAGTCCTATTTTACAGATGAAAAGACTGAGGCTGAGAGTTTGTATGGTTTTCGGGAAGTAGCACAGCAGATGTTCCAGGCAAATTTCAACCCTGAATTCATTGTTCTACTATGTAAAAATGTTTTGGTGAAATTAAAGCAGAGAAGTATTATCCAGGGGAGAGGTGAAGCAAAGAAATCAATACTTCAGCCCTAAATCTCCAGGGCCCAGAACTGGATAGAAGGGGGTTTGATAGTGGAAGATGAAAGTAGGCAGATGGGGATGGGTAGAGGGAGGCTGGGAGAGGATGAAGAATCTGACATCTAAGTGACAGGGAGCTAAGCTGGACTTGAGTGTGAATGTGTGTGTGTGTGTGTGTGTGTGTGTGTGTTTAAGGGAGGGGAGAAAGGGGGTGTTGAAAGCTGTTAGATTTTCACAGTTCATTAGCCCAGATGACTTAGGGAAAGGAGGAGGAGGGACAGGGGTATCCATCCTGTGATATTGACCCATCTCTGTTCCTTGATTAAATAGCCGGGTGGGGGGAGTGAGGTTATCTCAGTAAATAAAACGGGATGATGTGGCCATAAAACGCAGGGTGATTGAGTCATCAATAAAAGCTCCTAGGGAAAGGCTCAGAGGCCATATGGGCAGTGCTGGGCTTGGGCAGTCCAAGGCAAAATTAAGAAATCTCTGAAGTTTGGCACTTAATCCTCCCCACCCTTAGCACCTGCCTCCTACATCCCTCTCCACCCCTAACCCACCCCTAACCCACCCCAGCTCCCTTACTAGAGTCACTCAAGGCCCTCCTCTTACCCACATCCTCCAGCCCTTCTGAAATACATCAGACAGTTCCATTCCTCCTGAGGTGGAAGGGGATAAGAAGGACCCCCTCCAAAGGGGATTTTCAGGGTAATAGAGGAGCTGGGAAAGGGTAATGCTGGTGCCAGAGAGGAAAAGCTCAAATGGGGGAAAGTTGGCCATTGTAGCAAACCACTGGGAGAGATACTTGGGGATCCATCCCATAAGCCACCAGGAATGCAAATGTCTCCTTTTCTTGGTCTCTCCAACCTGTTTGTCTTCATTCTGCCCTTCACCAGCTCCTTCCCTTTTCTTTCCCCTTTCCTAGTAGAGTAGGAGTAACAGGATTAGAAGGAATCCATTAAGTGTGGGAGTAGGGAAACCTGGAGAAACCCACAATCATGACATTGACCAAATCACTGACCCTCTCTAGGACTTGGTAAAAAGGAAACAAACTCTTAAGATCTCTTACAGTTATAACATTCTGGCATTGTAAAATATGCCCCATCCTCCTAACCATCTGTATCCTTACAGGAAGATTCCCCCAAAGGAAATGGCCTTATAAATCTTTAGCTTGGATGATGATGATTCGATATAATAGCTATGAAATAACAATAATAACAATATGCATAGAACACTTTAAGGTTTGCAAAGCATTTTACATATGTTAAATTTTTTGACCCTCACACAAGCCTGTGATGTAAGTACTGCAAGGTATTATTATTATTATTAATTATTATTATCCCCATTTCACAGATGGAGAGTCAAGTGACCTGTCCATGGTCACATAGCTCAAAAATTTCAGGGGAGGATTCCAACCCAGATCTCTTTGACTCCAATTCTAGCATTCTTTCCAACACACCAAACTTGTATGGCCTGCGCATGATACAGTTCAAAGTCTTTTCCCAGGGTGGTGCAGTGAAGGAGGCATCTGGTACAATGGAAAGAACACTTGCTCTGAAGTCAAAGGACCTGGATTCAAATCCCAAATCTTATTCTGAACATGTCTGTAACCCTGAGCAAATCACTTAACCTCCCTGGGACTCAGTTTCCCTATCTATAAAATGAGATGGTAGAATTACTTTTTTTTTGCAGGGCAATGAGGTTTAAGTGACTTGCCCAGGATCAGACAGCTAGTAAGTGTCAAGTGTTTGAGGTCGGATTTGAAATCAGATCATCCTGAATCCAGGGCTGGTGCTTTATCTACTGAACCACCTAGCTGCCCAGTAGAATTACTTTTAGTTCTATGTTCATGATACTCTGACCTCACTTGATTCTTTTATTTATTTATTTTTGTTTATTTATTATTTTTTTAATCAAATTGTTTGTTTATTTATTTATTTTGGTGAGGCAATTTGGGTTAAGTGACTTGCCTAGGGCCACACAGCTAGTAAGTGTTAAGTGTCTGAGGTCAGATTTGAACTCAGGTCCTCCTGACTCCAGGGCCTGTGTTCTATCCACTGTGCCACCTAGCTGCCCCTGTCACTTGAGTCTTAACAACAACTCTATGAAGTAGAAAAGGAAAGGATTCTGAGGCACAGAGTTGTGATAAAACTGTTGATGTCTTCTCCACGTTCTCCATCTCCACCAAAGTCCCATTGCATTGTCCATAGGGTCTGTATAGAGATATGGGAACACACCAAAGAAAAATAATCTAGTGTATCATGCTCTGGCCATACAGTTTCCTTAGAATTTGGAATGAAAAAGGGTTTCAAACCCTCCAGCTCTTAAATAGGAACCAGAGATTCCTGGTGTCAATGTAGACACCTAACAACAGGCAACAAGGAAATACATCATCCCCTCTGCTGATATGTTGCCATGTTGTTTTAATAACAGGAAGTAGACCCACTTGCACCCATTGAAAGCTCTGGGCTCAGCAAGGACTGGACAAATATATTTGGACTTAAATACCACCCAGAAGAGGGAAAATAGCACCTGGGGCATGTTCTAATCATCTTACATCATTGACCACCCCGCTCAGTACAGTCAATTAGCCTATAAGAACCACCACTGTCAGTGATCTGGTCCAGCTGCTTATCTCAACAACACTGCTATTTTATAAATAATGCAGAGAAAATAGAACAGTGCGAATTGGGGAATTGTTCAGATATGGTGTTCTATCCTCCCTGACCTTTGTGCACAAGTCTGTGTGTCTCCCTTGGGATCCACTCCTTTGGGATTGGCTCAGGAGGGATGGGCTGTCTGTGTGTTCTCCAGGACATCAAGGGCTCCCACTGATAGGGGCTACTATTCCATATCTATCAATGGAAATCATACATAACCTGGGAGTTGGCCCGAATGGGTCAGATTCCTATGGTGATCCAGCACTGATAAGAATTGGCCCATAGGGGCAGCTAGGTGGTGCAGTGGATAGAGCACCGGCCCTGGAGTCAGGAGAACCTGAGTTCAAATCCAGCCTCAGACACTTGAGACTTACTAGCTGTGTGACCCCGGGAAAGTCACTTAACCCCCATTGCCCTGCAAAAAATAAAATAAAATAAAATAAATCCAACCTCAGACACAACACTTACTAGCTGTGTGACCCTGGGCAAGTCATTTAACCCCAATTGCCTCACCAAAAAAAAAAAAAAAAAAAGAATTGGCCTATAACAGTTGGGTGAAGGAAGATAGATAGTTGCTATTTTTTTCTATTTGACAGACATGGAACTGTAGGCTTTAGGAACTGAAATCTTTTTAGTTATG
This sequence comes from Dromiciops gliroides, assembly GCF_019393635.1. NCBI lineage: Eukaryota > Metazoa > Chordata > Mammalia > Microbiotheria > Microbiotheriidae > Dromiciops > Dromiciops gliroides. The sequence goes on from NC_057862.1 coordinate 48,019,293, forward strand.
TGGTTTTCTACTCTTCAATCAGTGGTATTCAGGAAAGGAGGACCCTCAGTCATAGTCATATAACATAAGAACTTAAGAATTGGAAGCATCCTTGGAGATCTTCTGGTCCAAACCCTTGACTTCATACATGAGAAAATATGAGTAAAGCAACATGCTTTACTCTGTCATGGATCATGTTATAGTTGTTGTTGTTGTTGGAGAAGTTAGGTGGCATAATGGGTAGAGTACTAGACCTGGTGTCAAGAAGACTCATCTTCCTGAGTTCAAATCTGGCCTCAGACACTTACTAGATGTGTGACCCTGGGCACATGACTTAACCCTGTTTGCCTCAGTTTCCTCATCTGTTAAATGAGATAGAGAAGGAAATAGCCAACCACTCCGGCATCTTTGCCTAGAACACCCCAAATGGGGTCATGAAAAATCAGACACAATTGAAATATATGACATGTTATCACATAACTAATCTGAGATGGAATTTATTCTCCATGGACTTCCTGCATCTTGTCATATGGGAATAGCCATCTTGGCTTTCGTTCAGCTCTACTTCCTGGTGACGGAAGGCTACCAGCTAGGCCTCCATGCAAGCACCACCTCCATTCTACCCATTTTGCCTATGGCTGGAATAAGGAAAGAGGAATGGTTCCCCCATCTCCCTCCTCGGTCCATAGCAGTTACAGCCCAATAATTGGCCTCGGAGTGTTATCTCCCTGGAACAGACAGGCAGGGGAACAGAGCCCACCTGGTGGTGAGAACATGGCTGGTGGGGAAGCCGAGCTGTTAATCACAGGGCTTTCCTTATTTCCCTATTAAATACCACATCAGAGCCCTGAGTCAGCAGGGTGCCACCCTCCCCCCTCCCACTAACTTCCCCAGAATGTGAGCAGGGATTTCCCCCTCCCCCAACATCTTTATCATAGTGGACTCTTCTGCTCAGATTAAATGCTTTTTGATACAATCCAATTAACTCCTTACACTGGCTAGGAAACCCAGTTAATACAACCTCCCCCCACCAATATTTGGTGTTAAAGATACCATCAAATCCATAGATTATGTCATCTGAGACATGACAATTCAGCCCCAGTTTAATCAGATAAAATGTCAATTAATTGCTGTTCTGGCCCCACCAGCAGACATCATCCACCCAAGATCAGGAAGGAAGGGGGTAGGGATGGTGCTGGCCCCAGAAGAAGGCTTTGATTCCCTGGAGAAAAGCCCAAGTGGGTTTTGGCCAAAGGTGTGCATTTCTCCTGGGTGAGGAGCAGGGGTTGGAATGTGGAAGCTGTACCTTTAAATCTTTCAAAGGGGAGGAGGAAGAAAGGAAGGGGGGGTCAGGGAGGTGCAGGCTGAACACCAGGGACTAATTATCCTCCAGCCCTTAGCCAGGCTTACACAAACAGACAAAGAGGGGACTTGCCTCTGAAGGGAATAAGCCGAAACAGCCGGATTTCTTCTTCTCTCAGATATGCAAATCCACCCGGGCTTTGTGAGAGCCTGGGTGCTGAGCTGAACCTTAGCTTAAGGGATTGTGGGGCCCCAAGGGACAAGGATGGGTACTGAGCACTGCCGAGCGGCTTACCTCCAGCCAGGGGGAGCTTCTGCCTCTGCTTCCAGAATGCACCACCATATTGGGGATCCCTCCAGAGCTGAGGAGGAGGTTGTAGAAATAGAAAGAAGAAAGGGCATGGGGTCAGAGTTCAGCTCCTGGCCCTGACAGATACTAACTGTACATCCTTGATAAATCTTCTGAGCTGCCTTTGGAGGGCTTCTCTGGGACTCAGTCTCCTCGTCTCTAAAATGGGAATGATGATACTTATACCTCCTGCCTCATGCAGTCATTGAATGAAAAGTTCTATGTGGACTGGACGTTATGATGGTTGGAGCATAGATTTGGAATTGGAAGGGACCCCTCACCCAATGCCCTCATTTTCCTATCAATCATTCAATCAATAAGCAGTAATGAAGTGTAAGCGCTTCCTGTGTACTAGATTCTGTGTTAAGCACTAGAGATTTAAAAGCAAAGGGGACATTTCCTGCCTAGAAGCTTATAATTTAAGCATAGGGTCTTACATCTAGAATCCTGGACTTTGGGGGCAGCTAGGTGGTGCAGTGGATAAAGCACTGGCCTTGGATTCAGGAGGACCTGAGTTCAAATCCAGCCTCAGACACTTAACACTTAATAGCTGTGTGACCCTGGGCAAGTCACTTAACCATCATTGCCCTGCAAAAAAAAAAAAAAAAAGTGAAATCAGGGACTTTGGAGGCCACCTAGGACAATCTTGTCACTTCATACCCAATGAATCAACCTTCTTAGTGTGCCAGGCTTTGTGCAAGGCTCCACATACTGATAGAATCAAAAACAATGAAAACAGTCCCTGTGGTGCCAGTTTGGGCAAGGAGGGCCTAGAAGCTGAGGAAATCAGGAAGCTGAGATCCTAAGAGGACAAAGAAGAAGGTAAGACAAGGAATGTTTGGAGGAGGATTCGAACTCACGTCCTCTGACTCCAGGGCTAGTGTTCTTACCCCTGTATTTTGCTAGGTGTCTAATGTGAACTATTTATTAGTTTAGGGGAAAGTAGAACTAGCCAGGCAGTGCAATGAGTATAGTACTGGGCATGGAGTCGGGAAGATTCAGGCCTCTGACACTTCCTAGCTTTGTGACCCTGGACAAGTCACTTAACCCTGTTTGTCTTCTCATCTGTAAAATGATCTGGAGAAGGAAATGACAAACCACTTCAGTATCTCTGCCAAGAAAAGCCCAAATTGGGGTCATGAAGAGTCAGACACTACAGACCAAGAAACAGAACTAGAATCCAGGCAGCCTCCAGGGTGGGAAACTTGGAGGACAAGAGCAGGTCAGGAATGTCCCCCCTCTCCCAGCCCCTCCCTTGTCAGATGGCTGCCCTTGACCTGGAGTACATTTCCCCCCAAATAAGCTTTCCTCCCTTCCCTAGTTCTTTCCCTGGCAAACCCTGCTGCACTCAGTGGGAGCCCTGGCCTCATCCTGGGGTGCATTCTCTGTGCCCCACTTCTCCCCAGCAGCCAGTCCTTCAGCACCGTCACAGCCAAAGATACATTCTCCTCTCCCCTTTGCTCCACTTGCAAAAATTGCTAGCTGAAGCTTGAAGAGAAAGGGGATCCTATGAAGCTGGCCTGGAATTGGAGACAACTGCTCCATCAGCTCTTTCCCACTGGAGCTGAAACCTCATAGAGCTGGACAGACAGCAAGAGGACACCCTCAGGAGAAACAGAGTCAAAGTCAGCTGGGAATAATTGCCCCTTCCTCCCTTTCTACCTAGGTTATTCACTCACAGGCTCTTCCAATCAAATACACATGTGACCCGCCCAAAAGTTGAGGTGCCTATGGTATCAATTGTCCCATGGCTAAGGGTAAATCCCACCCCCCCACTCATATCTCAGTCCCAAGCCAGAGCCTTTCAGTGCATGCACCCCACCTTCCATCCAGGAAGAGACTGAAGAGAGGGGAGGGCCAATGAAGCTGAAAAGTTGTAAGTCTCTGGAGCCCTGTTTTGGCTTCTCACAGCTCCCTGACCAAGGCAGGCAGTATTGCAAGCCTATCTAAATTCATTCCAGGTGAATTGATGGGGCCCAGGAGAACTAACAGAACCTGTCACCAGAGATGCATCCCTACAATTGCACACAGTAGGCACTTGATTAAATATTTTTTGAATTAAATTGAATGCTCCCCTGGCCCCAGGTACAAATGGTTTAATTTTCTTCTCTGGGCTCTCCTCCTCCCACCCCTAAGCGCTCCCTGTATCTCAGCAATTGCTTTCCCTGCCTTTTGTTGTCATTCCTCCATGATGGAAGACAAGATGAACGTTTAAAGGGAGGGACGGTGATTTTTCTTGCTGAGGCAAAAAGAAGTTCTAAGAAGCTGAGGCATAATTCATGGAATCTCATTGCTAGAAGGGACCTTAGAAATTGTCTAGTCTGGCTCTGGTGTAAAGCAGGCAGGAATTCCCTCTACAATATCCCAAGCAAGTGGTCACCCAGATGCTGAATCAAATGAGGTAACAGTTGGAAAGCACTTAGCCTTGTGCCTGGAACATAGTAGGTGTTGTATAAATGCTTATTTCCATACCCTCTTCCCATTCCCCACTTTCCTTAAAGATCCCTAGCAAGGGGGAATCCACTCCCTCCCAAGAAGCCCATTTCTCTTTGGTCTGCCTTGGGACAAGCTGCTGCTGCAATCTGCTTCTCAAACTGCCTCCCCTTGCTCCTTGCTCTTCCCTCTGGGGCTAAAGAGCTGGTTCTAATCCTCTTTCTACATAAAAACCCTTCAGTTACTTAAAACCAGTTCTATTTCCACTTCACACCTCAAGTCTTCTCTGGCCAATTACATCCCTCAGCCCTTCAACCACCGGTGTGGGTGTGAGTACTCTCAGACTCCTGATCACCCACCTCTGAATGTTCTCCAGTTTGCCAATTTCCTTTGGAAAGTGTGGTACTTAGAACTGAGTGCAGCTAGAATAATCCAGAAGTGGTCTCTGCACAGGGACTGTCCCTTCCTTTGTTCTGGACACTGTGTGTTAATTAATGCAGCCTACAATGGTATTCTCACTTGGGGCTGACTCATAATTCTCATCAAATGAACTGTGTTGAAGACATGCCTCTTTCCACCCCCATTTTATGCTTAGGCAGTTTATTTTTTGAACCCAATTATAATTCTTTACATTTATTTTTATTAGAGCAGATATTTCTAACTGCTAGTCTGAGAGGTCATGGTGATCTGAGGGTGGGTGGAGGATATCAATGCAACATAAAAGGGGAAGAAGACACCTGTGCCAGGTAGTGAGGCAAAGGCAGGACCCAGGGATCTGGATTTCAAACTGTTGGTTGTTCAGAGTGAAGACACAGAGGTAGAACTAACTCTCACAAAAACTGCCAAACTGACTTGAAGCCATTCATTTACCACCAAAATAAATTTGCATCTTCTGAAAGGCATAAATAAATATGGAAGTATTAAGATACAGGAATAGAAAACAAGAGCTGGCGGTGGTGGAGGGAGGGGTAGCAGAATAAGTATAATTAAGCAACAACATTTCTAATGCTATAGAGAAGGCTGTTACAAGGGTGAATGTATAGCCAGAATTAAGACTTGCAAATGCGGATTTGTGTTATGAGAGGTGACTGGATGGTGGAGGGCCCTGGAATGGGAAGGAGAGACAGAGCTGTAGAAGACAGGATGATGGATATGAAAAGCTGGATCTGAATTGGGGGGGAGGCTTTTGGGAGGACTTTACAGCCCAAGAATTGATCTCAGGAGCAGAGGATTTTGGTTTTGTTCAAGGGATTTCTACAGCTGGAGCCCAGGGATGCTACAGCTTTGGAGTCCAGGGGACCAGAGGATCAGTTTTTATCAGCTTGGCTGGGACAGCATAACCTGGGGCCCAGATGGAAAAGGCTCCTGGGAGTTGAGGGAGTTGGGAAGAACAGATCTGTCTTAAAATGGAGTTGGAAGTCCGGGTGACCTAGCAAGGAAGGGATAGAGTGACCTAAAGGTTAGTTAGAAGCAACAAGTTGTCCTGAGGGTGAATGAAAGGAAGAAACAGCAAGAGCTTGAAGAGACTGTGCAAGGCTTTGAGCCTGTCCCAGGAACGTGACAGTTTGTACCCATAACTCCCAGTCTGAACAGTGTGTGCCCTGGTGAGAGGAAAAAGGATGTGGCTTCTTTAAACATCAGTGGGCTGGAATACTGGAGGGGACACAGGGAAGGTGGAGAATGACAGAGAAGAAAGACAGAAGGGGCATGAACCAATCCCAAGGGCCCAAGCTTTTGAAAAAAGGTCGGCTCCCTTCACTCCAAGATGGGGCATCAGCCCCACCTGGAAGGCACTGAGGGAAGCCTCTCCAGTCTAGGGGTGGGGATGCTTTTTATCAAAAGTAATCCATGGCAGGCTCTGTGTGTGTGTGTGTGTGTGTGTATGTGTGTGTGTGTGTGTGAGAGAGAGAGAGAGAGAGAGTGAGTGTGAGAGAATGTGTGTATTTGAGAGAGTGAGTGTGTATGAGTGTGTGTGTGTGAGAGAGAGTGAGTGAATGTAAGAGAATGTGTTGAGTGTATTTGAGAGAGTGTGTGTGTGTGAGTGTGAGTGTGTGTGTGTGAGTATAAGGTAGAGATGGAGAAAACCATCTACAGGAGAAATCACACAAGTTGAGACAGAGGAGGTGTCTGTGGGGCAGAGAAAGGCAGGTACCTGTGCAAGTTCCTGAATCTCTGCTGCAGCTCAATGGGAACCTCTATTATAGAAATGAAAGGGACTAAGCAGGCATTAAATGCCACCCGCAACCAGCTACCCCCAACTCCTGTGTAAGGAGGCATCAGGTACTGTTAGGAATCACAAGCCAGTTCCCTTTGCTGGGCTTCATATGTAAAACAAGGAAGCCGAACTAGATGGTCACTAAGGTCCCTTCCAGCTCTTTGTCCCAGATTCCTATTGATCACCGAAGCCCTCTGAGCCTCATCTTGCTCCTCTGGCTAATAATGATGAGTTCAGATCCCAGGCCAAGGAAGCAGAGCAGGTGGTAGATGAGAGAGCACTGGCCAAAGAGTCAGAAAAGCCTGAGTTTGAATCCGATTTCTAACACTTACCAGCTGTGTGATGCTGGACAAGTCACTTAACCTCTCAGCCTCAGTTTCTTCAACTATAAAATGGTGGTAATAATGGTGCCTACCTCCTAAGGTTGTTGTAATGCTCAAGTGAGATAACATATGTAAAGGAGTCACTTTGCAAACCTAAAAGTTCTATATAAAGACTTGTTCAGTCATATCCAACTCTTCATGACCCCATTTCGGGTGGTTTGCCATTTCCTTCTCCAGCTCATTTGCAGATGGGGAAACTGAGGCAAACAAAGTTAAGTGACTTGTCCAGGGTCACCCAGATAGTAAATGTCCAAGACTGGATTTGAACTCGGGTCTTCCTGACCACAGGACCAGTGCTCTATCCACTGTACCACCTAGTAACGCTCCATATAAAAGCTAGTTATTAATATTGTTATTCAGGTGGAAGCAATTGTACCTGGCATCTTGGGTATCTGTGGTAAATCAAACACAACTCACCCTCAGATCCAGATCAACTTATAAAGAAAATTCTAGTTAAGTGGGAACAGAGAGGAGTTCCCTCCTAAGGTAAAGACAAAGAGACAAAGCACCCAGTGTAACAGAACAATTTGGAATGTTCTTATGCTAACTACTTATCTTTGCTAACTAAACGATAAGATCACATATTTCTATGGCCACTATAAAGGCTTATATTTTGTTTGGCAGTTGAGCAAAGAATAGTTTTTTACTTTTTAAAAATACAATAAAGCTTTATTTACAAATTTTAAAACCATTCTTAGCTCACTGTCCATTAAAAAAAGCCACGATTTGGCAATCCCTTATTCTAGAGGAGTGTAAATGATCCCAGCACCCTCTAAATATTGGTGCCCTGGAACAAAATCCCAGTCACCCCATCCAAAGTTACATCTCTGGGTGGGAAAAAGCTGAGAAGAAATAAGTTAGAATGCCTCTCCCTTCGAATGGGGCAAAAAAAAAATATTTCCTTTTAAAAGAGTAGCTGATAGACAAGAATTTATGCCAAAAGAATTAAGGTCTAATGGTGGGTAAGAAACTTCTGGGCAGGGGACTCCTCACATCTTATCTTATGAGGTTGCCATTGGTAGAGAAAGACCAGGTCTGTTGGGTGGCTCTCCTGGGACAAGATGGAGTCTGCAGCCAATAGTTCTATCCGAGGCCAGACCAGAAATCACGTCCTATGAGACCTGGAAATATCCTCCTAGTCATGTCAACTGTCTGGTGAAGAAAATGCAGGCCAGGGCTTGGTCATCCCCCAGCATCTTAGAGGGTGTGAGGAGTAATGAGGGCCTCTAATTAAGGTCTCAGAAGGTTCCATTAGAGGATTTATTGACATGGTCTGTCGATCGCTCTCCTGCCCAACTCCCCTCCCCTGCTCCTCAGTCTCACCAGGGAGAGGGGTACATCATCAATATGTTGTCATTATAGCCTTCTTTCCTCATTAACCCCTCTCTGTTCCATGCAGGCCATCACTGGGGCCTGCTTTCAGGTTTCATGAACGTTGTTTACACTTAATTAATTTGAACTTGTTTGTGGAGCATGCAGAAATGCATCAGCTCCTATTAAAGTCTGGGGAGGTGCAAAGATCACCGAGTTTGGAGTCAGAATACTTGAGTTTGAGTGTTCTGCTTGGGTCTGGGGGCTGCCCATTAGGAAAATCATTGTTAGACTGTAAAAGGCAACAAGGATGGTGAATCAATCAACCGACCAAACACTATCAACAAAAAAGCGGAGAACCATGTCTAAAGTGATTCATTGAAGGACCAAGGATGTTTAACATGGAAACGGACAGATTAGGGAGGGTTGGGAAATGGGTTCAAGTATCTGGAGGACCCAGAGACAGCTAAGTGGCACAGTGGATAAAGCACCGGCCCTGGATTCAGGAGGACCTAAATTCAAACACAGCCTCAGACACTTGACACTTACTAGCTGCGTGACCCTGGACAAGTCACTTGACCCTCACTGCCTGGCAAAAAAGTAAATAGATAGAAAGAAAGAAAGAAAGAAAGAAAGAAAGAAAGAAAGAAAGAAAGAAAGAAAGAAAGAAAGAAAGAAAGAAAGGAAGGAAGGAAGGAAGGAAGGAAGGAAGGAAGGAAGGAAGGAAGGAAGGAAGGAAGGAAGGAAGGAAGGAAGGAAGGAAGGAAGGAAGAAAGAAAGAGAAAGAAAGAAAGAAAGAAAGAAAGAAAGAAAGAAAGAAAGAAAGAAAAAAGATGCATGGATAGATGGATGGATGGATGGATGGATGAATGAATGAATAAATAGATAAATGAATGAGTGAATGAATAAGTAAGTAAAATAAATAAATAGATAGATAAATAAATAAATGAATGAATGAATAAATAAATAAATAGATAAATAAATAAATAAAAGTATCTGGAGGACTGCTGTGTGGAGGAGAGATCAGGCTCACAGGATTTCCCCCCAGAGGGCAGAACCAAGAGAAAGGAGTAGAAGCTGCAGCAGGTAGATTTTAGGCCCCAAATCAGAAAAAAAAAACTCCCTATCAATAAGAGCTTCCCCAAAGTAGAATGGGTGGCTTTGGGAGGCACCAGGGTCCCCCCTCATCAGAGGTCTTCAGGCAGAGGTAGGATGACCACTTGTTTGACATGTCATAGGGGAGATTCCTTTTGGGGCATAGATTGGACTCAAGTACCGCTGAAATACCCTTTAGCTTAAAAATTACAGAATTCCACAAGGAATTCTGTGAGTCCCAGATTCAACACTTACTAGTTTGTGGACAACCCTCTTCACTTCTCCAAGACTCAGTTTCCTTATTTGACTAATGGGGGCGATAGGGTTTTATCTCACACACCTGACAGGGTTGTTTTAAGAAAATGATACGATTCCTATTCCTATTATGTTTTTAAAGCACCTTTCTCACAACAACCCTGTGAGCCAGGTAGTATAAGTCTTACTCTCTCCACTTTACAGATGGGGAAACTGAGGCTGGGAGAGGAAAAAGAATTGGAACCCAGATCTTCTGACTATGTGAGTCCAATCCTCTTTCAACTAAATCGTGCTGCCTCACAGAAGGTATTTTGTAAACCCTAAATAGATAGCACTTTGCAAATCATAAGAGCACACTATTGTGTGCTATATACGTGGATCCCCAAGCAGGTATCATTTATTAAGCACCTACTATGTGCCAGACACTGGGAACAAATACTAAAGGTGTTTTTTTTTAATTGCTTAAAGTGTAGTGAGGAAAAATAACCTATATACAGACAGAATAGACAAGCACCCATATATATCATGTCTCAGCCCCCATCCCTCAGATCAAGGCCTCCTCAAAGGCAGGAACCAAGGATTCTCCCTCAGCCTGAGAGTTATTTGAAGGTAGGGTCATGTCTCTCCTATCAGATTGAGAGTTCCTTTGCCAGCTCCCTGACAAGGCTCTTTTCTCTAAGTCTGGGTCTCAGTTTTCCCCATCTATAAATAGAGGACAGGCTACACAATGAACCATAAGGAATGGAGGAAAGTATACCAGAAAAGGGGAAGTATCCAAAGAGTAGCTCTGGGGTCCTCCCCACTGTCCTACAACATTGAGAGAAAGTCTCAGGCAATAACAGCCTCCCCCGTCCCAGGACACCTTGCTCCAAGAATTGTTCTTCCCTGATCTAGACCCCACCTTCCTCATCCGTAGAATTGGATTATGGGGTACACTAGGGAATCTCCAAGGGTCTTTACAGTCCAGACATCCTCTGGTCCAGTAGAGATTTTCTTGACAGCAGGGTCTGGTGAGCTAACAGCAATCAGGGAACTCTGATCCAAGCACTGCCACCAATGTGCTCTGTTAGGCTGTGCCTCAGTCTCACCAAACAACAAATGGGCATATTCATAGCTTCCCCACAAGCCTAAGTATTATGGGAAAATGCATTCCTTCAGATGGTGGCACCTAGAATTTAGAAGGACAAAATTCCTTCTCTTAACCCCTAAATTATGGCAGCTAGGAGTGCAGTGGATAGAGAAAGAGTCATCTTCCCAAGTCCAAATCTTGCCTCAGACACTTTCTAGTTGTGTGACCCTGGGCAAGTCACTCTACAAAGTTCACTTCACTTTCCTCATCTGTAAAATGAGCTAGAGAAGGAAATGGTAAACCCTTTAGTATCTCTGCAAAGAAAACCCCAAATGGGGTCACAAAGAGTCAGACCCAACCAAACAACAAACTCCTGAATTATTTCAGGGGAGGGGGGTGTTAAGTGCTCCTGCTCCTACTTCAGACAAAATGACCTAATCCTCCTTTCCCAATATTCCCTGTAATCAGATTACATGGTCATACTTCCTCACTAGGCCCCAATTGTGTGTTCAAACCAGTCCATTACATTAAGGCTTAATGTTGATGGATGAAATGTGTGTGGGCTGAAGGAAGAGGGTGGAGGGGAGTTGAGGTGGGAGGGTAGTAAGCCCTATGGAATTCCTAACTCAGCTGACTTGCCTCCCCCTCCATCTATCCCTGGCAGGGTGGGGGGGTGGAGAAGGGGAGGGAAGCCTGGGGGCCCTGGCCTTCAGTGGTTTCCTTTGCTACAGTCATCTCTAGGTCACTGTATAGCCCAGAGACAGAGGCACATCTGGCCTCCAGATGTGTTCCACATCCAGTTGTGGGGTCTGTGGCCTGATGGAGGCTCCAGAATCATCCAGCAGCTTTAGAAATTTGGGAGCTCCTGGTTTCTCCCCAGCATCCTCCAGGCTCCCCTAAGCACCAGCGACTGATGTCTCTGCACCTCAAACACAGCTCATACAGAAATATGGCCCCGAGTGTGCAAGCCAGTACCATTTTATATGAGCAGAGAAAACAGTCTGGGCTGAAAGAAAATTAGATAGCAGGCCAAAAATAATTAGACAGAAGTCTACCTCATCTTCCTGTTCTTCTTGTATATTTTTTTGTGGTTATTTTATTGTGGATGTGGATGGTGGGGCCCGAGCAGGGAGAGAGACAAGGGAGTTAGGGCACATCAGAGCCCAGGGTTGTGTCTCCCAGGAAGGGCAGATGAGAAGAAAGACAGACAGAGGGGCAATGACTGCTGGAAAGGGGACACAGTTAGAAAGCTGTGCACTGGGGCCAAGGGTGTGGGGCAGCTGAGGAGGCCAGAACTTGGCTGAATCCACCAGCAAGCCCAATTTGGGGGTCAGTATGCCTTTCCAACGAGTCAGCGACCAAGCATTTGTTAGACACCTCCTGCGTCCCCAGCTGGGTTCAAGGAGGTACTGGAGGTTTCAATGAGGTGACCGTGACCCTTCCAGTACCCAAACTACTAGGACAATTTTGTTACTACCCATGTTAGATTTATCACGTTCTCTAAAAGACAAAAAGAGACAATTTATATATAATTGCTCAGAGTCTGGTACGCAATCCTCCTTTTTTTGTTCTTTGTATATTGGAATGTTTGTGTTTGTCGATGGCTGTTCAGTCCATGATTAAAGAGAATATTTTTTAAAGGATGTTCTTTCCCAGAGGACAAAAGGTCTTTGGATTTGGAGCCCAGGGACAAGGGACAGAGCCCCCGGCTTGGCTGCTTGTTTACTTGTGTGACCCGGGGCCAGTTGTTCCCCAACTGTGGGCCACCACCGCCTCCTCGCTAGGCCAAGGGATCTAAAACTATCTGGTGTCTAAACCCTTAAAAATTGGGGGGACCTCAAAGAGGTCTTATTTGTGGGGTGTGTTGCTATTGGTAGTTGCTATATTAGGAGTCCAGATGTCTTAGCATTATTAGGAAAACATTTTTGACTTTCCAGACCCCCTGAAATGGTTGGGGGGATCCCCAGGGGCCCCAGGACCACATCTTGAGAAGTGTTGGGCTCGATGATGATAACAGTGGCTAACATAGAGTGCTTGAGCTTTGCAAAGTGATTTACGAATATGTCATTTGGTCTTCCTAACTATGCTGGGAGGTAAGTGCTATGTTACAATTCCCACTTTACAGATGAGGAAACTGAGACTGAAAGCAGTTAAGTGACTTGCCCAGAGCAAAACAGCTAGTAAGCATTTGGGAGCAGGATTTGAACTCAAGTCTTCCTGACCCTCCTCACAGCTAAGGTTAGATGATGAACTTCTTGGAAGCAAGGCCCATCTTTTGCTTCTTTTTGTATCCCCAGCACTTAGCACAGTGGCTGGCACATTTATTGACTAAGGTCCCTTTCCTTCCAGCTCCAAATTGATAGTCCTATAAAGGGAGTGTTATTGACCCACAAGAGAGGAATTGATCTTGAGCTAAAAGATAGAGTGGGGACCAGGAGCTTGTGGGAGGCATATCCTCAATGCTGTTTTAGCATGTTTGCATTTGGTACAATAAAACATTGGAAGTTATTGAATATGTATGTACATATGTACACATGTATACATGTATATGTATAGATAGATGATAAAAGAGAGAGAGAGAGAAAGAGAGAGGAAGGAATGAAGGAAGGGAGAAGGGAAGGAAGAGAGAGGGAAAGGAGAAAGAAAGAGAGACACAGAGACACATAAAGAGAGAGACAGAGGGACAGAGAGACAAGGCTGACTTGGAGGAACCATAATAATATAGAATTAGTTGATGAAGACATGGCCCAGTGGGGGAAATAGGAGGTGGTTGTTTCAGTTTCTGCATCTCTAAACTGTCATTTCCCAAAGCCTGGAGGTCAGAGAAATTTTTAGCGATCTTCCCTACAAGATTTGCAGAGAAGATTCCCAACAATTCAGGTAGCAAATGTCTGACAGGGAAATGAGAACCCAGGCATACTGGATCCCTGGCAATGAACCATTGGTGGAGAGACAGCTGGGAAGCTCTCTTTATTCCCTTGCTTCCCATCTCAACATACAGGTCACATTTCTGTAGGAGGCATTATTAAGACTCAATCCCAGGCAGTTAGGTAGTGCAGTGGATAGAGCATCAGCCCTGGAGTCGGGAGAACCTGAGTTCAAATCAAGCCTCAGACACTTACAAGTTGTATGACTCTGAGATGGTCATACAATCACCTCCCAAAAGAGAAGCCTCAAGCCCTTTTCCAAACAGTGTGGCTTCACATACAGAGCACTGTTCAGCTCCTAGTCCCTTGTACCCAAGAATGGACCCCGGGAATGGAGACAGCCAGAAGCATCATCCTTCCTGGTCTCCATCCATCAATGTATCAGCTTCCATTCCTGTCCCACCCCCTCCCTGTTAAGCCTCCAGAAGCTAGAGTTTTCTTCTGCCTTTGTCACTGCCTTCTGTCACTAACTCACAGTGAAGGTCAAGGACATTTGGGGGGCTTGCAGGTAAAGGCTTTCTGAGTGAGTCTGTGCTATATGCTGAGATGCCCTGATCGATACTCATAGATGTTCACTCATTTCCCTTGTTCTCTGGGTAGAGGATTTGTGCCAAAAACACTCAACAAGGAGTCAAGAGAGCTGGCTTTCAATGCCAACTCTGCCACTAAATGATGTGTGACCTTAGCCAAGTCCCTTCCCCTCTCTGGACTCAGCTTCCTCATTTGTAAAATGGGAGGTCTGAGTGGAATCATCTATAAGGTCACTTCCCACTTTAACATCAGATGAGCCTGAGATTCAGTCCAACTGGGATGGAAAAGTCTCTGGGGACCTCTTATCCTACCCATTGGGCAGATGAGAAAACTGAGCCCAGAGAGAGTGAAGGTTTCCAAGAAGCTTCCTCAGGAGTCAGTCTCACTTTATCCTGAAACTTCTGAAATTCTCCTAACTTGCAACATGTGTGATCTTGAACAATTCATTTTCTTTCATTGATTCTCAGTTTCCTTATCAATAAAAATGAGGAGGTTGGCCAAGAAGCAGTCCCTCCATACTCTAAATCTATGATCTTATAAATAACTTTTTAAAATCACAGAATTCTGGAGCTGGGAGGGGCCTTGGAGATCAACTAACCAAAGAGTTCTTTTTTTGTGGGGCAATTGGGGTTAAGTGACTTGCCCAGGGTCACACAGCCAGTAAGTGTCAAGTGTCTGAGATCGGATTTGAACTCAGGTCCTCCTGAATCCACAGCCGGTGCTCTATCCACTGCGCCACCTAGCTGCCCCATGAAGAGTTCTTAACTTGGGGTCTGTGAACTTTTTTAAATATATTTTTATAACTACGTATAACCATATTTCAATATAATTCATTTCCTATGTCTTTTTTACGCATTTAAAATATGTTATTCTGAGAAGGGATCCATCAGCTTCACGAGAACTGCCAAGTAGGGCCATGACTCAGCTAAGGTCAAGAACCCTGATAATCCTTTCACTTTACAGATGGATTTTGAGGCCCAAAATAGTGAAATGACCAGCCCAAGGTCACTCAGCAGTTCTTCCCTTTGTCATCACAAGCTTTCTCCATGAGTTGCCCCAACTCCTCTAGGTGGGATACAGCAAGAGGTCCCAGATGAACAAGTTTTCAGGAGAGGGGGCTTCTGGTGGCTCAGCCCAGACACTACAACCCTAGCTTGGCTTTGTAAGCAGTGAATCATTTGCAATCATCCTAAAGTTCCATGGATTCTTGCCTTCTCCCCCCTCTTTCCCATCCAGTCCCCCAGACTTCTTTCTTAAATTGGTAGGGAAAGCAAACCACAGCTGAGCAAGTCAGAAAATCAACAGAACCTGGAGGCTGCTTAGAGCCTCAGCCCCTACTACTTCCCCAAAACGGCAGCTACCAGCCTACAGTCTACAGCTGGGGCTGAGATGGGAGAGCCAGCCAGCCGCAGTGTGGTGCATTATTGATGGGGCCTTTAATTGCACGCTTCCCAAAGTCTACAGAGCCTTTGATGAAAAATTCATGGCACGCCTGCGGGAGGGAGGACATCAAATCGATAAGCAGCCTGGCTCTGAGTGGTAGGAGGAGCAAGGTCTGCGGCCCAGACTTCAGACCTGGCAGAGAGGGGGAGGCTCCAGACCCTCCCCGCCCCCCATAGGCCGATCAGGCTTTAGCCTTCAGCTGGAGCCCCTCACGTGGCCCAGAAAGCATAGCGTGCCATAGTCCATTTTATCGAGGAGAGGAGTCCGAGAGGGCCCAACAGGAAGAAGCTGAGCTCAAGGCACCAGGGAGGAAAGGGAAGAGATTAGCAGGAATGGAATAACCATTTCCCCAAGCCCCCTCTATGTCCCTATGGCCCTGTATCCTCTTCCTGTCTTCAAATATCCCTCACCCTGGAAGAGAAGCTTAAGGAAGGAGGGAGCTATCACTTCAGAGACTGGAACTTGGAAAATGAAATCATTCTTCCCTTTTTATCCTGAACCTCAGTTTACCCATCTGTTTGGCAGAAGGGCCCAATCTATAAGAAGCCACTATCTGTTTATGCATTTCAAAGTTTCTGCAGAAGGAGCAAAGGAATAAGATAGGACCCTGAAACTCTGGAGAGTGGTCAAGGTTTGGGGTCAAGGTTTCAGTGCTTATGATCTTTAGTGAGTAGAAAGTGCATTTACTCAGAGATGCATGCATGGAGACAGAAATATACAGATTGACACATGAAAATCCACATACTTATATATGTGTGTGTGTGTGTGTGTGTGTGTGTAGAGAGAGAGACAGAGACAGAGAGATACACATGTACATATACAGGCATACCTCATTGGCCAGTCATTGAGATCCAGATTCATAAAATCATATTTTCCCCCCAAAAGTTGGAAAGGACATTAGAAGTCACCTAGTCCAACCTCCTTGTTTTATAGATGGGAACTAGCACAATACATGTATCTAACAAAAAACCAGAGATGCAATGCCCCGTTGGTGTTCCAGGAACATTCCCTGTCTCCCAGTGTCTCCACAGTCACTATCAGCCTTCTTGATTTATAGATAAGAAAACTGAGGCCCTGAAGCCACAACATTTTAGAATTCTAGACTTGGAAAGGATCCCAGGCACCTTCTAGCCCAACTCATCCTAGAACAGAAATCTCCCCAGCACCCGTCCCCTCATCTGAAGGTCTCTGGGGACGAGGAGCTCAGTACCTACAGCAGCATTCCATTAGCCTTTTGGCGAGCGTCAAATCTTACAGTTTTCACTTGCATCCCGCTGAAATCTCCCTGTCTGAAGCTTCTGACTAGAGCTGCTGATTCTCCTCTCTGGAACCACACTGAGCGGTTCGAATCCCCCTCTCAAATACTAGAAGATGACTATCATGTACCTCCCTTACCCTCAATTCCAGGTCTTCTTTTTTCCATGCTAAATCCCGTTGTGGCAGGGTCCCTGTTCCTCTCTCTAGCTGGTCATATGCCCCTCGATGTGCCCCACTTTGTCCAGGTCACTCTGAAAAAGCAGTGCCGGGGGGGGGGGGCAGCTAGGTGGCGCAGTGGATAAAGCACTAGCCCTGGATTCAGGAGGACCTGAGTTCAAATCTGAACTCAAACACTTGACGCTTAGTAGCTGTGCGACCCTGGGCAAGTCACTTTACCCTCACTGCACCACCAAAAAAAAAAAAAAAAGCAGTGCCCAGAACTGAATGTGATTCCAAGTGTAGACCAAGCAGGCTGGTGTTCAACAGAACCTCCCCCACACTAGTCATCCTGGACATGGCAACTCTCTGTGCAGTCTAACACAACATTGGCTCTTTTTCACTGCCACGTCATACTTTTGAACCACATTGAGCTGGTACCTCACTAAGCCCCCCAGATCTTTCCCTCCTTCAATTCCCTTATCTAGCCATATCTTGCCCATCTCCAACTTGGGTAGGTGATTTTTGCAGGCCCCAATGTAAGACTTTACAGTTGCCTCTATTAATCTCCTCTTAGTGCTGACCTATCCTCCCACCCTGTTGAGATCTCTTCAGATCTTGGCCCCACCATCCATCTCTCCCAGATTTGCATCATCTGCAAATCTGATGATTATGCCACTTCCATCACTGATTTAATAAAAATGTCAAATAACCAACAAGCAACTTACCCAGGCTCACACAGAAAGTTATTAGCAAGCCCCTCCTTTTCAATTGGATCTCAGCCTGATGGAGAGCTTTGGTGGTCCCCATGCATCAGGAGAGAACTGGCACTGCCCCCTCCCACTGCTTCTGCTGCCTTAGAACTCTGTTGTGCTTGTTGGAAGCAGGAGAGACTTTCATTAGGGCAAAGAAAGCTGAGGCGGCAAAATCCAAGGGGGAACCCTGAGCTCCCACCTCAAGATCCAAGGAATGGAAATGAGAGGCAAACCTATGCACGGTCATCATTTGACTTGGCTCTGTGATTAGCCCCCAGGAGTCTGCCTCATTAAGTTCCACATACTGAGGCTGAGAGAACAGAGGAGATTGAGCATGAAGGAGGCTGAGGCTAATGGGTCATTGGGGGGCAGGGATGATCAGAAGAGAGGGGAGCACAAATGGGAGGGAAAAGGCAATGGCAAGGAAAAGCTGCCCAAAGACAACGTGTCATAGTCAACTTTTGTATGCCCAGAGTGAGCACTCTGTCTTACAAACAGTAGGTGCTAAATAAATGTTTGTTGAATGAATCAACTACAGAAATGTTCATAAGATGTGTGTGTGTTCTGATCTCACACACACACACACACACACCAGGCTCACCTTACAACTTTGCCTTCGTTCTTACCATTACCTAGGCTTAGAGTGCCCTCTGCCATTCCTGAGCCTCTGTTTGTAAAATGAAACACTCAGAATGGATGATAACTAAGGTTCCCTCCACCTCTCATGACCTGTGGTCCTAAAATTGGTGCCACATAGCCTAGGACTTCATTGTATAGTCAATCAATAAGTATTTCTTGAGTATGCCAGACATCTTCTCAGGTGCTGGGAATACAAAGAAAAAAGAAAAACAGGCAGGTCCTGCCCTCAAGGTGCTTACATTCCAACAAAGGAGAAAATGGTTTTGTGCATGCATGTACATATGTATACACATGTACATGTGTGTTTGTGTATATTGCACACATATACATATATTGACATATTTATACATTCATATGTATATGCAGAACTTTGAAGGAGGAAGTACTAGTGGCTAGGGGGAGAAGGGAAGACCTTATGATAAAGGGAGAATTGAAGCTGGGTCTTGAAGGAAGTAAGGGATCCCCAAAGCTGGGGATGAGAAGGGAGGGCATTCTGGACCTGGGTCTTGCTTTGAAACTGTACATCCTGTCTCCTTGATCATCTAGTAAGCTCCTCCTGAGTGTGGACTTCATATTTTTTTCTTGCTGCCCTGTAATACCCAGCACAGCATTGGTACATGAAGGAATCTAAGGCCACTGGCAGAAGTCACTAGTTTCTGAGTTTAAGCCATGGACATTTTATTTACAAGAAATGAGAGGAAATTCACAGATAACTCTGAGGATACAATATCATATATTCTAGATCTGGAAGAAATCTTAGAAATCACCTCTTCTAATCACCCCTTTTTACAGATGGGGAGACTGAGACCCAGATAAGTAAAATGACTTGCCCAAGTTCACACAGATGGTAAAGTGGGAGAACCAAGATTCTGTTTTAAGTCATAGGATCACAGTTTTTAAAACTAGAAGGAATTTCTAAGGTCACTGGGTCCAAAATTCTCATTTGACAGATGAGAAAACTGAGTCTTAGTAAGTAGAAGTGACTTGGCCAAGGTCACAGAACTGAATAAGTGTCTGAGCCAGGATTCAAACCCAGATCTTCCTGACTGCAAGGATAGGGCTCTTTCCACTGCCCAGAACTAACTCTTCCTATCAAGTATTGAAAAGTTACCATTCCCAATGAGCAACTGGACCCTTCTGAAGTTTTACTAAATTGGCTGAGTTTTTAGCAAGATACCCTGTGAGGCTCTTGGGCCAGCTGCATGGTCCCATCATTAGCACTAATGAAGCCTAAAGCCACCATCCAAGGTCTCTTGCCCACATGGTGTCTGTCCAGGGGGACCCAGACTTTCCTCTTCCCAGATCCCTCTGCCCAAGACTGAGCCTCTCTCATCTTCTAGATCTCTGAGCTTTCCCTTCTCTGAGGGGTTTTTAAGTCTCTGAAAGTAGAACTGAAAGACTATCCCCTTCCTGCATAGCTAGGATCTGCTTCTTACCACCTACTTTATAAATTATACATACACATGTATGCACTTCTCTACTAATAAATATATACATTATAAAAACAATATAAAAATAAAATGTTGTAGTATGAGCTAAATAGGAAATAATATTTTATTCTGAGACCACTGGATCTTTATTCTAAGAGCTATTGGATTTTACTGAGTAGGGAAGTGACATGACCAGGCCTGAGCTTTAGGAAAATCATTTTGACCTCTGTATGGAAGATAGATTAGAGATGTATGATATTTGACTCAGAAAGATCCGATTAGTAAGCTATTGTCATAGAGTAAGTAAAATGGGAGGAGAGCCTGATCCACAGCGGTGATCACATGGACAGAGAAAGCAATGTTGTGAAGGTAGAAGTGAGATTTAACCACTGACTAGATATAGAAGATGAGAAAGAGTGATAAGGCCAAGTATTCCTGATGGAGGCTCTGTATCTGGAATACTTGAAGGATGGTGGTGACCTTGATGACGATAGGGAAGTTCCAAAGTGTGTGGACCTGAGGGGAAAGACATTGTAATGCAATCCATAATGCAGCCCACAATATCACAATCTATAGATGCTTCCTTGACAGCCCGCCCGGTGTGACTCAGTCTGTCCCACCCAAAATGAAATGGGAGAGGAGAGTCTCTTACCAGTCACTGTTCTAGATCTCAGAGCCCTAATGGAGGGTTCCTGACACATCCATGAGGTCATCTGGGAGTCAGGGAGCTGTGTATGCTGAGAAAGGGGGACAAATTACCCAATGCTTGGGCATTGGTTAGGTTATACCTTCTCTGAGGAGTCTCAAACCCTGGTAGGTCTCAGAAAGGGGATGGGTTGAAACTTTCACAGTGTTGAAGGAGTAAAGTGAGGTAGGTGTTGAAAAATGAGGGCAGTATAAATGTGGTGGAGACAGGCTTCAATATAAGCTACTGCGGGTAGCAGGGATGATTTGACCTGTCTTCTCCATCTCTGAATGGTTGATCACACACTACTCAGGGTCAATTCACAGCCCCTTGGGATCTACAGCCTCAGATAAACCTGAGCATCAAATTAAGCAATTTGCAGTGACTGCATGTAAAGATAGTCCAGGAGAGCCAGCTGAGGTTTCTGAGCATGGTCAGATGTGCAAACACAATGTCTGGTGAGGTCCCTGGGAATTTGTGTGTGCCTTGTGGTGCTCCCATGATTATTCTTGATTTGGGGATGTGCTTATGGAGTAGTCCAGCTGTGCCTCTGTTGAACACAGTCCCACAGCCTATATATTTGCCCCAGGCAATAGGGATGTACTCAGAAGATAAGCTGCAGTCTGGAGAACAGTCTCCCCCATCTTCAGACCATATCATAAGAAGGCTAGATTGTACACGTGGTTCAGGAACTGCCAAGACCAGCTACTACTTGGTGGTATGGAATTGAGGCAGGGGGAGGTAATGGAGAATATACTTAGTATAAAGTGTTTGGTGTGATGGAAAACTTGACAACAGAGGCTGAGAAGTGTGGAACTGTAGTGACCAAGATGACACAGGATCTTTAAGAGGTCAGCTGATCCAACTGCCAATTATACAGATGAAGAAACTGAGACCCAGAAAGGTTAAATGACTTGCTTGAGATCACGTAGGTAGCAAATGGCAGAGCAAGAGAATGTTGGGGGGGGGGAAGGAATGAAGAAGAGATAAGGGATTTGAATCCAGGTCTTCCTGAAGCCAAGGTTGTCCCACACTGCTTCTAATTCTAGAGAACCTACGTTTCTGTTAATGTAGCCAAAGGAAGGAAGCTAAGCTTTGGGGGGCTGCCATGGTGCACTCTTAATCCATAATGAGCTAGCAATCCACTTATGAATTTTCACCTAGACATGTCAATATCCATTGGGTCTGGCTGGTTAAACAGTTCCAAGTCTACCTAACTTTGCCTCATATCCTTCCCATCTTTTCCATGACAATTTCATGAATTTTATCACATTCAGGGCTGAAATCTGGGCTTATCAAGTTTATGGAAGGTCCCTGATACAAATCAAATTAATACTTCAAGGGGGCAGGAAGGGAAGGGAAGGGAAAGAGCATTTATGTGGCACCTAAATGGCTTCATAATCTTATTCAAGGATGCTGTCTCTCCCCACTTTGTGCAGATCACACTTCTCATCCATATCTTTCTTTCAATCCTCCTTAAGAGATCTACCCAAAGCACTAGAGGGCATCTTCTAGTTCTCTGAATAATTTACAGATGCCAGGATAACATTCAAGGCCATCCACTTGTTAGCCATTACTCTTTTTTTTTTGCAGGACAATGGGGGTTAAGTGACTTGCCCAGGGTCACACCGCTAGTAAGTGTCAGTGTCTGAGGCCAGATTTGAACTCAGGTACTCCTGAATCTAGGGCCAGTGTTTTATCCACTGTGCCACCTAGCTGCCCCATTGGCCATTACTCTTGCTACATGACCTGCTCATCTGTAGCATTTATAGATTTTGTTGGTTAGGTGGAACTTGATCCACTGAGGCCCAGAACACTCCAGGGTCAGCTCAATGAGATCTTTGGCCATTCAAAAGAGATCAGACTGACATTCACACACACAAAAAACCAAGTGGGAGCCTAGACTATGGCCTGCAGTTGAATGCAGCCTATGAGCTAGACTATCAATAGAAATGCTATTGGACAATTAGGGGATCTAGAGCTGAAAAAGATGAAGAAAGTGAAGGGATTGCTTTTGGGAAATTGTGCAAAAACTCCAACAATCTCACACTTCTGCCCCTTAACACAAAATACTCCTTGAACCAATATCCTCCAGATATTGCCATCTAACTATGAGTGGTAATATACATTCAAAGAATGAAAATTGTTTGTGATCACCCCTCCCCACCAAGTGCAATGGAAAGACCCATGATGGGTGTGAATGGGCTAGCCCACATTATAAACAATGACTTCTGAGCAAGAAGCAATGTGAAATACCTCATCAAGGAAATGTGTAGTTGGAAAAGGAGATTGGCAGGACATAGAGTGGACAACCTAAATGATGCATGTGCCCACAGAATGTTAGAGAATCTAGCAGAAGGCTTCCTAGGCATTGGAAGGCTATTCTATGGAAGACCTATGGAAGGCACCAATCGCTTAGAAGAAGAAGGAACAGGTAGTTTTGATCTACACTAGCTGATGGAGTACCCACATCAGTGAAAACACAGCTCTATTGAAGTATTGAAGAATTTCTTTCCTGGGTCACTATGGCTCAACAATACATTGCCTAGGAGCAGCTAGGTGTCACAGTGGATAGAGCACCGGCCCTGGAGTCAGGAGTACCTGAGTTCAAATCCGGCCTCAGACACTTAACACTTACTAGCTGTGTGACCTTGGGCAAGTCACTTAACCCCAATTGCCTCACTAAAAAAAAATATAATAAATAAATAAATACATTGCCTGGCAGCATTTGGGTGGGCCTTTCTCTATTTAATTAGGTTGGAATTTGGACAGCTGCAACTTCCATGCCTCCCCAGTGCTGTAGGATCAAATATTTAGAATTGGAAGGGACCTCAGATGGGGGCAGCTAGGTGGTACAGTGGATAAAGCACTGGCCCTGGATTCAGGAGGATCTGAGTTCAAATCCAGCCTCGGACTTGACTGACACTTACTGTGTGACCCTGGGCAAGTCACTTAACCCTCATTGCCCTGCCCCCCCCCCCAAAAAAAGGAAGGGACCTCGGAGATCATCTAGTCCAACCCCCTTATTTTACAGATGGGGAAACTGAGTCCCAGTGAGGGGAAGTGATTTGTCTAAGGTCTGGCTCCAAATCTAATGTGTGTTCTCAACTTCCCTGGAATTACCCTCGAGAAACTCTTGCTCCCTCAGCTCCATGCCGTGATCCCATAGTAGGACGTTTGTGGCGAAAAACGGAAAACGAAGGGGATCCGTGCTTACAGACCCCATGCTGGCTTTAAGGAAGGACCCCTTTCATTGTCAGGGCTCCCAAACGATACTCTGAGTAATGAATTTTAATATTATATTATTTAATTTTATATTTAAATTTAATATTATATGGAATACTCCGCCTCTGTCCCTCTTTGATAAGAAACCAAGAGACGTGTGTGTTCTCCTCCAGCGCTCCTCATCCTTGACCCCCGGAAGCCCTGGGCCCTGTCTGGGTGCTGACATGGCCTTTCCCCTGGGCCCGCCCTTCCCCGCCCTTCGCCCTCACTCAGCTCCTTCCTGGTTCTCTCCATCATCCCTGGGGTGCTGCCACTTCAGGCCTCGGGAGGCTGAGCTTCACATGCCTCCAGTTCTGCTGTCACTGGGCAGGTGTTCTTGTTGTAGCAACAGCCCCTGGGAATCACCTACTGAGAGACTCCCAACAACTGAAGGAAAAGCATGCTGGCACCAGATTCCCCTCTTCCTCCAGCATCTCAGGCTGACCCTGAGCCAGATGAAAGCCCCCCTGTTTCTGTTAGCCCCACAGTAAGTCTGATCCTCCTGGCTATAGGCTTTAGGAGCTGTTTTGGGGGGTTATCCCACTGAGGGATGGACACTGGGGGAAGGTGGGTGTTGACTCATTCCAGGGCAGGTGTGTTGGCATGGTGTCACCTGGCAACAAGTGAGGCATTTCAGAGGCAAGGAAGGTGTCCTCCGGGGTTCAAGGAGGGAATGAGCCTAGCACAAGCACTAGCAGATGACGGGGAGACCCAGACAGATGTGAACCAGGTCATGGGCCCAGTGACCACAGCAAATGGCTTACTACTACCGGCCACAGTCATCTATTGTAGGTATTGAATCGGGCTGGAGGGATGAAAGCAGGGGTGCTAGGGTGTCCTGGAGGATGTTAACCCTTTGGACACTGGAGGAAGAGGAGGATGGGGGCCCCAGGTTCTGGCCTAGGATACTCCTGGGCCAAGGCCTCATGGCCCAAGAGGCCTGACAGGGAAGGGGAAAGGTGTGATGCTTGGTGATTCTAATATCCCCTTGAATGGTCCAGCCCACCACGGGACCAATTACTCCCCCTCCTCTTTTTCCTTGGCCACCTTGACTTTCCCATTCATAAGTGGTTGGAAGAGCTTTTCATCCAGCCCTAGCCCAGAAGGATCCCCATTTTAAGGCATCTCTTGGACTCTCAGGGTGTCTAGAGCTGAGGCAGCCAAGGGGAGAGGTGGATGAGATTTGTGTATGAGTAGTCTGCAAAGGCTTCCTAGAAGATGAGAGTTCAAGTCAAGGTTTGAAGAGTTGGGTTTTTTGGTGGGGGTTGAGGGGAAGACCTAGTTCACATAAAACAAAACAAGATGGAGAAAGGTCAGGGAATTAATAACTCAGAGAATGAGAGCCTGTAGGGTGGGAAGGGAGGAGCAAGGTTGTGCATGGGAGGAATTTAGAACCTAACTGCATTCACATATGATATAAGAGGCAGGCTGGGAACATCCATGAGTCTCTAAACAAGGGAGTAAGCTGGGGATGCTAGGACCTGGACCAGATTCGGGGACAATGGCCCTCTGCTCCACCTCATGTCTCCACCTCAGTGTATCTGCGGTCAAGAGCTACACAGCCTGGCATAGTGAAAAGATCACTGACTCTGAGGTCGGGGGACCTGGGTTCAAATCTCACTTCTGATGATTACTACCTGTGTGACCCAAGGCAAGTCATTCCACATGGCTGGGCCTCAGTTTCCTCATTGGCATCAGAAAGGAGTTGGACTGGACGGCCTCTGAGGGTCCAGCTCAGACCCTGTGATCCCTGTGTGACATGACGCTTAGTGATGGAAGATGGGCAGAAGGGCTGCTCTGTGATAGATGAGGTGAGACAGATGAGAGGTGAGAGATCCAAGGGTTTTATAGAAATGGAATGGGAGGGGAATCTAGGTGGCGCAGTGGATAGAGAACCGGCCCTGGAGTCAGGAGGTCCTGAGTTCAAATCCGGATTCAGACACAACTCTTACTAGCTGTGTGACCCTGGGCAAGTCACTTAACCCTAATTGACTCACCAAAAAAAAAAAAGAAAAGAAAAGAAATGGAATGGGGACAAAGAGGAGTTGAAGAATTTGAGCATCAGGTAGACATTCAAATGACTTCCCTTCTCCACCTGTTGCAGTCAACCCACACATCCTTCCAGAGCCTCTCCGCTCCTCTGGGGCAACAAGGGAAGGCACGGTCCTGCCCCAGAACCCCATCATTTGGTTGGAATAGGCCAAAGACAAATGACAAAATAGTAATTAGGGCAATCATGACATAGAATTGGCTGCTTTAAGAAGTAGTGAGTTGGGGCAGCTAGGTGGTACAGTGGATAGAGCACAGGTCCTGGATACAGGAGGACCTGAGTTCAAATCCAGCTTCAGACACCTGATACTTACTGTCTGTGTGACCCTGGACAAGTCACTTAACCCTCATGAAAAAGAAGAAGGAGGAGAAGGAGGAGGAGAAGGAGGAGAAGGAGAAGGAGAAGGAGGAGAAGGAGGAGAAGGAGGAGAAGGAGGAGAAGGAGGAGAAGAAGGAGAAGGAGGAGAAGGAGGAGAAGGAGAAGGAGAAGGAGAAGGAGAAGGAGAAGGAGAAGGAGAAGGAGAAGGAGAAGGAGAAGGAGAAGGAGAAGGAGAAGGAGGAGAAGGAGGAGAAGAAGAAGAGAGTTTTTGTTCCAGGGAAGGTCAGAGAAGATGATCTCAGGGGGTCCCTTGTAGCTCTGAGATTGTTCAATAACCAACCACACTGGTGCTGAACACAGACATTCTGCTCATGGACAGAGTAGTAGGGAGGTGTTAGGACACGTAGAAGGGGTTCCCTTCCCCTCCCCCCACCCTTTACTCGGCAGTATCATTTCTCCTGAGCCTGGCTTTGGAGCTAAAGGCTGGCCAATAAATGACAAAGAAGTTTAGCAAAAGCAGAGCCCCCTGGGGGCTGCAGTGGGCAGGCAAGGCTTCTCAGAGGAGGAAGACCTTGACACAGAGCTAGCCTTGAAGGATGGGAGGAATGTAGAGGGGCACAGACGGGGGGGAAATAAGAGGGTTCCTGTGGGGTGGGGGTAGGATCCAGACTGTCTAGCCCCCTTCATTTTACAGATGAGGAAGCTGGGGGACAACCGGGGAGAAACCTGTGAGGGACAGTGTGGAGGAGCGGAAAGAACACTGGACTCAGTGGGTTTCAGTCCTAGCACTGATGCTGGCTGGCTTGTGTGCCTTTGGGGAAGTAACATGTTCAGCAGTGTGAGCCTCAGTTTCCCCATTTGTAAAACAGGGCTGATGGGGTTTTGATCCTGGTTGCATTGTTTACTTTTCTGGAGCAGTAAGTCCGAGATTGGAGGCCTTTAAAAACAGGGGCTATTATTATTCCCCATCCAGTTATCATTGAAACTATAAAAGCAAATGTACAAAAGCACGTTTAAGCAAAGTAGGTGGGCTTTATAAGGGGAAGGAAAAATGTACTGGAATTACTTTTTTTTTCTCCTCTTCCTTAACTGCTGAATGGGACTGAACAAAGACCCTGCCATCTCCTACTCAGCTAAAAGCTGTCTGAGACAAGTCGGCATTTATTGTTCCCCATCCAACCCCTAATTTAAAGCTCCCCATTTGAATGTATTTGCATGCTCTTAGTAGAAGAATTAAGATCTTGACATTAAGTCTGACTGGACACAGGCTGCTGGCAATTCAGATCCAAGGAGTCCCAACATGCCAGGTGCTAAGACCAGGGAGGAGAAAGCTTCACAAGGTCAGAGAGGGGCAGAGGAAGGACCAGGCAGGCACAGGCAGCCCAAGGGTCATTGAGCTACCAGCTTAAGAACCACATATGCTTTCCCTACAGCCTGGAGATCATGGGACCTTGGTGCTACAAGAAAGCTTGGAGACCACCTAGTCAGATTCTCCCCCAATCCCCATCCTTCCCCTGTCATTTTATCCATGTGGAAACTGAGACCCCAAGGAAGGGAAATGACTTGCCCAGGGTCACTCAGCTGGTTAATGATAGAGTCAGGATTAGAACCCATATTTCCTCTCTTCCCAGGCTAGGGTGCTTGGCACTATCTCAGAATCAAATTGAAACTCCTCAGCCCACCATTCAAGGCCCCTGCTAATGCTCCATCCCTCCCCAAAGGACTTCTCCCAATGTGCTCCTACCCAGACCCTCTGAGTTAGCCAAGCCAGTGTCTTCACTATCCTCGATATCCTGTCTCCTGCACCCTCCAAGATCTTTCCCTTCTGAAAATGTTTCTGCATGCTGTAGCCCCTGCTGCTTCTGCCTACCACACACACTGATGCACACTGAACTCTCCCTCCTCTGATTTTTATCAGAATCTGAGCCCCGGAATTCTAACCCCTAGTGTTCTCTCTGGTCTACCTGGGTCTCTTCTATCTCCCCAGTCACATTTAGAGATACCTGGATCATTGGCATCCTCCTCCTCCTCCTCCTCCTCCTACCAGATTCCCTCCTGGCTTGGGCACACAACAGGTGCTTAATAAACAAGGGTCCCCTTGACTTAAAGGGCAGGAAAAAGAGATGAGCTGCTTTGCAATATGTGTGCCCACTCTAAAATCTGAACTTCTGCAAATGAGATATTAAGTGACTTGCCCAGGGTCATGTGGTCTATAGTGTCTATGGAGATGATGTTTTGTTTATATGAAAAGTGGTGCTTCATCCCAAAGGGCAAGGAAGATCCCTTCCCTGTGTCCTCCCTTTCCACCTCTCCCCATCCCGAGATAGAGGGAAGGGCTGTAAAGGGAGGTAGATGAAGGAGGGTATGATGAAGAACAAAGGAGCCACCCATGATCTCCCCATCTCTGCCCCTCATCCCCCTCCTGGCCCTCTCCGGGTAGAGAAGGGCCCATTTCCAAGGCAACTTTCTCCCCGTGGATCTTACACTATTGGAGAGGCAGACATCCTTAATCCCAGGGCACTAATATCTCCTCCTCCAAGTCCCACCAGCGACAGCCTGGCAGATGGTCTGATCTGATTTAAGGAGCTGACCTTAGAGTCAGGAAAACTGAGGTTCAAATTCTGCTAGTTGTGTGACCCTGGGCAAGTCACTGCACTGGAAAAGAGAATTTCCTCACTAGGCTTTCCCTAAACCAATGAAATCACAGATTGGGTCCAAAAGGACCCAATTAGTGTTCACTTAGCCCCCTTGTGGACCACACTCTACACACTACCACAGATAGCACCCATGCAGGGACACTCATTCAGTTTCTCAAAGGAGGTGAGTCTTGAGGAGGTGAGCCCAACCCAACCCAAGACATGTCATCCTTTGCTGATTTCCTTTTGACCTTCCCAACTTTGCCTCCCATAAAAGGGTTCTCTTTCCTGGGAGCTCCATCCTAGAGACATCCTGTAGATAGAGGGCTCTGGGATAAGACTGGTGTGAAAGGACAGGGCAGAGGGGTCTCGGCCAGGCCACAGCTTGGTGACCAGTGGCTTGATCCACAGCTGGAAGATTTCAGCCCATGGCCACATCAGAAGGTTATACACAAGACCCAATCAAGGCCCCAGCCTTTCAAGGTGTTGTCCCGTGAAGAAATAAATGAGTACTCCCGCCTCCCCAATACAGAGGTGCATCTGTACAGCAGGTATGGAGGACTTCAAAGCTGAAGGGCCTGGGTGGGGGTGGGACAATCAGAGGCAGGGCCCTAGGGGGGCTCAGGGCCAGCACCCACACAAACCCTGTCCAGAACACGTGGATCCCAACCCTACTCCCAAATGTAGTGTTGGTGGGGGAGGTCAAGCTGGAATTGTCTAATGTTCTGTCAAATCTCGCCCCACTGGTTTCAAGCTCTGCTTTGGGCACTGGCGGCATCTTGTAGTACAGAAGAATCTGGATTGGAGATCTGGGTTCCAATCCCATCTCTGCTATTGGTCTCCTATGTACCCTTAGAGCATGTCACTTTTCTGAGCCTCTGTTTTCTCATCTGTACAATAAACGGGTTAGAGTAGTTAGCCTCTGGGGTCCCTTCAAGCACTGATAGTAAGCAAAGCTAACAAGAACAGGGCAGAGCAAATCAACAGAAAGCTTCCTGGCTTTTGAGTCAGAATGCCTGGATATGAATCCTGCCTCCATCAATTTGTACCTGTGTGACCTTGGGCAAGTCACTTAGCTTCCCCGGGCCTCAGTTTCCTCATCCGTAAAATGAGATGATGGGACTAAGTGGCCTCTGGTTTTATATCTCTAAAGTGCTGCTTAGTGATGGCCAGTCCTTAGGTGAACCTGCGTTAAGGACTGGAGATGGATGCACGATTTGCAGAACAATCAAATAACCAAGAATTACATCTTAGCCACTCTGTGCTGTATCAATTAATTGGATATAAAGAACTGAGTCAAGTCAAAGCGCATGAGGATAATTTGGTACCTTAAGCATTTCTCATGCAACCTCATTTGTGCCCTCATTTAGCTGCTTGGAACCTACCTTCATCGAAAGCACAGAGGAAGCCATTAGGACTATCATATGCTCCAAATTAGTGGGGTCTGAACCCATACACATCGACTCTACTTGTTTCTTTACCACCAACAATCAATGAGTCAAATAAGTCTTCAGCAATACCCTGCTCCCGTATGTAGACTTCTAAGGGTGCAGAGGAGAGAGCAGACCATATTTCTTATTGTCTAAAGAGAAGAGGAGGAAGGAAGAGAAAACATGAGGTCAGGAGAAGAGGAGAAAGGAGAGAGGAGGGTGGAAAGAGAAAAAGAGGGGTTAGCAGAGGGAGACAGACATAAAGATGGAGACAGAAACAAAGAAAGATAGAGAAGGAGGAGGATAGAGAAAGATGGGAGGGGGAGACAGAGAGATGGAGAGAGAGATGAGGGAGAGAAAGAGGGATGGGGAGGGATAGATATAGAAGGGGTAAAGAATAGGAGAGGGAGAAAGATGGGGAGGGAGGGGTAGAGAAAGAGGCAGATATGGAGAGGGGAAGAGAATCAGAGAGAGATGGAGAGGGAGAGAGAGTCAAGGATAGAGACAGAGACAGGGAGAGTGAGAGGAGGGAGAGAGAGATGGAGAGGGAAAGATGAAGGAG
Organism: Dromiciops gliroides; assembly: GCF_019393635.1. Taxonomy (NCBI): domain Eukaryota; kingdom Metazoa; phylum Chordata; class Mammalia; order Microbiotheria; family Microbiotheriidae; genus Dromiciops; species Dromiciops gliroides. The sequence goes on from NC_057862.1 coordinate 48,049,767, forward strand.
AGAGAGAGAGAGAGAGAGAGAGAAAGGGAGAGAGGAAGAGGGAACATTGTGATTACACTGAAGGAAAATGGTGAGCTGTAGGGTTAGTGATCAAGGAGAACTTCCTAGAGGAGATGGGTCCAAGGCTGTGAAGTTAAAAGGTCAGAAAAGAGGATATGGAAATATGTCTGTGCCAGGCAAGGGAGATACCCAGGGAAAAGAAGACTGGAGAGTGTATGGGGAGAGGGGGGAGAAGCGGATAATGATGGAAGCAAATGTGTCTGGCTGGATAGAAGTAAATCAGCCTGGGGACAGCTCTGACTTTCAAAGTCCAAACCTTGTTTTGAGAATCTGAGAAGCCACAGGAAAATCCAAAGGGCCAGGGATTCCATGGCAGCGAGGAGGCCCAGACATGGGGGCTGCAGGAGGGGATGAGGGAAATACAGGTGTGGCTGAATTCTGGGAAGGCAGCTAGGAGATAATCACTTACAGACCTCAGAGCCATTCAGGGGGACAGAGTGGGAGAGTAGCCCCCTTTAGGGAGCATCTCCTTCCACCCCAGAGTGGTCTGGGCCCTCCAGTTCCCTCTTGTGACTGGCCACCTTCTCATTCTCTGCAGTATTTATTATTCGGAATCCTCAGACACCCAAGACGAACAGTATGAGGTGAGTAGCTCTGAGGTCTACACCCTGGGCAGACAGGACTCCTGGCTCCTACTACCCCTAGCACCACTGCTGGCTCCATTTTCTAAATCTCCCACAGAGGCAGGTGTCTCCTGTTTTGATCAACAAGTGCTTCTGACTGGTTGAGGGTGTTTTGACATTCCTCAAATGCACAAGTGGCTACAAAGGGGAAATGGAGGCATATGTTGGCAAGGAGGGCATTTCCTTTGAAAGTCTAAAGGTGATATGGAGAAGGTAGAGAAGGGAAAACAAGCTGTGTGTGAATACCAAAGAGGACCAACTAGCAAACTGAGGGGAATGGTCCCCTAGTTAGGCAAGTATATCAAAGCAGCAGGATGTGGTAGAAAGAATCTCTTTAGTCAGAAAATCTAGGTTTAAAACCTACCTTTTCTATTTACTATCTATGTGACCTTGGACAAGTTACTTAACCTCCATGGGCCTCATTTTATTAAGGAATGGTTCCCTTATACCGATGAAATCCTAGGTCTGTCTGTCTGTCTGTCTCTCTCTCTCTCTCTCTCTCTCTCTCTCTCTCTCTCTCTCACACACACACACACACACACACACACACACACACACACACACACACACACGAGTCGGGCAAAAACTTGGCCATCAGACCTAAATACAATTCCCAGTAGTCACAGGACATGGATTCAAATCCTACCTCTGATAATTAACTGCCTGTGTGACCTTAGGCAAATCACTTCCTTTCCCTTAGCCTCAGTTTCCCTCTTCCATAAATCGAGGGCATTGAACAAGGTGGTCTCTGAGGTCATCAGCTCCAGGGTTTCACCATGTGTTCTATTAGAAAGTGGACTTGGTACTTAATGGAGAGGAAAATCCACCCTGAAGAGAGGTAGAGAAGGAAGCCAGGGGTCATTTTCTTCCCCATAGTCAATTCTTAAAAAATGCTTGTTGACTTACTGACTGACCAACTTAATAGAAGCCATAGCTAAAAGCCTTCATAGAACTCATGCCCAATGGCCTCCCTGGGTGACAACATCCCCTCCCTGCCTCGGTTTTCCAATCTCTAAAAGGTGCAGCAATATCTCCCTTTCAGCTCTAATGTTCATTCTTCTATAGGAAGAAACAATGGGTTGTTTTGTTTTTTCTGCACCCCACCCCAGACGGTGAGAGACAGGGCTTCTGCCTGGAGCGGGTTAACAGCTCCTCACTTCCCTCTAGATCATCAGAGAGCTCTGGGTGTGAAAGCACGTGCATTCTGCCTGTGAATGCCTCTGCATATGCATTCACAGGATGCCATCTGTTTTGCCTTAAAGGTCCCCCAGGCCTTGTGGTCGGCCTCTCACTCTACTCCCCTCTATCACCCCACCTGCTTTCTCAGCTTCACCAATAAGGCTCATTGCTCATGAAATAATCTGTATTTACACAATGTACTCGAATCGATGGCTCATAAATGTTTACTGAACACCTACTGCCCACAAGCCTCTATGCTAGGTGTTTGCAGGTCTTCAAAGGACATTCAAACAGGATCCAAGAGACCTGGGGTGGGTAGTGGGGATTCTGGGTCTCATTCTCCCCATCTATAAAATGAGATTGAGTAATATCAGCTGAGGAAGCTTCTAAGAACTGTAAATTTTCTTCTTTTATTCCTTCTCTCCTTCAATCTTTCCCAAAGCCTTTCTAGGTTCAGGGAGCCAAGCAGGGCCCAGATTATTCCCTGTTTTCCAGATAAAGACACTATGACTAGAGAAGTCAAATTGAGCTGCCCAGGGTCACCCAGGAAATTAGCGGAGCCTCTAGCAGAACCCAGGTCTCCTCAGGTTTCTGGGGGTGGGGGGAATGAAGACTAAATAGAATAGAAATGATAAGCAGAATAAAGAAATTTAAATAAAGAAATCTAACAAAGAAAGAAATTGTGTGAGGATGCATGGTATGAAGACTGGTCCCTTCAAATTCAGGAGTGGGACTGACTTGATAAGTTTTTTCTGCATTTCCTTCCAGGCCAATTCATTTTTTTCTAGGCTGATTTTGTTGTTGTTGTTGTTGTTGTTTTTGCGGGGCAATGGGGGTTAAGTGACTTCCCCAGGGTCACACAGCTAGTAAGTGTCAAGAGTCTGAGGCCCGATTTGAACTCAGGTCCTCCTAATCCAGGGCTGATGCTTTATCCACTGCGCCACCTAGCTGCCCCCTCTAGGCTGATTTTTAAGAGGATATCCCTCCTCCCTTTCAGGAGGGAGTTCTAGGTCGATAGCAATGATAGCTGCTTCTGTTTCTATTAGGATTTATGGTTCACATGGTACCTTCCCCCCTACTTAACAGATGAGGAAACTGAGGCACAGAGCAATGAAGGACCTTGTCCATGGTCACACAGCTAAAAATTATCGACCCAGGATTCAAACTCGGATCTTCTGAGTCTGGGTCCCGGCTTTCTCCAGCTCCCCACTGAGCTCACTAGAGATTTAGAGACCACCTATCTGAGCACACAGGCAAAGAGAGGAGTTGGGGAGGTTCTCTAGAATCATAGCGAGCTTAGAGGGCACCTGGTCCAATTTCTTCATTTTGCAGATAAAACCCAAAGGGGGAATGACTTACCCAAGGCCACACAGGTATTGAGTGACAAAGTAGGATTCGAGGCGGCTTCCTCCTACTCCGTCTGCCACGATTTCCATCCTCAAGCTGGTGGGGAAGCGGAGGATGATGGATCAAGGGCTCTGGGACTGGAGCTCGCTCCGCACCTTCCGCGATAGGAAGGCTCCATAAATCACGGTTCTTCGGCGTGCCCAGGTCCCACTTCCCTCCTGCTAAAAAGTAGCTCCCAGCTCCTCCGAATAGAAAGGGTCAGTGCTTGAGGCAGGACCATCTGTGGGAGGTGGTCTCCCTCTGCTGGGCAAAGAGAGAAGTGTAGTTTCCTGGCCCCCGCCCACAAGGCTTAAGACTCAAAGGGACCTTTTGGAACAGATGCCTGGAAAAGGCCATCTCCTAAAGGTATCCGTAGAAGAACGGGGTCTCCATGGAGAGAATTCATCCCGTCCTTGACTTCAAACCAAGGGATGAGGCTCTACCCTGGTCAGCCGATCTGGGGGTAGCAGTGAGGGACAGGAAGTAGTTCAACAGCTTTGGTGACTAGAGAACAAGTTAGGAAATGAGAGGGGATGAAGTCCCCCACTAAGCTGTGGGGACCTTGAATGCCAGCCTAAGGTGTTTTGAAGGCACCATGGTAGCCTGAAAATGCCACTTGCCTTGGAATCAAGGTACCTGGGTATAGTTCCTATCTCTGACAAATCAACTTAATCTCTCTAAGCCAAATTTTCCTCATTTGTAAAATTCAGACGATAATGCCTGTAGTCCTCATCAAATGAGAATCCTATACCTAAAGTATTTTGAAGGTGGACCTATAAATGCCAGCTACTGTTGGTATTCTGTTAGCTACCTCCCAGCATGGCATCTTGAACAGAATCTAGTTGACTTGGAATCAGGGAGACCCGAGTTCAAATCCAGCCTCAGACACCTCCTTAGCTGTGACTTCCTGGTTATGTAACAACTTTCTTGGCCTCAGTTTCCTCCTTAGCAAAATGGGGATAAGAACAGCACCTACCAAATGAGATACTATTTGTAAAGCATTTTAGAAACCTTAACGTACTATAAAAATGTCAACTATTATAGCAACTCATAATATGGCACAGGGGATTGAGTGCTGGGCTTGGTAAGGAAGACTTGGTTTTAGTTCCTGACTCTGGCACCTACTAGATGTATGACCCTAGGCAACTCACTTCACTCTCCTGTGCCTCCAGCAACATCCTAGGATTTAGGGGCAGCTAGGTCGTGCAGTGGATAGAGCTCTGACCTTGGAGTCAGGAGTACCTGAGTTCAAATCCGGCCTCAGACACTTAACACTTACTAGCTGTGTGGCCCTGGGCAAGTCACTTAACCCCAATTTCCTTACTAAAAAAAACAAACAAAAAAAAAAACCCCAACATCCTAGGATTTAGGTATTAAGCCATCAATGGGTGACAGTCCGTGTTGGCAAAGGGAATGGGCTCCTTGCGAGTACCTGGGATGGCTAAATAACAAATCTTTTGTGCATTTGCATTCCTCTTTCACAGGGTTGCTGAGATGAAAATTCTTTGTAAACCTTTCTCTATAAACAAATTTTATGTGTTTACTCAGTAAGCCATGGGGGACTCCTGAAGAGTTTTTTGAGCCAAGGACTGAATGACTGGGGCCAAATGAATACATAAGGAATGTTAGCCTGGCAGTGGTGCGAAGAGAGGGGAGGGAATGGTGGAGGAAAGATGCGTCAGGAGGCTAGATTGGAAGGTCATTGAAGGCAGGGACTGCTTTGCTTTCATCTTTGTATCTCTACCGCCTAGCACAGCATAATGCACGTTTAACAAAGGCTTATTGGTTGGCTAATTGACGAAAGCTGTTGCAATTGTCCAGGTGTCTGGTATTGAGACCTTGTATTTTTGGTGGGAATAGGAATGGGGAGGGGGGAGTTGGAAATAGGAGGGAGACGTATTATAGAAGCAGAATTCACTGGTCCGTTTGACCAATAGGTGCTGATTTCTTTGGCCACAGAACCCAAGTGGATCTTAAGAACCTAAAACATTGTCCTTTCAATCAATAAGTAAAGTCTCCTCTAACCAGCCTGGCATTTCTTGGGAGAGCTATTAGACACCCAGGAAGATGCAGACTCTTTGGGATTTAAAGCTCATCACAGTCTGAGTCTAACCAATCTTTCCAGAAAGAGTTAACATCACTCACCCCATGTAATCTATGCTCCAACCAAAATGGCGTATTTCCTGTTCCCTGGAGGCAATGTTCCATTGCCTGCTTTGAGCCAGGCTTTCCTCAAGTCCAGAATGCTCTCCCTCCTGACATCTGCCTCCTGGAATCCCAAACTCTCTGACTTAAGCGCCGTTGCCTCCTGCGCCTCCTCCATGAGTCCTTTCTCGACACTCCCCCCACCCAGTTGTTAGGATTCCTCCTATATCAAACCTCCTGTCTCAGAACGTAGGGAATAAGATGAGACCAAACATGATCAAATGAATGAATGCAGTTCTAAATTGCCCAACACAATGAGTCTCATAGGAACTTAAAGAAGATCTGGGTTCAAATCCCAGCTCAGTAACTTACCACCAATGTGAAGTCACCTCTCTGGGCTAGTTTTCTGCACAAGATGGGACTCAGTCTCTATTTCTTTTTTCTTTTTTTTTTTTTTGGTGAGGCAATTGGGGTTAAGTGACTTGCCCAGGGTCACACAGCTAGTAAGTGTGTAAAATGTCTGAGGCCAGATTTGAACTCAGGTACTCCTGAATCTAGGGCCGGTGCTCTATCCATCAGTCTCTATTTCTAAGGTCCCTTCTACGTCTAAATCTATAATCTTATAACTTTATGTTTCTTTTCTTTGAGATTCATCATTGACCTCTCTGTTTATCTCTTTTCCACTAAAAACAGTTTTTCCCACCTCAGGGAGAAGGAGGTTATCAGGTACTGTCCATCCCAGCAGAAGAGATTTGGGCATGTTGGGATCCTTAGTACCTGGCAAGGAAAGGAGTTGGTAGCAAAAGAGAAGAGAAGATGTAGATGAACAGGAAAAAAACTCTCATCTCTGCCTTGAACAGGGTGTTGGGATGTCTGGTAGTAGGGGTGGAGAAGGATGCTAAAGCATAAGTTAGATCAAGTTACTCCCCTGCTCAAGAATTTTCAGTGGCTCCCTATTACCTTTAGGGGAAAGTACAGACTTCTCTGTTTGGCATTTAAAATCTTGCACCAACCTCCCTTTCCAGGAATATCAGATATTTCTCCCCTTCACATATTCTGTGATAGAACCAAAACTGATCTGTTGGCTCTTTGTTTTTTGTTTCTTTTTTTTTAAGCATATATTTTCACTTTATCTTTTTCATGGTTTTCTTTTGTCCTATTTCTTCTTTCACAACATGATTGATACAGAATATGTTTTACATGACTTCACATGCACAACCCATATCAAATTCCCCACCATTTTAGAGAGGGAGTGGTAAGGGAGAAAATTTGGACCTCCAAAATTAGACTCTTTGTTTCTTGTACATGTAGCATTCTGTCTCTTACCTCCTGAGCTTTGCATAATTTTCTCTCTCCTCCATGATACTTTAGAGAATCCTTAGCTAACTCTAGGATTCCACTCCAGGCCCCTACCACATATTAGAGGCTTATCCTAAGCTCCCCAGTTGTTAGTGTCTTCACCTCCTCTCTCTCTCTCTTTCTCTCTCTCTCTCTCTCTCTCTCTCTCTCTCTCTCTCTCTCTCTCACACACACACACACACACACACACACACACACACACACAAATTATTTCTTTTCTACGAGTTATTCATTTACTGACATGCATGTATTTTCTTCCTCCTCAATAGAATAACAGCAGGAACTGTTGTATTTTTCTCTATCTTTATCATATAACACTGTCTGGCATATAGTACTTACTTAATCAGTGCTCAGAGATAAGAGGGTAGAAATGTGCCTGTATCCGCTCATCTAGGTGTCTAAGTGATGGTTCTCTGATAGGAGGCAGCAGAGACTAAGAAGGGGGGAAATAGGTCTATTCAGAGTCTGCCTGGCTAGTAGGGGAGGGAGGGGAGGTATGGCCCAAAGCCAAGGAGAGAGGTCTGAGCTTGGAACCGGCTGCTCCAAGTATATTGTTTATTCAAACAGCCTGTCCATCTCAAGGCTTTGGCAGTGACGCAGAGGCCCTGATGCTGGGGGGTGGTGTGGTGAGTGTAGGCGTGCATCAAGGCTGAGCAGTTCAGGGCTACTGGGGCCTTGTTTCCCTATCTCATCTTCATCTTTCCCAAGGTCCTGTCAGCCCAGCTGTTGTAGGGTGGAGGAGGGGAGCATAGAACAAGTCATCCATAGGGTGAACCCATTTCTGCACATCCTCCTCCTTTCCACCATGGACCAGCACCTCTGCCTCTTAAAGGTATATCCCAACAGTGATTGGGGAGTATCCCAGGTGGAATGGCAAGATGCTCATTTCTCTTCCAGTCTTAGCCCATACCACCCACCTCACACTAGGACATTCTTCTCCCTCCTGGGGATCCATCCAGATCATCCCCAGAGCATGAGGAGAGGGGGATGAAACTTTAAAGGGTGTGGATAAAACAGACCTCAGAAAAGGAGACTGGGATTGCCTTGGTGAGGCTCTCTGGAGGGATTGTTTGGTCGAGAAAAAAAATCACTAAATTCGGAGCTCAAAGAGACCTCAGTGGATATCTAGTCTAATCCATACCTGAACAAAGATTCCCTTTAAGTCAAGGGACCATTCAGCCTCTGCCCAAAGACCTCCCCAGGAATAGTCTACACTACCTAGCAAAGGCAGCTCTAACATGAGGAAATGTGTAGGCTTGCACCGAGCTCTAAACTGACTTTGCATCTTCATCTTCCCTGGGTTAGACAAGTCAGCTCCCACTGGATCCACTGCCACCTGTATTCTCCCTTTCTGCCTGGCCCAATCCACTCCACGTGGGCCCTGCAGGGTATAAAGGGAAGGCCACTAGGTTATTCAGACAGCCTCCAGTTGGAGAAAGTTGTCAGATGGGGCCTCACTCCACTCCTAGTTTCCTCAGTGATGGGGGAGGAAAGACATACCTGAGTTAAGAGGTCATTGGGAGAGGGGCAACTAGGTGTCGCAGTGGATAAAGCACTGGTCCTGGATTCAGAAGGACCTGAGTTCAAATCCGGCCTCAGACACTTGACACTTACTAGCTGTGTGACCTTGGGCAAGTCATTTAAACCCAATCATCTCACCAAAAAAAAAAAAAAAAAAGAGGTCAAGAGGGAGAGGGAGAGGCTGCCATTTCCATTTATCTCTGGTCAAGGAATTGTGGTTATCACCCATCATTTGTTCCTGGAAATGGAACCACACCCCTCCCCCACCACCACCTTTTTCCCAGTAGCAGATGAAGTCAGGCAAAGCACGGCTTGTACTGGCACAAGGCCCCATCATGAACAAAGCGGAGCCTAGCTCCAATTCATCCACTGACTCATGCCCCATCCCTTCTTCCTGACCCCAACTCCCCCCAAGGATGACAAAACCCAGCTGCCAGTGACCAGAGCGAGCCCAACCTGCACATTTTAGGGGTGGATAATGAGTCCCTGAGAAAGGAAAGCCCCAGAGCTCCCTAAGAGATGTCTGCTCCCAGCCCCCTCGGCCCCATTCCTTCTACAGTGGCACAGGAATCTTAGCGATCTCCTAGGGAAGTCCAGGCCCCTCATCTGACCGAGGGAGTCATCCTTCCCAGAGAGGGGAGTATCTGAGGGCTCACGAGAAAAGGTAATTTGGGGGGAATAGCCTCAAATTGAGTTTGACTCTTTGTGAGGTGCAACATGACAGCTCTTTAGCATTTCCTTGGCAGCTGAAAGGAGGAAGAGTTGACATTAATGTGTGGTTAGTTAACTGATTGTGGCATAATATAAAGGCATGGGGTAGGCAGGAGCAGGAGCAAGGGAAAAGGGCTGCACAGCCCTATTGCAATGAGCAGAATGTGGTTCAAATTCTGACTTAGCCAACTCTGTGCAACCTTGGACAAATGACCACCTGTCAGCCTCAGTTTCCTCGGCTGTCCATTTCCCAAGCTGTAAAATTCTTTCTAGCTCTAAAGCCTCTGATTCTATGGTTCCCTATAACTGGGTCGCAGGAGCCAGAGGAGAAGGAGGAAGCTAGGTCCCAGGGAGAGATCTCTAGGTGTAGAGAACTTCAGGCCACAGAAGGAAGAAGAAAGGGGTCCATGACCATCTTGTAAGAGGTGGTCCTCAGGATTCTCAGGGTTTGCGTGTCCTGGACCCCTCTGGCAGTCTATTGGAGCATAGAGATGGAGCCTTTCTCAGAATCATGCTTTTAGGGGGCAGTTAGGTGGCCCAATAGCTAAAGTACTGACCCTGGATTCAAGAGGAGCTGGGTTCAAATCTGACCTCAGACACTTGACACTTATTAGCTGTGTGACCCTGGGCAAGTCACTTAACTCTCATTGCTCCCCCCAAAAAAAGAATCATAGTTTTAAATTCACAAAATAAAATACATAGGATTATAAAAGAAACTATTTTGAAATAAAAATTCCATTTCCCTCCTTCAAGTTCATTTTGTTGCTCAGTCATGCCCAACTCCTTGTGAACCCATTTAGGGTTTTCTTGAAAGAGATACTGGAGCAGTTTGCCATTTCCTTCTCCAGCTCATTTTACAGATGAGGAAACTGAGGCAAATGGTTAAGTGACTTGCCCAGGGTCACACAGCCAGTAAGTATTTGAACTCAGGAAGATGAGTCTTCCTGACTCCAGGCCCAATGCTCTGTGCACTCTGGCACCACCTGGCTGCCCTCCTAGTTCATAGACCCACTGAAATCTCTCCACACATACCTTTGAGGTGCATGGGCCCCAGGTTAAGAACCCCTACATTAGTTCAATATGGGAATACCTGGAGTCAAGAACACCTGAATTCAAATCCAGCATCAGACACTCACTATCTGTGTGACCCAGCTAGCAAGTGTCTGAGGTAGGATTTGAACCCAGGTCCAGCTCTGTAGACTATCACACCACACCTCATTACACTTTGCATCTCCCCACCCCCACCCCCCCACCCCCATCCCCATCCTCATCTCCATCTACACACACACACACACACACACACACACACACACACCTGACTTGATAAATGTTTGTTGAATTGACTCCCCACTTAGGAAAGCAGTTTGCTTCTACCCAGGTGATTCTATTTCTTTCATTATTGCTCTATGGGAACATCCTTTAAAATGTATCCACATGCTAGTAATTAATAATCAGTTGGAAAGTCTGTTCAAGGACTGGGTTCCCCTGACGAGATTGTCCTTGGCCAGGATGCTGGAGTAGTCTGCCATTTCCTTCTCCAGTGGGTCACCTTTGGTCAGAGTTCTCCACTGTGACCTGTACATCTTGGGTAACCCTGCACGGCACAGCTCATAGTTTCATTGAGCTACAAAAAACCTCTCTGCCACAGCAAGGCAGTGATCCAGGAAAAGATTGTCTATATAACCTTGAGGAAATAATTTTACTCTTTCAGAATATTCATCTGCAAGTGATTTATATAACTGCCTGGGGGAAAAAAAGACTGGCTGTAGGGAGAGCAGTTAGAAATCTACTGCAGTGAAACAGTCTGGTATCACCAAGACTCTGAGCTAGGGGAGTGGGAAGGAAAGGGTGGATTCCTTTTTGTTGTTATTCTTAAGGGAGATATGCTCGTTACCATCTTCTGATATTCCATAGTTTCGTTTTGGTCATGAAGCCTGAAAGTGAACAGGGAATTTAGAGTGATGCTAAGAAAGGGGAAAGGAAGGCACTTCTATCTTCTTTCCCAGAAAAGTTGAGACAAGGAGAACTTCAGTCACACAGTTAGACAAAATACTCATCATCCTAGAAAGGCAATGTTGTGTTCTTTCTAGAACATTCATCTACATGTCAGGAAACAGGCTTTATTCCTTATTCTAACACCAAAAAGTTGCATGACTATGGACAAGCCATTTCTCTTCTCTGGCCCATTTCTTCATCAGTAAAATGAGGGAATTAGACAAGATCAAAGGTTCTTAACCTAAGGTATTTGAATTTTGGGGGGGAGGTAATAGGGGTTAAGTGACTTGGCCAGGGTCACACAGCTAGTAAATATCTGAGGCTAGATTTGAATGCAGGTCCTTCTAATTTCAGGGTCACTGCTCTATCCACTGTGCCACCTAGCTGCCCTATATTTGGCTTTTAAAAAATACTTTTGATAACTGTATCTCAGTATGCAGTAATTAGGTTCCTTTGCAATCCTGTGTATTTTATCTTATGCCTTTAAAAATATTGTTCTGAGAGTCCATACAATTCACCAGATTGCCAAAAGGGTTCATTAAACACAAAAAAAGGGTTAAGTAACCCCCTATACTAGATGATCTCAAAAGTTCTATTTATCCGACTCTAACATCCTATAATTCTAGTCTAGTCTACAGCTAGTTCTCATCATGTTCTTCCACTGTGACTCAGATGAGTTCCCCATACCCTTTCTACTCTTCAGAGGCAGATACAAACAAGTCAGTTCTTTATCCAAGGATCCCCACTTTCTAAAGGAACACAAAAACTGGATAAATTTTCCTGGTGCTACCTGTATAGATTTGCTCTAAAAGAGACATGCATAGAACTTCCAGGGTGGAGTCAAGATGGTGGAGGAAAGGGAGAGACATGCATAGTCGCAGGATAAATGGGAAGAGGGAATCCAGACTTAGCAGAAAGAGATTCTATGATTTACACCATCTATGAACTCACAATAATCCTGCTCCACAGAGACCTGTTTTACCTGGACTGAGCCAATCAGTGAGATCAGATCACCAGCCATCAGTTCTTACAGGCTAAGACTTTCTTTTAATTTCCTTCAACTGGATGGTTGTGCTCACCAGTTCTCCTTCAGCTGAGTGATCTGGATGCTACGATTCTTATGTTGCACTCTTACATCCTATGTTCTCGATCTCCCTTTGTTGGCCAATAGTTCAACGACTCGATTGTATGTTGGGCATAACCTTTGCAAACTAGATAAGATTTGTCCCATTCCTGTTGGATATTTGTGTTATGGAGATTTAGAGCATTTGCCTTTTAACAGTTTTTGAGGAATTCAAGTTATTGATGCAGACAGAAAAAGGAGTGAAGTGGATAGAGTGAAGGATAAATAAGGTAAACTAAATGAAAAAGGAAACTAATCCACATTTCTCATTTAACTACACCTATGCAAAACCTGACTGTTCAGAGCAACTTGGTGCTAACTTACACAAATGAGAGCAAAAATACTTCGGAGGAAAAATAGGCTCTGGGGTGTGAGACTTGCAAACCTAAATTTATAAAGAAGATCAGAAAAAGGATAAGGAAGAAGAAAAGGAAAATAGAAAAGAGCAGTGTGATGTTACTGTTTCATTACTAAGTTTGCTTTTAGGAAACAAGCCCACCATTGCTGATTCACAGTTCATTATGACCATCAAATTCTTTCTGGTCATTCTAAGATTTCAACACATAGTGCATTGTCTTGCATGTATTTTTTTGGTAGGAGTCTATCATTTCATCAGTGTAGAGAGTGCCCAGCATTCAGATTCACTCCATCAATGTTCATCAGCATCTCATTTATTAACTTAATGTCTTTGAAAATGGCCTGAGCCACTGAGAGGTTAAATGACTGCTGATATTCAGACTTCAAGTGTTGAGATGGTACTTGACTCCAAGAGCAGGTCTCTGTCCAGTATACTATGCTCCATCTTGCATTACACATAGAAGGTGCTTAATGTTTGTTGACTTGAATTTAGTTCTTTCTGCAAAAATATGTAAAATAACCATGTGATGTTCAAAAAATGAGTATATATTTTAATATTTCTATTCAAATGGAAACAGGTTTATAATTTTTTTTTTGTTTTTTTGTTTGGGGTGGGGGGGTTTCAGGGCAATGAGGGTTAAGTGACTTGCTCAGGGTCACATAGCTAGTAAGTGTCAAGTGTCTGAGGCTGGATTTGAACTCAGGTCCTCCAGAATCCAGGGCCAGTGCTTTATCCACTGTGCCACCTAGCTGCCCCTTTAATTTGTTTTTTCCAAATATTCCATTTACCTCCATAATTTCCTCCTTAATTACCTTCCTGTTAGATTTGGCAAGCTCCAAAAGAAGTAATTAAAGTTGCTTACAATTATTGCCTTTACAGGTATGTATGTGTGTATGCATGTATGTATGCATGTATGCATGTGTGTGTATGTATGTTGGCAGGTATGTAGGTATATGCATACATACCTACATATATATACCCCAATGGCAATAATATAGGCTATACTATAATTTTTTAAATATTAATATTGTTTCATTACCTATGATACCTTTAAGCATAATGTCGTTTTCCTGTTTATCTCTCTTGACAGTATCCATTTAAGTGTTGGACTTATCTGAAATCATGATTACAATGCCTGCTTTTTGGATTCAACTGAAACATAATAAATTGGGTTTCAGTCCCTTATTTTTTAACTCTGTATGTGTCTTTATGTTTTGAGAGTATTTCTTATATGCAACAAATTGTTGGGTTCAATTTTCTAACCAACTCTGTGAGTCTTTTCCTCTTAATGGGTAAATTTGATCCTTAGCATTCAAAGTCACACATGTTAAGTTTGTTTTTCTCTTCCATAAAATTCTGTTTAATTACCTTTTTAAAAAGAACTATCCAGTTTGTTTTACTTTAAAGATATAGTCACAGTCTCCTACCTTCACTACAGAAACACTTTCTCCCCCTTTCCTACCTAATTCAGTCCGACCTTGACTTTTTCAGATCCTTCTTTGGTACCTGAAGCTTCTTTTTCTTGAAAGAATAATATCCTAGTCCCCAGCCTAACACAAAGAAGCAATATCCATATTCTTTCTCCCCAAGACCTGACCCAAATCCCAAGGTTTTAATTTTACAGATATAATCATTCTGTACTTATCTTTCCTAGAATACATGAAAGTATTCATAGTTCAGGATCCCCCTATATCCTCAAACCCCAACTTTTAAAGAATGAATGACTTTCACACATGTTGCCCCAATTAAAAGATGTATTTGCCTTCAGCTCTCTGACCTTTCTCTAAGACATTTATTTCTGATCACCCTTGATAGTTAAAACATAGTTTTGGTATTTCTTTGTTTAATCAATGTGGGATTTCTAAGGAAAAATAATTTTGTCTTTTTACAACTTAAATATCAAGTCATTATAAACTAGCCTTTATATTCTATATGGGTTTATTTACCTTTATAAAGTATCTTTTCTTTGCTAAATTTGTATTTGAAATGGCTTGCTCATCTCTTGTTTTCTCTGACAAGGAATATGTTTTAAAAATGTGTAATTCTGCAGAAAATTCACTTTCTTTCACAGAGAAATTATAGTCAACTTTGCAGGACATGTTATTTTGGAGTAAAAGCCAACTTCCTTTGCTTTTTGGTGTATCATATTCTAGAATTTTCTTTTATTCTTCATTGCTGATAGTGAATCCTATATGTTTTCCTATACTTTGATCTGTAAATAGAATCCTTCTGGATGCTTACAAAATTCTTTAAAATTTAAGCTGTGAGATTTTTGCAGAGATAAGGAACTATGGACATGGATTTTATAACACATAACATCAGATTTAAATGATGTGTTGGTTAGTTTTGCTGGGGTGTTTCTTTTCCTCTTTTCTCTCTATTCTTTGCTGTATGGGATGGTTTTCCGGGTTGAGAAGGGAGAAGAGATACATTTGGAAATTAGGTGATCTTAAAAAAGTTGTCAACAATTTAAAAATTGTAGCTATGGAACTTAATAACTATACTTTTACATTAATTAAACTTGGGATTGCTCTCTAACAGCATCTTATGGATTTTCTCAGTATCTTTATCCAGCATTTCTGCACTGTTTGCTTATGTTGTTTCCCCAAATATAAGCTCTTTGATCGTGTTTTAGTAAGAGACCAATAACTCTTGGATTGCCTCACTAAGGTCCTTCTTCAAAGTCTGTTCTTTGATCCATAAGTATTTTCCCAATACTTTGTGGGCTATTGAAAACTTTTGTTGTGATATTTATTATTGCATTTTCACATTTTTGTTCTGTCTCTGCTACTCTCGTTTTTAGGCTAGCCACTGCTTTATTAATTTTTTTCATTTTCTCTTTGATACATAATTTTTTTACATAATGTTTGTAATAATATTTGTACATAATTTCTGTTTTAAATCACTCTTGTTAATCTTTTAAAATTCTTCTATATAATTCTAATTTCCTTCCCTATATCTTCTCTAATTCTTTCATTTATAATCTAACACCTTACACCTTACCTTGTTAGCTAGGTGGTAAAATGGATACAATATTGGACCTGGAGTCAGGAAGACCTGAATTCAAATATAGCCTCAGACACTATTATCTGTGTCACCCTGGACAAGTCACTTGACCTCTGCCTGAATTGGTCTTCTCATTTGTAAAATGGAGATAATAATAGCACCTACCACCTAAAATTGTTGTGAAGATAAAATGAAATCAGTTTTGTGGAGTCATAAAATGATACCTATTATTATGAGTATTACTATTATTACAACCTACCCGGAGGGGCAGAAAGGTAGTGCTTGAATAGAGTTCTAGGCTTGGAGTCAGGAAGACTTATCTTTGTGAGTTCAAATTTGGCCTCAAACACGTACTAGCTATGTGACCCTGAGCTTAACCCTTAACACTTAACCCTGCTTGTCTCAGTTTCTTTATATGTAAGAAGAGCTGAAGAAGGAAATGGCAAACCATTCCAATATCTTTACCAAGAAAACCCCAAATGTGGTCACAGAAAGTCTGAAACAACTGAACACCAAGAACAACCCACTCTAAATGGTAGACAATAATCTCTTTTGCTCTACAGTGAGTGTTCATTGTATCAGGGCATTTTTATTTTACCCTTTTCTTTAGTTCTTTGAGATTTTCCTTCTTTTGTCTCTACTTGTTATTCTTTTATTTTATTTTGTGCCTTTCTTGCTCTTCTGAGATGACAAAGAGAAATTAGATGTTGATATGATTACTCAGTCATTTTGCCAGAAGTTATAGAACCAAATGTAGCCAAGTCTTCTTCATCTTAAAATTGGCATTCTAGAGAGGGGGGAATGAAAACTCTGCCAGTTTTTAAATACCAATTGGTTAGTGTGTGTTTATTAAGCACCTGTAATACTCCAGTCACTGTGTTAGGCACTGTAGATAAAAAATTTAAAGAAAAAAGCCAGCCCAAATCATTAAAAATCAAAGTAATTGACCATATTTTGGATGTTAGTGTCCCTTCCCCTCATAATGCTCTAATATTTTCTCTAAAATGGAATTATCTCAGGGGCAGCTGGGTGGCACAGTGGATAGAGCACTGGCTTTCGACTCAGGAGGACCTGAGTTCAAATCCAGCCTCAGACACTTGACACTTGTTAGCTGTGTGACCCGGGGCAAGTCACTTAACCCCAATTGCCTCACAAAAAAAATGGAATTATCTCTTTAGCAGAGGTTCTTGTGTCCTGTGAGTATTAAGTTGAGAATCCGGACAATATCATATTAACCAACCTCCAATGAACCCATGAAAGAGAACCCTAGGACTTCAGGCAGTAGGTGTGACTTTAACTTTAGTTCTCTCCTCTCTATTATGGATAAAACATCCTCTGGCTCAAACTCCTGAAGCAAAGTATCTTGATCTAGTAGTGGGCTAAGGGAAAGAAAGATATCCATCCAATGAATTTGAGTCAGAGGACCTGGGCTTAAATCCTCCCTTTGCTTCTTACCACCTCTATGATCCTAGGCAAGCCACTTAACTTCTCTGGGCCTCAGTTGCTTTATCTGTAAAATGAAAGGAGAGTGGACAAGATCACTTCTGAAGTCTCTTCCAACTCTATATCCATGATTCTATGTTCCTGTGAAATTTAACTTTAAGAGGTCACTTCTGGGTCATATGCTCAACAAGATAACTGACCAGACATTTTTTCTGATCCCCAGGACCTCTCAAACCTCTCTAAAACAAAAATTATGTACCAAAGATAAAGCAACTTCAGCTGTCTCCATGGTCTAGGGTGCCAAGAACCCAAAAAAGGTTAAAGAAAGAGTCTTTGTACTAGCACCTACTTTCGGCTCACTCAACACCAGCACCCACCACACAACCAGGAGCAAGACTGATTTAGCCAACCCAATCCACAGGCTTGCAACAAAACTTAACCTCATATTCCTGTCTCTCCTCCCTCTTTCCAGTGCCACCAAGATCGAAGCCCCATACTTCAGAAAACTGCCGAGACCTCAATGGTCAGTGTTCTGGCAGTGTTCTATGATGGAAAAGATCTCTGCAGAAGAGCATAGGAACTAAGAGAAAGGGGCAAGACATGTGGCCAAGCTTGAAGTAGAGCTTGACCCCATGACACCTCCCCCTTCCTCTCAGAGCTTCAGGCAAACAAACTCCAAATGATAGAAATCAACCCAGATTGCAATAGCATTAATGTGATAGCATTCTCTACTGACAGAAATTGAGGAACAGAGGGAATGGGACAGGGCACCATATTTGAGGGATTATGTGGCAACCCACTAAGCTTGAGGGAAAGAACCCAGCATCAGAGCAGCTAGGTGGCACAGTGGATAAAGCACTGGCCCTGGATTCAGGAGGACCTGAGTTCAAATCTGACCTCAGACACTTGACACTTACTAGCTGTGTAACCCTGGGCAAGTCACTTAACCCCAATTGCCTTGCCAAAAAAAAAAAAAAGAAAAAAAGAAAAAGGAAGAGCCCAGCATCTAGCTGGGACTAATTCTATCCACCAAAAAGTCTCAGGGCAGAGGTTTACACTGGCAAATCAAAAGTTGCCCAGTGTGGGAAAAGGCCTAGATGCTTTGAGATCCAGACTCCTGGGAATACTATCAAAAAGGGAGAGAGTCAGAAAGTGAAAAACAGGAAAAATAAGGGAGTGGGAGATGAAAAGCATCTGCATAGAGAAAAATAAGGGAGTGGGGAGGAAGATTGACATTGTTAAGGATCTCAGGAGGAAAAAAATTCAGAGACTTTGGGCATAAGTAGATAAACTAATAAGGAAAACACTAATAGAAGAAAAATGTGGCCTCCAGATCTAGTAAACAATTTCAAGAGCTTATGAATAAATACTGTGAAACAAAAGAAAATGATTTCACCTTTGATGAAACAGAAGACCCTATGAATTTGGAGAACATGAAACCCCACAATATATTATTCCTGATTGGTTTAAATGAGAAATAAGAATTATGAGAGAAGAATTTATGGCCTACAAAGCAAAAACAATTCACTGAATAGAGAAACTTGAACCTGAAAGGACAAGACCAAACAAAGAAACAAAAGGAAAAAAGGATACCTGATTGAGAATATAAATGTACATACAAAAATGGAGGATGATCCAAAAGAGAAGCTTTAAAAATTACATTTAAAGAAAATAGGCTTTCCATTCAAGCAGAATATATTGACAGTGTGTATAGAAAAAAAAGCCATTAAGATAATAGATATCCCAGAAGAACACAAGTCAAAAAACCTGAACAACATAATGCAACAAATAATACAAGAAAACTTCACAGAACTTCTGAACACAAAAACATCAGCAAAAAAATCCATAGATCGCCTCCAGGGAAAAAAACCCAGGCTGTAAACTCTAAGATGCATAGTAGTTGAATTTAACAATTCAATTCATAAATAACAGATTCTATAAGCAACCAAGAGAAAGACCTTCTAAATTCAAAGGAAAGAAGATATAAGACTATTCTGTATCCATAAGAAAACACAGAAGAGAATGGAATAATGCATAATGGAATTCAGGATATAGTGAAGAATGACCTCCTCTGAAAATCTGAGCTTAATCATAAATGAAAAAAGATGAACATTCAGTAATAAAGAGGCATACAAAACATTCTTAGAAAGAAAACCAGACCTGAAGAGATTACCCTAGACAACAAAAATGTAGGATAGATGAACAGATGCTATAGTCAAGGATAGCAACAGCAATAGAGTGACTTCAGAGAGACCACTAAGAGCCTCCTTTCTAAATATTCAAAAAGAGAATGCAAAAGGTGAATGCAAACGTTAGGAAGAAGTAATGGTGGAAATGTGGGCCTTGGAGCATTATAGACATAACCTCACAGCACTCCACCTACAAGTGAATCAATGTATTTTGTGGGATTAAATACAAAATTGGGGATAGGGTACATGGAAAGAGGAGAGGAAAAGATGGGAGCAGAAGAGAGTGTATAATGTGCTCTGATAGAGTCAAGGACTAACACTTTTTTCTTTTCTTTTTTTAACATAAAAGTTCTTTATTATTTTCTAGTTACATATAGAGATAGTTTTCAACATTTGTTTTTATAAGATTTCTAGTTCCAAAATTTTTTTCCTCCTTCCCTGCCCTCCCTTCCCTCCCCAAGACAGCAAGCAATTTGATATAGGTTATATATGTACAATCACATTAAACGTATTTCTGCATTAAAAGACTAACACTTTCAAGGGAAAGTGACTCTTTTGGCCTCTCAAGAAAGAAAAGCCTAGGGGCAGCTAGATGGCGCAGTGGATAGAGCACCGGCCCTGGAGTCAGGAGTACCTGAGTTCAAATCCGGCCTCAGACACTTAACACTTACTAGCTGTGTGACCCTAGGCAAGTCACTTAATCCCAATTGCCTCACTAAAACAAACAAACAAACAAACAAAAACAACAACAAAAAAAGAAAGAAAAGCCTACAGGGGAGTGGGTGAGGAGGTGGGTTGAGAGGAAAGATTGAAAGGGGGAGAGAAGAAGGAAGCCTTGTTTTTTTTTTTGGGGGGGGAGCTCCACTGAAGAATCTTTCTTTGGATGAAGGGAGATGTTATGTGAAGGGAGATGGGGTCTTTGTGCTGGATGTTGTTTGTGGGGATTTAGTGCTTGGAAAGACCATTTGTCCTGCCTCAGGAGGTGGAGGAGAATTTGGAGATCCTGGAGGTAACTAGTACCTGGGAAAATGGAGGACATCAACCCAGGGAGGAAATTTTGAGGCAAATGGAGGAAGGTGACTAGAGGGAAGATATAAGGTTAGTGGTAGACTGAATAATTGGGAACATGAGAGGGAGGGTCCTGCCACCAGGCAGTATCATCTCTGTTACCTGCAGAAATTGGCTTTTCTTTCCTTTCTTTCCTTCTTCTTTCTTTCTTCCTTCCTTCTTTTCTTTGTTTATTTCTTTTGAGAGAGAGAGAGAGGTACAGCGGAACTCTGAAAGGCAAGTTCTATAAAGCAGTGACAGAAACTGCCTAGAGGGGAGAGCCCAGAAAGCATATCCCAGAGGTTTTGATTCCATAAGGAATTCAGAGAAAAGAAAGGGACTAGATAAATATAAATATAAATCAAATATAAAGGGACTAGATAAATATAAATATAAATCAAAGAATTAGAGTCTAGAGTGGACAGAAAGAGAGGATAAATAATGAAAAGAGTGAGGATGACAAATCCTCCCTAGAAAGGCACACACACACACACACACACACACACACACACCAAGTTATTTTAAAAGCTAATGAACAGAACTAGTTGAAGGGGAGAAGAAAGGAAATCTCCATGACTAACTGAGAATAAGAAGGGGGCAGGGGAAGAATTAAATAGCCAGATTAAAGCAGTAAAGAAAAAGGACCTAATTAAAAAAAAACTCCAAAAGGATAGGGCCAACAAATGGGAGAAGAGATCAGGGGTGAGGGGGAAAGAGCCAATAGGAATAGGGTCTCCTTTAAAAAGATTAAGCTAAAGTACCTGAGAAGACAGAGCATTGTGTTTATAGTGGAAGAGGGAGGAAGAAATCAGAACTTTTTAAAACAGTATTAGATGGGGGCGGCTAGATGGCGCAGTGGATAAAGCACCGGCCTTGGATTCAGGAGGACCTGAGTTCGAATCCAGCCTTAGACACTTGACACTAGCTGTGTGACCCTGGGCAAGTCACTTAACCTTCATTGCTCCACAAAAACAAAACACAACAGTATTAGAGGCAAATGGAGGAAATTATAAACCTAACTCTCATAACCTTAAATGTGACTAGATGAAAATGCCAATAAGACAAGAAAGGGTGACAGACTGGATAAGAAAACAAACCCTACAATCTGTTGCTTACAAGAAACACATTTTTAAAAAACAAAGACATACACAAAATAAAACTAAGGAGATGGTAAATATTTTAGTATGCATCAAATGAGTCCAAAAAAGCAGGTGTTATAATCATACTATCTGACAAAGCAAAAACAAACATTCAAAAAATGGGATAAATAAAAAACTATATTATGCTAAAATGAATCATAGAACAAATCAATATCAGTAAATAAACATGTATGTTCCAAATACCTTAGCATCCAAATTTATAAAGGAAACATTAACTGAGCTACAAGAAGACAGAGTAACACAATAGTAACAGGAGACTTCAATGTCCCTCTCTCAGTTTTAGATAAGTTTTAACAGAAAGATAAATAAGAGGGAAATGTGGAACTGAACAAATTGCTGGAGAAACTAGAACTAAAAGATAAGGCATCTTCTAAATAGGACTACAAAAGAATATACATATTTCTAAGCATCATGTGGAACTTTTCCAAAAATTGACCATATATTAGGGCATAAAGATACTATAAATAAATGTCAAAAGGCAGAAATAGTGAATACACCCTTTATAAACCATAACTCAATAATAATCATCATTGGTTCAGTGACTATAAACAAAAGACACAGACATACAAGTGGAGACTTAACAATGTAATGTCAAATAAGAGTGGGTCAAAGAACAAATCATAAAAATACTTAATTATGTGAAAGAAAATTACAATGATGAAATCATGGAAATTTTGAGGATGAAAAACAGTCCTCAAGGGAAAAATCCTACACACACACACATATATACACATAATATGTGTGAAATAAACTGAATATGTATTTCTAAGATTAAAAAGCCAAAAAATAAACAAAACTAAAATAATCACAAAATAGAAAATATTAAAAATTAGAGAAGAAAAATGGAAAAACTAGAAACAAAAAAATGTTAAGTAAAACTAAAAACTGATTTTTTGAAAAGACTAGTAAAATTTATAAGCCTTTAGATGATCTCATATTTTTAGAAAGATGACAGAAAATAAAATCAATAAATGGCAAATGAGCAAGGTGAAATCAGAACAAAACCAGAAAAAATAAAAAGAACAATAAGAACATATTATGTACAGTTAGATACTAACAAAACTGAAAACACAAAATGGAGGAATACCTGCAAAAATATAAAATATCCAAACTGTCAAAAGGTAAAATAGAGCTCTCGAATAACCCAGTCTCAGAAAAGGAAATAGATCTACCTGTAAAGGAACTACCAAATTAAAAACACCTGGTCCTGATAGATTCACAGGAGAATTTTATCAAAGTTTTAAAAATATATATTATCCATTCTTCAAAAATTATCCCCCCAAATTGAGAAAGTACCCTACCAAAATCTTTTATAGGACAAACACCTAAACCAGGGAAAGATAAAACACAGAAGAAAAACTATAATCTGGGGGCAGCTAGGTGGCACAGTGGATAAAGCACTGACCCTGGATTCAGGAGGACCTGAGTTCAAATCTGGACTCAGACACTTGACTCTTACTAGCTTGTGACCTTGGGCAAGTCACTTAATCCTCATTGCCCTGCCCCAAAAAACAAACAAACAAACAAACAAAACAACAACAAAAAACTATAGGCCAACATCGTTGCCCTACAAAAAAGGGGGGAAAAATGAGAGGTCACTTTGGGTGGAGTGATCAGGGGAAGAGGAGGGGTAAAATAAAGTATAACCTGGGAAGGTAAGAAAGGGACAGGTTGGGAAAGGCTTTTTTCTTGCTTTTGGTTTGAGATAGTTACATTTTATAATATTAAAAAAGGTCCCGGGGCAGCTAGGTGGAGCAGGGAATAAAGCAATGGCCTTCCTGAACCCAGGAGTCAAAACAAAAGCAAGTGTTATATGTAATGGGGATGTGCTAGAACCTTTCCCAGTAAATACAAGAATCAAGCAAGAATGCCCATTTTCTTTGCTATTATTTTCTGTAGTTCTGAAATGTTAGTAACAACAATAAGATAAGAAAAAATAAAGTCATAAATATAAAAGTAGATAAAACTATCCCTATTTGCTGATGGTATAGTGGTGTGCTTGGAAAATGCTAAAGAATCAGCAAAGGTACCAATTGAGACAATAACTTCAGCAAAGTTACAGATTATTTAAAAAAATAAACTTGGAATTCCTCTCTGGTGACATCCTATGGATTCTCTCCATCTGCAGTGAGTCTTTATCCAGTATCTCTGGATTGTTTTCTTATGTTGTTTCCAGGGGAGAGTCCTTTTATGGAAGATGCACAACGGAAAGAGGCTTAAATCTCAGTCTCAATTTGCTTCAAACTTACTAAGTGTTTTGTAGTAGCAAGTCACTTCTTAACTCTGGACCTTCATTTTCCTATCCATAAAATAAATGGAATGGAAATGAAAATCCCTTTCATTATGTGATTCTTTATTATTGCTATATACATGGCTCCCAGATTTCAGGGGATATTTTAGAGCTCTAAATATGCCCAATGTGTTTCTGGAATATTCCTGAGCAAATAGAGGTTAAGGCCAAAGGTCATAGAGCTTGGAGGGGAGAGGAGCTAAGGGACATCTAGTCCAACTCCCTTGTTTGACAGATAAGGAAACTGAGGTCCACACTGGCAAAGAGACTTGCCCAAGAGCTAGTAGACACATGGAATCAAGAAGACTGAAGAAAATGGTGGTTGCTTGCTTTCCCAGGTGGAAGAAAAACCCAAACCATCAGACATACCATTATCTACCTGGAAGGAGGTTGACAACTACCAGAGAGCCATGACAAAGATGGCCAATGACATCCTGACTCTGCGTAGGCAAGTGTCCTCACTGGAGACAGAAAATAACTCCCTTCGGCGACAGGTGACCACACAGGAGCAGATGGGCCAAGCCTCTGCAGAAGATGAAGAGATGATAGGTGAGGGAATACTGAGATCCTCCATGCAAGACAACCTGGGAGCAGGAAGGTTCCTGGTACTAGTGGTTTTGTTCTTGAGAGGG
The DNA here is from genome assembly GCF_019393635.1 of Dromiciops gliroides. Taxonomy (NCBI): domain Eukaryota; kingdom Metazoa; phylum Chordata; class Mammalia; order Microbiotheria; family Microbiotheriidae; genus Dromiciops; species Dromiciops gliroides. The sequence goes on from NC_057862.1 coordinate 48,073,994, forward strand.
TGGGAGGACAGAAAGGGTAAGGGAGATGGGAATTTGGCATCATTATACCATCATGGTAAGTGGGGATGATGTTTCCAAGTGGCCTCTTTCCTTTAGGACTGCTCTGATGTTTGTTTTCAGGGCTAGATCCTCCCACCCCATGGATAATAAGGCCAGTGTTTGGGGGGAAGAGGGAACCTGAGGAAGCCCACTTTGTCCTGGGAGGGGAAGGAGCTTTACCAAAGGCAGCCCAACAGCAGAGGTTCCTCATCTTTTGACCTGGTCTTGTTGGGTGTACGCAGGCCCAAGCCTAACTAGCCTTGGATATGGCCAGGGCTTGCCTGGGCTGCCGCTACTCACTGAGCGATCCACACACACACGCACTACCCCCACAGCAAACATGAAGCAGAAACTTTCCCAGAGCACCATGGAAATGAGGAGGTTGAAGGCAAGAGTGCAGCAGCTGCAGAATGAGTTAATTCGGGTGAGTAGGATCTTACAAAGTGGGGGAAACAGGACAGAGGAGTTGGTGAGAAGAGTAAGAAGAGGATAAAGAATTGGGGCAGGGGGGGGCGGCTAGGTGGTGCAGTGGATAGAGCACCGGCCCTGGATTCAGGAGGACCTGAGTTCAAATCCGGCCTCAGACACTTGACACGTACTAGCTGTGTGACCCTGGGCAAGTCACTTAACCCCCATTGCCCCACCAAAAAAATATAATAATAATAATTGGGGCAGGGGGGCAGGGTGTGGAGGCAAAGAGTGGGGAAAGTATCAGTCCATGGTGGGGGGAGGAGGGTCAGCGGAGAGGAGTGTCAGTGGATGGTTTTCAGTGTTTTTCTCTCCCACAACCCCCACCCCACCACCCTTACAGAAGAATGACCGGGAGAAAGACTTACTGCTCATACAACAGTCTCACCACCAACAGCAGCAAAACCTGAAGAAGTACCATGACAAACTGCAGAAAATGAAGGGCCTAGAGCAAACTGTGAAGAACCAGGAGAAGGTGGGCTTAGCCCTGGGCTAATCAAGCAGGGGTGAGGCAGGGGGTGAGGCGGGGGTCCGGGACCTGAGGGCCTTGAAGTCAAGCTCCCCACCGAAAGAGCAAGTAGCCAGAGCAAACCCATCAGGTAGTGGGGATAAAGGCAGGCAGACAGGGGAGGGAAACGGGAATTCCTTCATGGACAGATAGATTGGATTGGGTGGCCATGAGGGTCCCTGTTATTTCTGAAATTTTGTGATTTTAGAAGACAATTGGCAGGGCAGCTAGATGGCACAGTAGTTAAAGCACCGGCCCTGAATTTAGGAGGACCTGAGTTCAAATCCGGCCTCAGACACTTGACGCTTACTAGCTGTGTGACCCTGGGCAAGTCACTTAACCCCCATTGCCTGCAAAAAAAAAAAAAAAAAAAAGACAATTGGCACAATGAAAAGATCCCCCTGGCTGGGAGATTGGAAGTCAAGCTCTAGTCCTTGGGAAAGAATCTTCCTGTCAGTGAAAGGGTGGGACTAGATCAAGGGTCCTTAATATTTTTTGTGCCAAGGACCCTTTTGGCAATGTGGTGACTCCAATGGACCCCTTCTCAGAATAATGTTTTAAAGGGCATAAAATCCATAGGAATTCAAAAGAAACCAATTAAATATCGAAACAAAGTTATGAAAGTCTTCAACAAGTTCATATATCCCAGTAGTAAGGATCCCAGTGCCATCAGTATTATCTGGATCTCCCTTCCTGGGCCCTGAGCAAAAATGAGAGAAGGTGAAGAAAGAGCAGTCCATGTTCATTAGGTCAAGAGTTTTCATTATTTCTATTTTCTGCATCACTTGGGAACGTTTTGTTAAAAAATTTTTGGGGCAGCTAGGTGGCACAGTGGATAGAGCACCGGCCCTGGAGTCAGGAGGACCTGAGTTCAAATCCAGCCTCAGACACTTAACTAGCTGTGTGACCCTAGGCAAGTCACTTAACCCCAATTGCCTCACACACGCACACAAAAAATTATTTCAATATAATTGGCTTACTGGGGCAGCTAGGTGGCACAGTGGATAGAGCACCGCCCCTGGAGTCAGGAGGACCTGAGTTCAAATCTGGCCTCAGACACTTAACACTTACTAGCTGTGTGACCCTGGGCAAGTCACTTAACCCCCAATTGCCTCACTTAAAAAAAATAATAATAATTGGCTTACTGGCTTCACCAGACTACCAAAGGGGTTCTTTTTTTTTTTTTAAGTGAGGTAATTGGGGTTAAGTGACTTGCCCAAGGTCACACAGCTAGTAAGTGTTAAGTGTCTGAGGCCAGATTTGAACTCAGGTCCTCCTGACTCCAGGGCCAGTGCTCTATCTGCTTTGCCACCTCGCTGCCCCATCCAAAGGGGTTCTTGATGCCTCTGCTCTAGGTCCAGACAAAGAAGGGGAAGGCAAATAACCCAGAACCCTCTTCATCTCCAGCTGAGTGGTACCGCTTGACTGGCTCACATCTTCATATTCTTTTCCTTCTCTCTTCCCTGCAGGTAATTCAGACAATGGAGAAGATCTTGGAGGAGAAAGTAAATCAGCCATCCAGGGAAAGGTCCGATTCTGTGGTATCACCACTGGGGCGGCCTCTGGGAAAGCACACGGGTAAGTCAAGTGAGTTCTGAGCTATTTGTTTTGACTCATTAATTACTCATCTTGAACCCATCCTTCAGTCTCCTCCCCAAGATGCATGGACAACATCCTGAAAGAGCCCAGACAACAGAGTAGAGCCATCTTTGGCTCCCTATGTGAGTGGAGCAAATCACCAACACTGCTAAACCCCAAGCCTGTTTCTCTTTAACTTAGTCCATGAACGAGTCTTTACTGAGAATAATCTGTATACTCAGTGCTATGGAGAAGACAGAAGGCACAAAGGCTCCTCAAGGAACTCCCAATTGGGTCAAGGGGATTATAGCATGATTTCAAAATTCTATATCTTCTTGGTCACTCTCCTCTGGGTGCTCTCTGGTTTATCAATGTCCTTCCCAAAATGTGGCAACCAAAGCTGAACATACTGCTACAGTAGGGCAGCTAGGTAGAGCCAGAAAGATCTGAGTTCAAATCCTGCCTCAGACACTATGTGTGACCCGGGACAGACGACCTCTTTGGGAGTCTGTTTTCTCATCTTTAAAATGAGGGAGTGGGCTCTATGGGCTCTAAGGTGCCTTCCAGTTCTAATTCTATGATTCTATGAGTATGTGGGCTGCCCTGAGCAGAGTAAATGGTAGGGGGTCATTATCTCTCTCTTCTGGAGACCTCCCTCTCTGAATGCAGCCTAAGATCACATTAGCTTTTAGGGCCACCATATTGTACTGCTGAGACATATTGAGCTTTCCATTCATTAAAATTCCAAGGTCTTTTTTTCAGACAAACTAATCTCTCATCAGCCTTCTCTGGTTGAGTTCTTGTGACATTGACTTTTTGAATCCAAGTGGAGAACTATTTACAGTTATCCCTCTTATACTTATTCTTGTTTTTGATCAGGCTTCAAACTCTAGCCTGGTGAGGGAATTTTGGATCTTGGTTCTGACATCAGATTGTTAAACTTCCTCCTCAGTTTTGGGTCACCAACCAATTGAAAACCAAGTGGAAGACTTGGTGATAATTGGACAACTTTAAGACACCTGTCATGTCTCTTCTAAATCCTTTTCCTTGGCTAGATATCTTCATTTGGCATGAACTCATAGACCTTCACTATCCTGATTGCTCTCCTTTGGTATTCTCCTAAAATGAGACCCTCACAACTGAACCTAACACTCTAGTTGTGGTCTGACCAAGGCAGGGTATGGCAGGACCATCACCTTGGGCCGTCTGCTTTGCTTAAAATTGCATAAATGCTTATTCCCTCCCCCTCCCCCACTTCTGATCTTTTTTTAATCAGGTGTAAGATCTTTTTTGTTGTTGTTTTTTGTTTTGCTTTGTTCTGGTGAGGCAATCAGGGTTAAGTGACTTGCCCAGGGTCACACAGCTAGTAAATGTCAAGTGTCTGAGGTCAGATTTGAACTCAGGTCCTCCTGACTCCAGGGCCAGTGCTCTATCCATTGCACAACCTAGCTACCCCCAGGTGTAAACTCTTACATTTATCTAGAGGCATGCTAGCAAATATTTAACAACTGGCTCTCTGGAGAGGAAAAAAAATGCCTACCCCATTTTAAGTTTAATCAGCATTTTTTCTATTTTCTGCATCACTTTCTTAAGAAAAGCCTGTAGGGGGCAGCTAGGTGGCGCAGTGGATAGAGCACCGGCCCTGGAGTCAGGAGGACCTGAGTTCAAATCCGACCTCAGACACTTAACACTTACTAGCTGTGTGACCCTGGGCAAGTCACTTAACCCCAATTGCCTCACTAAAAAAAATTAATTAATTAATTAATTAATTAATTAAGAAAAGCCTGTAACAAAACAGTAAATCAAGTCCTGATTTGTGATGTTCACCAGTTTCCAAGGTATACATGCTTACAATGAAAATTTAACAATCAGTTCTTTCTTGAGATTGTGCTCCAGCAGAACATTGCATTTAACCCTATTTAATGTCACCTTATTAGATTCAGCTCAACTAGCTCAGCTTCCAAAGATCTTTTTCTGGATCTTTTCTCTATCATTCCATAGCTTAGCTATCCCTCATTCTTCTGTGTCAGCTACAAATTTGATAAGTTTGACATCTTATGCTGGACAGCTGTTTCTGTTGGGCCCTCTTCCTTCAGAGAAGGAGAGGCCTTGCAGAGTGAGTCATGAATATTTATAAGTGCCACCCCAGACTACAAAAAAATTCTGTTAATTTCTATATTTAAGTTTACCTGGGGGAGACCCATCCTGGGGGCCCTTAACCAAGGTGAGCCAAGAGGCAAGGCTCCTAACCTTTGACCTGGCCCTACTGGGCCCACAAGCAAGTTAGCCCTTCCTTATCACTAGTGTATTTAAAGATACATGGGGTCTACTTATCCTTGCTTAGTGCATTTGTAAGAGGCTTTAGGGCCCTTTGTCTATCACAGTATAAAACCACACCATTCCTATTATAAATCTGGCAATCTATAACTAATCTGTTCAGCAGATCAGCTTTGGGTCATAGATTTAGAGTTAGAAGACAACCATTAGTTCCACTCCCTTCCCCCTCATTTTACAAATGAGGAAACTGAGACAAAGAGAGATGAAGTGACTTGCTGAGGGTCACAGGTAGTAAATGTCTAAAAAAGGATTTGAAGGGGCAGCTAGGTGGTGCAGTGGATAGAGCACTGGCCCTGGAGTCAGGAGGACCTGAGTTCAAATCCAGCCTCAGACACATAACACTTACTAGCTGTGTGAGCCCAGAAGAAGAAGAAGAAGAAGAAGAAGAAAAAGGATTTGAACTGACTCTAAATCTTTTGTCCTCAGCCTCTATGGGCTAGATGGAGTTGTTTGTCTGGGTACGTTTTGCATGATGTTTTGTTACCCTGAAGTAGGCCAAAGCAGGGAGCAAGTACAGCAATCAAGTAAGGAGTACATGTCCTTCACCCTTCGGTTGATGGAATATACCCACTAAATTATTTTATGTGCCACCAATAAATTCCGTTCATAAAATGAATATAAAACTTAATTTAATCCATTTTAGATTATAAACTCCCGGAAAGTAGTAACTCTCTTTCTTTTTGTTTTGTTTTTACCCTTAGGGCTTAGCATAGTGCCTGGCACATAGTGGTAGGCACTTAATAGATATTTATTGATTGAGGGATTAAGCACAAGGCCAAACCCAGGCCCCTAGGCCATTTCAATATAGACCTCCTTCCAGGACATTGAGTGGATACACTTGAACCACTTCTGATTTCACCTTGCTATACTACTGTCTAGCGCTTATCTCTCCATCTTGTCCACAAAATATTGTGAGATTTACCAGATGCTTTGCTAAAAAATCTAGCTATTGGCATCATTCCCCTCATCTACCATCCTAGGAACTCAAGAGAGAAATTTAACAAATCTATCATATGGGTTTTTTTAATCATCATTCTTTCTTCTAGAATACTTTTGGTATATTCAACAACTTCACCATTAATCAAAATCAAACTAATTGGCTTATAGTTTGCAGACCCCATTCTCTTCCCTTTGTTGAAAATTAGTGTAATGTTTTCCGTTCCTCAGAAGTGTTGTTCATTCTTTCTGAAGACTACCAACAGGGGCTCAACAATCATAACCACTACTTCTTTAAGCATCTTGGACTATAATTCAGCCTGGTAACTTGTACCCAGCAAAAAAGGATTGGGTACCATCTTAGTATTTCTTTGCTTTTCTTTTGCTTCAACTTCCTACTAGCCATTTGGGTCTGTGCCAATTCAAATATCATTCTCCTTGGCAGAGAAAATTGAAGGAAAATCGGAGTTTACAAGTTCTCCTTTCAATCATTTGCTTACCACTTGGGCAGCTGGGTAGAGAGCTGGAGTCAAGAAGACCTTAGTTCAAGTCCAACCTCGAATAGTTACTAGCTATGTCTGGGCAAGCCATTTTACTTCTTTTTACCTCAGTTTCCTCAAGTGTAAATAGGAATAATAATAGTACCTTCCTTGCAGGGTGACTATAAAGATGAAATGAGATAATAAATGCTTATTCCCTTACCCCATTGTCTGCTGCACCCCAAGACAGCATAACCCTCTTTCTTCTCTTTTGCCCAGTAAAGTTTTTTATTGTTTTTAGTATCCCTTATAAGCTTTAGCTTGTTATAAGCTTTAGTATTTCTAACAACATACCTTGCCAAACTTTGGTGTTTCTTCTCCATTACTTTTTCTTACTTCCATCTTCGGCACATGTCCTTTAAAAATCTAAGTTGGTCAATGATCACCTTGTGCATCTACATTGGCCTCTTTAATTAGCTTCCCCTTTTTCCTTCCTATGGGAATTTTTTTCCCTTGGTGGCTTAAGAATTTCATTCTCAAGAACTTCCTTTCCTCTTTGACTTCTCCATTGGATCCTACCTTTCTCTGAACTCTTTGAAATATGCTCTCCCAAAAACTAGGCGACATGTCCCACTAGAATCAGGTTTTCTTTTCTCTCTTTATCGCAAACTTTAAGATCTCCATATTGCCTGCTTTTAGCAATCAATCCTTCCTTCCTGGTAAGAATCTGGTGTAAGCATTTCCTCTTCTGCCTCTTGAAGGATAGTTTGCTTATTAGAGAGGTGGGGCAGTTAAGCCTCAAAACATCGAAGTCCTGGGCAGCTAGGTGGTGCAGTGGATAAAGCACCAGCCCTGGATTCAGGACTCCCTGAGTTCAAATCCAGCCTCAGACACTTGACACTTAACTAGCTGTGTGACCCTGGGCAAGTCACTTAACCCTCATTGCCCTGCAAAAAGCAAACAAACAAACAAAAAACAACATCCAAGTCCCTGTTCCACTGGGTAATTGAAATAGCCAGCCTCATATCATCTCGAACACTAAGCCAGGCTAGTCATAGTACATTGGAAGGCTTACCAGTTAGAAGTCTTCTATAACCTGGCAGCATATCAAGAATTATAGGATCGTGGATTTTAAAGGCAAATAGGTCCTTGGAGATCATCAAAATCGAAATCCTTCATTTTATAGATAAGGAAACTGAGGTTCAGGGAAAAGAAGCATTTTGCCCAAGGCTACAGAAATAAAGCCAGGAAACTCAGGGCATCAGACACCAAACGCAGTGGAATTCCTCCCCACAACACCACATTGCCCCCTCTGTGCAGAATGGACTGGAAGAGGAGAAGCTAGATGTGGGCAGCTAAACTAGAAAGGAATGATAGCAACCCCATTTCCCAGATGTTCTCTTCCCCTTCCCCCCAACTCAATTCAATTCAGTAAATACATAATAGGTACTCATTATGTGCAGAACACCATGCTAGGTGCTAGAAGAGTTAGGAAGTTTAGATCTTCAATTAATAGGCATTTATTAAGCACTTACTATGTACCATGCACTGCTGGGTACAAGTGCAAAGAAGGAAACAATCCGAACTCACAACGAACTTACATTCTAATGAGGGAGATAACAAGTACATATAAAAATATAAACAGAACAAATATCAAGTGAATATAAAAGCAAATATATACAAGAGTCCCATACAAGGGAGTTTGGCTAGTAAGCAGTTGGGAGAATCAGGAAAGGCTTCATGCAGAAGATGGTGCCTGGGCTGCATCTTAAAGGAAAAGAGGGACTCTGTGCATCAGAGGTAAGGAGGGAGTGCAGGTAAGACACCACCCCTGTCCTCATGGAGCTTATAGTCTAGTAGGAGGTTATGAGATATACCCAGAGAACTGGAATACACCATAAAACCTAAGTGCGATAGGAAGGTATAAGCGGATTGCCATGTTAGGTCCCTCCTAGCCACTCTTCTCTCCCCAGGCCCCATGGGGGAGAGTGTGCCCTTTGACTTTTACTCCATATTGCTGTCCGAGAACGCAAGGCTGCGGAGTGAGTTGGATAAAAACCGCCACCAGTCTTCCCCCATCATCCTGCAGCAGCAAGCCCTACCGGTAAGAACCCGGGCTGCCAATCCACAAGCATGCTTTTGCGTTGTCCTCTGCATGCGAACTCACCAGCTCCAGGCCCCCAAACTCCCACTCAGAGTAGGAAGACACAAGCTGCATGCAACCAACCACTGTCCAGTCCAAAGTCAATCACAGGAAAGGCTGGAATATAGAACAAGGAGCCTGACCAGGCATGTCTGGGCGCTCTGGGACCACCTCAGAGATGAGAAAAATGGGACTATGGCCTTGCTTGTCAGGTCAGGAATTCTCTAGTCCTGTTACAATTTCCAGTTGGTTCTACCACTCTGCATGACCATTCTTCCCATGCATGTCCCCATATCTTCACCAAGAGAACAAAGGGTCCTTTCACCAGATACCCTGAGAAGGCCTATAGTGGCCCATGGACTCCTAGTGTAGTCTGGGTGACAGGTTTAGGCCAAGGTCTTTGACCTTGCTTTTATAGAGGTCTCCTGGAATCTTCCAGCTGTTGGAATAAGTTGGTTTCCTCCCCATAAGTGCCTGTGTGAAGTCTGTAGCTCTAACCACTGGCCAGTGGTTAGAGTAGAAAGTGGTTCCATGTGAGAGCTTCACTTTCCACCTTTTCCCAGGGTCCTGTGACAAAGGGTGACCCAACCCCGAACCAGCACTTCCCGCCCTCCCCACCCTCTATCCCCAACATTCCCATCCCTTCCTCTAAGTCCATTCAGTGAAGCCAATAGAAGCCCTAATCTAGAGGCTTGAGTTCCCACTCCCAGGGCCACATGCCCAGTCTTCCCCACACCAGCCCTCTCAGCACTCCCTTCCTCCAGTTCTCCCTCCCCTTCCTGACATCTCCTGGGATCCCTGGGGAGACTTGGAGAGCCCTTTCTCCACAGTCCCAGGAGAACCCTGGGGAGAAGGGAGCAGCCAGAGACTTGGCAGAGAGGCTGCAAGAGACAGATGAGCCAACCTACTCATCACACCTGGGGAGTCTCCTTAGACAGGTGGGTGCCTCAGACCTGAGGGATTCACTCTGCCCATTTTCAGTTCCCATGGTGCTCGTGCATAGGTGGGCATTTCCCTTTGAGCAAACCAGCAATGGGCAAAGGTCTGAATTTGTACAGTGGATCAGCTCTTGGGCAAGGGATTTGTTTCTTCACTTCACAAGAAAAGTTTTTTAAAATGAGCCCTTCTTTGGAAAAAATCTTTGGAAAAACCTAATATATACAGAAATCCTACTTCTGCAACAGATAAATAGGGGCAGAATGTGTAGAAAACCTTTGCTTTACAAAATGAATCTTCACTTTACACAAGCATTTGGTACAGGGTTCCTTTAAGTAGTGGGCTCAAGTACATTTACAATTATTTGATTTGCATAAATAGGATTTATTTTTTAATGTAATTATGTTTTTTAAATTTTAAAAATTACTTTCTCTCCACCTACCCTACCTTTGAAGGAAAAAAGAAAAGAAAATTTTTGTAACACATTTGTATTAGTCAAACAAATTCCCAAATAGGCCAAGTGCAAAAAAAAATGCATGTCTCATTCTACACCAGAAAATGTGACTTAAATGCAACTTTTCAGAGGCACCATGATCCAATAAAGTTAGCTCCACCTGTACTAGAAAATAGACCACTATATCCGACAGGATGGTTGGCACTGCTTTGGATTCTACAGTAAGGAACAGACAGCATTACCCTTATTGCCAGGGAAGGGTTACAGTCTCCATGGAGGAGAGAAATAGAAGCAGTAGGAAAGAAGCTGGTGCCTAAAACAGTTTCTGGGTGGAAGGGATGCCCTTCAGAGATCCAATTGGTCTCATCACCTGATGAGGCTCATTCGAGATCCAGGACCTCAGTGCCCTACTGCCCCCCTCAGACTCTCCCAAGAAAGAATACCCAGAGCAGATTCTCTCCCGCTTTGTTCCCAACCCAGAAACATGCCAACATGCCCATTATCACCCCAGGAAAAAGAAACCCAACATATTAGAAGAGAAGTTGCACTGTTCTCTTCCAATCCACTGGCATCTTAATATAACAATATGTAGTCGTCCTTAACTCAGACCTCGATAAGACAGAATCTGTGACCATTTGGACAGGAGATGCTCTAACCAAAGCTTCCTTTTACACTTATAAAGGGATTAACAGAGTAAAAGAACAAGGTATATAAGATTTAACAGAACCCAGTCAACCTAAGAGAAGAAACTTTTCAAGCAAACTGTGTTTCGTACAGTTGACATCATGACCAACCACCATTCTTACTGTTCCATTAAAGCAGTCTTTTTAGGGATCTCTACATGGCAACATTTTGGTATTCTAGATCAAATTTGCATTTTAAATGTTCTACAATTTAGATTTATTTTTACAGATTTAAAGTGACTTCCCTGATGTGAGGACAAATTGATGACATTTGTTTATCACTCTTTAAACCTCTTTCTAGGGTACCTCCCCCTTTTTTCCTCAGGCTATCCTATGTCATCTTCTCTGGAGCTAAAATCTGGTTAGATAAACCCTCAGTTTTAAGGGAATATTTTTTTCTTGAGCAGAATTCTTGGTAACTGGAACAATAAAATATTTTTAATACGAGTCACCTCCTGAGCCATATTTTCCAGGATTCCCACCAGGTTGGCCACACAAACCCCTTTTCTAAATGCAATGTGTTATGTCAAGATTTTGTTCCTAACAGTCCCTTGGATAGCATTTTATACTTTTGCAAGTTCTTTCCTCTCCATTGTCATATTTGTCATATCCCTTGTCATACTATTCCCTGAGGTTGGTGGAGTAGGATTCTATCATTCTACAGTTGAGTAGACTAAGGTCAAGAGAGCTCAGATGACTTAACCAAAGTCATTCAGTAGATCATTAGGGAACATAGTCTACATGGAAGGAGGACTAACTATGCAGTTATATTTGAATGCTGGCTCTATCCCTGAAAACTTGGACAACCTGGGCTTTAGTTTTCTGATTTAGAAAACTAAAGGGTTGGGCTAGTCCCTGCCAAGTTACAACTTTAGGCCATAGCCCTTAGACTCTTATCTTCAAGGTCACAATGGTTCAGTGGAACATGCTAAAACTGAGACGAGTCATAAGGTCATCTCATGCCCAGGACAGTGGCCTTTACTTGATTTTAAAAATGACTCACTTTCTGGTCCACATGCTACATGACCTCCACAGAGGTCAATGGGTAACCTCTGTAAGGTCACCTACTCTGGCTGGGTCTCAGTTTGCCTGGGGTGTATAGTGAAATCATAATAGTGTGGTTCCCCTATTGGCCAGATTTGTGCTTTTGCCAACAGGACTTCCTCTCCGGCACTTCAGACAAGTTCAATCTCATGGCCAAATTGGAGAGCGCGCAAAATCGTATTCGGACTTTGGAGAGCGAGGTAGGTGAGGCCTAGAGTTCTCAATGGAGTCTTCCTAGATAAAGGAGAGGAGAAAGAGGTCAGGGCTCTCAAGAAGTTGGAGCCTCGATGACCATGGCTTAAAGATTCACAGTAGAATGAGTCAGGAAGAATGTTGGGACCAAATGGTGTCACCTGGAGTCTTCCATTGCTCCCGATGATCCTAGACCCAGGAGCAATAAGGCAAGCTGTAGCAGTGGCACAAATAAAACATGGAGAGGTGTCTATGGAGAAAGAGGCTCTGGTGCCCACTGCTACTGTAGGACAAGGGTAAAGAATGGAATGAAGTCCCTCATCATTTCATCATCTGTAAAATGAAGGGGGAAGATGACAGCGGAAAGGGAGTAACATCATGGAGCTCCCCACATGATCTCCTCCAAATACCTCCAAAATGAAGGGGTTGTTCTCAATAACCACTGAGTTTCTTTCCAGCTCTAAATCTATGGTCCTACAATATATGAGACAGAATACGACAGAATGGAAACTGAGTTAAATAACTCAGTCATAGCATAATCAATTCCCTATTACCTTGGATGGAGCCCATGAGTCCAAGAGGCTGGGCCAGGGCCTTTTTCAACAGCTCAAAGAATCATGGGAGTATAGGGTTTAGAGTTGGAATCCTACCTCCCCTTCCCCAGTCTCCCACCCCAGCTACCATTATAAGCCCTAACATCTGCCCTGGGCAGGGAGTCCCCACTTGCTGTGCCATCCCCTCTGGCTAGCCTCCTGATGCACTCTCCGTCCCTCTCTGGGGCTACAGCTGGAAGATTCAGCCCGGCGCTGGGGACAAGAAAAACAAGAGCTAACTTCGAAGCTGATGGAACAAGACCATGGCTTTATACTTGGCTCCAGTCCTATGTCGACAGAACATCAAGTGAGTAGCCTCAGGGGCCTTGGGGGCTGGACTGAAAAAACAAGGAGACATCAGGTACTTAGTTTGTGAGGGGTCAGCTTTGGAAAGAATGTAGGCTGGCAGTGAGGAAGCTCAAGTTTCAGTATCAGCTTGGTGGCTGTTTCCCTTTGTGACATGGAGCATGTCCTGGCTCTTGTGAACCTCAGTTTTCTCATCTCTAAAATGGAGATCATCCTTCTCACCATCACCTCCTCATCACTGTCATCCTGGTTGGCAGGGGCAGCTGGCTCTGAGGCTGGCCCCGGACAGCACTAGCCAACTGCTGGGTGGCTGTGTCAGGGGAAAGAGGGTTGTTGGAGCAGAGTGGGTATTGCTTCCCCAGGGGATCTCAGAGATATCTAATTCAGGCCCCTGGCCCGTGCCCTGTTTAACAGCTGAAAAGTATCATGTCCTAATGGATCTAGGTTCAGGGGCCCATCTCAGACTCCTACTGCCCTGGATGCACACTGACATGAACAATGCATTCACCTTCTTAGAATCTCAGTTTCCTTACCTGTAAATCATGAGAACTAATACTCTTACTACCCACCTCACAGGCTTGGGATGAGAATGGTGGCTTGTCAGACTTAAAGGCTCTGGAAATGTGAGTTATGATGATGAGGGAGCTAAGAATATTTGTCCAGGTATCCATGACTGCCCCTAAGGGGAAAAGGTGGGAGATTTCCCAGAATTCTAATTTTGGCCGTGATGCTATTAGGCAAGCATGGGGCTGAGTTCAGGAATAGTAAGGGAGAAGTAGCTGCCGCCTTGTAGTAAACTGCGAGGCCTTGGATAGTGCTAGCTACCCAGAACATTCCCCCTACCTCCTTTTGGTGTCTCTTTCCTTGGGGCTACACACACATTCACACACACACACACACACACACACACACACACACACAGCTCTACCTTAGCCACTGTGACCATAGACACATCCTTGACAAGCCAGAGAAGGGCAGCCCAAAGGCTAAGTGTGAGTAATTGTAGAGAGGGAGCAAAAAGCAGGAAGAGTTTACATCAATGGGTGATTTTCTGAAGAAGGTATAATGGACCAATAGGTGAAGTGAGCTGGAGGCTGCAGAAACAAGTCCTGTTGCCCCCAAAGCGGAGGGTCTGTTTCATCCTCTGTCCAGACTTCTTTAGGGTCTGAGTGACAGTTACAAGATGTCTCATTCCAATTCAGCATAAGGAAGATCCTTCTAAAAATAACAACTGCCCTTTACATGAATGGGCAGTTTTATTACTTCCCTCATTTATTTATTTGTTTGTTTGTTTATTCATTCATTCATTTGTTCCTTCATTCGTTTGTTTCTTTTATTTTCTTTTATGTATTTTATATTTATTTTATTTATTGATTTATTAGTCCCTCATTCCTTTTTTTTGTTTTGTTTTGGTTTTTTTTCTTTTTTTGTGAGGCAATTGGGGTTAAGTGACTTGCCCAGGGTCACACAGCTAGTAAGTGTGAAGTGTCTGAGGCCAGATTTGAACTCAGGTACTCCTGAATCCAGGGCCGGTGCTCTATCCACTGTGCCACCTAGCTGCCCCTGTCCCTCATTCCTTGAAGTAGTTTAACCAAAGTTCAAGAACTATTTTTCAAGAATGTGATAGAATTCTCCCTCATGAGAGCACAAGGCTTCAGTGGCTTCTAAAGGGGAAAGAAAATTTAAGAGTCTTAAAATGTAACTTTTTAAGAGGCAATAGAATGTGATATAAAGACATATATGGGTCTGTATACATGTGTGTATGTATATACATATAAAATATCATATACATGTGGTATATTGTATATGTATGCATATGTGTGTGTGTATGTGTACACACATGCATTGTTTATTAAAGAGAACTGTGATTTCCTCAATGGAGGGAGGTAAAGAATGACCTCTACCAATGCAGCTTGCCCCCACCCCCTACAACAAAGAGTCCACTTTCCATCCACTACTCCATGATGTCTTTCCCATTAAATGACATACACTTTTTTATAATAATAAAAGCTCTCTACAAGACCTGGAGGTTTATACAGCATTTTCTAAACACTAACCCTTGAGTTGGATTCTGGGTTTATTTTTATGCCCATTTCAAGCTGAGGGAAAAGGGCAGCATGAGGTTGTGGATAGAGTTATCCTCAAAACCAGGAAGCCCTAGGTTCAAGTCCTGATTGGTGCATACTGGCTATGGAACTCTGGGAATGTCCAAACCTTTCAGTGACTGCAGGTTCTAGAAAAGCTTCTGACTTTAGTTGGTAGATTTTCCTCAATGGACACTCCCTACACCGGTGAAGTGACTCATCCAAACCAAAAGAAATGGAGGTAAATGAGGCCCAAAGAGAGGGACCAGACCCAGGGACATACAGCATTACTTTTCGTCAGTCTTATCTGTGTTAGTTTATGTATTTCTATTCATTTCTCGAAGTTAATGCAGTCGAGTAGAAAGGCTGAATGATTATTGTTTCCCATCTTCAGAAATCCCTTGATAGAAAGCAAATGAGTGTTCCTGAGGAGGAGTCCCCTCCATCCCTCTCTCATTGGCACATTCGTACCATAAAGAGACCAGGTTACCTAATTGTCCCCTTGGAAATCAAGAACAGTCTGACTCTGGGGCAGCTAGGTGGTGCTGCAGTGGATAGAGCACCAGCCCTGGAGTCAGGAGTACCTGAGTTCAAATCCAGCCTCAGACACTTAACACTTACTAGTTGTGTGACCCTGGGCAAGTCACTTAACCCCAGTTGCCTCACAAAATAAAAAAAAGAATAGTCTGACTCCCCCATTGGAAGAAATGGGCTGGGAAGGGAATAAACATTTATTAAAGCCTACACTGTATTCAGCACTTTTACAAATGTTATCCCATTTGATCCTCTCAAGCCTATGAGGTATTATTAGCCCCATTTTACAGATGAGGAAACTAAGGCAAACAGAGGTTAAGTGATTTGCTCGAGGTCTCACAGTTAGTAAGTGTCTGAGACCAGATTTGAATTTGGATCTTCCTGACTTCAGGCTCAGTGCTCTATTCACTGAGCAGTCCTGGTCAGGAAAGAGAGGAAGGAGGAAAAGGGAAGCAAAGGAACAAATAGAAAATATTGCCCAGGAAGGAGTGTGGAAGGAAGGTCTAATGAGAGGAGTTCTGAATGCCTTTGACTTTGTGGGGTGGGAGAGGGAAATAGTGCAGGAAAATCATGAGAGGTCTATGTTGGAGCATGACTGGCCACAAAGGCTAGTGAGTTAGTGCTGCTATCGAGACATTCTCTGTGAATGAGATGAGTCATCATATTGTGAGGACCCATTCCTTTATTTTGGCAGATAGATGGAGGGATGGATGGGGGGGGAGGGAGAGAGAGAGAGAGAGAGAGAGAGAGAGAGAGAGAGAAGAAGAAGAAGAAGAAGAAGAAGAAGAAGAAGAAGAAGAAGAAGAAGAAGAGAGGGGAAAGGGGAAGGAAGGTGGGAGAGAGGGAGGGAAGGAGGGAGGAAGGAAGGGAGAGAGGGAGGGAGGGAAGGAGGGAGGGAGGAAGGAAGGGAGGGAGGAAGGAAGGAAGGAAGGAAGGAAGGAAGGAAGGAAGGAAGGAAGGAAGGAAGGAAGGAAGGAAGGAAGGAAGGAAGGAAGGAAAAGAAAGAAAGAAAGAAAGAAAGAAAGAAAGAAAGAAAGAAAGAAAGAAAGAAAGAAAGAAAGAAAGAAAGAAAGAAAGAAAGAAAGAAAAAAGAAAAGAAAGGAGGAAGAGTCAGCTAGGTGGTGCAGTGGATAGAGCACTGGCCCTGGATTCAGGAGGACCCGAGTTCAAATTCACCCTCAGACACTTAACAATTACTGGCTGTGTGACCCTGGGCAAGTCACTTAACCCCAATTGCCTCACCAAAAAAATTATATATAAATAAATAAAAGGAGGAAGGAAGGAAGGAAGGAAGGAAGGAAGGAAGGAAGGAAGGAAGGAAGGAAGGAAGGAAGGAAGGAAGGAAGGAAGGAAGGAAGGAAGGAAGGAAGGAAGGAAGGAAAGAATAAAGAAAGAAGAGAGAGAAAGAGGGAGGGAGGAAGGGAGAGAGAAAGAGAAAGAAAAGAAAGGAAGAAAGAAAGAAAAGAAAGGAGGGAGGGAGGGAGGAAGGAAAAAGAAAGACACAAGAGAAACAAGGGAGAGAGAGAGAGAGAGTGTGTGTGTGTGTCTCATTAGAACGTAAGCTCTCCGCAAGTAAGGATTGCTTAATTCATTGTATCTGTATCCCTAGCATCTAGTACTGTGCTTGGTACATAGTAGCAGGAACTTAACAAAAGCTTGTTGGTCGCGTGATACATATTATATATATATTATAGATATATATATGTATATATGTGTGCATTGATATCTGTAATCCTGCTATTGAGTGATCAATGTATCTTTTAACCAAAATAAAGGAGTGGATACCAATGGGGCGCACACACACACACACACACACACACACACACTCTAGGCCTCCAGGCCACATGGCCCCTGAGTTCCCCATCCCTCACCACTATCAGATTCTATGACTCATAGGATTTCGAGCTACTACAGACCTTAGAGGTCATCCAGCCCAACCTCCTCATTTTACAGATGAGGAACCAGACCTCCAGAGAGTGGAAGTGACTAACCCAGGGTCACAAAACAAGTAAGTAGCCAAGCCAGATTCCAGAGCCAGGTGTCCTGACCCCGAGCCCAGCATTCTTTCCATTCTGCTGACCCCATAGTGCAGAGAAAGAGGTAACAGAGCACACAACGGGTCCCAAAAGAGATGGATGGATGGTGCTGGAGGTGGGAGAGGTGGATAGATGGACAGACCTCAAAGCACTGAAAGATACGGAGACTCCTGCATGGGAGGCACAGGTTTCCTCCCACAGCTTCCATATGTATCCCCGTTGCCCTCAGTGTTCCTCAGTGACCCATCCTGGCTCAGCGGGCTGGGCTAAGTCTGCAGGGGGGTGGTTAGGAGCCAGCAGAAAGGACCCATTTCTAGAGCCTTCCTGATTTGTATGAGGTTCCCCTTGCTTTGCCTCATGTACAGAGGAGTCCTGCGGGCCGTACGACTTTCCAAAAGCCGAAAAAATAGGATCCGTTACCGTTCCATCCAAAGCCTGACTCGCAAAGGCCAACGAAGATACAACTGAACCACAGCCAGCAGGACGCAGAAACAGGCCTCACTTCGCATTCCTCTCCTGGAATCAGATCCCTAACAACTTTATTAAACACGTAAAGCTTGGTGAGTGTTTGTGGTCTATTGATGAAACTCCGCCAGCCTTGGGATATCCCCACTCCTGGATTTGCTCCCTGTCTCGACCGCAGTCATTTCCTTCCTAGGCCTCCCTCCTCAAACCCCAGCCTAGAATCTCTACAGGGCAGAGGGTTGGCAGATTGATTAAAGAAGAGAGAAGAGAAAAAGGATGATTATATTCTAAAGTTCTAGGGTATGAGGCTTAGAACCTTAATGTCAGGATAACTGCTGATCTCCCCAAAAAAGGCAAGATGGGGAACAGAGAGAAGGGATGGTGACTCTGGGGAGGGACATCAGAGCTGGAAGGGGTCACAGAGGTCACCTCATCCAAAAGTCCTCATTTGACAGAAGAAGACATGGGAGGCTCAGAATGATGTGATTTGCCCAAAGTCACACCCTGAGTTAGTGGCAGTCAGAAGTAGAAGCCAAGAGTCCTGATTGCCACTCTTCCCAAGGATTTCTTCATGTAATATAATAGAATCCACTTTATGCCTGCCTGGTTTGACCCAAGAACTACTAGGGAGACCCAGTGCCCAAAGGTATCTTCCTCAGCCCTGTCAATTTTGCTCCAAATTCTGCCAAAGTCTTGAGATGAAGACATTGTCCTCATATGAAATAGAAATATTTCTTGGTTAAACCAGATGATTTCTAAGCTTCCCAACATACAAGAAACCCAACCAACTGGGCTACCATCCCAATCTTGCCATAGGCACCATCCAGGTCCATCTACATCCTATCCTCCAAGGAGACCCCGGGGCAGAGTCAGATGAGGCCAGGGCTGCATTCCTGGAATTACAGAGCTTCTTTTATTTATTTCTTTTTCACAACCACATTCAAGAGTTTATCATTTATCTTCTCTCTCCCACCCATTCATCCCCAACTAAGAAAAAGAAAAACAAAACCCTCGTAACAAATATGTATAATCAATCAAAACAACATTCATATGGGCAGGTAGGTGGCACAGTGCATAAAGCACTGGCCCTGGATTCAGGAGGAGCTGAGTTCAAATCCAGCCTCAGACACTTGACACTTACTAGCTGTGTGACCCTGGGCAAGTCACTTAACCCTCATTGCCCCCAAAAAACAAAACAAAACAACATTGTCATATTGGCTATGTCCAAAAATGTGTCTTATTCTGCAACCTGAGTCCTTCTGTCTTTTTCAGGAGATGGGCAACGTGCTTCACCATTGGTCCTCTCATAGAGTAACTGTGGCTTAGAAAGGTTAAGAAATTTGCCCATTCTACCCTTACATGTAACTGGAAAAAATAAAATAAATGTTTGTTGCTAAAAAAAAAAAAAGAAAGAAATTTGCCCATTATCACACAACTGCTGAATAGCACAGCTAGCCCAGGTCTTTGGGCTCCAAAACCAGATTGTTCCATTACACACATAGCCTCATATCCATATGAAAAAAATGTTCATTTCCCACACTTCACTGGGCTTTCTCTGCTTGGACCAGGCCGAGATTAGAAATAATAAAGCTTTGGGACAGCTAGGTGGCACAGTGGATAGAGCACCAGCCCTGGATTCAGGAGGACCTGAGTTCAAGTCCAACCTGAGACACTTGACACTTACTAGCTGCATGACCCTGGGCAAGTCACTTAATCCCAATTGCCTCACCAAAAAAAAAAAAAGAAAAGAAAAGAAAAGAAAAAAGCTTTAAGACTAGCAACAATTTCTGCCCTTCTTAAATGTTCATGAACAAAACCTGCAGAATAAGACACATTTTTGGACATCCTCAGCAATGAGATGACTATCCTTTGTAATTTACTAATGTTTTCTTTTAAAAATGAGCATTTGGGGGCAGCTAGGTGGTGCAGTTAAGCACTGGCCCTGGATTCAGGAGGACCTGAGTTCAAATCTGGATTCAGACACTTGACACTTACTAGCTCTATGACCCTGGGCAAGTAACTTAACCCTCATTGCCCCACAATAAATAAACAAACAAACAAATAAATAAATAAATAAAATTGAGAAGTTCGAGTTTGCAATGTATTTATTGTTTTCTTTCAGGTCAAATCAGCGATAGAAAAAAATTAGGCAGGTGGTGTCTTCTAGTGAAATCTCAAGTCAATACCTAAGAAGGCTTTTAAGCATCTTTCTTCTTCAGTGGATTTGGGGACATTTTTCTAGGGCAATATATGGCATAGGAGTGGACAAATTCACTGACCCCAAGGGTCCTTAGCTTTTTTTTGTGTCAAGGAACCCCTTTGGCAATTTCATAAAACCTTTAGACTCCTCCGAATCATATTTTTAATTTCATAAAATGAACAGGATTACAAAAGGAAACTAATTATGCTAAAATATAGTTCTTCAAATTTATTTTTAGAAATTCAAAGACTCCAGCTTAAAAAGCTGTGTCCTAGATAAAGAGGCAAACAATTTCCCTGGCCCAAAATCAAACAATCACATTATATACTTGGGTCTGTCATGTCTCCGCCTGGATCTGCCTCCCCTGTCAATCCCAGCCTCTCTGTGTAACAAATACACAGGAGTCCTATCTCTCTGTGTTACAGCTGGGGCTTTAAGGGCCGGAAGGTGAACACGATGGGCTGGTCAGGCATCAGGATGAGATTAAAGATGGTCCCCACATCTGAAAGCTTGTGGATTTCGATCCTGAAGTTTTCCAGAATCTACAGAGAAGAAAGAAATAGGCTCAATAGAAAAGGTGACAGGCTCCAGAGCAGAGATGGCTTCAAGCATAGGTCAAAAAGGAGACCGCCTAGGAGTGATTTGAGGCCCTCGAGGGAAGATCCTCAACTCAAACTAGGTCTTCCACTGATGCCTCAAATACTAGCACTGTGCAATTCTTTGGTCTCTCCTGAGTGGTTTCTAGAATGCAGGTCCCCATGGAGAAAACAACACATTCTATGGGAATGGATGCAGCTTGAGGGGCAATAAAAGCAGAAGAAGGATGGTTGGGGGTCCCATATGTCTGAGCATGGAAGAGTTCACAGTGCTTCTTCTTGCCTTGTTCATGGGCGATGAAAGCAGAGATGCAGGAAACCTAAAGATCTTGCAAGGTCTGATAGTAGTTTCCTGGGGGATGGGGGAATAGGGGGATGGGAGGATGGGGATGGAGGGATGGGGTTGGAGGGGGCAGTATTCCTCTGATATAAAATAAGGAAATTGGACTAAACCAATGGTGTCAAACTCAAATGGAAATGGAAGCCACTAAATAATACCTAAGGATCCTTGTAGGCTGCATATTGACTTAGAAAACCACATATTAACATCAACTGTTCTATTTTTATTTATTTTGTTAAATAATTCTCAATTATATTCCAGTCTGGTTCCAACCACACTCAAAAGTGTTGTGGACTATCCTCCAGGTCCTTTTAACACCTCAGATTAGACCATCCCTAAGATTCTTTCAAGTTCTAAATATTATGATTTGATAATAATGACCTTGGAGCTGCCTCTGCCCCAGAAAGAGATCACTTATTTAGATACACTGGTGCCCAAGTATAGAAGGAAACATCCTAATCGTCGTGCCATCTTCCTCCTCCCCATCTCCTTGGGCCAAAGGTCTCTCTCCCGTGATTCTGAGAGCATAGACACCCATGAGATGCACCTAAACCTTACCTTTCCCCTAGCCAACACTGTCATGCCCAGAGGTGGTTCTCATATCACCATCAGACAAAGAGGACCGGGACCCCAGCAAGCCTCAATTTAGGTTCCTAGCCACAAGTATCTATGACCCGAGCCCCAAAGAAATAGTTGGAGCCAGCCTAAGAGGAAAGGTAAGCTGGTGGAACAGGGAGTTGGAGCCCAAAATGGCCCAAGAAACACTTGGATCGCTGATGCTTACATCAGTCTACTCTCTACTCCCTGTCTATAACCCAGTCTCAAAGTCAGCTCTCTTATTATTTGCTCTCTTGGTACCAAGAGGGAGCCATCTTTGTGGGTAAGAACCCCTTCCGATCTACCAATGTCAGATCACAAATTAGGCCTATGTCTCCAATGCACAGACCTTATTCCTGCTGGGAATTAGAAGGAGTCATGAGTGGATCTAGAGGGGAAAAGGAATTTAGATGTTTTTAATCCCCTCTCTGCCTCCTGCAAGAAGTATTAGACTCACATGTATCATTAAGAGAGTCATCTCCAACTCGGCGATTCTCCGTCCAATGCACTGCCGAGGGCCAAAGCCAAAGCTCAGAGCCCGGAAGTGGGTATCATTCTGTAGCCATCTTCTGGGGTCAAACTTGTCTGGGTTGGGAAAAAAGTTAGGGTCCTTTCCCATGGCAAAGATGGCCACCTGGACCAGTGTCTGGATAAAGACAGAGAGAGGGAGAGTAGACTAGAATAAGTCCCATGCCAAGTGCCCAGTACAGCCACCCTGTGGCGGCTCCACAGCCCCAGAATTATCACATTCTGAAGTTCAATTCAGGAACCCTGAGCAGGGAAGCAGGAAACAGCAAGCCCTATAAGGTAGTGACATCACATCTCTGGACCTCAGTTTCTTCATCCTCTCAAATGGGGATACCACCAATCCCTATACCCCAGGATCAAATGAGACAACGGTTATAAAGGGACTGAAAAGTATAAAGCAGTATTTTAACTCAAGGGGTGATGGCTGATATTTCCATCCCAGGAGACACACCTGCTCCTTACTGTGGCAGGCGGGACAATCTTATTAACCCCCAAATTGTAAGCGTGTCAAAATGTCAAATTCTTCATTAAACTCCCACATCACCCCCACACCTTCAGTAGAAATCACAATGGATTTCTTTGCAATTGTATACAGAAACTATGGTTTATTTACCTTTCTCTAGGTCACAATGCAATACATTATACATAACAATACCTAATGTTGGTTGAACATGAAATTCTGAATGAATTACACACTGGCATACATGATAACATATGTGCCAACATTAAAAACCAACTAAACTCCATAAGGCAAATCACATATTTCTGCTTAGCTCTCTGTTCCCAAGGTTAATTGATTTTCTAGCTTAATGATTGTCTATAATTGTCAGCATAATGATCATAATAATTCTCCTTCTAGGTTTACAAAGCTTTTTACATATGTTAACTCAGCTGATCCTCACATTAACCCTGTCAGGTAGATGCTATTATTATCCCTATTTAACAAATAAGGAAACTGAGGCTAGGAAAAAATTAAATGATTTGCCTAAAGCCACACAGCTAGTAAATGTCTGAGACAGGATTTGAACTCAGGTCTTTTTGACTCCAAGTTCAATTCTCTATTTATTTAGGACGTGTACACTAAGGCCCTTAGCACATGAAAGTCTATTTTCTGAACTTGGCTCCCTAACAGCAAATATAAACATATTTCATGTACGAAAAGGCCTAATAAAATCACATACAGTCTCACAATAAATAATTTACATATAATATGGGTTGAATATTTCCAATTAACTGTCACTATGCTTTCTATGTGATTTTGTCTCCCTTGGCATTTCTAGGGCAAGGACCCCATCTGCTAAATTGCCCCATACAGCACAGTCAGGGTCATGCAAATATTTAATACACACATTTGGGTATTAAAGAGACAAAAAACAGATATATTCAGGAAACTAAAGGTGAATGGGCTCATTCAGAAATGACAGGCACCCATCATTGAGCCATTGCTCAAGAAGAAGGCTTCAGTACAAGGGATGCTCAGGATGGAGACAGCTACAAAAACCTCGGTTCTGCCCACCTCTGGCAAGAAAAAAAAAATCCAAAATGCCTCCATGATCTCCTCTTCTCCCAGAAAAAGGACAATTGACCATCACCCAACCAAGTCCCCAGACCATTTCCCTGACTGTCATCTCCCTTGATGCCCCTTCTGGACTAAAGCTCTCTAGATTTCTTGGGAGTAGGACTGCCTGCAAAATAATCTGAGGGCTTACTTTGGCAGGAATCATGTAATCCTGGAGAACTAAATCCGATGGAAGATACCTTTGTATGGTCATTGCAATGGGGTGTAGCCTGAAAGAGAAGAGATACAGAACACACAGGTTGTGAAAATGATCATGAACTCAAAACCAAAATTCAACCCAGAGCTGAACAGTCACCTCCTGTTTTCTCATTCCCACTTCCTCTTCCCATTTCTAGCAGCCCCTACATTTCTTGCTGCTTTGTCATTTTTTCCATCCTTCCTTCCCCCTCTTTCTCGCTGGATGTGTTGAGAGGCTGGGGAAAAGTGAACTGCAGCAGGAATTCCCAAGGGTGGAAATAACCTCACCTCAGAGTCTCCTTGATTGCAGCTTTGAGAAGTGGAACAGATCTGAGCATCTTGTTCATATCTCCTTGGGCATCTCTCCGGGCAGCCAGGACTTCAGACCGAAGCATCTCTTGTACATTTAGGTTCCGAGCCACTTCAAACATGTACCACTGCAAGGTCATTGATGTCTGAAGGAGACAGTTGAGGGTTGGAGATGAAGAAAACTGAGTCCCTCCCCACCCCCCATTGCTCTAGAAAAGCCAGCCTTCAAAAAATAAAAAATAAGAACAACCTTCTAGGCCACATAATCAGCTGTGATAACTAAAGCCAGTTTTTCACATCTTTATCCCCAACACACTCACACATACACACCTACTCTTAAGGGACAATTTCGTGTCCGTCTCAGCCTAAGTAAAATATATCATGTGCCTACATCCTGAGCCAATAAAGAAGGACTCTCCTGATGCCCCCATTTAATGAGAGATACCTTGAACCCCAACTCTGGCACGACAGCATTCTCATAGCAAATGGATTATTGAGCATTTTTAAAGCTTAAGGGAACCATCTGCAAATGGTTCTCATGAAGAAGAGGGGACTTGATATCATTATCACCTTTGTACAAACAAGAAAACCAATATTCTGGCAACTTATTTGGGTTTTTGCAAATAGGTTTCTTCAAACTATCTTTAAAGCCCATATAAGCACATCTTGTTTTATGCAGTAGTTATGCTCCTGAAAAATTCTTGTAAAGAAAATATCTCAAATGGGCCAAGACATCCTTTAAAGAAACTCTTTGGTCCTTTTAAGGAAATGTTTTCATACAATTAAAAATCCTTGGGGCTGGGGGCAGCTAGGTGGCGCAGTGGATAAAGCACTGGCCCTGGATTCAGGAGGACCTGAGTTCAAGTCCAACCTGAGACACTTGACACTTACTAGCTGTGTGACCCTGGGCAAGTCACTTAACCCTCATTGCATCGCAAAAATAAAAGAAAATCCTTACATGAATAGCAGATGAGCACCTGATTTATCTTCCATGTAGATTAAGATTTCCATGTCAAGTTTCTTAAAAATTTCTGAGAAACTGGCAATCCTTTATAAAGTTTCACAGATTTTCAATTAAGCCGATGACCTGCCCTCATCTTTCATTGAGATGCTGACAGTAGTCAGATAATCTTGATATTAATTAGTGTTTGTGACATTTAGCTTTGTCATATATCAGTGAATCGATGGGCATGACCTTTGAACACAAAAACCAACTTGCCCCACAAAGTTTCTGCCTGGTTTACATGTCCTGTTCAGGATTATAGCCAGAGGATATTCCAACTTCCAAGGGAAAGAGAGAATTGAGTCAATATGCCCACTATCTCACCAAGAGGTCTCAGGCTCTACTATTTATGTCAAGGAGTTTTTAGAAGACTCCCTTTTCTGAGTCACGTGAATGATTGGACCAGAGACCCTTTTGGAATAGCATACATTCTTGTGTCATGTCACTCCAACTACCCACCCTTTAGGTTGGCTCTATATACAGGAACAGTAGATTATACTTGCCACATAAAGTTTAAGGAATTCCCTAAAGCCACAGTCCCCCAAACCCCAATGTTGTACCTGAGATTTCTCCTGATGAAGTTACTCCTTTATAAAATATAGGAGGCTGGAAGGATATCAAAACAGAGGAACAAGTGGTGCTCAAGACAAGTTCCCCTTGCCTCATTGTCTTGAATTCCAGAGCTGCCTGATTCACAGGGTCTGAGGAAGTCATTTCCTTCCGGGGGTTATATAAATAGGGCAAATCACAGGAACCTGAACCTTCTAATCTCATCAGCAATAATGAGAGTTGTAGGGCCTTAACCCATAATCCACCAATAAAGATAGATGCCCACTCCCAACTCCTCACAAAGGGGCAAAAGGAAAAAGACCCCTTTCCTTCCACATATTTTCCTTTGAATATTTGATTTTGATATTCGTTTGAAGAGGTATTCTCTTGGGAAGGGCCAACAATTCTTCCATAAAATTGTGAGCTTGGTCAAATTTGTTTCTAGAGGCTCCCCTACTTTCTCTCCACCCTTTTCAATGACCTCTCTACCTCTCACCTGGGTGAGCGTTCTCATCCAGTACTTTCTCCTCCTGTCAAGAAGGACATCTTGAGGGGGCAGCTAGGTGGCACAGTGGATAAAGCACTTGCTCTGGATTCAGGAAGACCTGAGTTCAAATTTGACCTCAGACACTTGACACTTACTAGCTCTATGACCCTGGGCAAGTCAATTGACCCTCATTGCCCCACCAAATAAATAAACAAACAAACAAATAAATAGATGAGTGGATAAATAAGTGAATGCATGAATGAATGAATGAATGAACAAACGAATGAATATACAAACAAAAAAAAAGAAAGGTTGATAACCTCAGCTACACTGAGGTAGAAGGGCTTAAGTGGGTGTAATTTTTAAAAGAGAGTCACAGAAAATCAACACTAAGTCACAAGGATTGAACCTCTAATGTGGGAGTTATGGGAACTCATGAAGAGAATTTATCTGGGGACTATACAGCTTTACAAGTGACTCCCATAAGTTAATGTTTTACAAAAACCTCTGGTTCGTAAACCACTTTTCAGATTGTACTTATATTATCCCATTTAATACAATAATCCTATGACAGAGGGAGGACTGTCCCTCTGCATACAAGAAACATTCAAAGATTTGCATTTGGAGAAATGTGAGGGCCAAAATTTGATATACGGAGCATTATTTGGGTGACTCGCCTTAATATTGGGGTCCCAGAAATATGAGGGACCTTTTAGGTTTAACATTCCCCTCTGAACTGCCCTTTTTAGATATTTCTCTGAGGCCAATAAGAAAGGAGCATCTAAGGTTTAGTTCACACAAGGATCAGATTTATTACTTGGGAATTAATTAAACAACAAAGGTGAAACTAATAAAAATCAAAGATAAGGAAATGGGAAAATAGAAATACAGATAGATATTCTTAACTCTAAACTTAGCCTATGCAATCCTCAGACTGTTGTCTATTAAGCTAATTCAAAGGAATTTAGAGCTTTCCGTCATTAACTCACCAAACACCTGCACAGCCCACCAGACTGAGAACCAACATGTGCCACCAGGACCACAGTCGCCACACCGAGAGCAAGCACTAGCATTCTAGAAGTGCCCTCTAAGCTCCCTTCAGGGAGCGTTCAATCTTTTCTCCTCCAAAAGGGGAGGTCCTTCAAAAGCTGCCTATACGACAAATAATTTTTACCACAGAAAACATAAGACGTAAGTCTCAAGCCCAAGAATTCTGGCTATCAGCCCAAGGCTCTTTTCTGTATATTGGACTAGCAACTGCTGAGGTCAATACCCTACTATGCCCCTGTTGAAAACAGGCCTTGTTCACTTTGGCCTTTCTCCACAACATTTGTAAGGTGCCTGGCACACCATAGACATTGAATAAATACTTATTCTCTGCCCCCTTCATCCTCACCGTGTCCACCCCTCCTGCCATCATTTCTGTAATATTGGCTTTGACATCTTCAAAACTCATGGCATTCTTGCTTAGAATAGAGTAGAGAACACCTGGATAACCTTCAGGGACTTTTGACCTCTTCTGATCCTGGTAGAAGTTCCGTATATAACCTTCAGCTAAGAGACAAGAGGAAAGAAAGGAGACATTATGGAGTCTCTGTATGGAAGACACTGGGGTTGGGAAAGGGACATGAAGGAGACTGAGGAAGTTTACAGGGAACAGAGAGTTTGGGGGAACCTGGAGTGAAAAGAACTCATCATTGTCAGTCAGGAAACTGCGGGTTCTAGTCATGTTAATGCTATTAACCATTTGATGACCTTGGACAAATTGCTTGGCCTCCTTCTGCTTCTTCAGACCTCATTGACATCAATGTCTTTGGGGCAGCTGAAGGAAGGATAAAGGTGTTCTACAAATGCATCATCGCCATCTTGCTAGAGACAGCTTTGTTGTGCTGTTGTCTCAAGGACTAATGAAGTGGGCATTTTAAGAGGAGATTATTATTCATTGGCTGTATGTCTTAAATTAGGATAGCGATTTTAGATTTTAGATTTCTGCAAAAGGTGCATAGAAATCATAGTTTTATAACCAAATACCATCCTTTTCACACAACCCACACATGCCTGCTCACACACATACATGTGTGCACATATAAA
The DNA here is from genome assembly GCF_019393635.1 of Dromiciops gliroides. NCBI lineage: Eukaryota > Metazoa > Chordata > Mammalia > Microbiotheria > Microbiotheriidae > Dromiciops > Dromiciops gliroides. Next base: position 48,102,265 of record NC_057862.1, read on the forward strand.
TTCTATGTGTATGAGCATATGTGGACATGTACACCATACACATGTGTGCTGCACACTATACATGCGTGTTTGCAAACATGTTCATGATACATGTGTGTGCACACTGAGACAAACACAATGCAGTACACACACACTTCTCTTTTTGATGATCTTAGAGATGTCCTTTATGGTTTTGGGGTTTTTTTTTTTGGTGAGGCAATTGGGGTTAAGTGACTTGCCTAAGGTCACACAACTAGTTAAGTGTCAAGTGTCTGAGGTGGCATTTGAACTCAGGTCCTCCTGAATCTAGGGCCAGTGCTCTATCCACTGTGCCACCTAGCTGCCCCCCTTTCTGTTCTTTATGTAAATTTATACAGGGTGGGGGCTCCATACCACTTGGCCACACCCTCTGTCAGATAGTTAAAGGCACTTAAATAATCACTTTGGCACATCAGGTGAGAGCTGGGTTATATGACTTCCTTCTACACTGATAGATTATTGGGTACCAAAGACTTTTCAAGGGGAAATAGTTGAGGTGAAAAGGACAGCAGCAAAGTTGAGACACTGACTGAGCATCTTATTTGCTCTTGCCTTGGGGTTCTCCCATCTCTGACCATCTACATCCTCAGCCTGCCTGTTACTCTTACCCTCCCCCTTGGGGTCTAAATGCCAATACCCTGGTGGTGGATTGGCAAGCTGGTTCGAAGATTCTGGGCAGCAATTTGAAATTATGCAAGAGAAATCACTAAGACTGCCTCTTCCTGCCCCAGGCCCAGCACCTCCGGTCACCCCAAAAGGATACTCAGAACCCTGATGCTCACCTCGATCAAAAATCAGATCCCATGAGGCCACGTGGTCCCTCCAGGCCTTGGCCTTGACCATACGGAACAGTTCTGGAGGGATATTCAGCATTGGAACACTAGTTTCAAACATTGTAGACACAGCATCAATGAACTTCTGGGCTTCAGGGTCCACTAACTCTTCCAGGAGTCCCAGCCTCTCCCCAAAGAGAAGGTTGCAGATAGCTATGGCACCAAAGATCATTTCCATTAATATTCCTGACTTGTGGCCTTGCTGAGAAACCTTCATCAGATCATTGGAATCCCCTTGACCTCCCTCTGGAACTCTGCCTTCACCCTTCAAGGTCATTAACACCCCATGTTAGGCATGCTTTTCTTTGTTAAATCAATCAGAATGCGGTCTGAGGGACCGAGGGGAGAGGAGGCAGTCCCTGAGGAACCTCTCCTTGACAATGTAAATGTTAGGAAATCTGTTTTGTAATATTAATATCCTAGATATGGAAAAAGGAGGCATCTGGAGCAATAATGGGGGTACACCTGGAGAGAGGACCCCAAAGTCAGCAGAAAGAATCATCATTTAAAAAATTTTGCTTTTGGGAGTAGCTAGATGGCACAGTGGATAGAGCACTGGCCCTGCAGTCAGGAGTACCTGAGTTCAAATCCGGCCTCAGACACTTAACACTTCACTAGCTGTGTGACCCTGCTGCAAGTCACTTAACCCCAATTGCCTCACCAAAAAAAAAAATTTGCTTTTGTTAACTGAAAAATATTGGGTTTTGACACAGAATATTTCTCAAACCCTCAAATACATTTCCCAAAAATAGATAAAACCACCTAATGGAGGGACTACCATGATTAATGGCATAATTAACTAATATCTTATTAACAACCATAATCAATTAATTAACCCCTCCCTACTTTTGTTGTTCAGTCATTTCAGGCTTTGTGACCCCATTTGTGGTTTTCTTGGCAAAGATAATAAAGTGGTTTGTCATTTCTTTCTCCAATTCACTTTACAAATTAGGAAACTGAGGCAAACAGGGTTAAGTGACTTGCCCGGGGTCACATAGCTAGTAAGGGTCTGAGGCCAGATTTGAACTCACAAAGGTAAGTCTTCCTGACTCCAAGCCCTAGCATCTATCCACTGCACCACTTTGCTGCCCTTCCCTAATGGGAAGAAAGGCCAGGTGCTTGACTTGAATAATGGGGGACAAACATAACCAGGCAGGGACATCTTATTTGTGTCCTTCTTGGTGCCTTTCTGTATACTCACAAAATGATATGATTGAGGGTATGGTAGACTCAAAGACAAGAGATATCAGGCTTCTTTCTTTCTTTCTTTCTTTCTTTCTTTTTTGCAGGGCAATGGGGATTAAGTGACTTGCCCAGGGTCACACAGCTAGTAAATGTCAAGTGTTTGAGGTTGGATTTGAACTCAGGTCCTCCTAAATGCAGGGCTGGTAATTTATCCACCACACCACCTAGCTACTCAAGTAGGTGCTATTTTTAATCCTCATTTTACAATGAAGTAAATGGAGGCAGGGGGCAGCTATGTGGCACAGTGGATAAAGCACCGGCCCTGGATTCATGAGGACCTGAGTTCAAATTTGGCCCTAGATACTTGACACTCACTAGCTGTGTAACCCTGGGCAGGTCACTTAACCCTCATTGTCCCACCCAAAAGGAAAAAAAAGAAAAGAAAACGGAGGCAAACAGAGGTTAAGTGACTTGCCCAGGGTTACACTGCCAGTAAGTGTCTGAGTCTGGATTTGAACTCAGGTCTTCTTGACTCCAGGCCTGGAGCTCTATTCCTCTAGCTGCAGCACCATTGAGCTGCCCTTCTCCTATCTTCCTTATTACTGTGGAGGACAACATCATTCTCCCAGTCCCTAGGGCTCTCAACCTAGGAGTTATCCCGGATTCCTCCCTCTCTCCTTCATCCCCCACGTCCAATCCGTTGCCAAAACCTGTTGGTTTCACAGTTACAACATCCCTCAAAAATACCCCATCCCCTCTTCTGCCGCTGCCACCATCCTGGGGCAGTCCTGCATCAATACACTCCTGGAGGGCTGGAGAGGGTCTGTCTCCCTCAGGTGTCTCCCCACGCCATCCCATCCTCCATTCAGCCTATGTCAACCCTATTTCTGACGGGATATAGAGGGTCCCTATTGCCCCAGGATTAAACACAAAAATGGTCTGTTGGACGTTTTAAGCCCTTCACAACTCAGCCCCCTCTGGCCTTTCTATCTTCTTACACCCTATTTCCCCACCCATACTCTTCAATCCAGCGACGCTGACCTCCCGGCTGTTCCTTGAACAAGACCCTCCATTTCCAAACACTGGTCATTCTCTCTGGCCATCCCCCTTGCCTACAACACTCTTTTTCCTCATCTCTGCCTTCTCGCTTCCCTGGATTCCTTTAAGTTCCAACTAAAATACTATCTTCTATAGGAAACTTTTCCTTAACTTTAAGTGGCTTCCCTCTGTTGATTTGCAAGCTACAAACAAGCTATTTGTCCTGTGTGTAGCTTATTTGTATATCCATCTGTTTGTATGTTGTCTTCCCTGTTCAATTGTAAGCTCTCCTTGAGGGCAAGGATTATCTTTTGCCTCTTTTTGTATCCCTGATGCTTAGCACAGTGTCTGACCCGTGGCAGGAGCCTATTAACTATGGATTGATTGATTCCTTGATTGCTATCACCCTCCCTCAGTCAGGCCTTACTCACACTCAAAAGCAAATCGAAACAGGTCCTGACTGAGATCCACAGTGAACTTTCCTTGGTTGCTCCTCTCAATCCCCTTATAAATGTTCGCTACAAAGTCCTCTGAAATGGGGGTGAGAAGGGGCTCAAAATTGTTCACTGTGTCCAAAGCCAGCACAAAATGGTTCAGCAAAGTCCGGTCTTTCTTCCAGCTTTCAGAGCTCCTGAAAGGAAGGGGAAAAAAAGAAGTGAGGAAATCCCAGTGTGCTTGGGAAAAGAGGCTGGAGGCAATGAAGCTGACCACAGTGTTACAACAGAGAATCCAGAGGCTGTTCCCTCTTTTCTGTTCAAGGGCCCGAGGAGAAGAGTTTCACACCAGACTCCCTTGAAGCTTTCACCAGCTACCATATCTCTCTATCTTTTCATCTCTCCTGTCCCCTTCCTCACTCACCCACACCTTGAGATTGAAGGATGAAAGAGAAGAAAAAACAGAGCAAAGAGAAAAGGAGGGGAAAGGAGAAAGGGAAGCAAGAAACCCTCATCTAACTGCACTGAAACTCCAAGAAGTCTCTACACCTTGATGGCAACAGAAGCACAATTCAGCAAACATGAAAGCCCTACTAAGAACAAGATGACACACTAAGTTGATATACCATAGCTACATGGATTCTGGGAAATGTGTGGGCATTGCTTCCACAATACATGAAGAAGAAGAGCCCTTTAATTGGCTGCTGATCCAGAACTTCAGGTGCACGTGAAAGACACTGACTGGATGATAGTGGTCCTCTCTCCTCCCTGGCTTCAATAAAACCAGAACATGCTATAAGCCTCTGGGTGGGGAGAGAAACTTCAGGCCCTCCCCTCCTTGGGCACCTGGGCCACTAGGTGACTGTGGACTGCTATTAGTCTCTGCCCCCTTTTGCCTTCAATCTATCCTACTCTTGGGCAGAGGAGGAGGAGTTTTGGCTTTGACCTTCATTAAGTTGGGAGAATAAGCTTCCAGAAGTCCAATCCTCCTTAATCTTAGTGCCTTCCCTCTGAGGCTGCATCCAATTTGTCCCGTCTAGATGTTGTTGGTATATAATTGTTCGAATGTTGTCTCTCCTATTTGGGCAGGGTCCGATTTTTTGTGGAGGTGGGATTGTCTTTCTTTGTATCTCCAGGACGGTGCCTGGCACACAGTAGGTGCCTTATTGACTGACTAATCAACCTGGACCTTGACGAGATTACATCAGCTAGATTTTTCCCTGTATCCCATTCAATCCCAAAGAGTCATCTCTTATAAGAAAGAATTTTTTCCAAGAAAAAAGAAGGAAGGGGAAGCTAGATGGCACAGTGGATATAGAGCACTGGCCCTGGATTCAGGAGGACCTGAGTTCAAATCCGACCTCAGACACTTGACACTTACTAGCTGTGTGACCCTGGGCAAGTCATTTAACCCCAATTGCCTCACCAAAAAAAAAAGAAAGAAAAAAGAAAAGAAAGAAGAAGGAAGAGGGGAAAAATTTTTAGCAAACTAGCTCAATACATTGAAAAACTGTAATATTCTATGCAATGTTCTATACCTGTCTCCCCACTTCTGCAAAGGAGCAGGGAGATATGTCTTAAGAAGAATTTTAACCAGTAATGATATGAGGTATACAAACATGGGAGATGATCTACAACCAACATAAATGCAAGGAGTTCAGAAAGAACAGAATGGAATTAGGAACCAGCCAATATATCAGTTTGACTAGAGAAAAGACAGAATAAAGAAAGTAGGTAGAAAAAAACCTGCAACTATAGGATAGAAGTAGATTCCTAAGGAAGCAGATAGGTGGCACCATAGTGCACAGAGCACCAGGCCTGGAGTAAGGTTCATCTTCCTGAGTTCAAATCCAGCCTCAGCCACTTCCTAGCTATGTGACAGTAGGCAAGTCATTTAATCCTGTTGGCCCCAGTTTCCTCATCTGGAAAATGAACTGGAAAAACCACTCCAGTATCGTTGCCAAGAGAACCCCAAATGGGGTCACAAAGGGTTGGACACAAATGAAATAAGAACAGAGAAAAAGATTATACCCAGAATAGACCCAGTGATGAACAACAAAGGAAATGGAAAGAACCCCAGTCCACTAATGGGCCAGACCTCTGATAGTGGGAGGCCATCTCCAGGTCCTACAAGCCAAGTTTTATGGTTCTCCAAGGAAAAAAGTAGCCCAGTGGAAAAGGAACCTCCTTAAACTCCAAATAGATCATGGAATACAGGACAAAGGACAGGGAAAAGTCCCCAGTTCATCACCGGGCCAGACCTCTCCTAGCAGGCACCTTTCTCTGAGTCCTGCAGGCCAGGTTTTATGGTTCCCAAAGGAAAAAACAAATACCCCAACGCAAAGCATTGAAAATACTTTTCGCTGACAAGATGAAGAGCTTCAAGTGGCTTGTCTCCAAGAACAAAAGCAGAGGAGCAAAAGAGCCTAAGGCAGAGGCAGTGAAAGCTGGGAAGGAGACCACTAAGTAAAGTCTCTTCACAGTCATGCCTCCCTGCCAAGGGAGTGGGGCTTCTTTCAGAAGTGGGACTACTTCAACTCCAAAGGATATATACTTCAACTCCAGAGGACATGTCAGGTGCTGGCCTGATCTTCAAGAAGAAGACAGGGTCGAAAAAGGAACAGGCTGCTTGGGAAGAGAACAAGCAACAGCAGAGGGAGCTCCAGATCCTGGAGACCCAAACAGAGGCCACTGGTGGTAAACTGAAGGAGCTCAGGGCGCATACCTCTACTAGGGTTCAAGAGCATAACAGCAAGTCATGTGGCCATGGAAAGGGTTATGAAGACCATTGTACCCTCAGTTTGTAGAGGCAGGTGCAGGACAAAGAGAAAAGGGTTAAAAGATGTAAAAAAAAAAAACTGTAAGATTCAAGGATCAGCATCTGCCCCCAAGAAGATAACTTCCAGTGCCAGTGAGGTGTCAGTCTCTTTAGAGCAATTCCATGTTCAACAGAGAGGGGCAAGCTTCTTTTCTTCTCTAGGCCACTCCCAGTACCATTCCGAGCCACCTCGTGGGGGATCCTACTCCTCTCAGAGTGGATCCCCAGATCTTCTTTCCCAGTATGCAGAAATTTGGCTCCCTCCAAAAGAATCCAGGATCTCAGAGTATAACTAACTTGTTCTAACACCATGTGACACTCTGAGTCCTTTCACTGAGGATCATTATGATTGGGCTAATCATCCTTCCCTAATACATTAATACTTTCTAATGCATTGACTAATAAACATAATTCATTGTACTACCAAAAAAAAAAAAGATTGCTAAAGGCCTTTGACACCAGGTTGCCTCCTAGAGGCAGATTCTGAGAACATAATTCTGTGCAACCATCTTTTTGTTCAGTCACACTGTGGAATTCAGTCCACTAGCTCCGAAGTCTTCAAATTTCTTCAAATGAGCCCATCAGTTAAAAAAAAAAAAGTTTGACCCCACTCCCAGTGTGTGAATATCTACTTATTTATAAATAATATTTATAAATACTATACTAATAATTATATCTATTTTGAAACTTAAACACGCAAAAAAAGACATTTTTAAAAGATGAGCTAAATATTAAATAACAATTGATCTTAGAGTCAATAGATAGACAGCCACTAGAGTTTATTGACTGGATCATGGTCAGATCTATACTTTAGGAAAATTTTAGCAGTTGTTGGGAAGAGGAATTGAAATGAGAAGGGAGACCAATTATGAGGTTGGCATAGTCAAGAAGTGATGAGGGCGGGGCAGCTAGATGGCGCAGTGGTTAAAGCACCGGCCCTGAATTCAGGAGTACCTGAGTTCAAATCCGGCCTCAGACACTTGACACTTACTAGCTGTGTGACCCTGGGCAAGTCACTTAACCCCCATTGCCTGCAAAAAAAAAAACAAAAACAAAAACAAGAAGTGATGAGGGCCTGGACTAGGTTGGTGGCTATATGAATGGAGAGAAGCAGACAGACACAAGAGATGTTATGAAGATAGAAATGACAAGATTTGACAACAGATTGAATATGGATGGTGAGTAACAGTGAAGAATCCAGGTAAATCTGTATAATGGTAGTATCCTGGAAAGAAAAAGTACGGAGATTTATACCAATAATCAGGGAAGAGGCAGTGTCTGTATAGTTAAGCACTCAACTTACTAGCTGTGTGATTGGGCAAGTCACTTAACTTCTGTTTGCCTCAATTTGCTCGTTTGTATCTCGGGGATAGGAATAGCACCTATCAGGAGAAAAATCTGGAACTCAAACTCTTACAAAAATGAATGTTGAAAACTATCTTTACATGTAATTGGAAAAAATAAAATACTATTAAGATTTGGGGGGCAGCTAGGTGGCGCAGTGGATAAAGCACCAACCCTGGATTCAGAAGGACCTGAGTTCAAATCCGACCTCAGACACTTGACGCTTACTAGCTGTGTGACCCTGGGCAAGTCACTTAACCCTCATTGCCTCACACAAAAAAATATATATATATTTTTAAAATAGCACCTACTTCCTAGGGCTGTTATGAGGATCAAATGAGATAATAATTACAACATGCCTACTTAGCCCAGTTTGGGGCATATAGTAGGTGCTATGTGAATATTAGCTATTATTTGCTATCATCATTGTTATTAAACTATAGGAGAAGAGATGAAATTCTTCAGGCGTTCAAATCACAGGCTCTCGGTCAGGTGAAACAATGTCTCCTGTAAACTTTGAGGACATGCAAACAGTAGGACAGCCATTTCAATAGCCTCTGATAAATCAAGATGCTTGTGGTTATTGCCATCAACACTATCCTCATGGCCAAATGACTTATTCATTAACCTTACTATAACACTTTTCATTTTTTCCCAAGCTCTCTCATTTTTTAGTTTATCTGATCCTTATGACATGTTGAAGCAGCATTGAACAGAAATTATTCTTCCCATTAGATCGATTCACAAAACTAACACAGAGTCAAGGGAAGGGATAGCCAAGATCACCCAGCTTATGTGGGGAAGAGCTGGGACCAGATCCCAGGTCTCCTGATTACTTGGCCTCTCCCCACAGCTCTTCAGATGTGCTTGGATCCTATCCCTTGTGACGCAGGAAAAGCTAGAATGCATCTCCAAGAGAAGGACAAGAGACTTACTTAAGCAGGACTCCAAGAGGTTTTTTCATGTAGATGTGATAAGCCATCCATGGTGGAATGTTATATCTTTCTGGGTAGGGTCCCTCTGCTTTAAAGAGGCGGGAAGCATCGTCAGGGTTGATGATAAAAACAGACTCTGAATTGCCGAGTTTCTCCCTGGAATGATTCATAAAATCAAGAGGTCAGAGATGAAACCCTAGAGACCTACACATAAGGCATGGGGTAGGCAGAGTCAGATGCTGGATCTAGGCACTGAGTATCTCCAGGATTAACTCCCCAATTCCCAGCAACTACATCAACCGACAATGAATCCCACACACCTAGAGCAGGGGGCAGTAAACAAAGCCCTCTGGCCTGGCTCAGCCACAAACCTTACATTTACTACAAGACTATGGTCATGCTAGACAGACCTCCAACCCAAATAACCTCACCCTCACCTGCTTACTCAGGGACGGAAGCTGGACTCAAATAAAATAACAGTCTCAGGTCTGGAATTCCCATTTTTAGAGAGCATCTATAGGGGCCTTCAGAAGATATGTGTGCTTTAGCTGGCTTACAATGGAAATAATGTTACCTGGGTATGATGCTTGTAGTCACTGAATGCCTACAATTTTACATTTTCATTTTGCAAGGCTATTGGCAAGAAATTGAATCTACTGTGCCACCTAGCTCCCCCCAGAAGTATATATATAATATCTAGTATATAATATGTGCATGATATATAATATAGAGAGGTATATACACACAATATGCACCATATATCTATAAGTTTATACATAATCTAAATTATATATAATATAACCTATAGAAGTAAATATCTACTATATAAACCATAGACACATATACATACTCTATAGACAGATACACATAATATGTAATCTATGCTTTGTATCACCTTTAGAAGTATATGCATAATATATGATGTTGAAAGTATATATATTATATATGATGTGTCAACTTATATTAAATATATAGATATGTGTACATAATATATGGAAGTATATGCATAATATGCAACATATAATCTATAGTATATACATAATCTATAATATATACACAATATAATCTATAGAAGTAAATACATACTATATAATCTGTAGACACATATCTAATATATGATATGTGTGTAATCTATGGTAGTATATACATAATACATAATATATACTTTACATACAATATAGACGTATACTCATTATATATAATCTATAAAAGTATATACATACTATATACATGATATGTAATCTATGGAAGTATACACATGACAAATACTATATCAAAGTCTATAGAATATATGTGTATTTGCATGATATATGGAAGTATATATAAAATATAAGATATACTTTATATAAGCTATAGAAGTCTATACATTCTATATATCTATAGAAGTACATACATAATATATAAGATATACTTTCTAGGGCAGCCAGGTGGCGCAATGGATAAAGCACTGGCCCTGGATTCAGGAGGACCTAAGTTCCAATCCAGACTCAGACACTTGACACTAGCTCTTTGACCCTGGGCAAGTCACTTAACCCTCATTGCCCAGCCAAGAAAAACAAAAACAAAGATATACTTTCTATAAGATATAGAAGTATATACATAATATACAGATATACTTTATGTAAGATATAAAAGTATGTCCATTATATATCATCTATAGATGTACATACATAATACATACTATATACATATATAATATATGGAAGTATATACACGCTATATCAAAGTATATAGAATATACAGATACATAATGTATGGAAGTATATACATAATATATAGCAGTATATACATAGTATGTATACTATATACACACACCCAGGGTAGTGGGAGGTGGGGGAACACTAGCAGCTCAAGGGAACAGGAAAAGCCCCATGTCCCAGATAACATTTTGAAGGCAACTCGGGATTCTCAAAGGTGCAAGTGAGGAAGGGCGCTGCAGGCGTGGGGGCCAGCCCGTGCAAAGGCTCAGAGGGCAGTGAGTCTTTTTGTTTTTGTTTTGTTTTTTGCAGTGCAATGAGGGTTAAGTGACTTGCCCAGGGAGTGTCAAGTGTCTGAGCCGAATTTGAACTCAGGTCCTCCTGAATCCAGGGCCGGTGCTTTACCACTGCGCCATCTAGCTGCCCCCGGGCAATGAGTCTTACGAGGAAGGTCACAAAGGCCAGTCTGGCTGGACCACAGAGTGCGGGAAAAGGATTCCGCCAAGCTTTCTGCCGCTCCTCCCCCAACCTCCGGCTGGTCTTTCAGTCCGGATTGAGAGAAGTCACGCAGTCTGCTGCCCCATGTGGTTTTCTCCCGTAGGTACAACAAACCCCGCAGTTCTCCAATAATCCCGCCCTGACCACTGCCAGAGCAGGTTTTGCCCCTAACTTTTTGATCTTTAACACAATGACCTTCAAGGCCAAGATGAAAAACCTACGCTCCTCACCCCAGTGTAACGTCTCCTTTGTGTATGGATGTTAATCACGCATCTCATTTTGACTGAAAATCTTCAGTCTCTCACTATCAGTAGCAAAGCAGAGGGAAGGGGAGGAGGAAGAGCAACAGCCAAATAGCGGCCAAGGTGGAGGCGAGAGTGGGAAAGAGGGAATGGAAGGCAGAGGCAGGCAGGCCGAAAAGGCAAGGATGGTGAAAGGGAAGAAAAGAGAAGGAAGGGAAAGAGAAAACGTGCAAGACTTCTCCCCGGCCCTAAGTTAACATTGCCTAGATGTTCTCCCTGTCTCCAGCCCCCCCCCTTCTCTCCCTTCCCCCGCCAACCCTGCCTGCGCTCTCTCCCCATATCTCTTCTCTCTCTCTCTCTCTCTCTCTCTCTCTCTCTCTCTCTCTCTCTCTCTCTCGCTCTCGCTCTCGCTCTCGCTCTCGCTCTCTCTCTCGTCAGTTCTCTGTCTCTCCTCTCTCTGTCTCTGTCTGTCTCTTTGTCTCTCTGTCTCTCTCTCCTTTTCTCTGTCTCTCTCTCTCCTCTTCTCTGTCTCTCTGTCTCTGTCTATCTGTGCATCTGTGAGAGCAAACATTTTGCAAAGCAGATACAAGGTCAGTCAAAAGAAAAGTGTGTCCTCCTTTCTCCCTTCCCCTCAAGCTCAAGCTTCATCTTCCCCATGAGCTGCCTATATATTTGACCACCATTTTAGACATTTTGTGGGGCAGCAAGATGGTACAATAGACAGAGCACCAGCCCTGGAGTCAGGAGGACCTGAGTTCAAATCCAATCTCAGACAGTTGACCCTAGCTGTGTGATCCTGGGCAAGTCACTTAACCCTCATTGCCCCACCCAAAAAGAAAAAAAAATCTGATTCAATTAAAGAGGCCTTCTCATGCATCTTGGAAATTATATTAATTTGGGCCTGAAAACTGAAAAGTGACCTGGGTGGGAGGAAAACCTGATAAAGCCTTGGGGGAGGGAGAAAAGGGAGCATGGAGAAAGCTGGAGACAGCTCAGCCATTCACTCATCTACCAAATAGGGAGGTCGGACTAGAGGACAGCTAACACCCCTTCCTACTCAATCAACAAATATTTAGTAAACATCTCCTACATGTGATGCATTGGGCCAGGTATTGGTGATAGAGGCCCAAAGAATGAAACAATCCCTACTAGCAGTGAGTCTATGTTCTAATGGAGAAGACAAATCCACATAAAGAGAAATACAGAATAAATATCAGGCTGATTAATCTACAATCTAGTCTGGAAGGTTTGGATACTACTCACCGATCTCTCCTCCTGCAGACTCTCCCTCGCCTCAGCTTCCCTAATACTGTCCCTAGCTTAGCTCCTGAGTGGACAACTGTGTGGTCTTAGTCTCCTGTCTTCTTACTGTGTGTGGTTCTCCCTCTCCTCTCTGCACTCTCAACCATTTCGGTGGGGGATGCCTCTAGACAAGACGTCTCCCTGTAACGTCTATGTTGAGAGCATATCCCACTGTTTGCCGAACATCTCCACCCAGATGCCTTATCAGCATCTCCAAGAGAGATCTCATGGTCTTCTCTCTTAAAACCGCCCATCCTCCAAACGTGTCTCTATCTGCAGAGAGCATTGTTGTCTCCTCAGCCACCCCAGCTCATAACCTCAGCATCATCTTGGACTCTCTTCTCTTCCTGGCTCCTCATACTCAGTCAGGTGTCAAAGCCTCCTCCCAATATCTTTTACATCCATCCCCTTTCTCCACTTAAGACACTTCCTGGCACTGGGTCCATGCTTAATGAGGGCTTGTTGCTTTGACTTAGTTAACAAAGTCATCATAGTGGACAGAGTGCTGAATTGGGATTCTGAAATATCTGTGTTTAAATCCTGCCCCAAACACTCACCGTGTGCCCAAAGGGAAGGGGAAGAGAATAAACATTTAGGAAGCACCTACTATGTAGTAGGCACTGTGCTAAGCACTTTCCAGGTATTATCTCATTTGATCCCCACAACTACCTCACAAAGTCAGTGCTGTTATTATGACCCTTTTACCGTTGAAGAAACTGAGGCAGAGGTGAAGTGACTCACCCAGGGTCACATAGTTAGGAAATGTCTGAGGCTGCATTTGAATTCAGGCCTTCCTGACTCCTGGCACAGCACTCTATTCACTGCACCATTTAACTGCCTCTTAACACAGGCTACTTAACCCCTTCTCTCAGTTTCCTCATCTGTAAAATGGGGATAATACCCACAGTACCTACATCACTAAAGTTTATGAGACTCAAATGTCATAATGTATGGAAAGTGCTTTGCAAACTTTAAAAAATTCTATAACATCAAGTTTTAATATAAACAAGAAGACCCCATGACATAGCGAAAAGAACACTGGCTCCAGGGCCAGAGGACCTGGGTTCAAATCCTGACGATGTTGCTTATTGTCTGGGTGACCTCAAGTGAGTCTCCTCACCTCTGTCTGCCTCAGTTTCCTCATTTGTAAAATGAAGGGATGAGACCCTTCTTGCTCAAAAACTTTCAGTCTACTATCATATTTCTCATATGAATTATTATAATAGCCTCTTGGGCAGCTAGGTGGCACAGTGGATAGAGCACCAGCCCTGGAGTCAGGAGGACCTGAGTTCAGGTCCAACCTCAGACACTTAACACTTACTAGCTGTGTGATCCTGGGCAAGTCACTTAACCCCAATTGCCTCACCCAAAAAAAAAATAGCCTCTTAATTGCTTCCCTTTTTCACTTCCTGCCCTATACAAAGCATATTCTGTCTCGCTGACAAAAGCAGCTTCCTCGAAGCACAGGTCTGATCACATCATTCCCCTGCTCAAAAACCTTCAATAGCTGCCTATCGTCTCTAGGATAAAGTACAGACTCCCAAGTCTGGCATTTAAGACCCTCCACAATTGGGTCCCTACTTGCCTTTCCAGCCACATCTCACATTAATCCCCCTCATGACCCAACCATCTTGGGCTGTTGCCGGAGTTCAAGATTCCAGTTACCATCTCCATGCATGTGCACAAAGCAACCCACTCTGCCTGGTCCTCCATCCTTCCTCACCTCTGCTCCTCAGAATCCTCAACTCTCTTCAGGTCACAACCCAGTTGTCACCTCTGCCAAGAACCCATCCTTCATCGAGAGAATGGCTTGTCTTCTCTCTCCCTTCACGCGGCACTGATCTGTGTACACGTTTAATCCTGCACAGAGCCTATAATCTTCTAGAGGGTAGGGAGCATTTAATTTTTGTCTCCAGCACCAAGTACAGAATCTTCTATGAAGCAGGCACAAAGGAGATATTGTTTGATTAAATTTCAGCTTGCCTAAGTTACGCCAAGGACAGGGTGAATCACAAGGTGACGCATAGACACTCCCTTCCCTCTCTCTAGCCCTGCAAGAAAAATAAATAAATAACCAAAAGGAAATAAGGACCCCAGAAGACTGGAGAGATGTACTCTTCTTCCTGCTTGGAGAATCAGTTGGTCTTGACCGTCAACAAGCATTTTTTATTATGCCAAGTGCTACCTAGGAGTATCAAATGGTAGGTATCATTGGATCATAGAGACCGGGAATTCTTCTTTTCTTTTCTTTTCTTTTTTTTTCCTTTTTTGGGGGAGCAATGAGGGTTAAGTGACTTGCCCAGGGTCACATAGCTAGTAAGTGTGAAGTGTCTGAGTCCAGATTTGAACTCAGGTCCTCCTGAATCCAGGGCCAGTGCTTTATCTACTGTACCACCTAGCTGCTCCCAGAGATTGGGAATTCTTAATCTGGGAGTCCATAAACTTGTGTGTGTGATTGTGTTTCAGGGCAGCTAGGTGGTGCAGTGAATAAAGCACTAGCCCTGCAGTCAGGAGGACCTGAGTTCAAATCTCACCTCAGATATTAGCTGTGTGACCCTGGGCAAGTCACTTAACCTCAATTGCCTTAAACATGCAGGGCCATCTCCAGTCATCCTGATATATGTCTTGCCACAGGACCCAATTGGCTCTGGAGGAAAGAGTGAAAGTTAACTGTGTTTGAGGTCATGCATCTGTTGTTCAGTCATTCAGCAAAGAAAGATTCTTTGTGGACCATAGCACCCAATACTGTTCAGGGTTTTTGGGGGTTCTTTTGGCAAAGCTACCGGAGTGCTTTTGCCATTTTCTTCTCCAGTTCATTTTACAGATAAGGAAACTGAGGCAAGTAGTGGTTAAGTGACTAGCCCAGGGTCACACAGCTAGTGTCTAAGGTCAGATTTTAACTCAGGTCTTCTGAATGCAGGGCTAGTACTTTATTCACTGCACCACCTAGCTGCCCTGAAACACAATCACACGCACAAGTTTATGGACTCCCAGATTAAGAATTCCCAATCTCTGGGAGCAGCTAGGTGGTGCCACTGAGCCACCTAGATGCCTCTAATTCATGGCAAATCCAAAACTTGAACCCAGATTTCCTGGCATCTAGCCTTTATTTTATCCCACCTCAATCTCAGAAACCAAATCAATAATTCCTGTGAAGAGTAATACCTCTCATTATTATCCTTATAAAAAAAATATAAGGGGTAAGGGGGGGAGGTGGGGGGAGAGACTAAGCCATAATTTAGCCAGCCTTGTAACATGCCACAACCCTCCCCCAGCATAGTCCATTTCTATTTCTTTTCCCTTTTCTAGACCTGTCTGCAACAAAGCAAAAAGGTTAAAAAGAGAAAGAAATACCAGAATGCAGAGTAGGGCCAAGGGTTGAGGGGTGAGGGTAGGAAAAATAAAACAAGGCCCAGGAAGGAGGTTGGACCATGAGATTGAGCCAGAGCTGGAGACAAGGCATTGTTGTGTATCCCAAGAAAGGTTGGAAAATCAGTAGCTCTGATGATACTGCCCCCCCACAAGTTTGACTGTGTAAGGGGTAGGGAAGGGGTCCGGTCAGCTCCAAGCAGACTTGCCAACCTGTAAGCCAAGAGTTCTCAACTCGAGGCCCTAGATAGATTTTAGGAAGTCCATGATCTTGTGTCATGGACTTTTTTAAGTCCCCTTTATTTTCACTAATCTCTAACTGAAATTTGGCATTTCCTTCGAGTATTTTAAAACATTTTTATTCTAAGATGGCATCCATAGACTTCACCTGACTATCTCGGGGGTCTAAGAAGATTAAGAATCCTACTACAAAGTCATCAAGGAAATTAAAGAACTCCCCCATCAACCTCCCTTAACAACACTAACATATGCAATTTGACCTGCCACAAAACAACCTCCCACGTGCTACAATAAGTACATTTATAAAGGCATATGAAAATGATCCCTGGGGGGCTCTCAGCAGCTGTACCTGCTGACATTAGCCTGCCTTCTCCTTTCTGGATGACCTCACTTACCGGTAAATTGGGCCTAACTCTTGGAAGCCCTTCATGGACCGCATATGCAAGTTCTGCATGCCTTTATTCATCCAGAAGTGGAACAGATTGAACCAACCATTGGTCCCCTGTAAGGGAATCTCATGGAAGGGCCGGGGTCTCTTCACCCGGAGAGGGAAGGCACTTGGGTCACCATCTCTGGCTGGCAGCTGCACTCTCCGTAAATGAGATGTCCAAACATCTTCTCTTGCTGAGCCAAGGAGGCAACGACGGCTCTTGGCCAGGACTGAATGTTGTGAGACTCCCCTGGCTAACATCTTCCCAGATGCTGCTGCTGCTGCCAAGAACAGGACTATTCCTAGGTCACCCAACTCACTGTTTATAATAATACAAGCTCAAGGCTATGTAGCTTGTCACAGCTGATCTCTCTCGCTCTCTCTCTCGCTCTCTCGCTCTCTCTCTCTCTCTCTCTCCCTCTCTCTCCCCCACATACCTCCCTCCCTCCTCCCCTCCCCTCCCTCTATTTCTCTCTTTATGTGTCTCTCTCCCCCTCCCTTCCTCTCTCTGTCTCTTTCTCTCCCTATCTCTCTGTGTATCTCTCTCTATGTCTTTCTCTCTATATCTCTGTCTCTGTCTCTCTGTCTCTCTCTCCCTTCCCTCCCCCTCCCTCCCTCTCTCTCTCTCTCTCTCTCTCTCTCTCTCTCTCTCTCTCTCTCTGTTGCTGTATGTGTGTGTGTATATGTGTCTACTCCCCCTGGATTCCTTCCAGATAAGAAACTTTCAAGGAGAAGGCTGCTAGTCATCCTGGGAGGACTGGATCTCAATCAGCCAATCACTCAAAAAAGGGCTAACCCAGAGAGCAAAGAAATTTGATTAAAGACACATATATTAATTTACTGCCATGAAAGCTGGGAAACAATTTTTACAGGCAGTGTTTCTGATAAAGGCCTCATTTCTAAAATATGTAGGGAACGAAATCAAATTTATAATAATGCAAGTCATTCCCCAATTGAGAAATGGTCGGAGGATATGAACAGGAAGTTTTCTGATGAAGAAATCAAAGCTATCTATTGCCATATGAAACAATGCTCTAAATCACTATTGATTAGAGAAATGCAAATTAAAACAACTCTGAGGTACCAACTCATACCTATTGGATGGGCTAATACAACAAAAAAAGGAAAATAAATGTTAGAGGAGCTGTGGAAAAATTGGAATGCTAATGCATTGTTGGTGGAGTTGTGAACTGATCCAAACATTCTGGAGAGCAATTTGGAACTATGCCCAGAGGGCTATAAAACTGTGCATACCCTTTGACCCAGAAATACCACTATTAGGTCTATATCCCAAAGAGATCATAAAAAAGGGAAAAGGACCCACATATACAAAAATATGTGTAACTGCTCTTTTTGGGGTAGCAAAGAATTGGAAATTGATGGAATGCTCATCAATTGGGGAAAGGCTAAACAGGTTGTGGTATATGAATATAATGGAATGCTTTTGTGCTGTAAGCAACGATGAGCAGGCGGATTTCAGAAAAACCTGGAAAGATTTACATGAATTGATGTTGAGTGAAATGAGCAGAATCAAGAGAACATTGTACACAGTATCAACAACATTGTGTGATGATCAACTGTGATAGACTTAACTCTTCTCAGCAATACAATGATCCAAGATAATTCCAAAGGACTCATGATGGAAAATACTCTCCACAACCAAAAAAAAAGAACTGTGGAATCTGGATGCATATTGAACCATACTGTTTTTATTGTTTTTGTTGTTCTTTTTTCTTTTTTTGAGGTTTTTCCCTTTTGCTTTGATTCTTCTTTCACAACATGACTAATGCAGAAAAAATATGTTTAATGTGATTGTCCATATATAACCTATATCAGATTGCTTGCTGTCTTGGGGAGTGGGGAGAGAAGGGAGGGAGGGAAAAAAATTTGGAACTAAAGTGCCTGCAGGCCGTGTGCAAGACATTGTGATAATAAAGAAAAAAATGGCATAGTACCAGCCCTCAATAATCTTATCTACTAATAGGAGAATATACAGAGAAGGGGGATATGAAAGAAGACAGAGACAGAGACAGACAGACACAGAGCAGAGAAGACAGAAAGAGAGGAAGATGGATAGAAAGAAATTGAATAGATCAATAGATAGGTCAGTAGGTAGGGAGACAGATGGATAGATGGATGGAGCAAGCATTTATTAAGCATTTACCATTTGCTGGCCAAGGCTAAGTTCTGGAGACACAAATCCAAGCCTTTGCCCTAAATTATGTTCTAATGAGTGTCGAGAGTGAAGAAGTCAAAGACAACTCAAAAAAAGTAATCTATAAAACATGTGGAAGTATTGGATATTGATAATAGTGAAGATCTATGAATAATAGTGAAAATAAAAGGACATGGTACCTGAGCTAGGACAGCTGGGCAGTGCAGTAGATAGAATACTGGACCTGGAGTCAGGAAGATTTCAGTTCAACTCTGGCCTCACTCACTTCCTAGCTGTGTGACCCCAGGTAAGTCAGTTAATCTCTATTTGCCCAGTTTCCTCATCTGTCAAATGATCTGGAGAAGGAAATGGCAAACCACTCCAGTATCTTTGCCAAGAAAACCATACATGGACTTTGTTGATGGAGTCATATAGAGTCTGACATGCCTGAATGAAAAACCTGGGCTACTTTACAATGAAAGATCATTAGTCCAGAAGTGGGAATTGGAAGCAATTGAGTGAAGCTGTCCAAGAAAGAGCAAGGGGCAGGGGTCAGCAGTGTGTGGTTTATGTGTTAAAAGGGGCATGCAGGCCAGTTTCTAGCACTCCTTCCTAACATCCATGAAGGGTTAACAGAAGATTTAGAAGCAGGTGGTCTAGTCAAACCCACTCAGAGTATGGAGGAGAAACCTCAGACTCAAAGAAGCCATGAGTTACCCAGTTACTCAGGTAACAGGTAATAAGTAAACAACAGAGGGCAGCTAGGTGGTGCAGTGGATAGAGCACCAGTCCTGGAGTCAGGACAGCCTGAGTTAAAATGCAGCCTCAGACACTTGACACTTACTAGCTGTGTGACCCTGGGCAAGTCACTTAACCCCAATTGCCTCACCAAAAAAAAAAAGAAAAAGAAAAAGAAAAAAAACCAGCAGAGCAGGTATTTTTTTTAATGTTCCTTTTATTTTACTTTTCTCAATTACATGTAAAAAATTTTAACATTTACTTTTTTTTTGGTGAGGCAATTGGGGTTAAGTGACTTGCCCAGGGTCACACAGCTAGTAAATGTCAAGTGTCTGAGGCTGGATTTGAACTCAGGTCCTCCTGAATCCAGGACCAGTGCTCTATCCACTGTGCCACCTAGCTGCCCCCAACATTTACTTTTTAAAAGTTTGAGTTCTATATTTTCTCTCTCTCTCTTCCCCTCCACCCACTTGAGAAGGAAAGCAATATGATAGAGATTACGCATTTGCAGTCATGCAAAACATATTTCCTTATTAACCATTTAGCAAAAGAAAACAGAGACCTCCCCCCACCCCCAAAAAAGCAAAAAAAATAAAGTATTCAGACTCCATCGGTTCTTCCTCTGGAGATGAATAACACCTTTCATCATAAGTCTTTCAGAATTGTCTTGGATCATTGTATAGCTGAGTCATTCACTGTTGATCATCACACAATATTGCTGTTACTGTGTACAATGTTCTCCTGGTTCTGCTCACTTTACTTTGCATCAGGTCATATGAGTCTTTCTGTGTTTTTCTGAAACCATCCTACTCATCATTTCTTATAACATAATAGTATTCCATCATAAATGTATACCACAACTTGTTCAGCCATTCCCCAATTGATAAGGATCCCTTTAATTTCCAATTCTTTGCCACCACAAAAAGAACTGCTATGAATATTTTTGTACATGTTAGTCCTTTCCCTTTTTCTTTGATCTCTTTGGTATTGATGGATCAAAGGGAATGCACAGTTTTGTAGCCCTTTGGCCATAGTTCCTAACTATTCTCCAGAATGGTTGGACCAGTTCCTGACTCTACCAATGATGCATGTGTCCCAATTTTTCCATATGTCCTCCAACATTTGTTGTTTTCCTTTTCTATCATATTAGCCAATCTGATAGATGTGAGGTGGTGCTTCAGAACTGTTTTAGTTTGTATTTCTCCAATGATTCATGAATTAAAGTATTTTTTTCATATGACTATAGATAACTTTAATTACTTCTTCTGAAAACTGCCTATTCATAGCCTATGACCACTTATCAATTGGAGAATGACTTGTATTCTTATAAACTTGACTCAGCTCAAAGCAAAGATTTCAACCAAGAGTCTCTGTCTTTATGTTCTTTCTACTATTTATGAACTTGCATAGTTCACCCCCTATCTTATTCTAGGGACCATGACCACTGGCACTTGCCTCTATCACAGATATTCCTAAGAGAAAGGAGTCAAGCCACTGGCTCATTATTTTTAAAAAAGCTGTTTGCGGGGCAGCTAGGTGGCGCAGTGGATAAAGCACCAGCCCTGGATTCAGGAGTTCCTGAGTTCAAATCCGGCCTCAGACACTTGACACTTACTAGCTGTGTGACCTTGGGCAAGTCACTTAACCCCAATTGCCTCACTTAAAAAAAAAAAAAAAGCTGTTTGCTACCCCATCCCACAGTGGAGGGAAAGGTCAAGCAAGATATTGAGTTCTGGGACACACACAACTTTGGGGTAAAGAAGGGCAAAGAGACAGTAATAAAATAGGTGAGGCAACTGAGGCACAAAGATCAATTGAAGGGCTTATCCAAGGTCATATGGAGAGAGGCAAAGGTGGATTTAGAACACAGGTCTCCTGCATTGTGGTCCAGTGTTCTCTCCACTATGCCATATAGTCTCCTCTCCCATATCAGGAGGCTGATATGTTTAAGTAAAGTGAAAGTCATGTAATGGAACTCATGCCCATTGGCTTAGGTTCTCTTGCTAAATTCCATAAAGTCTAGGAATGGAAGTAGAAATTGAAAGGAAAGTTCAGAACAACCATAGTGGTTGACTGAAAAGTCAATGAGAGGGGCTCAGGTAAGAGAATGAGGAGGTTGGGGGAAAGACACAGAAGGGCCAGGATTCCAGTATTTCAGATATACTCCAAAGTTGTTGCTCACTCTGGAGCCTTGCCCAACCCTGATCCACTACTGAGGGTTGATGTCTTTAACTGTTTGGAATGAAGATGAGCCCCAAGGGCACCTGAGTGAGCTCCAGTATGCCTGGAAGGACTAGGTTTGATCCCTCTGTGTGATCCATCTCAGATGCCTCATTGTGACATGGGAGTAACCATGAGTTCTTAACCTTCTGCCATGAGACCAAAATCTCTGGCAGGTCCTAGAAATTGGAAGGACTTCAAGTTCCTCTAGGTTTCGATCAGATGAGGCAGCTTAGAGTGGTAGCTAAGGCATGGAGCTTGGAGTTGGGAAACCATGAGTTCAAATTCTGATACTTAGTGCTCACTCACTTCAGCAGCACATATACTAAAATTGGAACAATACAGAGAAGACTAGCATAGCCCCTGCACAAGGATGACACGCAAATTCGTGAAGCAAATTCTGATACTTAATACCCATATGGCCCAAGATGAGTCACTTTTCTTTGGGCTGCAACTTCCACATTTATAAAATGGGGAGGCTAGATTCAATGACATGCATGATCCCTTCTAACATCAAAGGTTTTGAGAAAAGAGAGGCTATCATCTGATGTGGGATTTGGTTCCAAAGACTCATGAAGACCATATTCTATGTTGTGGATGGATTCAACCTGGCATTGGTGGAAAGAAGATATACTACCCGAATGAATCCACAAACCTCAAGACCACATTATTTTAGAGTTGGAAGAGCCCTTCAAAGTTCTATAGAACAACCTTTCATTTGATATGAGAGGAAACAGGTGATTCAGAGAAAGGAGGGGATTTGCTTAGTGTTGCATAGCTATTAAGTGGCAGAGAAGATATTGATATAAACCCAGATTTCCTGGCTCCCTAGACAGCAAACTTATCAGGCTATAATAAGAAATTATTTTTTTTAAAGTTTGATCTCTTAAATTACACATATGTCACACTATACACATGGAGGACTTTAGGGAAGTACCAAAGTGTCTGATGGGTTAGGCTGGGATATGCTACAACTGGACCAAAAGAGGTCAGACTTCTCACAGGAGCAGAGAAGGAATGAGAGAGAGAGAGAGAGAGAGAGAGAGAGAGAGAGAGAGAGAGAGACTCTAGTAATTCACTAACTCTGACCTGTATTTCTATTGCTTCTTGAGCTTTATCATGTTCTTAAAAAATAATTCTGTGAGGTGAATAGAAGAGATAAGGAGCACTGAATGTGGATTCAGAAGACCTGCATTCAAATCTTGGCTACTTTCTACCTTGGCCAAGGTACTTAAGCCATGGCTACTCTACCATTTATCACCTGTGGGATTGTAAAATGAAAGGATAATACCAGACTCATCTATGATGTGAGGGAATTGTACCATCAAGGTCTATTCCAACTTGAAATATTGATTCTATGATTCCACACCTAATGTGGGAAGTAGTTGAGTATCAGTGAGTTTAAATACCATTTAAGGTCATTTTGCTTCCAGCCAAAAAGGATCATACCAGGTACTGGGTTAGGTACTTCTATTGGAGAAAAACAAGTAAACAAATGCTAAATACATCTCCTATCTCTTTGCTTTAGCCTGTATAATCCCCCAAAGTAAGGACCAAACTTATACTTATTCTGTATCCCCCTACAATGCCTAGGAGAGAGCTCTTCCCAAATGCTTGAAGCCTCAGAAACAATGCTGATTGAGTTATTCATTTGGAGAGCATGCCCATGTGGAAGACCCTCAAGGTTCCTTCAAGTCATAGGCTTAGAGCTGAGACCTCAAGATCACCAGGTTCAGCCCCCTGATTTGACAGGTAAACAAGCAGTACTAGATTGGAGAAGAGACCTGTCCAAAATCATAGATCAAAAACCTCTCATCTTCCAATGCCATACATGATAGAGTGGAATTTGATTGAGGTTTCCAGACTTTCAGTCCAAAGTTCTTTCCATTTCATCA